>NW_022900929.1:37530726-37561316 GCF_012274545.1 Fukomys damarensis | reverse complement strand
AAAAAAAAAAAAAAAAAAAAAAAGGCAGCACCAAAGTAGATGGGTAGAAGTTACAGGAAATAGGATTGAGCATAATACGTGGCAGATTCTAGCCATTAAGACTGTCCAATGATGGATGGACATGTTCTTATCACCATAGTATTCAAGAGGAGGCTCAAGGGTGATGCCTCAGTTAGCAATTTGGTGACTGGCATAGAAATGGCCATTTACTGAAATCCTACTGAACACCAGTCTGTGCTAGGCCTTTCACAATGTTATTTCCAGTTCTCAGAACAGCCCTGCAACATTCGCATCATCCACAATTTACAGCAAAGATATTAAAGCATAAAGAGTTTGGGTAGTTTGTTATTGGTCAAAGCGACAATGGGTAGAAGATTGCGGAGCTGGGAGCTGGCCCCCACCAGATCCCTGCTCCTTTCCTTCCCTTGCTGTGTGCTGCACGGCCATCTCTCAGAACAGGGGCGGACACTGCAGGTGAGCAGTAAGAACCCTTCCAGTCCTTCCAGTCACAAGTCCAAGAGATGCTTCTAGGACAGTGGGCTAGAGACAGTGCACATCTGGTAGAATGGTTTTGTGTGCTAGCTATTCCACAAAAACTCTTGTAGGCCTTTGTTGCTTTATCCCCATCTTGAAAGTTGCCTCTGAGAAGCCAGGGTGCTTTGCCTTAGACTCACGATCACATCCACACTTTGCTTTTACCTTTCACCTCCTGTTCTACCAGGCTTCAGTACCATCCCTGCACTGCACTTGAAAATCCTCACGTGTTCTCTGTAGAGGTGAGTGCTGGCAAATGGTAAGACTGGAGTGGATGCCTTGCTCCTCAGAGGGAGGCAGAGATGAGCAAGGAATAGAGCAGGGGAGAAAAAAGTACTCTACCTACACCTAGTCAGGAACCCTGTTTCCTCTCTGCTCCTACTTCTCATTTTTCAAGGTGAGTACGGCTTGCTGTAGTCACCTGCCGTCATTCCCAACACCATCTTCCCCACATGACCCTCAGTTGCTATGTGATCTCATCCAGGATGCATTCCCTCATCTTCACCTCCTCTTCTCCAACAGCCTCGTTTTGCAAGACATGTTTCCAAAGTAGGTAGTCAGGGAGAGCCACCTTATAGGCTTGGTAGATTTTGATATTCTGATATAATTGCTGTAAGTGGATTTAAATATTTCAATGAATAATCACATTTTTGTTTTCATCTTTTAGGCTCTTAAAAGTGCAGGGTGTCATACTAAAAATTCTATTAGTAAAAGTGTGTGGTGCTTAATAAAATGTGCGTAACTTCACTACCATCTGTTTTTCCTTACACTTTTAGGGAAAGGCTTCCTCTGTAACAGGTTGAAATCTCTGTGCGGTACAAAATGTCAATCTTACACACTCTAACACTTTGGGAGAAAATATACGCTGCTAGAGAAGTGTACTAACACAGAGCCCTCATCTGCACAGCACACAGAAAAGCTGTGGGGGTCCAGACAGCCATTGTTCCATGGGTTAAAACCCATTTTCTACCATTAGTCTTGGTGCTGGCAGTGTTATTCTTCATGGAATCACAGAATCTCGAGGTGGAAGAGACGGTCTTCTACCTCTACTTTCTATCTTGTGCACTGTTTCCTCCTAAGAGCATCACAGGTAAGTGGCTGTCCAGCCTCTACTTGTATCCTTCTTGTGGATATGATTCCGTATCTACTCTATATAGCAACTTTTCATTCTACTTCAATTTTAAAGACAGAAGCTGGGTGTGGTTGTACATAACAGTGTAATCCCAGTACTTTACGGCTGAGGCAGGAGGACCACGAGTATGAAATCATCTTGGACTACAGTGAGAGACTTTGTCTCAAAAAAAAGGAGAGGACAATGGGCCGAGGATGTAGCTCAGTGGCAGAGCACTTGCCTAACATGTGTGAGGCCCTGGGTCCAATCCTCAGCGCCCAAAACAAATTTTAGCGCAAATGACCAACACTGATAATACTAACAATGAATCCACTTTGTGGAAAGCACTGTCCTAGATTCTACAGGTGTTCTGAAGAGCTGTGAGAGATACTCGCTGTCGAGGAGCTCACAGTCTAGTTAGGAATTAACGAACACATTCAAGATGCCTAAAGTATCAGGCAGTAAATGCTAAGAAGGAAGTCCATAGAGACCCCTCCGAATGATGGGAAAGTTGAGAGAAGAGAGCGATCCTATCCAGTGGTTCAGGAGGGATCCTTGCTAGGGTGACCTGGCACTGTGAGATTTTAACAGGCTGTCTGGTCCTTTCTTTCCTTGCCTTGCCTTAGTCTTAGGGAACTGACTTCCCTCACAGAGATGAACTGCTCCCTGCTGATCAGAATCATACTGAAAACCAGCAACGTGCTATATTCTAGACCCCACTTCTGGCTGACTAGAGGTGGAAGACTGTCCTACAATGGGACTTGTCTAGGGGGTGAGGTGGAAAAGCCGCAGTGCAAAAAGTCCATGAAAACAAGTGCCCAACAACAGAGAGAAACTCCAGAACAGCCCTTTCTTCCCCTCTGTTCTTTATTTCCATGGAGATCTCTTGATGGGTGATGGGGGGGTGTGCGTGCACCGAAGACGAATGTCAGGGAGCAGCAGATGAAGGATAGGGAAAAAGTAGGATGGATGTTCAACCGGGGGCCAGAAAACAGTAACGGAGAGCTCAGATCAGAAACCCACAGAAAGGCAGGGTGGAAGCCGCTAATGCAGGTCAGCATCTCCAGAACGGACGAGGGCAGGCTGGATCCAGGCAGAACCTTACGTGCACACACACAGTTCTGAGTGGATAGCAATGAATATTCTAGACAAATAAAACCTACGATGGCAAGACCAACATTCATTAAACCTGTTTGGAGAGCATACAAGGCTGGCCGGCTGAGAATAAGCTCAACTTTTGCTATTGTTTTTGTTATTTTTGTTGAGTTTGGTCATTTTTTTTTTAGTGGTAACAGCTGCAACCAAGACAGGAATGTGGTGAGAGGTACTTAGAATTCATACCTTCTACTGCTTGAAAGCAGCCTAATACACATAAGTGATGCCACCTTAACCTTTTTTGAATCCCTGGCCCCTCAAAACTGGGGGAGGTGAACTATCAAGAGAAACCAGCAGCTCTCCTAGGGGGAAGGGGATCCTCATTTGTACTGTTTGCACATCTCTGTGTTGCCAATACTTCTATTAGAGTTCATCACAAGCAACCAACATGAAGTCAGTATTCACTGAGCTGGGAACAGATACTTGCAGTCTGCTGTTGGGACAGGTCTGGGGCACCTCCAACATGCCCACCGCCACTGCAAGTCTCAGCAACAGAGCTGAGGTCAGGGCAGTGCTGCCTGCTGGTCTTCCTCTCGAGTTCCTTCCTACCTGGACTCCTGCTCCCTGGGATATCATAGATGAGGAAACTGAGGCGACAATGTCTTGGCCACGGTCACAGGGCTGGTGAGTGGTGGGACCTGGTCAAGAATATTTCTCTGGCTGGGCGTGGTGGCTCACGCCTGTAATCCCAGCACTCGGGAGGCTGAAGCAGGAGGATTGCTGTGAGTTAGAGACAAGCTGAGCTACATAGTGAGTTCCAGGTCAGTCTCAATTACATAGTGAGACCCTGTCTCAAAAAAGCAAAAAAAAAAAAAAAAAAAAAAAAAAAAAAAAAAAATTCCTCTGGCCCCAGCCTGGGCCTCTTTTCTCAGTACTTGACCCTTCTCAGGGATTCAGAAGTGGGTGGAAATATACTGGGAAAAGCTCTCCCATTTGGCCATCTATGCCATAAAGCTAAACGCCCTGCCCGCTTCTCTTTTTCTCCCCAAGAAGCCCTCCTCTCATATGGATCAACCTAGCCCTTCTCACCGGAACTGTGGCACACACAGTAAAAATGTCCCCAGAAATTCTGACCCTTAAACCAACCATTTTTTGAGAGTTCAACTCAAGGTAGCTGTTATTAGCAAGGTTCCAGGTGCCCTGAGCTCCCAGTGCTCCATATGACCAGCACAAGGGCCCTCCACTCCCAAAGCCCAACCAGGCACCAAGAGACACAGTCCGCTCTGGGCACAGTTTTCCTTCTGAGGTGTGAAGCTCTATGTAAAGCGTGACCTAGATTTTTTGGATGAGCGATTGCAATCTATAAATGTCTAACCAAGTGCATGAATTGCCTAAAGTGAGAAAGAGCTTTTAGCTGTACTGCCTCTGATGAGCAAGACAGCCAGCTTTCCTGGGGGTGGGAAGGGGCTGGGAACTAAAGACAAGGGCAGAGAGGGGCAAGACAGGACTTGGCAGCCTGAGCAAGCTGACTCGGAGACAACCCTGGAGACTTTAAGAGCCACCGTGGGAGGCAGTGCCAACTTCTACTTCTCCCGGCACCCATCAAACTCCCCGGGAACAGTTGAAGGTCCTGGCTGGGTAGTTAAGCAGCATTTTGATTCTCTGGTGAGCTGCTGTCACTGCACCCTGCACCAACTTGGCTCCCAGACAGTGTCTGTCTGCACCACCACCCATAGAAGCATTCCTGTCAAGGGGAGAGGAAGCATCAGGGTCCTGTCCCAGGTGCCCACAGAGACACAGAAAGCTGCCGCCAGCAGGCTGGGGTGGGGCGGTCAGGGGGAAACCCCCAAAAAGACAGACGGACATGAACAAGCCAAGAAGAGTGCCTGGGGCAGCACTCTGACCTTGCTCACTGGAACTGATTTCTATCAATATTCTAGTCTTTCAATACTGGGCTTTCTCTGCTTATTTTTGGACAGGCCAAACAGGTACTAAGAAGCAACTGGGGGAGTCTTCCCAAATACTCCATGACATAAAGGAAGCCCCATTACAGAATTATTCGTTTGCCACAACCTCAACCTTTGGAAAGATTTTGTGAACATGTGACTCAATCGTATCAGATCTGCAAACCTGGACAACATATGACCCCATTCCAGGGCTGGACGGAAGCAAAGCAGTCAGTGACTGCTGGCATAAATAGCAAAACACCACTGGACACAGTCTTACCAGAAAAACACTTCTCACAGTAAAAGTTCTTCTTTGCCTATAATTCTCTTCAATGAACAGTTAAAATCGTATCATGATATGTGGTAAAATGCACTGAGCAAAGTCGTTGGTAATCACAGAAAAGCTATTCTGCAAATCTTTGGATGTACTTTAGGTTAGATAACTTTTGATGAAATGCACTAAACTGTGAAGCACAGTACTGAATGTTTTTTATTTCTCTTGAGATTTAAAACATTATTTTGTTTTTTCCTTTCGTCCTGTTGCTCTCCGGTGATCCTAGATTAGAACGATGATTTTTCATCAAACAACAAACCATAACCATGCCACAATGAGCACCTGTCCATTGTGGCTGGCTGTCTGGCCAGTGAGATCGGACTTGGGCTCCTTTCATAGTCTCACTCCATGGTAGTTAGCTGGTGGCCTTCCAAGCTTCCTCCCAATCCCAGATTTTAACTTCATCCTCTGTTCAGGCCCTCAGTCAGAGAGATTTCTTTGCACTTTCACAGGTGCTGGAGAGAAGCCTGGAGGAGGGAGTGAGGTGGGGGTCTCCTATGCAAGAGCAGCAGGTGGCTACGTGAGGAGTCGCTTAACCGAGGAGAGGAAGAAACTGGCTTCTCTTCAGTATCCAATGGCCAGATAAGAATATGGCTCACAACGTCCCAAGTCCTAAAGTGAAGCTGTGTGACCATTTTACAGAGATTGCCAAAAGGTAACACCGAAATTCACAAAGTTATCCACTGGAAGACAGAAGAAACCAGGAGAAATATTTGGTACTGCTGAAGGAAATGCAGCATCTCACCAGGACAAATGAGCAAGACTCAAGGTTTCATCTGGCGTTCTGGAGTACATCCTGTGTACCAGACTCTGCTCCAAGAGACCCTCCATAAATCAGCTCTCAGAGAGAGACCAGACACAAGTAAGGCAGTAAAGTCACCGGCCCAACTTCACAGTTAGTGCAGGCCAGGATTCTGACCCAGGCTGCTTACTCTAATACGGCTCTGATTGCTTCTGAAGCTCCATGTGTTCAAATGTTGAGGGAGAGCTCCGATAATGTCCCAGTGCTCCAGGCAGAGCTATCAGGACATCAGTTTTGATAAGGAAAAAACTGGGACTCACAGCTCTGGGCCCAAACTGGGACTCAAACCAGCTGATCTGTGGGTCCTCAACATGGAGGCGGCCCTGACCGCTGTCACACAGGCACCTGAAACCCTCACTGCGCTGCCGCCAAAGTACTTGAGCTCTATGGACAGCCTCTTCCTCCTCAAATGTGAGCTCCTCAGCCTCAAACCAGCTCAGGGAAGTGAATGTTGTTTTTATTACAGGTGAGAAATGAGGGTAAGGTGGCGGAACCTGCCTGAAGCCACTTACTGGATGGGTGAGAATGTGGGAACCTGAGTGCTGGCCTTCGGACTTGAACCTCACCCTTTCTACCACATTCCGCTGCATCCCAGCCCGAGTTATAGAAACAGACAGCACACGCTTTCACTCAGCCCTTAAAGGACTCTGGAGCTGCCGTTCATGCTCAGTGACTACACTAGCAGCAACAGTCACCATCAGGTAGGGCCAGTGACCATGTGCTAGATGCGGGCTGGACCACACGCCAGGCCCTGTCCCCATCTTACTACAGCATTGCCTGGTGGATGTCTTCTCTATGCCACACATGAAGAAACTGATACAAGAGGTACAAATGACTCAACAAAGGTCCAACAGCTAGGAAGTAGGAGGAAGGGCAACATTATTGCCCCCCACCTTTTTAAAAATCATTCTGTGTTTTTAAGTTATTCCTGCGCATGATGATTCTGCACTGCCTTTTAACTGGGACCCTTTCAGGGCTAAGGAAAGGCTTGTGTCCACTTCTAGTCAGCACTCTGCAGGATCTGGTACTCTGCTGTACACACAGTGCTGGGACCTCTTCCTTGTGTGAGACCAGATACCCCGGCAACTGCCAGGAAGCACAAGGCAGTGATGTGTCCTCAACAGCAGGAGACAAATGCCTTCAAGAGGGGAAAGGGATGCATCCTCAGGGTCAGGATAGCAGGGGATACCGGAAGGCGAGATGGTGAGGACACAAATAGTTTTTAAGGCGAAAAAAAAAGGTGAAAAGAGAAGATAAAAAACCACTAAGGACCTAAGACTTAGATTGCTCTTTTAATCTACCCTAAGAGCTCAGGCACTTAATTCCACTTACAGTCCAAGGCAGAACAGCCCTCACCCACAGTGACAATCAGATGAGTCTGAGACTCTGGAAGATCTTTAAAGATCCTGAATCTAGAAGCCACTGTACAACAGAACAAGGTATCCTCAAGTGAGAAAAACTTACACTTCCTAGGGTTTTTGTTTTGTTTTGTTTTTGGTACTGGGGAATTGAACTTGGGTCCTTGTACTTGGCGAAACAGGTGGCGGAAACCACTGAGCTAAATCCCTGGCCCCTTCCTAGGTTTTTGATCCTAATTAAATTTTGTGAAACTTATCAGCTAAAAAGTTGACATTTTTTAGGCCTAGAAAGGTAAGGGGCCAAGGCTGGGAACAATGGTACAAGCGTGTAATCCCAGTATGCTGCTAGGCTGAGGCAGGAAGATCCCAAGTTTGCATTCAGCCTAGACAATTTAGGAAATTTAGTGAGACACTGTCTCAAAAACACAAAAAGGAGGCCAAAGCTGTAACTCAGTGTAAAGGTCCTGGATTCAATCCCTAGAACTACCTGACTCCCTATAGATATGAAAAAGAAAGATAAGGGGCCACACTTGAAGCAGGTGACATTGAGCTTCTGAAGGTATCTACCCAGTTGATTCCAAGATTGTTCACATTTGTGGTATCTTGCTCAACCACTCAACTAATCAGTCCTTGGTTTGCTCCCAGAAACCCGCTCTGATCAAGGCAGTGGTCAAAACAATGCTGAGGGTCAAGCTACCACATGGGCACTGGAAATGCCACCAATCAGCCCTGACTTACATTTTCATTTACTTACATCTTCATAACACCTCACTCTGCAAGTCCTTTCATGTGCCTTATCTTTTCTGACAACCCCCACAACCTTGTGAGGTGGGGGGTGACGACCTCTATTTTACAGACGAGAAAGGCACGAAGACAGGGCTGAGAACCTGTCCAACTGGCATTGTTCCGAGTGATGGGGGCCTTAGCCACAGCACTTATTACCCTTGAATAAATAGCTGCCCACAGACAAGATCACCAGATGGTGGAGCTGAGATTCTAGGCTTGGATTTTCTCATCAGAGAGTCCAGAGTTCTCTGTTCAAAACATACTGCTAGTTACTGTGGGGGCTGTGGACATAAGGAGAATCCTGTCCCCCAAAGCATCAAAAATCTACAGCCAATATGTCATGCAGAGCAGAAGATGACATGGGCCTGGCAGGAGGGACACACAAAACCCTAAGGCAGTGTAGAAGAAGAAAAAGCCAGATTTGACCAGAATTAGTGGCACAACCTTCATGTCCAGGATAGCATTTGAGGGGGACCTGGAAGGAAGGGGTTAGGTTTTGACTGAGTGAAACAAAGGTAAAGGTATCCTGAGAAGGGAAGAAATTTCTAGGTTTGGCAATGGCAGAGTTAAAAGTATATTTGGGCTAAAGGATGTGAAGGCCAGTTTGGCTGAGTTAAAAGCTCTTCCCCGCTTTTTATTAGCATATGTTTGTGACACATGACAAACACATTCATTGTGGGGAAGGGATATGACTGCATAGTGCATCTGGATATTTTTACTTCCCCTGCCCTTCTTCCCATCAGAAAGCTCTTATATTTAGGGAGAAAAGTGTGAGAAGACAGATCAGAGTCATAGTGCTGGGAAGCACATAAACTAGACCAAGGAGCTGCCCTTACTCTGATCTTTTCTTTAAAACTGCAAAAGCAGATGGCCCCCTGAGAGGGAGGCATCACTCTCTAGCCTGGCATTGTGCTGAAACAGACAGGCTGCTGTACTTGACAACCTGAGGTGGAAGACTCTTTCCAAGGTGGATGATTTCTCCAGAATCTTGACCCTTATTTCAACTTCTGCATGGGCAGAGCCACCACAGGAAGATGAGAGAGCATCAGAGGGTCCACGTGGGCCTGTGCGGCCATATTGAGGCCCCAGCAGAGAAGCACAACAAAGGCCTGCTTTTGCTGAACTTGACTCATTCTGTTGTCACTTAGGAAGCCAGACCACTTGCTGTTACTATTTCTCCTCCATTTGCTAATATTAGCATCTTAATTTTAGGTTCCTTCCTGTCCGTGTCTTTCTCTGCCTCCTTTAGAGGCCGAGGAAGCACACTGGAAAGACAACCCATGGTCACAGAGACGCAGCCACTCAAGGGCTCTCCACACTGGTGGCTGGGTGGCAGGATCCAGCATTTGCTGGTAGAAGAAACTCAGGTCCCCAAAAATGTGTAGGAAAGTTGGCGAGGATGGGGCTTTATGTGACTACAGCTCCAGCTTCACCTACTTGGCCAAGGAGGGTTAAAAAGTTATTTCACCTACAGTCCTTCACAGGCAGCACATCTGCCCGGATCCACAACGAGCAAATGCAGTGACCTCACAGCCTTGCAGCCAGTCCAGACAGGTTCAGGGCAGATGGTGAAGCTGGCAAGCAATCAGTGCTCCCCACATTTGGTATGTTTTTCCCTTTTCTCTTGTACCTTTCAGCACTATAAAATACCTGGTCACCTAGCAAACCACAGGAGAGTTGTGTGTCAGTCACCTGAGTCTCTGATATTCTTCAAGCACATCTGCGCGGTAACTGTGAGGGGAGATGACAATGAAAAAAAAATTCACAGCAGGTAAAATTTGGGGCTTTCATGAGTTGATTTTTTTTCTAACAGGGAGACCTTAATGATAATATTCTACTTATCCTGTGGAGAGTTTTGGGAGAACTGATGTTTTTTTCTTTCTGGATGAGGATGTCCAGTTTATACAGAAGTAAATGGATATATTAAAACTGACTGATGTTCAAGACCTCTCGAGTAGCTTAAAAATAAAACTCAAACCCCACAAAAATCCAAAAACAGAGTCTCAGGCCTTCCCTTAGAACAACTGCATCAAGGTAACCAAGGACGGAGCACAGAATTCCTATTTTGAAAAGCTCTTCAGGGATCTGACGACCAGTCAAGTTTTATGAGGCTGAGCCGGACCAGTTAGTGCACTTCTTGCTGTGGGGTAGGGTAAGTCCACAAACTACTAAATGATCCCATGACGATCTTTCCAATTTCAGAAATCAGTGGCAAGGTCTCTCAGCTGTTATCTGGGCTGGATGGACAACAGGCAGTTAGATAGGTGACCCTGCGCAACATCAGAGCCCTTGGTAGGGCGTGGCTAGTTCTAATTTGAAAACCACAAGTAGAATCCTATCAGAAATCAATTTGCTGTAAGGCAGACAGCCACAATCCAAGGTGATGCATCTGGGCCAGAGGAGTTTACTGTTATATATACATGCATAAATAAATGTTCTTTCTTGTCAGAGATATGTATTGCTATGAATTTCCTCCCATTCTGCAATTTCCCTTTGTGAGGGTGAGTCAAGAGTAGCTCACACTCAGGGGCAGTGCTGTGGTCTTTTCTGTGTTCCCCCTGAATGCCCAAGGTCTCTACATGCACTACTTGGAACTACAGTACTTTTCCAAGGCTGAGGCCCCCTTGTGACTCACAGATCCCAAGTAACTAAGTAACTCCTTAGTGCCATGGAGTGATATTCACTCACAGTTTAGTATTTGTCAAAGACCAAAGGAGATACCTTCTTCCCTTGCAGGGTACTTCACAAATTCTTGCCATCCCAGAATTTAGGCATCTTGCCTAGAAAAGCAAGTTTTTCATAATCTGTGAAGTGCTCTAAGGTGTAGAATCCAGGTGAAAGTTGACCTCATATCTTTTCATGTTATTCACAAGTCTGCCCTGTTTTCTAATACAATGCAAACAGCTCTTTTAATATTTTGCCCTGTGGTATAGCTGTTTACATGAAGAAAATAGTTCTAATACCCAATTTCCATTGTGGTTGGAGATGGAAATTCCTGCTTTTATGTTCCCTTTATAAATGGGAAAACCCAGTTCTCTCCCAAATTTAAGTCCTCTTATTCTCTGTATCCTCCCAGAGGTAAACGATGCGTATTAGCTCTGCTCTGCTTATCTGTGTTATCAAGACATTCACATGCTTCATGCTATCAAGACAAACAAGAAAGAAAAATCCACTTAGTTGTCTTTTCAGGTTTTAACATCAACATCCTTGACTTTATTTCTGTGTCATTTCTTAACTTTATATCACCTCTGTACTCTTTCTCTAGGATTTCCACTTTTAAACCAGAGACCCAGCTTGGACCTAATCACACTCTGGTACAGTATTTGGTCACATCTTGGCATGTCGGACATATATTTTGGGTGTCCAGCACATGAACATTCCTTCTCCAGATTCAACCACGTGATTCCAGAGAGGAATGATGAGTTTCTAACTGACACCACTCCTCTGGCCACACTTGGTTGTTTCAAACTGTAGTGACCTGGTCCAATTTGAACCAAAGTTCTTCCCTGACAATTTTTTCATTGAACTTGAGGGAAAAATATTAATCTTCTAAAGATAAGAGATGCAGGATACTAATGTGTTCCTTGTCCATGGAGGAAACAAATTCTCAGTAAAACAGAATGACTGGCTGACATGCAGAAGATATGTATTGGAGCAGAGGGAGAAAAGAGAGCTAGGGAGAGACAAGGAGAGACAGATGTGTGAAGAACGAACACATGGTACATCCCCTAATGGTGCCCTAATCCAGTGGTGGTGAACCCATGGCACGTGGGCTGCAGCAGGCTGTCTGCATCACTGAAAGCTCTAAAGGGTTTGCTGTCACTGCCCTACCTCCTAATTTCCAATGTTCCCAAAGCCTATAGGCATACCTACACCCTTCTGGGGCTTGAGCTAAGTGGAATTCTACACATTGACTTTAATAAGTTCCATAAAACAGCTCATGTTGGATTTCTGCCATTGTCTCGATCTTTATTTTGAGAAATGAAAGGAAAAAAACAACTTTTTGGGTCTTATTAACTGGATACCAAATTAATATATCTCACATTCATGTAAAAAATTAGATTATGATGCTAGTTTATAATGCTAGATTATGATGCTAGGCTTATCCATTGTAGGCTTGTTTTATTTATTTATTTATTTATTTTTGAGACAGGGTCTCACTATGTAGGTGAGACTGACCTGGAACTCACTATGTAGCCCAGGCTGGCCATGAACTCACAGCGATCCTCCTGCCTCAGCCTCCTGAGTGCTGGGATTCCAGGATGAGACTGACGGAACTCACTATGTAGCCCAGGCTGGCCATGAACTCACAGCGATCCTCCTGCCTCAGCCTCCTGAGTGCTGGGATTCCAGGGTGCACCACCATGCCCGGCACGCATATGTTTATCGTGACAATGTCCCAGTAATTTTTTTGACACAGCTATTCCAACCAGACATTTCCATCCTGTATCTCCATGACGTGAGTTTTGAGTCCTAAGTCAATGTATGTTATTAACCGTAGGATATGACACACTCATATCCAATAAGCCTACAGTGATAAAGATTGCTTGCCCTCTCTAAGTGTGTACTCTGCTGTATAATTACGATAACATTTCACATAGTCAAACTTCCTTCTTCACAGCCATTCAGGGAAATAATGTTTATTTGGAGAGAAAGTGATGCTCAGAAACATTAAGAAACTTACCAAGGACACAACATTTCTCCTTAGGAATGGAGTGCAGAATACGATAATCCCTTAACATGTAAAGTCCATTTCTACTGATGCAGATTATATTAACTTTTTGAGAAGATGCATCATTGGCTTGTATTAAATGTATGTCTACTAAGATATACCAGACTGTACTAGTATTTCTCATTAGAATTTCTTAGTATTTCTCTTAAGAGCAACAATCATTGCAAATGTCCCTCATCCAGAATATGAGCAATGTTTTTAACTTAAACATGATTCCTATGGAAGTCTTATTTGCCGAAGTTTAAAGTTCTACATTACTGATCTCCCTGAATTTTGATTGTCATCTATTGCACAGCATTCACAGCAATGCACCTAACAAACACACAGACGTGTTTTAAGTCTGATGAAAATATCCAAAGCCACTCATACATGGTTATCCCTAATGAATGGCATCTGTCCACGTTCATATGTATATGTGAGCTCCCTGAGTATCATTGCTAATCAGCTTTGAACCTGTCTGGATTTTTACGTAGCCTATGTCTGCCCATCTAACATTTGCTGAACACTTGCTTTCTGACTTCAGAATACAGCCTGTCAGTCAGCACCCACACACCTTCAGGTTTTACCATTATAGTATAGGCGAACCCAATTTCTATTTGCCTGAGAGCTATCCCACGCCCCCACCTGTGCACAGAGCAGCTATGTGTGCTAGGAAATTAACACCTTATAGAAGCATCCTGCAAGAACTGATGGAACTTGGTGCACACACACATTTCTCTTGGGTAGAGTGGTCCTCAGGGTGTCTCCCACCTTGACTCCCGGAGTGGGAACTCACTTGTTAATTAATGCACCCTTCATGAATTGCTTTCTCCCTACTACCCTGCCAGTTTCTCCTATGATCATCTTCCAAAGTATATTTTTATTCAAATTTTGGCCTCAGGGTCTGCTTCTGGGGAAATTCAAACCAAAACAACCTCATATAATTTCCACCTAAACTGAAAGAGCCCTGAAAATTTTTAACTGTTATTCATTTTGTAGAAGAGAAGGCTATAGTAAAACAATTTGCCTGAGGGCAACATTTGGTGAGTGACAGATCAACCTTAGAATCCAAAAACTACAGTGCTGTGGCCTCCTGTGGCCTCCTGCTGTGATCTTCCCTGTGTTGCTCAAGTCTGGCTGTGCCAAGGCCATGGCATTTCCATCATCAGAACTGGGTGTGTGTGGGAGGGGTGGGTGGGCAGGATTACATTCTCTCATTTGCCTAACTCCAACTCCTGCCTCTGACAGCAAAACTGAAGATTAAATCTCCAGTTTTCTTCCTCCCGTCCCTCCCTTCCCTGTTGTTCTTCCCTAAGGAAGGAAAATGAGATGATGTGACATGGAGTATAAGAAAGGTGCCCTGTTTTCATGATTTTCCTCTCCCCTCTTTGAAGCAGACATGGCCATTCCATTCCATTACCCAAGAAAATTATGCCAACAGCTTCCATGGCAATCCTGGAGGCATCATGATACCTGATTTCCAAATATACCATCAAAGTAAGTAAAACAGCATATCAGGGGCATAAAAACTGACACACAGACCAGAAGAACAGAACAAAGATCCCGGAAACAAACCCACATGACAGCCAACAGATTCTTAAGAAAGCCACCAAAAATACATAGTAGAGAAAGTGAGAAAGGATACACAAAGATAGGGAGAAAGGATACAAGGAAACTCAGTTTTTTGTCTTTTTACCTTTAAACTTGGGTGAGACCCCTGTTTAGCTCTGCACATAAGCATTTTAATCGCTCAGGGAGTAAATGCATTGCAAGGTTTACTGGCCCAAAATTTACCTAGCCTGTCTCCTCCCTCTTCAAGATTGAGGACAGCAAGATTAGGGTAACTAAAGGAAGTTTCAGGGGTTTCAGGGACCAGACTGACAGCTTTTACAATGTCCAGTTCTAGATCCCCTGGAGCAACACCTAGAAGTTTCCAAAACTATAGTCACCTCAGCTTCCAGGAAAAGCAGAGCCTCAAAGCCCACCCCTCCCCACTCCACTTCCTCCCAAGCACAGGCAATTAACCCATGGCAGGAACCAAGGCAGCGTTATTCCCAATGCAGAACAAAGTGTCTCTTCCAATCCATAAAGATCTCTCCAGAACTACAAACCAGCACTGACGTAATGATCAGCTGGACCCTGGCCCACCTCAGCTGACCCAGAAACCCCAGCCAGTTCTGCGAATAGCGCAGTCTGAACCTCTCCATCGGGGCAGTCCCTCTAGTCACTCATGCTGGAATCCTTTCCTATTCTTTCTTACTTTCTAACTCTTTCTAATAAATCTGCCCATGCCTCACACTGATGGGTCCTGAAATTTTCTTTCTCGGTGGATTGAGTTGAGGTCACCATATCATCTTTGTGGGATTTCCTCAAACCCCAACTGGTGACAAAAATGGCAACTTATTCAACAAAGGGAAAACTGTATATTCACAGGTGTAAGATGGAAACTTGAGCTCTATCTTTCACCCTATGCAAAAAAACACAAAATGGATCAAAGGCTAATGTAAGAACTGAAATTCTGAAACTACTAGAAGAAAACCTAGGGGAAATACTTCACAACACTGATATTGCCAATGATTTTCTGGATAGGATCCCCAAAATGCAGGAAATAAAGCAAAAATTGACAAATAGGATTATATCAAACTGAAAAGCAAAGGAAAACCATCAACAGAATGAAAAGGTGACCTACAGAAATGGAGAAAATGCTTGCCAACTCTTCATTTGACAAAACATTAACACCCAGAACTCAAAATACTCAACAAAAAAATAACCCAACTTAAAAATAGGCAAATGATCTGAACAGACACTTCCCAAAAGAAGTACTAATAGTCAATAATAGATGAATTCTCAAATGAACATATGAACTCTCAAAATCATTAGCCACCAGGAAAATGCAAATCAAAACTACAATGAGATACTATCTCATCTCAGAATGGCTATTATCCAAAACAACAACAACAACAAAAAAAACCCAAAAATAAATGCTAGTGAAGATGTGGAGGAAAAGGAATTCTTACCCACTACTGATAGGAATGTAAATTAGTAGTTATAACAAAGAAGAGAATGAAGTTTCCTCAAAAATCTAAAAATAGATTTACTATATAATCCAGCTATCCTACTTTTGAATATATATTCAAGAAAAAGAAATCAGCATACTAAAGAGATACCCACATGCCCATGTTTATTGTGGCACTATTTATAATAGGCAAGATAAGAAATAGCTTAAGCTAAAGATGGTGAACCCATAGCACATGTGCCATCACTGGCTGTTTCTTATCACTGAAAGCCCTAAAAGATTCTCCATCACTGGCCTAAGCCATCAGCAGATGGATGGCTAAAGAAAATGTGGTATGTATACACAAGGAATATTATTTAGCCATGAAGAAGAGTGAAATTTGGTTGTTTGCAGCAAAGTAGATGAAAGTGGAAAGGTTAAGTCTGAAATACCAGATACAGAAGTTCTGCATGTTCACGCACACATTGGATCCCAAAGAACATGGATCTGAAAATAGAATAGCAATTGAGTTTGTGAAGAGAGAGAGAGAGAGAGAGAGAGAGAGAGTGTGTGTGTGTGTGTGTGTGTGTGTGTGAGAGAGAGAGAGAGAGAGAGAGAGAGAAAGAGAGAGAGAAGATGGACAAAGGAAGGCTGGACTTGATCAGTGTATGACATATGTAGGTATGAAAATACACTCAATTCTCAAATGAATATGTATAATACACATTACAAAACTAAAAGATTTTAAAAAGATGAAACAAAGACAACAGTGAGTGATACTATGTATCATCCAATATAGAACTAATGCCCAAATTTGCAAATATATATAGTTATATATACTAAGACTAATGTAAACATACATAACACACATAGTTTTTAGAAGTAAGGGTCTCACACTATGAATGGCCTTTTAATCCAGTAAGCCCACCTGCAACTTTTCTGCTGTGCAATTCTGACTTTCTCAGTCAATTGGAGCTAAGTCCATCTCAGGTTGATGCTGGCTATAGCTGACAAGCTATTTCACTGTCTGGTCTGGTCTGGCCTGGCCTGCCGGGGGCTGGAGGTAATGATGACTACTGTGGCAGGTTTGGATGGAGTCAGCCTGAAAGTCATGGTGAGAAGGAAGGGAAGGAAGCATGGAGAAGCCGCTATGCGTATGGTATTAAATAAATGAACGCAAAGTGTACCAACATGACAAGCTGCTCGTGGGACTTAAGGATGTTCTCTGGATGGCAACTACATTCTAACATGACAAATTCAAGTGTGATAACTGGGGATTTCTTATGCCCTAGGTTCCCCTATAACATGGAGCTGTTCACAAGATTACAAAAGCAAGTCCTAGACCAGTGAGGTGAACCTTTCAGAGCTGTCCATGATACAAACAGCCTGCTGCAGCACGCGTGTTATGACACACCACTGTTCCAGGCCACGGTTCAGACAGGACTGAGACTTTCCTCTATCCCTAGCTGCCTCGTCTGCCACTGTATTACTACTCTGGTTATTTCATTCTCCCCTTTAGGATACAACTCTCCATCTTCACTGTTCTTTTGACCTGGAAGTCCCGGCTCCTTTTGTCTATTTCAATTAGTCCCCAGTGTCCCTTCACTTCAGTCTCTGTCCTGGCAGCTGCTTTTGCTTGCAGATGGTAGGAAGAGGCTCAGCAATCTCCCAGGACCCTTGATCACACTGTGGGAAAACCAAAGGAGACAGTACCATCCCCTTCGCCGCTGACCACCACTCCCCGTCCCTGCAGGAGAACCATGGGTGTGCACGTGTCTCACCCAGCTGCTATTACAGATGCTCTTAGAAACTTAATGATGACAAAAGACTTTGTTTCTGAAAGTTCTGACAAAATTCACCTTGCTTTCACTACACATCACACACACACACACACACAAAGAAAGCTAAAAAACTTTCCATTCTGCACATTTTTTTGTTTGTTTCCTTCATTATTACGACTACTGTAATCTACCGTAGTTAGTGTAATATTCATTGGGAAAGAACTAAGTACTCTTCTTGTAATACCTTTCATTCTCCATTCAGCATCATTTTAGTTGCTAAGAAACCTTCAATTTTATATGTCGTATTTGAAGGAATTATGCCAGAATTACTTTTTTAAATCCATCTTAGGATAGAATAGCACACCTCTTTTTAAACTCTAATGTTGACTTCAAGATCATAATTTTTAAAATGTGAATTATGGAAAGCAAAATTACAGTGATTCTATCATGAAAAAGTCAATATAATTATAGTACATGTAAATATCCACACAAGTCAATCTAGATACACCAAAGTATGTTGATCATGGTAATCTTGCTGGGGGTGACAGAACCGATGACTGTAAATTTCTTTCTTGTGTTAGTCTGTATTTCCTAAAGTTTTTTCAATAGTGAACATGCATGATTTTTAAAATTTATTGATTTTTTAAAGTTTATATTATTAAAGTTTAAAAAGTAGGAGAGTTGAGTTAAAAACAGTTTTTTTACATTAAGAATTTAAAAACAATTTGATAATATATGTAAAATATTAATACAAATGCTGTGCTTCTCGTAGTAATTATTCAAAGTTTAGCTATTACTAAAATAATATTTTAAATATTTTAAAAGTATAGGTAAGTGGTTGATTCTATGTTATGTGTATCTTACCACAATGAAAAAAAAAAGGTCTATGTAAGAATAATATAGACTGAGTCTACATTAATAATTGGGAAATGGATTTAAATTTCATTAGGTTTCTATGTCTCCAACCTAAGGATACTGGATTTCTAAGCAATCAAAAGCACTTTCTTTAAATATATAAATTCCAAGGGAGTTTCAAGTTATTCATTATCACAACAGAGACATCATTCTTTCTCCCAGAGAATTTAAGATTCAGAACTCATTTGACAGTATCATAATGAGGGGAAACTAAGGCTCTGGTCACAAAGTGACCTGTGCAAGCACTTTGCTCTGAAGCCAAGCCACGTTTCAGAAATAAAAACAAAGGTCTCCTTTAGTGAGCGCCATAACTTACATTTTACTGATCATCTACAATTGGGTATGATATGGAATTACACACTGATTCTTTAAAAATCTGACTAAAATGCCAATGAGATTATTTACCAAATCTTTGGAATACAGATTTTTAAAGCTTAGAATAAAAGATAAAAGAAGCAGGCATTTTTTATTTTTTTCTGAGACAAGTTCTCACTATGTAGTTGAGGCTGGCCTTGAAATCACTTTGTAACCCAAATTGGCCTCAAACTCATAGTGACCCACCTGCCTCAGCCTCTTAACTGCTGGGATTACAGGTGTGGGCCATCCCACCCTAACAAAGACAAATTTAACTACACAAAAATGTACAATTTCTATAAATTATAATACTCAAACCAACATAAAATGAAAATATGAAAGAATGCTTGTAGAAAAGTAATATTCAAAGAGTTAACAGCTCCTTTGCTTTTTTGGTAACAGGAATAGCACTCAGGTCCTTGTGCTTATGAGGCAAGTGGCAGAACCACTGAGCTAAATCCCTGGCCCGAGTTAACAGCTTTTTAACATAAAGAGCTTTTGCAAATTTCTAATAATAAAGCACATTAAGCAAATGATAAATAGGCAAGGGAAAGGAACAGACAGTTCATAAAACTGGAAAAACAGCACAAAAACTTGTAAAACACGCCCAATAAAAGTTTCGTTGTATAAAATCAACAGCATCTGTAATGATAGAGTGGCAATAAAAGCAAATGATTAAACAGCCAAAATCAGAAACAGAGACACGAAATATAATGCAGAAAAATGGAAGTCCACAAAACGAAGATTTGGTTGGTCAGAAAAAAGAAGTGATTGAAAGGCTGGGGATTTAGCACAGTGGTTGTGCAACCTGCCTCGCAAACACAAATTCCCGAGGTCGATCCCCAGTACCACAAAATAAATTAATAAATAAATAAAAGCTAAAAACAAAACAAAATAAAACAAGAAGAAGTGATTTAACCCTGGAAAATATTTAGAGGTGAATAAAAAACAAAAACATAACTTCCATTCCATAATCCGAATCTCTCCATTTTAGTGTTTCATTAGTCCTCCTTTAAGAAAACTTTTTCAGGCTTAGTGATGTTTGATTTCCTTATCTTCTAAAGTATACTGTTTCGCTCTGGGGAGCTTGTTTTATAAGATATGTACACGGAAGGAGCAAAGCAACGGCATGATGATTGCTTTCTCCAAATCAGCTGACATAAAAGAACAGGCATCATGTCATGCTCCCTTCCCAAGTAAACACTTCGCTTTGTAAACACCTGTGTACCTGGAAGACAGTGCTTCGCTGGAAGGTGCCTAACAGGCTTTCCGGGCTGGGATTGCAGAGGAGGCTATGGTCATAGCATCTGTCATTTCCAAGGTGTCAACACTCCCAACATAGACAACATCAAGCTAACTAGCAACAGTGCACAGAGCTGAGGGTGTACATGGCTGCCCAGTGTCACACGGCATTTGTACCACACAGGTATAACAGATGACCCCAAAACACAGGCAGTAGTAAAATGTGGTAATGTGTTAAGAAGGATAGCTTGTGAACTCTTCACACCTTTTTTAAGTGTATGTAATTTAATTTTAAATGATTGCTGTGTTTAACCGCTGGCATGCAAAATCCCTGAAAATTTAACATTCTGCTCTTATGAGCTAGTGTGGAAAAATCCAGGAAACTATGGCTAGGCGATAATGCAATTATTTTTTTCATATTTTTACATCCCTATAAGAAAGAAGATAAACCATATACCTAAACATGCTGTATGTCTTCAGTACACAGCCAATTGTTTTGCCCTCTGGTCTTGTGGCTCTTCCACTCATAGTGACTATGTAGTCTGCAGGACCCAGAGCCACTGAACATGGAGACCTCTCATCCAAAACTGATTATGAGTTTTCATTCTGAGATAGCATAAAGCCAAGTGTGGGGCCCTTGGCACCTTCCCAGTTGGTGTGCCCACAAAGCTGGCCACCCTATGCTCCCGTTCTTGCCCTCTACTCTTCTTCTCAGCCGCACTAGAGCAACCCCAGCTGGGGCAGCCCAAACTCGCAGCCACTGCAGTTTGACTGCAGTGAGCCTGCTCTGGGCAGAAGAGAGCAGGCTCCAAAGTCAGGAGGTCGGCCTGGGTGGGGCCACCCCTTGAGATGGCCTTCTCCAGGAGTCCGAGGGTCTGGTCACTGTTGTCTTTGTCAATTAGGAGGACTGCGTTTGCATTCATACCATTTTCCTAATGTTTTTTCATCATGGACTTAATAACCTTCAGATCACCTTTAAAACTTTGGGGCCAAGTGAAACATTAGATTCAGGGGATGTTTGACTCCTGTCCTTCATAGAAGCTACCACTTGCAAGGAAGCAACCCCGTGGGCTGATGTAATTACAGTGCAAGCCCTCACTGCACCATTAAATGGGTCTCAGTGTTGCAGAGGAAGAAATGGGCACTTAGGAAAGTCGCCTTTGAGTGTAATGACTCAATTTGCAGGCAATAATAGATACCCACTTTCTGTTTATTTCCATGGCTAAGAGACTGACAGGTTGTAAGGTTTGTAAAGAATTTACTTCCATTGAGATGAGACAGAAATGCAGGGAAATCCTACTGCAGGGCTCCCGGGGTTCAAACCTGCTCACAGGCTGCGCCTCTCTCTCCTTAGGGCTCGACACACTGCTATGCACATCCCTAAGAGGCTGGCTCCCCATAAGCTTTTCTTGTTCAAAACTTGAAAGACCTATCTGTTCCACTGCTTCTCCAGACTGTTGGGCTCTTCATGTTTTCCTAGAAAGCCTGAGAAAATGCTCTGGGATGTCCAGGAAGCAAGTGGGCTCGGGGACAGTTCATATGGGTCACTGCCACTGCCACCAAAACCTAGTAACAACTGCAAGCCGAAAGAAAACCTCGGGTTTGAGCTCCAATAATCTTGATGTTTAACACACTCACTCGATGTTTATTCCTCACTTTGGAGCTGGAGAATTTCTGCCATGATGCAAAGAATGTGAGTCTCAAAGCACACTGATCCAGGCTGAAATCTCAGCAGCTCATCCACCAACAAGCTGCACCACTTCCCATCACCACTTACGGTCCTTCTGTTAAATTCCACGTTACTTAAAAGAACAAGATAACATCCACCTCAAAGAGCTGCAAGGCAGATTAAGTGGGTCAAGTCAAATAAGCGCTCAGAAGCTTACAAAGCCCACAGCACTTAAGTATACACCACTGTCTGTTCTTTGCCTCGCTGGATGGCTCTACTGAAGGAAACGGCTCAGTGTTCCAGGGACACCATCCACCTTGCACATGAGTGTTTTTAAGACGACTCTGTCCTCCACTGCAGAGGGAGGCCTGCTCTAAGCAGAGCCACAAGGAAGCATGCAGAAGAGTGACAGGGATTCCCAACCTCTTGCACTCTCTGGCCTGCCAATCACTGTAACTCAAGCTCAGAAGAGAGTAGATGCACTAGCCTGTGAAAGACACGGCGAAGAGCCCCTCAGAAAAAGCCCCATCCTGGCCCTACAATGCCAGTTCACTCCAGAGGGCTAACAATAGCCAGGCCTGGGAGTTTCACTGCCACCCAAAAGCCTGAGGAGAGGCGGCCCTAGGACCATGTAGAAACTTGTGGCCATGACTCCAGAGGCTGGGGCTTCCACTAAGAAGATTTCTGAGACAGATGAGATCTTCCTCAGGGAGAAGCCCCAGGTCCCTTCCCGGATACTACGCTGGCTGGGACTGTCCAGGCCTTGGATCTAAAGGCCCACTGGTGCCATGGCTCTTATCTACTGGACTGGTGCTCCTGTTCCCCGAGGGCATGCTGCTTTGGTACACACACTCGGAGCTGCAGGGTGCTGAGAATCTTTCCTCTGCCATGGAGGGAACTGTGGCCTCATTGTGTCTGTGTACCATCTCTGGCTCTGATTTTAAAGACAAGTATATGGTTTTACCTTTAAAAGTGTCAAAATGGTTAACATCTAACTGCTGCACAGGAGGGAAAAGACATTTATTACTTTGCGGTATTTGTTTGGGGGCTCTTTGGGTAGCATAAGTAACAAAGCACATAGTAATTCATAATTAATGCTTTGCTGACACCTGATGGTATGGAGATGGGTCCAATAAACGTTCCTCACACTGAGGGCAGATTACTTCCTAATCATAGAGACTAGGTCCGCCCTGAGGGCATGCAGGTCTCCTCTGTCACAGCAGACAGATCCAAGCTGCCCTAGCTTGGGTGGCAAATGGTTGCTGGGAGCAGGGGAAGGAGAATGAGAGTAATGAGTTTTCCATTTTTTTTTTTTCCTAAGACTATGGGCAAGAGGCAGGTTGTGTCAATTCTCACATTCTAGATTTATTTTTCCTGTTTATCCAAGAAAGATAACAATGCCTGACCTATTTCGGAGTTATTTTGAGGATAAAATAAAGTCAATGCATATGGAACTCCAAAAATAAGTAAATAAACAACACTCCACAAACAAAGACACTAGGACACATTTCTCTTCTCCCTCTCAGGTAAGACAAAACCTTCAGTTTCCTCCACACCTGGCCCTCATTTCTGGGGCACAAGTGCAGATTCCTTTTCCGGATGCTATCAGAAGTTGCCCTAGCTTGAAGGGGGCAAGGAGAAAGCTTTATAAATCTGGATATGTGAAGCCTTCCACTCAGCCCGCCCATGCCGGCAGCCCGTTTTCAAAGTGAAAAACAATTTTCAAAGCCGTGATGATCTCATAGGTCTTTCTGCTTCTGAAGCAGATGGTGTGATTCACATACATTTGACATAAAGGCACCGGCTGGGATGATTGGCCTCGTTATGCTCAGCTGACATATGGATTAACCAGCGGTGATAGGCTGTGGAGGTCAAGTGTGACCTCAGACTAACACAGAAGGTAGGAGTGGGCTGTTTCACTGCAGTGAACTGTGACTCAGGGCTCTATGCTTCTAGTCACTGTCCTGTAACTTTCAACGAGACATGGGGGTCTGCTGGAGGCCTTGAAAGGTACCCTTAATTTGTGTGTGCAGGCTACCCATCCTTAAAAGCATTATAATGTATCCTTCCTCTGAGAACAGCGTGGGTAACAATTAATGACTCATAATACCAAAGAGATAGCAGCCATCAGTAAATGCTTCTGAATACCTGCCAAGCTCTGAGGACTATTAGGACTACTACCTAGAGATATCGGTAAAAGGCAAAACTCAGTTTCTAGAGGATCTGTCCATTGCTTTTCCCCTTCAAGCCAACCGTCTGCCCTCTCCAGCCCTGTCCGACAGACTTTCTGTGATTACTGAAATATTCTCTATTCACCTTGTCTAGCAATAGCTGCCACTTGTAAGGTACTTGCAGCTGTGAGTCTGGAGGCTGGGACCTAAACTTTACATTCGCTTCGACTGACCGAACTGTATGTGACAACAGCCACACGTGGCTAAGTGGCTGCTGTGTTTGACAGCACAGCCCTGGCCAAGGAAACCTGTTCCAAGCACCTGCGTGATGGTGACATCAGGAAGGCAGTAGAGAGTAAGTTAACTAATGGATCAGCCACTCTTTATCTTCCCAACAGCTCTTTTTGTAGCTCAAGCTAAAGTTCCCAGTCCCCTGATACACGCAGTATGACAAAAATAAATGCTGAATGCTTGAAAGAAAATTTTTTTTAAATTTTATTATAGTAAAAAACACCTTTCTATTAATCATCCTCAAAAGACTCCCTCTTGCTTTGGACACATTTCTCTCATCACTCTTGCCACTTTCTGAAGTAGTTCTAGAAGTCGTCTTTTGTGTCCGTAGTCGCACTGTCCTTGCTGCCTTGATGTCCTGAATCAACTCAAAACATTTACCTTGCATGGTCATCTTGGTGTCAAGAAAGCACCAGCGGCCACATGGTGCCAGATCAGCAGAGCAAGGCGGACGATGACACACTGTGACACTCGACAAGCCTGCCTTCCCACTGGACGGCACTCCTCAGCAGCATTCACTATAGTTTTGATCACACCTCATAAAGACATCCATGACAGAGGTTTCCAGAATCACTTCACAGAGTGACAAGAAGGATCGGGTATGTTCAAAATGGGGGTGGGGGTATCTGGGAGAAGGACTTTAGAACTGGTCAGGTACTTTGGAGGTTGGTGTCACAAGGATTTGAAGGTTAGGAAAATAGTCCTGAGCTCAGCTGGTCATTGAACGACTGACACCGGAGCGAAAAAGTATGAAAAATACATGATCATCCCCATTTGCTCACTTGTGAAACAGAAAATAAAAACCTTACCCATGGAATAGTCACCGTGCTCTGCTAAGGACCACAGAGTAAATGTTAGTACCAAGAGGCGCAAGGATGTGACACAGCACATCTGAGTAACAGCTCCCAATCAGCTGCCTTCAGCCTGGCTCGTTCACTCTCACGTTTTCCCTTTCTTCCCCTCTCCCTCTCCCTCTTTTGTCTCCTTGTGTCACTAAATTGCAAAGGCTGGGCTCACATTTGTGATCCTCCTGCCTCAACCTCCCAGACTGCTCGGATTACAGGCATTTACCACCATGCCCGATGCCACTGTCTTCTATTTACCTCCTTGTGTGTATGTTTTCTAAGAAGACTGTTTTGAGAGGCAAAGTCATTCACTCTTCTCCCAAATCCTAAACTGGAAGGTCACAGTGTTGTTAAAGAGAAATTAAATTAATCCAGCGATACAATTCCCCCCTCTTACTTCAAAGTCTACAACAAACAGCCCTTTAAGGCAATGATTCTCAAAAGTAGCATATTTGGAGTAGCTGCATTAGCTCTACCTGGGAACTTGGCAGAAATGCAAATTCTTGGGTCCCTCCCTGCCCCAGAAGTACTAGAGTAGAAACTTTGCAGGTAGGGCCTGGCCATTTGCATTACTAAAACAAAAACAAAACTCCACAGGATTCTGATGCAGTAATGTTCAAGAACCTCAGCTTGAAGCCACTGTCAAAACAGCTGAAATGATGTGATGTTGTACTAAACAAGTAATCCTAAAATGTCAAAGTCTTTTCCAATTCTATAAATAAAGTCTGGCCCAGCACTAGCCCTGCCCGGCCAACAGCACCTCATTCTGTGATCTAATACATCTTGCGCTACCCAGCATCTGATCAAGCTGTCCCTCTGCTCTCTGGGAGGTGCCCAGGGCTGGGGCAGGCTGGGGCTCCTGGGCTGAGCCACACACTTCTGCTTCCCAGTGTGAGATGAAGAAACAGAAAAGGGGACACACAGGAGGGCACAATCTTCAAAGTCCCAGATTTCACTGAAGTCCATCAAGTTCAACCATTCCTTTCTTGGAATAGAACAAATACTAAGTTCTTCCCAATCTCTGTTTCACAAATTAAAAATAAACCTTTTCAGACAGCTGCTCATTGGCTGCACTAAGCCATGCACCCTGCAAGGTGATTACAGGTGCTGACCAAGGGCAGCATTTGGATAATTCATTTCCAACGCACAGACAGGCGTGCATGCTCCTCTCCCAGCTCCTTGACCCTGCAGTGCCATGCTTATTAACCAAAATCTTCTAGTCATAAGCAACTACAATTCCAGATGGGAAGGCGAATTATGGAGAACCGTTTGTCCAAAGATGCAAAGGCTCTCAAATTTCTGTTCAAAGACAGTGCTTGCTCGCAGACCACAGACTGAATCTGCCTGAGAACGCACGAACACAAAAAGTGTCAGACAAGCAGGTGCACGATATTGTTTCATGATCTTTTCTATTCCCCGCCTAAGAAAAATGGAAATGTAAACTTTGCTCAGTAACTTTTCTCACTTTAAACTGCTCCTCTCGTCACGACCGATGACACCCACACAGTCATGTGCCATAGGCACTGAAAACTGTCTCCAGCATTTCAAAGGCTCAAAAGCTACTTTTAAAGCCGAAATACAATCTAATTGCTACTCTATAAAGCTCTTTTTAAGGTAAGAACAAAGTGAGAGAGGATTTCTATGCATGTGGGCAGCAGGCCAACTCACCAAAAGACTGAATGCAGCTGTCGATGAGGTCGTCCAGGCTGGCTCCTTTGGCTAAGGGTCCCAGGGGCACCATCATTCGGAACTGGGTGATCTGGGCCAGGCTGGGATGGGAAAGGAAGGGGCTGCTGGCTGGTTTTGCCTCTAGTCTTGTTTTAGGGGCAGCTCTGGAGCCATGGTAAGGTTTCCTGGGGAAAAAAAGAGAAGGCAGTGAGGGCAGGCAGAGTAGCTAGGGACAAACTGGTAGCTCAGAGCTCTGGTGGCTGATTGGAGGGAAAAGGAGTGGAGATAAGACAATTAATGCCACGAGCAGGACTGATAGAAACCCTAGCCCTCCCACTTGGCGAATGCAGGGAACGGACTGGTTGGCTGTTAAAGAGACATCTCCCCAGCTAATAACAGGTGAGATTTCTGGACTGCAACCAGGGCTCTTAATTCCCAGTGCGAGGATGGCTCTGTCCTGCTGTCTCCCAGTTCCTCCAAGGGATAGGCAGAGGCAGGACTGTACCCTGGCAGAAACGACTCTGATGACCTGGGGAGGGGGTTTAAGTCAAAGTCTGAAGGCTGTGCAGGGAGTGAGAAGTTAGGGTGGTGGTGTTTAGATGTGAAGTTGGCTCTGCCTTTCCTCCAAAGCTTGGTTGGATTAAGAAACTTTCATTATTAATAACATAGGTAATCATATGATCATTTTTATCACTAGATATTATTTCAGGGAGTACTTACCTGGGTCATTAACAGTTAAAAATGAAAGCTAAGCTATGAGAGGTAAACTGTGAAGGGTAAAACTTAGATCTGGATATGGCTTAGGAGTTCAACATATCTTCCTGTATTCACACTTGGCTTTATGTGTGTGACTTGTTAAGAGTCATTTGGCAGGTGATTTAGGAAAGTGAAGTATTTTATTTTCCTATTCAAAAACACACAGATCCATACTTTAAGACTTAACAGTGATGGCGCTGCAGCTGGTAACATCTGGGCATATAGTTAATTCTCTCTCTACTGTCGCTTGGGTTACTTCATAGAAATACAACCCAGGTTTAAAATCTGAGCTACTCCCCACATTATAAAAAGCACAAAATGGCCTGGATTAATAAAAGCTTTCTCTGAGTAATATAAGCTTTCTTCCTCCACTGCGTGACCAAGGGGACCACAGTGAGAGTGTCTAGGAGAATACATAGTAAACTATGCAACACACTCGTGTAAACTATAAAGCATGTTAGCTGCTACTGTAGAGAGGTGATCTAGAAGGTCCTTACTATAAAAAACCTAGCTGGGGGATCAGACTGAAATAATGAAATGGCAACCATATAACTCTTAAATAAGTGTCCTGTGAGCATTAAGAGGAGTAAGTAACGTTCTCAGAGGAAGGAAAAGCAATTTCAGGGGCAGGGTGGTTTGGAAGAACTTCTCTGACAAGATAAGATCTCACCCAGATAGAGCTGAAGGCAGCTTAGATCAAATAAAATGCAGGCACACCTGGGTGTGGGGGAACCAACCTGATAAAGGACCATTCTCTGAGCATGGGCCATTCAGAACATGTCCAAGCTCCTCTGAGAAAGGACCCCAGGGGTCTGCAGGGCCGAGGAATGGAATCACCCCCGGGTTCCCGGGTATCTGTTAACTGAAGGGACTGACTCCTAAGAGATCAAGTTGGTGCTACAGGCCTCAACTAAGTCTGTGGCTACTACTGATTATTACCCATGCCCTGAAATAGCCTCAGACCTGAGGAAAAAAATGATAATCTTCAAATAAAAAAATAACACACACCATGAATTGAAAATCTACGTAGTGAAGGCAGTGCGCTGGGGATTTACATTGTTTCTGAAGCCTACAGTCTAGAAAGATGTTATCTCCATCACGTGATGCTGAAGCCTAGTCCAAAAGAAGCTAAATGACACAACCAAGGCCCCATGACTCATACGTGCTAGATCTGGGATTTGTACCCGGCACCTCCCTGGCTTGATGCATTTAATAAATATTTACTGTGATCAGAACTGTGCACCTCGTACTACGTGACAAGTGGCAAGCAGATTGTCAGAGAGAGGCTGACAAAACTAACTTAATGTAGGACTGAAGTCAAATCTTTCAAAAGCACAGCTGCTACCATTGAGGCTGAATCTCACCTCTGCCACAGGTCCCAGGAACCATCCCCGAAATGCCAGGGCTGGATGGGCTCTTCATGGTCTTTTTCCAAACCCATTATCTACAGCTGTGGAGGGGCCAGGCCTGGAAGCCAACGTCCCTGGGCCACTGGTGCAGAGAATGCCATAGGTGGCCTTCTTTGCCCCTGCCACACTTCCAAGATGGGCTCCCTTCCGCTCCTGCAAACACTGACAGCTCTAAGCCCAGTCCAGCAGTGACATCATTCAGCTTCTGCCTCAGCTGCTGCCACTGCACCAAAGGCAGAGAAAGAGAAAGACAAAAATTCCTCCCTGCGCGGTAAAAGTCTCTTTTTCTGCTCAGGCCTTCCACAGGATTTCTGTCTGGACCCTGGAGAAGAGGCAAGGGCACCTAGGGGCTGTCTGTACAGACAGAGCTCTTCCCACTGGGGCTGGGCAGTATGTGGAGGGCCAAAGAAAATTCTATTTTCTCTTTCTGTTGGCGGCTTTAACATTTGGGCCTCCTGAGCTCACCCCGTTCTCTAGTTTTAGTGACACATGCTAGTGCTAGCAGCAAAGGAAAGCACTTTGGTTGATGCAGCAATTTTCAGATGTTGGTGCTTTTACCAGAATCAGGAGGGGCAAGTGATGGATTCGGGAATAAAGAAAGATCTAGAAGAAAACACCTCAAGCAGAAGGACAAAGAGGATGAGAGATGGGACCTGGGAAATATGGAAACGCCAGAGGGCTTGAACATCAGGAACCAGGAGGAAGAGAAAATAGTAAAAACCGACTGCACCCTAACTATCTGGGAAGATCCAATGATTATGTGCCCCATAAACAGAAACTCAGTTCTTGCACTGTCCTGACTGGCTGGCTGCCTAGGGGAGAATCCTCAAGTCTCCCAACTGTACTGATGAAATAGTGGTAGACAAAGATTCACAAAATGCTTTCGTTATAAGCAGTTTTAGAAACATTTTAACAATCCACAGAATAAACAGCCTCTAATTCTGCAAAGGTGTATTTTTAAAAGACTAGCCAAATGTTTCCCGCTTCACTTGTGAATTAAAAAAACAAAAACAAAAACAAAAAAAAACTCCAACAACAAAAATCCCTGCGAAAAACCAATGAATTTGAAGGTGTTTTACTGAGCCTAAAAGAGCCCAAAGCCCCCCAGGGCTCGCTGAAGGAAGCTGTCAAAACCGTGAACCGGCTGCTGAACCGGCTTCCGCGCAGCAGGGACAGCCTCTCCAGGCACAGGCAAACATGTCTCAGCGGGGACTGGGCTTGGAGGAGGAAGTGATTGATCATCTTGATCATCGGAGGGTCAGAACCCCAACGTGTACTGGTTAGGGCTCAGGAGAAGCAGATTTCCTTCACTTCTGCTCTTTCCTCCCCACAAAAGAGCCTCAATTTAATTGCCCGACCTCCTCCGCCCACCTCAGGGCCCGGTACAGCATCCGTCCTCGGGGGATGACCCGGCACACGGGAGTCATAAGTCCAGCAGTCCACCAGCACAGAGCCCCGAGGCCTGCGGACCGCTGCACGGGCTGGTCGCCCGCAATTACACGGAGTCCGCGCGAGAGGAGCTGCGAGGGGCAGGTCAGGCCGGCCCCACACCAAGAGGCGTCGGGGGCCAGTCGTCTGCTAAGTGCGGGTGGACGCTTAAGTATGATGCCTTTCTCCAACCAAGAGTCCTTTCGCTCGTCCTTCATACATCACTGCAGGAATCCCCCTAAGCATCTCTAGAACCGCGGGGTGGCGGCGCTGAGAGGAGAGAAGGGAGAGAAGAGAGAGCGGGGGCTCCACAGAGGGCCGGCCCGGGGTTCTGAAACTTCTCCCGTTCAGGGCCGACGCGCTCCGGACGGGGTCCGAGGCCGCCAGGG
>NW_022900929.1:37521610-37529948 GCF_012274545.1 Fukomys damarensis | reverse complement strand
CGGTGCTCAGCAGCGCCCCGGCCCGCGCCTCCCGCACTTTTCCTTCTGCCCCTTCGTGCGGCGGACCTCTCAGGCATGGGGGACGGGGGCGCTCGGCCCAACTCCGCCGAGCCTCGGTGCAACCCCCTTCGGCCCTGCCGGCCTCTCCTATGGAGCTCAGGGTCGGGGTCGGGAACTGGGATGGTAGGGCAGGGGGTCCTGGGCAGGAAAAGGGATAAATAGGTCCTCAGTGAGCTTGATTAAAGAAATCATAACAAATCTTACTAAAGGCAGCTTTTGCTTCTGCAGTTAGACTCCAGCAATGAAAAAGACAAAAGTAAGAAAAGATAGAGAAACCAGACCCGGGAAGGTGCCAGGGAACACAATTAACGTAAGAATTTAACAGGAAGAATCTATGGGTAGAGAAGAATCCAAGAACCTGAAAGGCCAGAGAAACCAGCCCCCTCACCCACCTCTGATAAAATGCAAAGGAGATGAGGGGCAGCCACCTCAGGACTCTCCCTTAATACACAAAAGACACACACAACTATGCATATATACTTGCATGTGTATTCTCAGTTTAGCCTCACTGTACCTGTACCAGATACGCACATGTCCCCCTAATTTCCGGCTGTAAGCTGTCCCTCTATGAGCAGCCCCCGCCCCCGCGCCATCACAGGCAAGAAGAAATCAAAGGACGAGAAAGACGAGAGTCAAAGACAGCCAGAGAGCCGATCAAATGTCAACAACTTCCAGGTGCCCACGGATGGGAGGATGGGAGAAATCTCTAGTCCTAAGTAGAAAGTAATTGACAAAAAATCAACAGGTATTCACTTCTGAGGTCCCCTACTCCCCCAGAGTAGCTGTTCATCATCATTTTCTTTTTCATCCTTTTCCAAATAAACCATTGTTACCTCCAGGGGTGGGCCGCTCACCGCCTTATGTCACGCCATGCCACTGCTCTGCTGAAAGCGCAGCTCCCAGTGATTCTAAACCTGGCACCCGTAAAGAATTAAAAAAGAGGAAAAGTTTAGTATCACAAAAGAGTTTATTTGGGGAGAAAAGATGGAAAAGAAAGGGGATGTACAGTTACCGTGAGGAGGTAGGGCGGAAGCCCGGGAGCTCTTATCCCTGGCTTGGTTTTCTGGGGACCAGTGTCTTTCCATTCCCCCCACCCCCGGGGGAACTTGTCCATATCTGATCTGTTCCTTGGCTGTCTTTGATCCTAACCCAGCTTTCCGGGCCCGTTGGTTTCTTCCTGTCCCTTTGTGATGAAGACGTGAAGGGGAGGGCCTGTAGGAAGGCAGCTTTGAGTAAAGGGCACCCGTGTACACGTGTTTATCTGGTACGATATTAGACTGATGCTAAAGTGAGAGCACACACACACACGTGCACATGTGTAAGTGTGTGTGTGTGAGCATGTGCATGCGTGTCTTACCTATTAAAGAGTCCTTAGGGGGCTGTCTCCCATCGCCCTTGCACTCCATCGGCTGGCTGAGAGGAGCTGGCTTTCCTAGTAACTGTGGTGCCTGGGTTGTCTTTCTGATTATCCTAATTGCAGAGTGCACCTATGAGGGAAGAAACTACTTTCGGTGGTAGAAGCAGAAACTTCTTTTAGGAAGTTCCCTATTGATCTTAATAAAGCTCCAGGCAGGCTCTACCCTTTTTCCTACCTCCAGTGCCCCTTGTCCCTACACCATGTTCTTTTATTTTAAACTTTGCCTCTTCATTACTGTTGCCAAATTTATGGTCCTGGTACAAGGAGTGGTGTGTACCTCCCACCCTGCCATAAGATCAGCTGGGGAATTGCCTAAACCAGGGCACTGGGGTCTCTTGGTAGCAGTGGCTTGGATGTGTGCGATTCTGCTTGGGGGTTGGGCAGGTGTGGAGGTACTCGGGAGGGGTATATGCATCCACGGGGCATCCAAGGTGTCAGAGACTGGGGAGGGAAGAGGGGTGGAAAGGTGGGGTGCAAACCTGGTCAAGAGCAGCCCACCTCAGTTTGTCGAAGGCCTGGTGTTGAGAGTAATAATGGTTAATATGAAGCGGGGTGTGCGAAGTGCTTTTTATACCTTATCCCATTTGAGGCCAGGGATTTAGCTCAGTGGCACTGCACCTGCCTTGCATACACAAGGTCCTGAGTTCTATCTCTGGTACACACACACACACCCACAAAAGTGTATCATTATCCCATTTCACCCACCACCGCCACCCCATCCAAATACAACGGAGTCACTGTAAGAGACAGGAAACTAGGGTTTACAGAATACTCTGCCTCCAATCACACACCAGTAAACAGAGAGAGCTATGATTTGGACCAAAATCAACCTGACTCCAGCAGTCCCAAAGGCACACTTGTCACTGTTAACACTCTGAGATTCTAGCCACTTTTGCTACAAGGTCAGTTGTCTTCTCAGCCTTATACTCTCCTTTACTATTTATTTATTTATTTTTTTTGTACTGGTGATCGAACTCGGGACCTTGCACTTGCCAGGCAGGAGGCGGAACCACTGAGCTAAATCCCCAGCCCTACTCTTTCAAATATATGTTTCCTCATATGCATATGCCACTTTGTCCTAAAAGAATATTCAATATAGCTTACAAGAATACATGGTGGTGCATGCCTGTAATCCCAGCACTCCAGAGGCTGAGGCAGGAGGATCACTGTGAGTTCCAGGTCACCCTAGGCTACATAGTGAGTCCAAGGCCAGCCTGAAATAAATAGCAAGGCCCTGTCTCAGCAAAACAACAGCAGCAACAACAAAGACACCAGAAAGGAGTACACGACCTACAAAAGAGGTTTGTGAAATGAAAACTAAGGCACATAAAATGCAGCCCGTGATGTATGCTGTTAGAAAACCCCATAGAATCCAATACACTTGAGTAGGTGGGACCAAATTTTTCTCTCAGATTCTAACAGCTAAACTCAAGAGGAAGGCCTTGTCTGAAATTCAATTCTTGGTCTATGAAAAACAAAACAAAAAGTACTTTAAAAAAGTTCTGTTCCACTTCATAAAGAAACCGGAGAATAATGAACATTGGGTAATATAAAGACCAAGTCTTCAACCACTGCTGTGTAAAAAGAAGGAGCAGGTGAATTTCAGGTGGATGTTAATATAATGACTGTTTCCTCACTAAAGAGGTTCACAAGTTTTCAGAGCTAGTACAGTATATCCCTTCCTTCCTGTTAGTCTATAATCGAAACAACCAACACTTCAGATGTTTGAAGACAGTAAAGATTCATACCCATCTTTCTCTCTCTCTTATAGTTCTTAGGGTGAAGGCTTTGGTTTTGTCCAAAGAGATCTCTGATTTCCAGGTGAACAATTACCTTTCCATGACCTCCTCCCTCAAAGTGAGCTCTTTACCACCCCTCCAAATTAAATCTATTGCTTACACTTTATAGTCTATACCCTTGTCCTTACCTCATCTCTACAACCAACTGTAATCTATCGGGTATAGCTTTAGGCAACACATGTGAGTCATTACCAAAAAAAACTGCTATTGATTGGATTTTGAAATCAATGTGGAATATAGGTGATCATGAAGAAGAAAATTAGATTCTTCCAGGTTATTTCTACAGAGAGTGCATATTTTCCTTTTAAGTCCTTGTCTATAGAAAACTTGGTAAGCCTGCTGGTACTCTACACTCCAGCTTTCAGGGGGGCCCTTCACCATTTCTCTATCACATCTCTTCTGCATATATGTATTGATTGCTTCTACATATACCTTTACGTAAATGCATGATTCTATTTATGTGTATTTATATATATAAACTATGTGGTGTATTCATGTAACATTAAACACATACGCAGACAGCTACATGCATGTGTAATTGAAGTTTGTTCTACATACAAGCAATAGAAATGGGGTTATTAATTCACTCATGAAATGATTCTTGCAAAATTTTATAAAGAAAGAGACCTTCTTTCTCTTGGGCTTCCTGAGAACTTAACACTGTCCCTGCCTTGGACTCTGTTTTTTTGGGCCCCCCTAGGATTTGTGGGGTTTTTTTTTATAAGCTCAGTTTTTTATCAAATATGTTATAAAAGGTTTAGTCCAAAAGACCAACACATGTCATCACCAGTGTCCTGGGATTCTTCCTCTTTCCTCCCTTCTGCTTTTTTCTCCTCAGTGGGGAGCAGTGGGAGGGGGACCTCCTGCGGGTACAGCGCCAGCTGTAGGAGCAGAGCCACCCGTATCTGCGCGGCAGGTGTCCCATTTGGGTGCTGGCCAGGGCCTTGGCAAAGTAGCCGGGCCCCCAAAGCTCTGTGCTTATATGAGCTGCTTTCATGAGGGCATGGATTTCAGCCTCCAAGAAGCTCACCCCCCCAGTCCTGGAGGATGGGGGGACATGAGCCAGAGCCCATGGGGCAGGTGAGTGCCTAGATGGCACTTTTCCCCAGAGCAAGTGACAGTGAAATCATGACTGCTCCTTGCTGAGGGACACTCAGGCTCCCAAGGCTTTGGAACTACTACACACCTTCTCTCCTGTGAGCCTACAAATAGCCAGTTCTGCGCATGTCTGAGGATGATTCAAGACCGCCAAGTCAGCCTTAACTTCCTCAGAAGGACAGAGGACCTTGATGGTCACAGAGAAAAGGTCTCACCTGAGACCTTTAATGAGGTTTTCTGGCTGCTTCTCTCTGCATAGTACATCTTTTCTAAGTGAATAAAGATGAGAAGTTAGCTCTGTCTTGCCCTTTATCACCTGCCAGGTGCGTAGTCTCCCTGGTGTATGAGGACCTCTGTCCTCTAGGAACAACACTTGCAGCTCATCTTGCCCTCTTTTCTGCTTCCCCCACCTTTATGACGGGCAACCATTGATGCCTGTGTTGTGGACCATTGAGTCTTCTGCCTTCCCTCGGGGGAGTGGCTCCTCCGACTCTGTCTTTCTACCTCTGCTCCTCAGAAGCATGGATCTGTTACTTAGATAGGGTGTGGGGAGGCTACATGTGAGGACGCTGAAAGTACACCCACGTTTTTGTATTTTTTCCTAGGGGAAAGGTTTTTAGCTTTCAGCAGATTTCTGAATGACCCATCCCCAAGCTGTATGTCTTCGTCTTCCCTGATAGCTTCAACAGGACCCAAATGACCTTCCTGAATATAACTATTCGGACCCACATTTCTCACCACTGCCTCCTTCTGTCTTCCCCAGGGCTTCCTCTCCATCCCCAGGACCACGTGATGGTCTGGGGCCCCATCATCTCTTACCTGCATGGTGTAACAGACATGTCACTGGCCTTCTGCATCGTGGGGCCTCCTTTCCTGTGATCTTTCTTTCATGCTGCTTCCCCAGGTACCGTGACATGCTATCTCTCTGCTCCCAAACCAACTGGGAGTTTTCCATTGCCTACAAAATAAAACGCAACTTCTTAACATGGTGCTCACAGGACTGGAGTTTTCCAGCCTGGCCTGGCCTCCAGCCATGCCCTCACAGGCACGTGACCTCTTGGGGTGTACCTTGCCACTCCTGGTAATTACTACTTGCTGTGTATCCTTTCAGGCCTCAGTCATTTTGCTCATGTGATTCCCTCTGTCCCCTAACTCTCTCCACCTGATAAATACGGGAAAAGCAGGGTCAGGCCAACCCCATCTACAGCAGGAGGTCCTCTAGAGGGCACTCACAGGGCTGCCCCTGGGCTGGAGGGGGCAAAGACCCTCTCAAAATCGGTCTGATGCTAGGTGTGCTTGGGGGACTTCTTGGCTACCATGGCCTGCATTGCATTGCATAAGGTTTATTCATCCATCCAAGATGTAATTACAGATGCCTCCTTGATGTCTGGACCTATTTTTGCCACCGCGAGTCTAGAAGAGAACAAGACAGGCAAGATCCAATGTACGAGATAGTAACCAAGTGAACAAATAAATCCAGAAGTATGCCACAACTTTACACAAGCAGCTGACACTTCAGAGTCAAGATACCGCGACATGTCCCACAGGGGCCTCCAGCTATGTGAATCTTCGAGGACAAAGCCACCATATGGAGGAAAACAGCTCCTGAGGAGAGCAAGGATGTGACAGGAGAAGCAACGGAGGGAGGAGCTTCGATGCCATCTTGTACTCCCCTGCTGGGTGCTGCTCTTATTTCCAGACAGGGAAATTGGCCTGATTATTTGTTTTGTTGCGGTTGGCCATCCCACGCCGCAGTTTGTACAACATGATCAATCCTTGCTGTGGCTCTTCTGGACTGAGGCTAGGCAAACTGTCCAGAGGAGCAGAGGAGGATTGGGGTCTGGCTTCTGCTTTAACTGGGGCACTTGGACGAATGAGAGAGATGGGTAGAAGTTTTCTGGCAGAGTTACCCTCCTACTTTGCAGATGTGTAGATCTGCTGGGTCGTGTCTTTAACTGCTCTGAAACTGCTTCAGACTGAGGAAGCCATTTTATACTCTGTGACTCAGTCTGGGGCGCGTTTATGCCACGTGTAAGACTGAAACACAGTGGCATGAGACAATATCTATGCAGTTCTACACTATTTACTCTGAATCTGAGCCCTTCAAATTTATCAGTTTTCTATGACATTAAAAAATAATGTTGGTCAGAACCAATTGCATGGATTCATTACGGATGGTTTACAAAATAGTTCTAGGACTACCTCTCCTGACAAGAATAGGTCTCTGTAATTACTTGTGGTGAAGGGAACCCTGTGGCTTTGATTGGGGGGGACCTCTTACTTTTCAATGGCCTCACTTTTAAACTTTTATTTTTGTATTATTTATACAAAATCTATTCAGGAAAGAATGGTATTTCAAATCTGATGTAGAATTCCTTGCTTTCTGATCTGGCCTGGGTAGATTTAAAAAAACTAGAGGCTGGAGCCAGAGAAAGTGAATCTACTTTTTCAAGTTTGTTGAATAAAATCTTTTTTCCTGTTTTAACAAATGTTTGGATGGCAGAATGGCTTAAGTAGTTAAAAATGTGTGACCCGTGGAGCAAGACTGAGCTTGAATCTCAGCCATTTAATCTGGGTTATGAGACCCTAAGGAGTTAATAACTTTTCTAAGCCTGCTGTGTGAAAATGGGCACAAGCAACCCCTCCCGCACAGTACCTAGCTGTCCACCGTGCAACCGGACCTGTGCCCCCTGTCTGGTAGCAAACCCTGAAGACACACGAGCCTCCTGACGGCTTCCTCTGTGCCAAGCGGTGCGGCCACAGGGGTGAGTGTTTCAGTAACCTGGTAAGTGCTGTGCGGTCCTCTCTGAGAGGCGCCTACCCCAGTTCTGGGTTGACGCAGAGGAAGTGAGGTCTGGCCAGATGCCTAGTGAGCCAGACAGACACGAGGGAGAGAAGAGGAGGGTGGTGCACAGGTGAAGGGCGCAGTGAGCTCCGCAGAGCCACGCACTCCCTAGTGCACCCTCACCCTCACCTCTGCCTCCACACCCTAGGGCTCTCACACTGGATCTTAAAGCCTTTGCAGTCTGGGAGGCTTCACGCCCAAGAGCTCCTTAAACCCCCAGCTCCTCTTGGGCCATGATTCCCTGAACACCGATCCTGCTCCTCCAGTTTGCCTTTGGGTGCTAAAGATGACAGGAAAAGAGGCTGTGTTAATTGAAATTCAACCCCAGTCTCTTTTCAAAAGGCTGGCCAGCCACTCCCAACAGTGGTAATTTAAATGACAAAACCAGTTCTGTCAGACAACCAGTATTTTGAAAGCTCCTATTGTGCACGTAGCACCTTACTGCCTTCTTTCAGCTTAATAATTCAACACCTACGAAGAGATCTGGGTAAAAGTTGGAAAAAACAAAAGTTCATAGAAAGATTCAAATGACCAGGAGCAGCCAAAGGATGTGGTTTTCTGGGTTCAACAAACAAACAAACAAACAAATCCTGTTTGATTTAATATGCATTTTAAAGTACTGTGATAAGCATAGTATTGAAAGCAAACTTCTGAGTATTAACAGACAAACTTGCATGTGAGCAGTGAAGAAAATCATTGTAAATTAATGTGAGTGGGTATTTCTCAAACGGGTTCATCTATGGATATATTTCTAAGCTCTGCAAGAAATTGCCCATTTAAAGGGTTCATATTTTCTTCATATTTAAGGAAGCCTTGAGCAGTCTATTTCTAGTGTAAGATACCGCTTGGTTTTGACCCTGGAGATTTAGTACCCCCTCCTGCTATCCCTGTGCCAAAGCTGGACCTTCCCCATCCCACGTTGGCTTGTAAGTCGTTTTATTCAGACGGATTGTTCTCAAGGGAATAATGCGTGACACTCAAGCGCAGAGAGCAGCCTTCTGAAAGCAGAAACTGGGGGCAAATAATCTGTCTCCTGTGTTTGTTTCTTTTGTGCTCTCTGGCTTTGAAAGTGGGGAGCAAGTCTCCCTGAGCGATGGATCGAGGGACGGTGTGTCTCAT
>NW_022900929.1:37503658-37521570 GCF_012274545.1 Fukomys damarensis | reverse complement strand
CTTTTCTCTGTGTGTAAGGTGTGTGTGTGTGTGTGTGTGTGTGTGTGTGTGTGTGTGTGTGTGTGTGTGACAAATAATAAAGTCACATGCAAGGTGAAAATTAGAAATGCACTAATCAAAAAACAAAGCTTGTGATGTAGGATAGAAGAAATAAAGGTAGAAAGGAATGAGGAATATTGCAATTTTGAAAGTGGATTTTTATAAACTGGCAGCTTTAAGACACCATCAAAATTATCCAAGATTCCAATGCCTTTTCTTTTTCACCCCAAGCATATTTTTCCTTAGGAGCCTACTTACTCCCAAATTCCTAGAGTCTTAAAAGATACAATAAACCTATAAATTAGACCCATGGTTTTCTTTTGATAAGATCGTGTATACTAACAAATTCCAGGACTTCCATTTGCAAAGAAACAGCATTATTATTTAGATATCACATCTCTATACTTCAAAGACAAGAAAATAAATTGGATTCAAAGGTAGCCTCCTAAGGGGTAATCTAACACACTAGGAAAACACATTCCAGACCCCCTGTGTGATACCAACAAGAGCCCACAAATACCCACAGCCCAGACCATAACGCACCTCATCTCTGAAACACACACATTCCTTCTGAATGTGTACTTTGATTCTGCTTTGATTACTTAATCTGCCCTTCCTATCACTGACAAATCGTGTAATTCTTTTCCTACTTCGGTAGTAGGTAGTAGGGGTGAGTAGAGGATCCCATCTTCTTTTTGCAGGGACCTCTCTGGTTCTATCTGGTAACACAAGTGTAAATGGAGATTGGTTGGCATCCCTGGCTAGTTTGCACCAGCTTAAACACATTGGATAGCATAATTTCTTACTATATGTCCACAGAATAGGCCAAATTTGCTGTAAAACTGCTGTTTTTACTTTTTCCCACGTAAGTTGTATCAAACAGAAAATATCAGACTCTGAACAAAGTATGCAGCTGGAGAAGTCTGTCTTGCTGTCTTCCTGAGTTCACGTTATAGCTTGACAAGTGTGGGCTAAGGTCAGCCTTTGACTTGATGTCAGCCAAGCAGTCAGCACTATTGATCTCAATCAATCAGTGAAAAGCATTGCCATCTGGTGTGATAAGTGTAAGCAATAGGCGTTTGTGTGTGATTTGCAAGTGCCTCAGAAGTGAGACTGTGTTCCCCAAGGAGAGTTACCTCATGCTGGATCTTAATTTGTCCCGTGCAGGTGTGATCTTGTGCTGTTAGTTGCTTTGACTTCATTAGTTTGTATATGAGTTGAGGTGCAAAGAAATCTGAGTTAGACTTATGATGTGTGTGTGTGTGTGTGTATATGTGTGTGTCTGTGTGAAAAATAAACAAGCCATATATATATATATATACACACACATGTATATATATATATATTATATAATATAAAATCAAAGTTGGTTGTTCAAAAAACCCTCTTAAAGTTGTGACGTTTGCTCTAAATCAGCAAGTGGAAGTAAAAGGGCAGTGTAGGAGTAGCTTGGGAGGCAGGACATCATCATTTTGCCTATTTTAGAACCCTCTTTAGACCAGTCTAAACTTGGCAGGTGTTTAAGGGACATATCCATTCTTTCATAAAACCTTAAAAACATTTTATGACCATGTTGGTATAAAAATAAACTAGGCTGGATTCATTATTATATATTAATTATTATCATATTCAATTTGAGGATTTACTCCTTTGTAAAAGGCAGAGTGCTCTTTCTTGATTTTTTTTTTTTTTTTTTTTAGTACTAGGGATCGAACTTGGGTCCTTGGGCTTTAGAGGCAGATGGCAGAACCACTAAGCTAAATCCCCAGCCCTCTTTCTTGATTCTAAGAGAGTTGGTGGCTTCTGGCTACTAAAAGGCATTGATAATTTTAGAGAAAGACTTCCCTTCCTCTTTTGTTGTTGTTGTTGTTTTGTTTTGCCTTCCTGCTCCCTCTGGTTAAGTGGTAGGGAAGAATGTGACAGATAACCACCTAGAGTGAAGCCTGAAGCCCACGAGAAATAGGATGGGGGTACATGTGTAAAGGCTTGCCAGGGAATAGCCGTAAGCACACAATTCACCTTAATACCAGAATCTCTAAAATAGGAATTTTAGGGCAGTGAAACAACTTTGTATGCTACGGTGATGGTGGACCCATGCCACTGAATATTCGCCCACACTTACGGAATGTGCAACACCAAACAGGGCGCTCACGTAACCTTTGGACTCTGGGTGATAAACTGTGACAGTGTAGAGTCAGCAGGTATAACAAAAGAGCTATTCTGGTGGGGGAAGCTGAGATATGGGGAGTCTGTATTCTCTCAATCCTGTTGTGAACCTAAAACTGGTCCAAAAATGAATATCTACTTTACAAAACAATAACAACAACAAAACAAATCAGGGGTTTCAGAGGGTCGAGTCATTCAAGATCAGAAAGCCTCCTTCAAATGGGTCAAAAGAGCAGTGACTCAGAAGTGCTTGACCTGGGCATAGGCATTGGTCCCTATTGCTTCCGGATCAGACTTGAATTTGAGGCCATTATACCCAGAGGCCCAGCCATGATGGGACCTGGCAGCCTCTGGGCTATTGAGGAAAGTTAGCTAGATGATTGGAGTCAAACACAAATAAGCCAACCAAAGAGTGCTGTCTTACATGTTAAATTATTCTGAGTTATATCCCCATGATCAACGGAATTTTAAAAGCTTTTTGTTCTGTTTTTTTCTGTTTCCCCTAAATTACTCATGATTCTGTGTGCCAACGTATGGAGTGCCTCCTACACTTCAAGCACTGTACCAAGAAATACATGCACATTACATCACTTACACACACGCACACACACACACACACACACAACTTTATGATGCTTTGCCATGGTGATTGGTTCTGCTTTATAGAGAAGTAACTTGAGGCTTAGAAAGGTTAAGCTATGGAAAGGCACAGAGCTAGAGAATGAACCAGGTTTCAAGTCAGCATGACTCTGGAGGCCAAGATGAGCATCACTTTGCTCCTCTTTTCATCATCAATACATTAGATTTTGTATCAAAACCATCAGAATATGCTCGTTGCTACTCATTATAAGTTAGAAGCCCTGACTATATCGTGGTGGTCTTAATGTAGTGCTAAACATTTACTCTGTTTTCAACTACAAATTACAAATGTGAGCATCAGAGGGGTATGAATTTTGGCCCAGATACAAGCTGTTCCTCATGATTGTCCTTATACATGGTTTGGCCCTTTCTTGGGCCAAGGAGCCACTAACTCAGACTTCTTTTAGCCCTGCCCCAAGTTCTCACTTTGAGGGTATTTGAAAATGAAAGTAGAAGGGTCACAATTGTGCCATTAATATGTTGATAAGAGCTGTTTAATTACTCATCAGCTATTACAGGACAGTGTCATGCTTCGTGTGTGTGTGTGTGTGTGTGTGTGTGTGTGTGTGTGTTTGCGCAGGCGCACATGAATGTATCACATTAACAGATTAGCCAGAAACGTGTTATTGCTATAACCTCTTCTCCATGATTCTTTTCCTGGGTACTTTGGTTTTTCTCCATAAGGAATGAAAAAATTATTAGATCAAGTGTTTGAAGCATTATTTCTTAGGTCTTTATAACTACAGACCCAGAGGTTTTATTTATTTACTTATTAAGCTATCTTTGCCACAGGGCTTTAGCTTGTTTTGTTAGTATTTTTTAATTACCAGAATTGTGCTCCAATCCCCAAATCTACCCTAAAAAGGTGTGAATGTTTTTGTGAGGTGCAGACATAATTTGGACATTTGGGCTGATGTGGTCAAGTCAGGAGTTAACATCTGTTTTGAATTTTTCTCTTTTTTTTTTTTACTGATTATTTGGCCCATTCCCTCAAGTTTTCAGATGAAGCTGTGCTCTTTCCTACAGTAGCTCTGAAATCCAGTGACTGCAGTATTTTCTTACTTTTCAGCTCCACACAATCCTGATCAGATCTAGCGCTGAAGGGAAGCGTCCCTGACTCACCTTTGGCGGTGTGGACTTCCCCGAGCCTTCCTGGTCCTTGGCCCCTCAGGGACTCACAAGAGACAAATGAACAACTCCATCAGCATCTTGACATTCCGTTCACGCTTTTGGGACACGTGAGTGCTACTTTTTACCTCAGCCTCTACTTCAGGTTGATCCCGAGTGTGCAGACCAAGTCCTGTCCCTAATGAAGCATATACAAAGGAAGGCTCAGGGATAAACTGGCCAAGCACCCCCAGCAAACAGGCAGAAGGCTGAAGATAAAGAAACACAGGCACACTGGATGACTTCCACACTTTGTTGCTTTGTTAAAGACAAGTATAATAGGTCCAGGTTTCTGAGATCTTATTTAACTGTGTGCCATCCAACTTCTTTATCTGGTGAAAGATTTTGTTTTTGCCTTGTGCTGAGACCCATATTTTTGCTTGAGTGACTTGGAAGCAGGGAGTTGAGTTGCCTGAGAATGTCCTAATATTTTATATGCTGTGACTCTAGTAAGACTGTGGTTATTTTAATCGTGGGATATGTTTCTGAAAGTCAGTGGCAGCTTTTTGTTTGTTTGTTTTGTTGTTGTTTTTTGAGACAAGGTCTCACTATGTAGTTGAGACTGACCTGGAACTCACTATGTAGCCCAGGCTGGTCTCCAACTCACAGCGATCCTCCTGCCTCAGCTTCCCGAGTGCTGAGATTACAGGAGTGCGCCACCACACGCAGCTCCAGGTGCAGCTTTTGAATCAGGCTCTCAAGGCCCAATATTTTTGGCAGATGCAGTTCTCTTTGAACAGTAAGTCGTTGTTAAGTGACACAGATAGGAGCAGAGCTGAAGAAAATCAAGGTTTTAAAAGACTAAACAGCAGAATTGCACCCCTCACTGAACCAAAGTTGCTGGTTTGACAAACAGAAAGTACATGAAACTTGCCGTCAGGAATCTTGCAGCATTGCCCTGATGGGCAGGTCAGCCACAGCCTAAGCATACCTAGAACTCACTGCTTGGTATAAAGTCCATCTGGGAGGGGGAGGAAGAAGCAATGCTTTCTTCTCTTATCTGTAGTCATTCTCATCTTGTACTTCATGAGGTCCATGGCTATAGTAACAGACAGAGATCAAATAGAGAGCAGGAAGATCATTTCAACAGAGAACAGAACTCAGGGAAATGATTGCCAGCTTGCTTATAATTGCCAGTGTCTTTTTGTTTTGTTTTGTTTTTTAGATTCTTTTGAAATCCATAGAGATATAGTTGTTCCTTGAGGAGGTTTAACTCAGATCTGAGTTAGTGCCGGGCTGATCTGGAGAACACAGGGAGGTCTTCTGATTCTGGTATTGACCTTTAGAAGTGAATCCCAGGATGGGCATGGCCGAGATGCTCCCAGCATGTGGAAACTACAAGGAGCCTGTGGGTATCCAAAGGGGGATATTTCTTGGGATATATTTAGGGTCAGGAGAGACCTCTGGAAATATGCTATACCGAACCTTCATGAGGGCAGTGACCACAGCAAAGCAATTCCAGATTTTCAAGGCCAAGGGATAGCAAATCCCAAACCTTACTGCCTTTTGCCTGACGTCTTCATAGATGGGTGGCCAGCTCCTCTCTGTGCTCGGAGGACTTCTCATGGCCACTCTTTGCTCATCCCTGACAAGAGTTCTTCCCGAAGCTTGGAGGGAAAGGCCATGGGCGAGTCACTCACAAATTCCAAACTGCATCATATCTTCAAGACTAATCATGGCTTGCTGACCAAAAGAGCACCTCGTTTTACCTGGGAAGATGATGTCACAGGTGGCAAAGCGTTTACCTTTTCCTCAGCTCCTTCCCATTTCCTGCTTTCTAACAGGTATTATCTGAAAAGCTGACTAACTTTGCTATTGGCCACATTGGGCAACTGGAGTTTTTTTTTTTTTTTTTTTTTTTTTTTTTACACATTTCCTCCATGCTCATTAAAAAAAAAAAGGCATAAAGCTACATATTTCTTTAAATGGCTTGTGGAAAATGCCTGGGTCCTAGAAAGCACCTCCATGGCACCCTGCATTCTGTCTGGCACCAGGCCTTGGAGTCTAGGGGGCCCAGCACCCAGCATAGGCCCTCAGTAGATTTCCAGTGTTGACCTTGAGTGTATTGTTTTGCTTCAGAAATGTAAGCTGAAAGCATACTTCTATTTTAACTTTGAATGTAAATGTCAGCAGTTGCCATTGGTAGTGGCAGACATCTGTACCCTCAGCATTTGAGGGGCCATGACTAGAGGATTTCGAGTTTGAGCCCAGTCTGGGTTACTTAGCAACTAAGTTAGACCCTATCTCAAAATAAAAAGTAAAAAAGGGCTAGGCGTGCAGCTCACTGCAAAGACCCTGGGTTCAATCCCCAGTACCATGTTGTACAATAAATCTCTAAGGACTTTGACCAGGACTGTGGCAAATTCCTGGAAAGGTCAGATCATCTCAGAGATCGTACCTCTCTCCTTGCCTTTCCTGGAGCTGCACTAGGCAGGACACCCATACACTAGATCCAAAATGGGAGATTGGGGTGCCCATCAGACTTTAGGTTTTGCAGTTGCTCTCAGCTTTTATGTAAACATTTAGTATTAAGTAGTGAGTTCAACTCTTTGTTTCTCTGTTTAACACCTGGAGGAGTCAGTTGTGTCTGAAAGGTCAGATTTCATAGATTTGCTCTAGGCTTGTGACCTGTGATCATTTTTACTGAGCTAATTTGGACCTTGATCCATGCTCTGCAACTGGACAAGCACGGCAGCAAAATGTCACTGACCCACACTCAAAACCGAGACTTTAGTAATTACAAGGTCTGACATGAAGCTTACTATTTTTTAGATGCATATACAAAGCAGGGTTATTAAGCTTAAGCATTTGATAATAGGAGCAAATTGTGACTTGCTAACAAGAAAACTATCTCTGAAGACTCAAATCCTTTTTAAAATCTGGCTGCTACTAATTATAGATAAGTTTAGCAAAACAGACCAAGTAGTGATCTAAAAGAATCTTCAATGAGTGTACATCCTTGGAAGTTAAAAATAGAAGCAAAACCACAGCATTCACTCTACATCCTTGAAGATATTCTGTGGATCAAAAAGTTTATTGTTCTCCATTGTTGGTGAGAGTGCAGATTGGTATAACCACTGTGGAACTCAATATTGAGATACCTCAAAGAACTAGGACTAGAGGTCCCATTTGACCCAGCTATCCCTCTGCTGGGTATCTTCCCAAAAGAATTAAAAGGATCATACCACAGTGATATATGCTCACCCATGTTTATAGCAGCAATTGCTAAAATTTGGAAACAGCCCAATTGCCCATCACCTCTAGACTAGATAAAGAAGATCTGGGTTTTAAAAAAAATGGAGTACTACTCAGCCATAAAGAATGAGAAACTAGACACATTTATAGCTAAATAAATGCACACTGAGCCCATACTCTTAAGTGAAATACATAGGGTGCACATATTTAAATACTGAATAGTTTCTCTGATGTGAAAAACTAAAAGTGTAAATAAGGATTAAAATGTATAATAGATAATGTGAAATAGGAAGAAAAGTTCCAAAGGGGAAGGGGAAGTGAAAAGGGTAGGGGAAAGGAAAGAAGGGAAAGGAATAAATATAAGAAAAGGGAAAAAAAGGAAACAAAGTCTTTGTAAATAGGGAGCAATGGAGCGGGTGAAGGAAGTGCAGGGAAAGGGGGAAAATAAGAATCAAAATACATCATGTACAAGATCCCAGTGATGACTGTAACTGTATTGTGTACCTAATAAGTACCAATAAGCTTAATGGGGCAAAAAAAGTTAATTGTTTTTTTTTAAAAAAGGAGGGAGGGGAAGGAAAAGGGACCAAAAAAAAAAAAAAAGAAGAAAAAGAATTAAAATGTGTTATATACATGCACTACACAAAATAACCATGTATTGCAAACATGTACCAATTTTAAAGAATGAATAAAATAAAAGCAGAAGCTACAACACGACATTGACTTTCTTACTTCAATTGGCCCAAACTTGAGAAGCAGAATGAGGTGCTGTAAGGTTATAGAGACTGGGGTGACTGCAGACTGCCTTGAGTTTTCCAGGGTGATCTGCTGAATTTTGGGGCTTGGGTGTGGCATTCCCATGTGTGTGTCTGCATATGTCTGTCAGTGTGTGCCTGCCTGCTGGCATGTGTGCTATGGTGATAACTTTTCGGTGTCAGAGGAATTGAAGGGAGCCAATGAGGGCAATGAACGCAGGATGCAGAAGTTCCCTAGACAGAGGAGGAGGAAGAATCTCAGAGTTCAGGGGTTAAAGCCAAAAGGAAAGGTTTCACAGCATAGAACTCAAAAGAGGAAGTAAGGCTAGTGCAACCTCCTTATAAATACTAAGAACTTTGGCAGAATAAAAAACAGCCCTAGGAACAGAATTTCCGAGGCAGGTGGTTATTTTTCCATGTGCATTTTGTCTACGCTTTAGGGTAATAAAAAGAGTTCTGAAGTTTGTGTACTGTATTCTTGACACCGGCACTGAACAAAAAAATTCATTGCATTTCAATTGGTGTCTAGTGAGAACGTGACTAAGGGCTCTTCCTTTCCGGAGCCTGTAATCGGACTCGTTTTTACGCTGGAAAATCGTCTAGCTCCACCGAGGTGAGTGTTGCAACAGACAAAGGAGGACAGTACATTTATGCCTCCTCTTCGTGTTATCCTTTTCATTTGCCTCTTTACTCTGACAATAAAGGAAGACTGTTCCAGAATGAATACTCTAGAGGATGGCAGATGTTCTTTGTCCGTGTGGGTAGCTGCCCCGCTCATTGCTTGCATCTTCCTACCTTCAGATATTTTCTAATGTGTTCTGATTTCAGATCCACGTCCAGATGTGAATCACCCACCCTCCTGACCTGCCTTTCTCGGTAGTTTAGCCTATGGATGCTGGAGAGGGATGTACACAGCTGCGCCGGCCACAAGGCTGTGTGCAGACTTCAGGGACACTTCTCCTTTCAGGACACCGGGATCGGGACAGGGATTGACAGGACTGGAATTCCCCCGGCGAAAACTACTTCCTCACACAGCAGGCCTAGGCCTGGAATTCTTAAAGAAATGCTCCAGTTAAGGCAAAGTTTCATATTCTTACTACCCACCGTGCTGTTTTCTTCGAGGGATATTCTGCTATAAAATGTATCTTAGCACAATTGGTTTAATAGATAAAACGTATCCAACAGATAAATCATACCTATTTGATGAAATGGAGTCTAGGGCAGGTGTGTGTGTGTCTTCACATGTGTGTGTCCCTAATTTTTTTATTATGAATTCCAGACAGAGAGACAGGATTGAAAGAATAACACATCTACCCTCCACTTAGGCCCAATAATTAACACTTTGCTATACTTGTTTTCTCTTTTGGTATTGAGGATCAAACTCGGGTCCTTGCACTTGGGAGGCAGGGGGAGGAACTGTTGAGCTAAATCCCTGGCCCTATACTTGTTTTCTTATAGGAATCTTCCTTTCAAAGGTCTGGACATGTAGCTCAGTGTCAGAGTGTTTTCTTAGCGAGGATGAGGCCCCAGGTTTGATCCCCAGTAGCTTAAATAAAAAGAAATGAAATGAAACAAAATAAAACTCTTGGTTTATGCCCAAGAGTTCACATGTTGGAGGAACCAAGCAAAATGTGGAGATGCTGGATGTAGTAGAAGCTTTAAGAAGCGAGGCCTAGTGGGAGTTAGTTAGGTCACTGCTCTCAGAATGGGTGGAGGTAGTTTTTGTGGGGCTGTGAGTTTGCTCCCAGAAAAGCAGTAGAGCAAGTCTGGCGCCTCCTATCACCTGTCTCTGCATGATCTCTCCTGTGCGTACAACCACCACTGTGATGCAGGCACCTGTGATCCTCCCCAGAGCCAAGACAATGCCAGATACACCTCTTTGAACCTGGGGAACCCTGACGTAAATAACCTCTTTATAAGTTACCCAGCTCCAGATCTGTTGTTACAGTAACAAAGAACAGACCAACACAACCTCTTTGATTTCGTGTGGTGTAAAGCTGCATTATCTAATGTAGCAGCTACTAGGCAGATGAAGCAATTAAGCATTTCAAATGGGGCCAATACAAATTGAGATGTGCTTAACATTAAAACGTACAGTGAATTCTGAAGATTTAGCATAAAGTAAAGAATGTAAAATATAGTAAATCCCCGAATTACAAACAAGTTCCATTCTAGAATGTTTGTAAGTTGCATTCATTCGTAGGTCTGACAAAGTGAGTCTTATACACCTTTGACACAAAAACACAATGGAAAGCATAAAAATACCAAACACACCTACACAAATACTGTAAGCAAATCATTTTTACTTTTACGGTTATCTTAAAATGGTGGTACAGTACAGTTCAGTGTGCTCACTTTTGTTTCCATGGTTATTTCTTTGCGCGTCCTAGCCGTCCCCTCCACATCACCTGTGCTTTTCCTCTCACTTCCGGACACCCAGGCGCTGACTGAGCACTGTTCTGCTGTGCACTGTCGCACTGTGCAGTGAGCACACAGCAGCACAGCTGTGACACTGTCCGCAGGCACAGGAGAGAACTTCCGAGATTTGTTCGAATCGATGAATGTTTGTAATATGAGGTTGATGTGTATCTGTGAAAGTTCGCAACTTGAATATCCATAAATTGTGGACTTACTGTATCTCACTAACGTGCTTTAAATGTTGATTAGAAATCAAAATATTTTGGCTTTATTGAGTTAAACGAAATATGCAAAATTAATATCCTTTTTTTAATGTGACATCAGGAAATTTAAAATGGCATACTCATATGTGGCTTCCATTGTTTGTCTCTTGGGCATGGCTTGGTTCTAGAGATGCTTCTTTCTTCATTTTTCTTTATGATAATAGCACAATGAAGTATCTATGATGGGTGACTTTAGAATAGGGCCAGTGCAATTTGAAGGAAAAAAAAAAAGAATTAGGAGAAATTAGCAGAAAGTTTCTAGAGTGAGCTTGGCTGGGCTTTCCTGGTATGTGATCCTGCAGAGCCTGCTAAGGAAGGGTACACACCGTGTGTTTGCTGAGGTTGACTGACCACAGCTCTGCTGTGGGGATCTTGTTCCAGCAGATTGAGGGCCAGGGATTTAGCTGGGTGGTGCTGCTGCCTACCTTGAAAGCAAAAGTCTTGAGTTTAACACCTAGTACCAAACAAAAACAAAAACAGAACAGGTTTGTAAAAGAAGTTCTCTTCAGTATTGTGGTGTCTGGGGATTTGCTTTTGTGTAATGTCTTGATTTGCGGTATACAATGTTCACATTCATCGTGGGGAGTCGGCACATATACACAACACATCCTAAATACTTTTGCATCCCCTGTGCCACCCCTCCCACCCTGTCACTCCATCTCTTGATCCCCTTCCATTTTGAGAAAGACCTATCTCCCTACGTCTTGTTATCTTATTTCTTTTTCACTGAATACATTTATTTTCTGAGTTGTTGTCGGGTTTTAAACGTGTTTTTCCTGTACCACTTCTAAATTTCTTCTCTCAGTTTATTTTTGCAGAAGCCTGATGGCTCTGGGCACTGTTATAATGGTGTCTCAAGAGTTCTTTGACCCTGAAAATATGAGAAAATGGAAAAGTGGAAATAAAGTGTTTGTAAATGGGGAGGGTAGGAGGGGTGAAGGGAGGGCAGGAACAAGGGGAAAAATGAGAATCAAGACCTGTCGTGTAAAGGTACAAGATCCCAATGGTGAATGTAACTATACTGTATACCTAAAATGTACCAATAAACTCAATGAAAAAAAAAAGAGTTATTTGACCCTGGATACACTGGTGATGCTAGAGCCATTCCAGGCTCATGCCAGCACATCCAGTCCGGCTCTCCCCATTCTCCCTAAGCAGGAGGTACTGATTCTAGGCCGTCTCCCTCCCAGAACCTAAATGCAGCGCTTCTCCACAGCCTGCTGTTTGAAGATAATAACTTCATTTTTGTTATAAAACCGTGCGTGTCCATTTGAGCAATGCCAACAGATACAAATAAGGAAAAAATTTTTAAATGGGATAGATCAGCTGCCCTCGGCATAAGCAACATCCCACCTTCCTGCATTAGTTTCTTTGTTTTCTTTCTCTTTTTTTGTAGAGGGGATCAAACTTGAGACCTTATGCTTGTGAGGCACACAGCAGAACCACTGAGCTAAATCCCAGGTCCCCTGCATTCATTTTCTATTGCTGCTGGAAGAAAGTACCCCAAGTTAAAAAATACAGATTTACTGTCTTACCATTCTGGAGGTCGGAAATCTGAAATGAGTTCTATGGGACTAAAACCAAGATGGCAGCAGGCTCCACTGCATTTTGTGGCTTGTGCTCCCTTCCTCCATCTTCGAGAAGTGGCACTCCAGCCTCCATTTCCGTGGTCACATTTCCTACTTCTGACTTCGATCCTTTTGTCTACTCATTAAAAGGAGCATTGGATGATACTGGGCCTCCCAGAAGACACCAGTGTAACCACCCCCCCATTGTGCCTGACTTTGCAAAGTCTCTTTTGCCATGTGACAGAGCAGATTCATCGGCTCCAAGGATTAGGATGTGGACTTGGGGGGTCCGTTATTCAATCATTCATACCTTCCCAACCCCAAGACACGTGCCATTATTGGTTTGCTTCCCTTTGTGGTATACAAATATTTACTGTAATCAGTCAAGGATTTGTGTGTGTGGCAGCATGGCAGGTTCTGTGGTGTTTATTCCAGTTCTGCTAAAGAACTGGACCTGACATCAGCAGATGGAATTTGATGACCAAAAATGGACAGAACCAGTTCAGAAAGGCTATGATGTCCAGGACCCAGGTATGGCTACTGCAGGGTCAGAGAAAAATGTGGCTCAGGACCACCTGTGTTGGCCAAGAACCTAGCAGAGTTCTGATGTGCTGGGAATGGTGGGTGGCATGGACGCATTATTCTTGCAGTGGCAGCGGGGGCAGATCATTCAGCGGAGAGAGAGAGAGAGAGAGAGAGAGAGAGAGAGAGAGAGAGAGAGATTGTGTGGGAGACAGCAAGGAATGCCACAGGTTGTCTGAGACCATGATGGGCCGGTGGTGCCCCAGTGAGAGTCTCTCTGTCGCCAACAGACACACTTATTTATTTACTTTTTTTTCTTGCTATGGTTTTTAGAGTTTTCTCTATTATAGGGCACATCCTTGGGGCTGGGGATTTAGCTCAGTGGCAATGGGCCTGCCTTGCAAGTGCTGGGTTCTGAGTTTGATCCCCAGTACCTGGAAAAAAAAAAAGCACATCCTTGAAACTTCCATAAATCTATAACTATCTTCTTACTATAACTCACTAAAGGCAGAATTAGCCAGCCATAGTGGTGCACACCTGTAATCCCAGCACTCTCAAAGGCTGAATCAGGAGGTCTGCAAATTTGAACCCAAGCTGGGCAACTTAGCAAGACCCTGTCTCAAAACCTTTTAAAAAAGTGGTGGGGATGTAGCTCAGTATGAAGGCTGTGAGTTTAATTTTCAGTACCACAAAAACCAAAATCCAGAACAAACAAACAAACAAACAAAAATTCCAGAATTGCAATATATAAGAATATAATGATCATTCTGAGGAGAAGAAGATTTTCTTCCTCCAGCAGAAGCCCAGGTAGTGAGTCAGATATAAGCACATTGCACATTCTGAGGGAGTCTCCACCTCCCTACCCTCTCCATTGTCAGGGGCTCTGAGGACCCTGTGGGTCCAAAGTCACACATTTTGCAGACCACAGGGTCAGACAACCTTACAGTTCTTCCCACTGACAAGATTGCTATCAGTCCTGCACCTATCCCAGGCCTGCTGGGCCCTCTGTGAGTTTGTTTACTGGGTCTTTTGGAGAGCATGATCACAGGTCTGGGCCACACCCCTGCCCCAAGGCATCCAGGGCCTCTCCTTAATTTTAGGGAGCGGCCATAGCACAGCACCACATCCGACTGAGAGGAGACCTGCGGGGAAAGTGGAAAGGGAAGGACCTGCACTGCACCTAAAGCAGAGAGATAACCCTGGCACCTGGGCTTGGGATTCCTGTGACTCTCAGCTTGGGAACATAGACAGTAAGTAGTTTTAAAATGCAGTTCAATTGCAAGCTCTTCTTCTATGAGAAAATGGGATCCAGAGTAGGTAAAGGATTTATCCTAGGTCACACAGCACTTGGTGACATAATTAAGCATCACAAAAGCTATGCACAAATGTTCTTTGGTTTTTACCATATTGAGGCCTTGGCTGCCCTTTCTACAAGGGGAAAAGACAGAGGGAAGAAGGAACTGATATTTAGAACACCATTTTTGTACCAGACAATGATCTAGATGCTTTCTTATATTTTTGTTTGTTTTTCTTTTCTTGGTACTGGGGTTTGAATCTAGGTGTGCTCTACCACTAAACTGCATCGCCAGTCCTTTTCATTTTTTTATCTGAAAGATTTGCACCAGGCTCTCACCAAGTTGTCCAGGTTGGCCTTAAACTTTTTATCATCCTGCTTCAGCCTCCTAAGTACCAGGTATTATAGACATGTACCACTGAGCCTGGCTTTTCTGTGTGTTTGTGTGTGTGTGTGTGTGTGTGTGTGTGCGTAAAACCCCTGTCAGGATGGAGCAACGTACTGTCTTGCACATGAGGACTTTGCCTTTGAAGTTCAATTTGGGTCCACATGTTCCTAGCAGGTGGGATCTGAGTTCAGAGACTATCCTTTCCCAATTTAGTTCTGGTATAATTACCTAGAAAGACACTGACGTCTATTATCAAACAGCAGAGAAAAAATTTGGGAAGAAATTCTAAGATTAGATAAAGTAAATGATGGCAAACAAGAACTAGACCCAGTTAACAGGCAAGACACTGTATTAGCTACAGTGCATCTATTTGGTTTGGACCAAACACGATTCTACAACCTGCCCAGAGCGTGTCTTTGAAGGTGGTGACTTGACATGAAAGTTGGTACTGCTGAGAATGATGAATGATAGGAAGAGAAATCCTCTGGGAAATACTGGCAGGTATTGAATATGTATTCTAAAGTCTTTTCTTTAGAAGACTTAGGAACTTTGACCAGGAAATACAAGAGATTATTACTTTTTAATAAGAACATAAGGTTTAAATCCAAATTGCCAGAACCACTTGGAAGCCTTGAACCCCCATGCTGTAGTAGACATGGGCTATAATCTTTGGGGAGTGGAGAGGAAGAGAAAAATGAGGACAGGTGCATAAAAACCTTGTTCTTCACCTAAACCAAATCTAGAGAAGGAGACAGTTCATTGATTTGGGGGAGAAGTTCTAGCCTAGTTTTCCAAGATTAAACTCCTCTTGGAAGTTCAAAACGCTACAGGATGGGCTAACAGGAAGTAGGCATGTGATGATATTAAGAAAACTCTAGAATTTTCCAATGGGGCTGGGCTGCCTTTGCACAAAAATTTTGTGATTTCCTGCAGCTCAGGAGCCCAGGGTCTTCTGAGGGCAACAGTTTTTAAGGTCTGTCTTATAGTTGAATGTCATTGGCCTTTGCTTTGCTTCTCCAGTCCACTAACTAGCAGATTTCAAAGCTATTTCCCTTTGCCTAGTCACATAAAAGTAGCTTTTTTTTTTCTTTTGAGACAGGGTCTTACTATGTAGTTCAGAGTGCTCTGGAACTCACTGTGTAGCCCAGGCTGGCTTTGAACTTGCAGCAATCCTCCTGCCTCAGCCTCCCGAGTGCTGTGATTACAGGTGTGCACCAGCATGCCTGGCAAAAGTAGCTTTTTGTTTCTGGAAACTGCAAGTTGCCACAACAGCCCGCATGCTCTCCATTGCCTCCCCCACCCCACACCTGCACCAAGACCACGCCTTGTTTCCTTCCTGATGGTGCCCCACTCCCCCCACTATCTCTGTCTCTTCCTATGCTCAGTGCTCAGCACTCTTGGCTCCTTCTTTCCTCTAGTGTATCATTCAGATTGTTGGTAGTTGCTACCGTGTATTATTTTGCTTTTCCTGTTGGTTAACATCACTGAACTCAAGATTTGTATATATCTGGAGGTTAGGGAAGGAAGGGGTGAGATTTCACTAACATTTCAGGGCAGTACATCTGAGACAATCCACTCTGAGAATAGACTTCTAAGTCTTATCACTTAAGTGTGAGTGCAGACTCTGCCTTGGTCAAGGAAAAGGATAAGCAATTCATGGCATTGCATGTTAATTCCAGCACTCGATAGGCTGAGGCAAGAGGATTACAAGTTTGAGGTCAGCCCAGGGCTAGGCTACATGGTAAGTTCAAGACCAGCCTGTACTATACAGTGAGACTCTTTCAAACAAACAAACAAATAAAAGAAAGGAGAGGGAGAGAAAATAGAGGATAGAATAATAATGATAAGGTGCATTCCATGCTTGATAGCATATAGAATGATTGTGACAGGGGTGGTGAAAGGATTTACTAATAGACAAGGAATATAGGAAAGACAAATCTTCACTAGCACAAATCAGATTAAATAATGCATAAAATCTACCTCTGGCACATTTTAAATTCTTAAAAATGTCATCTGCTAGTATTATTATTATCATCATTGCTTTCAACTGCTATTATTCTCATGTGCCCCGCAAAGTAGTATAGTAGCCCACTTTCATTCATGATGCCACTTATTGGTCAGAGAGTCGGGGAAATGCTGCACATGCATCCTGCACGGCCTGGCACTGGTGCCATGGGCATGTGTAAGAAGAGTCTGCTGTGCCTGGCCCCTTGCTGCCTATCTAACTTGGAGTAACTAAGGCAAACCCTCCTGAGGTTCAGTCCACCACCTCTTCCTTGTTGGCAGACTCCTGCTTATGTTTTGGAGTTTCTCTTTTTCCTTACTCCCCTGTCCTCAGTCAAGGTACTTCTGTCCTTTGCTTAAGGGTAGGTGCCAAGGAACTGCAGAATCTATTACCAGAGTTTGGTTTGGAGGCAGGTACCTGAGACTTCTAGCCCAATTGTAGGTAGGAGTTGAGAAAGGTTTTCTCGCTGATGAAAGAAAGCAAAGAAGAAGGCATCTCTGTTACTGACCCAGACTTTGAGGTGTCTGGACATTTGCCTGGAATTTCTGCCGCTCTACAGAAAGCCAGCACAGAGCAAAGAGGCCAGAACCAAGCAAAGTGGAGACAGACCTGGCTGCTGCCATTCCATTCTGAGACAGGGCTTTCCATGGTGGTTAAAGCTCTCAAGCCCTCAGTTTTCTGCAATGTGAGGCCACAGGAAGCTATATCCTAACTCAGATAGTTAAATATTTGGCTCCCTACATCCAGGACTAGGAACTGAACTTCAAGAGGATTTGCATTATTTATGCTAAATGAGTCAGGTAGCAAGTGGCTAGGAGAGCAGAGTCTTACACATCTTCCATGGCTGGCAGTGCCCCAGGCATCATAGGGTGAGTTCTTGTTGTGAAGCACTAGACAGCATCTCAGGGATTCCCAGAGCTGACTGAGCAGGGTCCCTTCAGGGTAGTGAAATAGTTCAGCCCCATGCCTTACTGCAACATGCCATGCTTTGGCAGTTTTAATGGCTTTCTCACCCAGTTTGCGTGGTGAGCTTCATGAGTTCTCTTAAAAGCAGGAAGAGTAATTATCTAAAGTGGTTCTCATTTCCAGGGCGTACTTCAATGCACTCTGTTCCCTGACAAGTAACGGTTGCTCTTTATTTAAACAACAGACTTGGGTTTGGTAGTTACTACTTCTTAATGTCATCTTTTAAAAAGACAAGATTCATGTGTTAAATGCTTGGGAGATCTAGTTCTGCACTTCTGCAGTGGGTTGTGCTGAATTGATCTGAGAATTTATCTCCAGTCTGAGACTCACTGAACTGGGCATGTGGGAGGAAAGCGCTGGGTGGAGGAGCTCAGATGAGAGGTGTGTTCAGGGTAGTGTGGGCATGGGGTGGGGTGGATTAGTAGGTACAGTGGGGTAAGGTATAGTATATCAGTTGTTTCTTGCCCAAGGAGCCCATGTCCTGTACTAATATATATCAGTTATTATATATTATTATATTATCATTA
>NW_022900929.1:37465287-37503624 GCF_012274545.1 Fukomys damarensis | reverse complement strand
TATATTATCATTATTATTATTATATATTATATATAATGTATATTATTATTATATATTATACCTCTGTGATTTTTGTCTGGGGAAGAAGTATTAAAATACACCTCTACTTTTACTGAAAGTTATCTTTGGGGCTTAGAGGATGTAATCTCAAATATTGTTACTTTTACATACTCAGAGAACTTAGATCTCACCCTGGAATGGAGGTCTCTCTGACATTCCCCCATTTCTGTGCATCCCAGCACCCAGAGAGACTTTCTGAAAAATTTGTCTGTCCAAAGTCTGAACCCATGAGGAAGAAAACAATTACCTATCATTAATTAAACGCAGATCCTAGACACAAAGGCTGAAGTCTGTCCACACATATGGACAGATTTGTCACATACCATTACCCTCTATTTCAGTCCCACTGATACTCACTTACAAATCTCTAGAGTCCACAGGCCAAGCACACATTGTCCTTGGCAACTGTACGTCCCCCATACCCAATGAGTCCCCCTAAAAGTTAACCGAATGCCTCCAAAGTATCTATTCCTCACTTCCCCCTCCTCTGAAATTTTGGGCTAGAGGATAATCACACCCCTATGATCTTTCCCTGTGTTATGATTTCTCCCTTTTTTTCTTCTTGGGAGGAGCTCTGGCCTTTACCACTTCCTTAGGATGTTGGTCTCCAGTTCCTTCAGGCTTTTACCATGGACCATGTGGCTCTCTTTGGCATTGCCATGAGCCCTAGGCCTTTGACTGGATCCTCCAGCTCTCCAGTGTACAAGTGGCCATTTTACATTCTTTTACCCTAATCCCACAGGGGGGTCACTGAAAAACTACCTAGTGAGCCCTTTTAATAATTATACATATTTTATGTTAAATTGGTTCCTCTAGTGAATCCTAACTGATACACTAACCAAGGGGAAAATACCTTAGAACGATATTCAGCATAGCTGCAGAAACATGACTGGGTTTCCCTTCCCATCCCCCTGCCCCATACAGTTCTGCACTAGTTCACACTGAACCTGCACCTGGACAAAACCTCAAAGGCAAAGAGTGAACTTGACTAATTTGGCCAAGAGAGAGAGAGTAATGGGCCAGTGGCCACAGAAGGTACCTAGGCAACTGCCCCTCTGCATTATACCCATGATAGCCAAATAATTCTCTCATCTGAAAAAATACTAACAGAGGAGAAGCTACTAATAATAAAGATGAGCACTTGTGTGAGCATTTATCATACACCAGGCTCTGTTTAAAACCTTATTTGTGCTTCACAATTTGAATTCTCACAATCTGTGCTAGTTGAAATGTCACAACTCACATGATTGAACCTCAAAGCAATAATAATAATAGATATAAGCAAAAAAAAATAATTTTCTTTCTACCCTTTTGAATAGAGACTCCCTGTATCTAAACACAGATGAGCAAAGGATAGACAAACACAAGTCATCAACATGTATACCTCCTGCACACATGAGAGGAAATCAGGAGAACTGAGTCTCCAATACGGTTTCCAAAGATAGTGTTTAAACTTGAGACTGAAATACATGAAACAAAGACTGAGGGTGTGGGAATGGGCTGACCAGGAAAGCACATTATAAGAAGATCAGGTTGGGTAGAGATTCAAGTTTCTGGCTTCTCCATTGACTGGGTCTTTGGTGATGTAGCCAGAGCACTGTGGGAGACACCCTTTCAAATGGAGACTTTCTTCAAAGATGTAAATGTCTTATACAAAAGGACAACCTTTCAGAGCTATGCTCTCTGAGGTTTCTCAAAATAATCAGCTGGATATAATTAAGATACCAAAGAGCCATGTTTTGAGTACTGTTGTTCTGAGTGCTGTATTCTGTCCTCTTACAATTGTATTCAGAGTAGTGTGTCCTGGGTCTCATCAGGCAGTTACTATAGATGATAAACTGAGGCACGGAAAAAACAAGTGATGCACCCAGGGTGGAGCAGCTAGGAAATGGCAAAGTCAAAATTTAAATCCTGGTATTTTGGGTCCAGAATACAACTTCAATCACCACCCTATGGGGCATTAATCACCAAAATACTTCATGAGGAGGAACAGATGGTTTGAAAATGGTAAACAGATGGTGAAAAGAAAAACACTTTTTAACCAAGCTGGTTTCATTTCTCCATCTTATCTGTGTGTGAGAGGCACCAGGGCAGGGTGGGCAGAACCTGCATTGTGGAATAACTGCAGTCCAGCCTGCTATGCCCCAACAGAGGGTAAACAACACGCTCCCTTCTTGTTGATGTGCAGATGAAATTTAGTGACTTCCAAGTTAAGGAGCACACATGGGTCTCCAAATGACACAGAATCTTTAGGAGAGGAAAGAGGAATCTGAAGTTTCAGTAAGCTCCATATGTAGCTGTGGGGTAGGGTGGTCTCTGGTCTGCACTGAGAACCTAGCTGATCTTTGGACCTCCTCCTTGTCTACCACTTGCCTTTGTAGGGAGCCCTCTGGACTACTTTGTCTGTAGGGAACAGACAGATAGTGGGGCAAACAAGCCATGTAAATTCAGGTATGGGGGGCTCTTTCTCATGTCAAGTTGGAGGATGAGTAGAGCCTTACAATACAACAGCTGCTCAGCTGGCGGTGGTATCCCGCCCCAGCCCAGTCTATGGTGGACTGGGGTTAATAATAGTGCCGAGAAATGCTGGAATTAAAGAGTCCAGAACTCTCAAGCCCTGAAAGTTAGAACTACCTTTGCTCTCATTTCAATTCTCTCCAACTCCCCCAGTTTGGGCCTAGCTCAAAGATGCGCTCTTCACACCCTTTCTTTGCACAGCTATCTCTGGCAGAGATATTTGTGTCTGCACACTGGGCCTCAGTGCCACAGGCAGTTTCTATCAACTAATTAAAGATGGTTCATCAGATTCTAGTCCCCTTGCAAGGAATTTTAAAACCTTATTTATTTCGCTTCCAACTGCCTTTCTTTGAAAGCCAACATAATCTGGAATCTGTTCTAATCCTAGGGTCACAACCAAGAGCAGGAGAGATTTTATTGTTAGCTACCAAACTGTGGAATCCCTAATGTTAAGAATCTTTTTTTTGTAGAATTTTAAAAAGAAAATATCATGGATCTTCATGGGTTCAGAACACGCTATCCCAAAATGTGACTCCTTGCCATTTTAGAGAAGAATAGAAGCGGGAAGATCACTCTTCTTGCCACTTTCCCCAGAAGCGGGCCATGAAACATAGGACTTCTGTCTGAAAGCAGATCACAATCCTATCTCAGAGGTTCCCTCCCTAAACCCAAAGGCAAGGGGTATCCTTGTTTCTGAAGACATGGGTTGCATAGGCCTTGCTACATTCTCCCCAGATGGCTGCAACCACATCACCACTCTGAGATTCCTAAGAAAAGGAATCATCTGATGGGCTTTTTTTTTTTTTTCCTGTGCTGGATGATAAAAGTCTTTAGTAAAGACCCCTTCACTGTAATGTATGGAAAGTTCATTTTGCCCTTTCTTTGAGCAAGAAAGAAATGACAATGCACAGGCCAGAGAGTGACTCAAAAGTGTTCAGTGTTGGCAGTAGAGTTCTAACAGATGGGATGGAGTGAGAGGGGTGGTCTCCATTCCAGGACCCCATTCCTGGGAGGAAGTCTGAAGCAGTGCATGGTGTCTTCTGAAACAGATGCTGGGACAGTGGGTCCAGGAAGGTGGAAAGAAGGCATCTCCCAGAAGGGCCTCAGAAATTTGCACACTCACCTCTAATCTTGAGAAATCTTCCAAGGATAAACCAGTCTCTTGTCATGGAGAAATGCCTGGGCCACACAGCAAGCTGGAAGGTGGCAGCCTCTGGGCTGTGTCTGGTTCCTTTTTTCCATGTGTGAGGAGGACCTGTCTGTAATGAGAGTCTTATGACCTCCCTTGGGGATGCTCAGCTAGGTGCTCTGGTTGCTTCAGGGAAAAAGGAGAGAGAAGGTAAGAGTGGCAAATGCCAAGGTGCTGATTTGGATGTGGTGTGTTCTGAACCCCATTACGGGACACATGTACAGCATATGGCCAAATGGCACAATGAATTTAATAGAACTATAAAGATACGGAGTCCAAATTAATTTCCATACAGGAAGATGCTTTAAGAGCCCGGAGTAGCAGCTACTGGCAAGAAGGTATAAAAAAGTCATTTGACAAAAAAAAAAAAAAAAAAAAAGAGCCTCACTCAGTTGATACAGTGGATTTTAGTTGGTTGATTAATCAGTGCTTGACAAAGGCTTTTAAAAGGCACAGAATTACTTTCCTCTTTTTCTTAAGGCCCTGCAACTACAAGGTGACCTTCCTACTTTGTAGATAAGATGTTAATTTTTAGAAAGCTATAGGTTTCTCCTTGAAGATTAAGGAAAGCTCTCTTCATGGGGGAAAAAAAGAAAACACCACAGATGGGTAATGGAATGAGAAAAAGCTTACTCTTCAAACCCCTGGACAAATAAAAATGTGGAGGTGGAGAAAAAAAAAAGATGCATGAAAGTCCCCTGGAGTTTCTGCAGGCCACGAGGAGGCCAGAGGGAAAATTTCAGTCTCCTTATATGTGTCCTAAAGCATTTTGTGTCTCCAGAAATCTCACTTGGAGTTGGTATTACTGGAAAATAGTATGGGAGTGAGGAATTTGGGATTAGGCAAAGCAGAAGAAAGCACAATTTTCTAGTTAAGTTGCTCACTGCATAATTGTTTTTAAGACAGTCTAAAATATTTTTTTCCAAAGAATATTCCTTTGTGCAATATTGACAAATAGTAGAACAAAAAGGTTTATAGTCAAATAAACTTGAGGAATGCAGGGTTAGTAGAAGTTATATAGGTATTCTTATGGTAGGATTTGTCAGAGCCTTTAACAGACTAGTATACATTATAAATCAAGACAGGCTACATGGTGAACAGTAGTTCCCAAGCTTATGCTTAGAGCATTATAAGAAAACAGTGACTTCAGGAGCATCAGGTACTTTTCCATTAGATTTCACTAGTTGAAGGCTGTTTGCAGCAAAAATAGCACAGAAAGGCATCATAGAGCAGCCATGCCAACTGCATAGGTGCAAAGCAGAAGACTTGGGTTCTAATTTTATCTTCTTACTAGCAGCAGCAAATAATAGCCAGTTGCTGAACCTCCATTTTATCATCTGTAAAAGTGAATAAGAGTGGCCTTACTTTGCTTACATAATGATAGTTGGGCATATCAAATGGGACATTTTAAACAACACCAATGTAAATTAGTGAGTGGTTCTTTTTAAAATAGCATGTCATAACTGAGGCTGAGAAATTTCTCATCTGGTTTGTGGGATAATGATTCAGGGCAGTGATCTCTTTGCACTTTATTTACGCCTTGTCAAATCAACAAGTATGACTTGATTTTGAACAGATTCTGCATAGCATCTGCTAAGGAAGAAGGAGTTGGGGAAGCAGATAATGAGGCTCATTTAAACAAGAGCGGCAGGCCCCAGGCTGAGGGTGTTGGAGCAGAGATGAGTGCGTTCAGCCTTGTCTTGGCCCATTTTGTAACGGTCTTTTGGGGGTGGGTGGAGTAGATCCCAGGTTGTGAAGCTAGCTTGCCTCTGGTTAGCTCTGGGAATGTCTCTTCCAAGTCTCCATTGTCAATGCCACAAGCAATGCCAACCGCAAACAAGGGGAGAGGATGAACTGATGCCTCATTTTTGCAGGAATGATCTGGATGGGCTGGTTGGGTCAAGATGCTTAGAAAAGCCAGTTCAGTGCAGCCCAAGCCCACCCTCACGTTCTTTGTAGTCTCTAGGAAGTCAGCTGTTCGGCTGATTCACAGCTTGGTTTTGTGGCACTGCCATCTCCTTTGCAAGAAAAGCTTATGGAGGACAGAGGAGGCTTAGCTTAGGAAGGCTTCCAGGAAATTATGAAAGCTTTAACAGAAAAATTTGCTGTCTTTGTGATACATGACTTCATGCTGAACTCAGGGTTGTTGCCTCCCTTCCGCCCAAGAGCTGGCAGGAACTAGGAATTGGTCTGATGCAAATTTTGTCTTTTCTGAACCCCACCTCACCCCTCAACCTTGCATTCCTGCTGCAATGCCAGACCCCTGCTTCTCTATGCCAGTCCAAAGCCTGGCCATGACTCATTGACTTTTCTCTTGCCAGGCCTTTGGATCCTGAATCCTCTGAGATCAATCAGAGACTGAAAAGTTGGATATATTTATTTTAAAAAACCCAAAACCAAAAAATAAACAAACAAACAAACAAAAAACCCAAATCAAAACAAAAAAGCTAGAGCCAGTCTACAGTTTTGGGATTCTGACTATTTCCTAAATCAAAACATTTAGGGCCCAGGGACCTAGGTTGTTAATGACCACCCCTGGCATTTCTCATGCCTTCTTCCTTTTACAACTAGCTCAACACAGTGTTCTTAGAGATATCTTGCCATAGCAGGCATTCCATTGTGAGAATTTCAAACTTTGGGACCCATAGGTAAGGAGACATGTTCTCTGGGTAGAAGAGCCCTCCTAGGCCTCCACACTGCCCTTGGGTCACACTCTGTGAGGAGACCGTTGCTGTCAGTGACTTTGATGCATGATATTTATCAGCACTAACAGATTTAGAGTTAGAAAATTCCCCACGTCCAATGCTTGGGCATGATTTGCCTTATTTTTATTGTCCTTCTGTCTCCTCACTAGGAAGTACAACAACACAGTCATCTCGTAACCTAGAACCCCAGTGGACCATATCCTCTTTTTTTAGTTTGTTTGTTTTTTAAGACAGTGTTTCACTATGTAGTTCAGACTGACCTAGAGCTCACTAGTAGCCCAGGCTGGTCTCGAACTCACAGCTATCCTCCTGCCTCAGCCTCCCGAGTGCTGGGATTACAGGCATGCGCCACCATACCCGGCTGGACCATATCCTAAGAATTAAAAAGGAAGGCAATGAAGTTAGCTGCTCAAGTGTTTTTCCTTGCTGTGCACACACAGATCTCCCCATTGCAGAGAGGCATGGGCTGGGTCGCTACTGGGGTGATCATGGAGAAGGACAGGCCCCTCAGAGGAGTGTGGCCTTCTCAGGAAGCACGGAAGAGCCCCGAAGCCTACTTCCAGAGTTCCCATCAGGCCTTCTGAGGAAGCCAGGTCCCTGAATGTGCAAACCCATATGAGCAGAGTGAGTCAGAGTTCCCCAGAAGTACCTATGTCAGATTTCCTAAGCGTGGTGGATTCGGTGAGAGGGAAGGGCGATGTCTCACGGCCTCTGTGGGAAGTGGTTGAGAAGCCGCTGTGCTGTGTGAGGGACTCGGCACAAATCCACAGTCACCTCTGATGCACTTGCCCCTTCCAGTGCTGTGAAGGTGAACAGGCCTTGTCTGTCTTCTTCGCCCTCATGCTTCCAAAGCCGGCCAAACTGTTATCCACAAACGTGCCATGAATGAATGAGCTGATTGCCTTCTATGACTCTGTGTGGTGCTAGACCGGAGACGGGATTTGACGAAGATATGGGTGCTGTCCTCACAGAGTTTTCAGGCCACTGGGGAAGGGAAATAGTTGGGAAAAATGAAGCTACCACAAAATTATTAAAACATATGTATAAATATCTTTGTGGACCTCTGAAGAGGAAGCTAATTGTGCCGAAGGTTGCAGGTAGAGGAGGGTTTTAGGTAGGGTTTTAGGGAGGAAGCAAGCTTCACAGGGGCTTGTGAAATAGTAAGAAACATTAACCAATCAGAAAGAGCTAGAAAGACTTCATTCAACGAGGATGGATTGAAATGGAAAGGACAACGTAAACCTTTGTGCCTCTGCAGAACTTACTGTGTAAAAGGTGGGGAGTCAGGGCAGGTCTCTGTGAGAGGACATTAGAGACTGTTAGCAGCAGGATACAGAAATGGGACTGTTTGTGGCACCAACATGATGGTTATCTACCCAGTGGACTGAGGGAGAGACCTACCACCTGCATACCCTCCACAGGTTTTCAAAGGAGACAGCCAGGAGGACTGCTCCATGTCTCTTAGCATCTCAGCCTGATTGATGACTTTCAGGACAATGGCACCAGCCCCTCCATTCCATTTCCTGTGGATCAGATGAAGACCCTGCACAAGAGAGATGAGGTGGGGCATTTGGAAATAGCACAGGTTCCTTCTTGAGAGAGGAGGGAGAAAGGCTGTACGCCAGGGCCAGTGGTGCATTGCCCGTGGCCTGGGGGATGAAGAAGGTACTGCAAGAGGCCACCGAGACCAGCAATGTACTCACCAAGTCAGCAGGGTCTGTGGGGGAGATGGGCCTGCCAGGCAACCCCGGCAGAGCCACAGAAATGATACATGAGAGTAGCTCAAGAGAAAAGACAGGTGGAACTGGGGAGTGGGGAATAGGGAGTTACTGTTCAGTGGGTCTAGCTAGAGCTTCTGTTTTATAAGGCAAAAAGAGTTCTGCATATGGACGGTGGTTATATCTGCACAGCATTATGAATCTATTTAACACCACCAAACTGTATGCTTAAAAAATGGTTAAAAAGGTAAACTTTATATATATTTGAACACAGTAAAAAATACGAAAAAAGAAAGTGCTCCAATGAGAGAGAGTTCCCCTATACAGGGACACCAGTGTTTTTTCACACTCCAAGGCCCGAAGAGCTCAACGCCATTCGAGCAGTTAGGTACTGGTCCCCTCTTTTCCTCTCTCACCTCCTTACGCAGAGCACCTGTAGCTGTGACAGTGAAGGAGCAGGGAAGACTGCGACCCATAGCAGGAGTGCCCACTTGCACCGCTTCCTCCAGAGGCAGGCCTGGGGGAGGCTCCAGCGCTCAGTCAAGTTCAGTCTCTTGATTATCATGCTGCAGAGCACTGCAGCAGAAATGAGAATGTCCCATGGCTTAAATTAAGTCCAATGCTCGCCCATCACCCGGGAGCAGGCAGCTCACTTCCTGCCACCACACCAGTCAGGGTTTTTATCCAGAGGCAGGTACATCTACCCACTGTCCTTAAGGGACGACAGGATACAAGAACAGTTCTGAGCACACCATGAATCATACTTGTTCACCATGCCCACGGGACAACAGTGGGTCCTCAGTCCAACCTCCTGCCAGCTAATGTCAATGAGGGTTCATTGACTGTCCCGGGACTGCCTGGACAAAGATATGGAACTCACAAGGGCACCCAAAGTCAGAACTAGAAGTCATGGTTTGGATTGCTATGAACTATATAAAGGCTCACAAAAGTCATGCTTATGGGGTAACGGCATTTGCCTGAAGGCATCCTCAGCAGAGTCGAGGATCTAGGAAGCATCACCCCGGTGGGAGACAACCAAAGACAAATGGCTCTTTTTTTTCTGATTACCCATTTCTTAAAAATTAATTTTATTGGTACATTTTAGGTATACAATACGATGACATTCATCACTGGAGATTTGTGTCTACACGTGTATCTTGGTTCTTATTTTTTCCCCATTCCTCTACCCTCCTGTCAACCCCTCCACCCTCCCTATTTACAAAGACTTTGTTTCCATTTTTTCCTTTTCTCATATTTATTCCACTCCCCTCTTTCCTTTCCACCAAGCCTCCTACTTCTCCTTCCCCTTTGTACCTTTTCTTCCTATTTCACATTATCTATTATATATTTTGACCCTTATTTACACTTTCATTTCCCACATTAGAGAAACTATTCGGTATTTACACATGTGTGTCTGATTTATTTCACTTAAGAGTATCACCTCAATGTACATCCATTTAGCTATAAATGTCTCCAATTTCTCACTTTTTAATGGCTGAATAGTACTGCATTTTATATTTTTTAAAAACACCACATTATCTTTATCCAGTCTCCAGTTGACGGACAATCAGGCTGTTTTCAAGTTTTAGCTATTACAAACTGTGCTGATATGAACACGGGTGCACATATATCACTGTGATATGATTCTTTTAATTCTTTTTTTTAAATTTATTAATTTTATTGAGTTTATTGGTACATTTTAGGGACACAGTACAGTTACATTCATTGTTGGGATCATGTACCTCTACATGGGAAGTCTTGATTCTCATTTTTTTCCCCTTACCTCTGCCCTCCCCTCCTCCCCTCCTCCCCTCCCCATCTACAAACACTTTGTTTTCATCTTTTCATTCTCTCACATTTTTTTCTTTTAATTCTTTTAGGAAGATAACCAGCAGAGGAATAGCTGGGTCAAATGGGACTTTGAGGTATCTCCATGTTGATTTCCACAGTGTTTGCACCAGTCTGCACTCCCACCAACAATGGAGAAGGGTTCCTTTTTCTCCACAGCCCCACCAGCATTTGTTATTGGCTAATGTCATGATAGCAGCCATTCTTTCTGGGGTAAGGTGGAATCTCAACATTATTTTCATTTTGACCAGTGATTTGATCATTTTTTCATATGTTGCTTTGCTATTTCTACTTCTTTGTCACAGAAATGTCTGCTCATTTCAGAAGGCTCTTTGTTTTTTAAAGTCCATAGAAAATCCACGAAGTTTTAAATTCTTTCAAGTGAGATTACCACCCTACCTTGGAATTGGAATAAAAATACTTAAATTGCAATTTATAAGTAGAGGAGATAAAAACCTCTCTGAAATTTCCTCAAAGAAGGATACAGTGGATTGGCTCATTAATTCATTCTGCCCTCCTTAGAGTGATTCCTTCTACCCTACAAGAGGCTAGAAGTCTGAAATCTACATTTTCTCAACGCTATACAGCTATGCATGGTGAGGTAATGTGAGTTTGATCAGTCACAGGACTTCTCACAGGATTTGGAAGACAGAAATGGATGGGACCATGCTGGGTAGCTAGGTGTACAGGTAGGCAGGTGGCTCTTCTGCAGCAGCATGACCAAACGTTCTGGTCTGTTCACTCCTTTGACGGGTGGTGAGAGGCATAGGGTGGGGCAATCCAGTTTATCGTCCCAAATGGGTGTGGCCTGGGGTGGCAGCAGCAGTTGACTCTGAATCTGAGCAACTTCCTGTGGCTATAGCACTGTATGGGGCTGGAGGAAGTGACTTCCTGCTGTAGGACAGGAAAGGGCTTGCTTGATGGCCCAGTTCTGCAATGTGCTTAAATAGTGTAATTTCTCTGAGCCATTTAATGCCTTGAAACAAATCTCTTCTTATCTTGAGGAGTTAGAAAGGAACCTATCCCCTATCACTAAACTCCGATGGATAGAGAAAATATGGAAAATAAAAATCAGAATCAGTGTGACTGAAAAGCTAGTAATCTCAACTATTTGGGAGACTGAGATAGGAGGATCACAAGTTCCAGCCAAGCTTGGCAACTGATAGACTCAACAAGATCTTGTCTCAAAATAAAAAATAAAATGGCCGGGGGAGTAGCTCAGTGTGGAGGTTCTGAGTTCAAGCCCCAGTATCTTGCAAAACAAAAACAAAAACAGAATTAGTTTGTCTGAGTATCTAAACATAGGAAGGGATAAGCTGGTACAAGCTATTTGATCTGAAGGTGGTGGGCATCCATCCGTTGATCCACTTATTCATTTATACCATATTTATGGAGAGCCTCCGTGTGTCCAACACTGGGAGTAGCTAGCAAAGGGCTGGGGGGAACAGACCAATGAGATTCCTCTACTCATAGAGCACAAGTCCTAGTGGGTTATTCCTTTTCCCTCTCCATTCACTATCTGGCTGAGACCTTTGGCTTCTAATTCATCTCCTTTATTAACCAAACAGTTGAGTGGCTTGCTGAGAGGTTGCAGAGTTTTGGTTCCTCCTTCTTTGTGGAGTTTTTTTTGCTTGCCCATCCTGGATGCTCCTGCAGAGGGTGGATGGGGGCTCTGTGATGCAGGGTAATCATTCCAACACATCACGCTCTCTAGCTGGGCTGGGAATCCTCAGCGGGGGATGGCGTCTGTCTCAGAGATTTGAATATCCTCTGTAGAGTGTGGACCCAGCACTTGGTAGGAGTTCAGTGTGCACTGCATGAGAAAGTAAAATGTGTAACTCTGTGTGGGAACATGGGCGTGGAGGAGGCCCTTGTGAAGAAGCACTGGCCTGCAATTCCAACGCTAGTCTCAGCCCAGGACATTCCTGTACCTCTGGCTGGTTCAGTGAATATTGGCCTCTCCATGGCAGTGCTTCAAAAGGGAAGCACAAAAGGGAAGAATCCAATCTTAGTTTTTCACTGGCCTCAGTTTCTTTATAGGAGAAATAAGAGGTCTGGGTATGTAACCTGTGACACTCACCTGTTGTACAACTCCAGGTTCCTGTGTGTGGGGACATGTGACCAGGTGCTCTGCTGGTCTGTCTGTTGCACGGTGGGCTCGGCTGACATGGGGAAGGTCTGCCCCTCATTGCTTGCTTGGTTCAGAGGAAGGAGAGGCTCTTCTGCCTACAGTAAAACAAAGGTAACATTGTGCTCAAGTTTGAAGGATAACTAAAGGGAAGACCCAACCCTTATTGGGTACCTACAATGCTTGTTGCTTTTATAATTTTATCTCTATGACTCTGTGGGGTGAATATTATGATCCCTAATCTTAAAGGATGGGAAAATAAGACTCAGTGGCAAAACACAACTTGCTGTAGGCCACACCGCTAATGAACTACTGGATGTGGAGTTTAAAGTCAGGTGTCCAGACTCCTGGCCTGCTTCTTCTACCTCTGTCATTCTGGGGAGCAGAAGTAGAGGTACCGAACTGTGGAAGCACAGAGAATGGGCTTTAGCAAAGCCACGTCAGGGGAGCAGGTGTAGGTCCTGGCCTCAAGGTGCTTGTGACCTCCTAGAAGAGATAACTAACCGTGAGAGACATTAGAACACGTAGTCCTGCAGATGTGAGTTCTAGGGAGGCCCAGCTAAGGCCCCACCTTGGTGGGATTCTCCAGAGGGTAAACCCTCTAAGCTTTAGAGAGGTCAGAAGTGAGTGTTTGAGTCCCTCTCAGAATTAAAAACGGGGCTCCCTTTCTTTCTGTTTGCTTGGCTGTCTGAATATTTACTTGTAGGAACTAAACACGACTTGCTAGCTTTTCCCTTTCTCCTTTAAGCCTTACTTCATTCACTCTCCTTCCTAAACACGAGTCAGTGTGTCCAAGGCTGTGACAGGCCGGTGCCTGGCTCTCGGGTCAGTTTGGGCCTGTAGTGTGGAGATGGAGATGGTGATGGGAGAGCCTTTTCCTTGCTCCCTTCTCTACCTGGAATTAAGTATTCTCTCTACTGGCCTCGAGACTTCCTCTTCTCCACTGAGGCCAAGGGCTTCTAAAATCTCCAGGTAGCAATGGACCTCAAATGCCTTTGCCCCGAGAAAAGCAAAAGGGCTTGTTTCTGCTTTGGCTTAATTACCCAGTGTTTATTGCCTTAATTTACAGATGAGATGCACATAACATATTGATCCAATGTTCAGTCATCCACTGATGGTGTATGAGTCCTTTGCTGTTTAAATAGGTCTCAAAAAAGGAACACACTTAGTTTTTAAATAGACCTCCTTCAAACTGGACTTATAGGCAGTAGAAAAATGACATATTGTTTTTCTCATGGTTTCCTTTTACATTCTACTTTTATTTTTTTCTTTTACATCCTTTTCGGCTTGCATATGTGAACCTCTTCTCTGTGTTTCTATGTCTAAGACTGTGTTATGAGACTAGGCAGGAGGCTGGGTTATTAATTTATTCATGAAAATTTTATCAAATGCCCGATGTCATGACTTCCCTGGAGACCTTTCTTGGAACAGTTCTATAATGGGCCCCTTTCTCTCCTCTCTTTCCTTCTCTAGCATCTCCTCTGTCCCCTCAGTCCCCCTGTCCCTGGCAGGCTACTGTCCATCCCATTAACCTTAAGGGGCTGGGAGCTCCTCTTCCTTTTCGTTTTTGGAAGTCTCCCTCTCTTCCCAGCAATCACCTGCATTGCACACAACAGCCCTTAGGGAGAAAACCCCTCAGAGGAGAAAGAACTCTGAAACTGAGAGGAGTTCCACGCTGAACATAGCCAGCAGATCTCTGCAGGGCTCGGGCCCCACCTGTGGCCCTTGTGGTGGACTTTCCCTTGCTGAGAGCTACTCATGGCCCCGAGGGAACCCTTCTGCTAGCACTGCTGTGGCTTCTCCTATGATCACTAGCTGCCCGGGTACCTTTAAATACTTACACAGTCCACACAGTGCAAGGTGCAGCATGGGGTTTGCTAAGGTGTGGAGACCAGAATCCCCAAAATTAGAGCATAGTAAAGTGTGTGAGGGAAATGGCTCTGGGCATCAAAAGAGCAAGGTTATTGTTCCACCTCTGCCATTTTGCTCTCTTTCTTTCTTTCTTTCTTTCTTTCTTTCTTTCTTTCTTTCTTTCTTTCTTTCTTTCTTTCTCTCTCTCTTTCTTTCTTTCTTTCTTTCTTTCTTTCTTTCTTTCTTTCTTTCTTTCCTTCTTTCTTTCTTTTTTTCTTTCTTTCTTTCTGAGACAGGGTCTTGCTATGTAGCTCAGACTGGCCTTGAACTTGAGTTGATCCTCCTTGCCTCAGCCACTCGAGTGCTGGGATTACAGGGGAACTTTAATCCTTATCTCTTCTTCCCGTAACTTCTCTCCTTTTCCTTCCCTTCCCTTCCCCTCCCCTCTTCTCTCCTCTCCCTCTCCCTCCCTCCCTCTCTCCCTCTTCCTCTCTTCCTCTCTCCCTCTCCCTCTTTCTCCCTTTATCCCTCTTTGTTTACAAGTAACAGCTTCTGGAACACAGTGCCCCAAACCCAACTGTTATCCTGAGCTCTCAGAGGAAGAAGGGAAAGAAAGCCATTATTTTCCTCTATTAATGAACCCCAGGGGAAACTGAGTCCTACGTCTCTTACCAGCCCATGAACAAGTGGACATTAAGGTTGAGATGCTGGACTGCCTGTCTTCCTCTTAACTGCAGATACTCAAAGAGCTTTTGTGGCAACAAATGAGGCAGAAATATGTTTTGTGTAGCCAATCCTTTTGTTCCCTGGTCATGTAAGTTACCTGGGCCATTTGTTATAAGTTCTACCCAACAGAGTAGAAAGTAAGTAACTTGTAATGTATTGGTCATTTGTTATGCTCTTAATTGGTTACAGCATCTTGCTCAAGATGTGTTAGATCCCGAGATGCTTCAGGGCCCCTGGCAAAGGTGCGGTAAGTAGCACATATGTGCAAGTGGTTTATTTTAAAGGAGTTGGTGGTGTACAAAGTTACACCTATTGCAACTTTCTTGGAGGTAGAAGTTATTTATAGTATTGTATTTCAAACAAAGCAAAACAGAAACAAAAACTGAAGACAGCTTTTGGCAAGCAGTTTTTGTTTGATTTTGGAATTTACCTGGAACTAGAAAAGTATGAAAATGGCATTTGTTACACAGCCACCAACTTAGTTAGAGAATGTGTATGAATGAGAAATGTACACGGGCTGTGCCGCACCTGTGGCTGGCAAAAATCAGAAGCTGCAAAATGTAAAAGCTGCAAAGGATGTAAAAGTAATGTATACAGTACTGAGCACAAACTCGGAAACTTCATGCAGTGGCAGTTCTAAAGCAGGTATGCCACTGGGGTGGGCGCAGCCCAGGCAGCTCTAGAATTTTAGGTTCAAGTGGGCAGAAAGGAATCATATATGAACTTCTTCCTTCCTGCCAGTGTTTGAAACATGAACAAAGATAGTTGAAACATTTGTGATATAATTTTTTTCAGTGTTGCTGATCAAACCCAGGAGGGTCTGACTCATGCTAGGCAAGCTCTATACCACCGCTCTACACTGCGGCCCAGTAGTTACTATTAATAGGCTGGTGTTAGCCTCTGTCACAGTTCACTGGGGTATTACAGCCATCTGTTGCTCTAGGAGCCACAGAACAGAAGACCTGAATTTGACCAATTGGAGATTCAAGTCAGGACACTGGAAGATAAAGGAAGGAAATGAAGCATTTCACGGTCACGTTATTTCTAGATAAAAAGGGAAGTAAAGGGAAGTTTTATACCAACTGTCCCTGCCTAAGCCCAATAAAATAAAAAAGAGACCTGGGGCAATCGTCTACTCTGTGAAGGCCTGGATGAAGGTACGGATTTCTTTAAGTAGACCCTCTGGAACTGGTAAGTGGGAGAGAGGAGACCAGTGTCTGGTGCCATTTTCTCCCACCTAGATGTTGGCATCAGCTTCCCAAGTGGCCTGTTGCTCCTGCTCTTCTCTCGCTGCAGTCTGGTTCTCACACAGTCTTGTGAAGGTGCAGATCAGGTGTGTGAGCTCATACATTCAGCTGGCCCATGGTCTTCTACTGCAGATGGGATGCACTGTGCCACGTGTACCAGGGCTCACAGGGTCTTCTGAGGCCTGCCACTCACCTCTCCAGCTGTCCTCCACCTGTCCTGTGAGCATGCAGAGCTGAAACCCTCAGCCCGTCTGACCTCAGTGCTTCAAACGGTGCCTCCCCATCCTCTGGCTTCAGGTCATTGCCGTCCCCCCTCCCATGGGCCTTCCTGGACCTCCTCATTCAAATTAACTTAGAAAGTCACTCACAATGACATTGCCTTCTTTTATTTTCTTCATCATCATTGTCACATTATAAGGTTATTATTTTATTTTTATTTAATGATATACTAGTTTAGCATCTACATGGTAGGAAACCATGAAAAAGTGATCTTGTAACAGTATATATCTATATATAACTGTAATATCTGCAGTGTGAAATTATTCCTGTCACATAGTAGGTTTTGAATGAATATTTTTGGTTGTTTTTTTTCTTTTTTTTTTGTACCAAGGCTGGAACTTGGGACCTTGTGCTTGAGAGGCAGGTGGCTGCACTACTGAGCTAAGTCCCCTGCCCTGGCTGGTATTGATAAATGGTGAGACCGAGCCCACCTCCCTATCCTTGGCATGGACACTGTCCATAGACAGGCCATACCTTTTCTATATAAAGTATGTTGGCCTGGCATGGTGGCCCTTGCCTGTAGTCCCAGCACTCGAGAGGCCGAGGCAGGAGGATCACTGTGAGTTTGAGACCAGCTCAGCTACATAGTGAGTTTCAGGTCAGTCTCAACTACATAGTGAGATCCTGTCTCAAAACACCAAAATAAATAAATAGATAAAAGTATGTTGAAGCACCTGCTTACCGTGGAGGGAAGGTGCGTCCATTAGAACATTTTTCAGGAGCTTAGGTTTTAGGTGTGTCTCATGCATAGTGCCTAGTATCACCCAAGAGGAGAATTACGGTAGGTAGCATCCAAAGAAAAGCTCCTTTTCTCTGTGTAGGTCTTGCGGCTTCACTCACCCACACTACAGACCATTTTCCCCTCCTGGAATCTAACCAGTCTGTGTCTTGATAATAAATAGAATGGAGCAGAACTGTTGTTCTGGGGCTCCAATACTCAGGCTTTAATAGAGTTGTCTATATCCATTTTCTCCATTTTGGAAACCATCTGCCCTGTAAGCATCCAGTACCCTGCAAATGCTATGTGCTAAGAAATCCAAGCTGCCTGTGGACAGGAGCCCCGTTCACATATATGCTCCAGACATAGGTGTGAAAGGTACCAGTCTGGCCATGAAGGTAGCCCAGTAACTGACCACAGCACAGGCCACTACAAGCGGAAGAATCTACCAACGGAGCCAACTCATACTGCAAAATCACGAACAATAAATCCTAAGTGTTTCAGGACACAATGAATTATGAGATGCTTTTTTATGCAGCAGATATCTAATGTTAGGGCCACAGGTGGGTTGACTTCTCTCTAACCAAATTCTGAGGCTTGAGGAAGTTTTGAGTGTCTTGAGATTTAATCCTGAGAACATGCTGTTGCAAGGCAGGTTCTGATTCTGTAGGTCCAGGGTGAAGTTGAGACATGCTCCTGATGACAAAGACTATGCTTTGAGTAGGAAGGCCAGTCCCAACATTCAGGAAGCTCCAAGTTTAAATCATCTCAGAAAACCCCAGACTTGCCCCGAGTATATGTAAGGGAAGACTAGTTTGAGAAAGGGTATTGCAACATATCAGCTAATTAAGAGTTTTCCGAGCTCATGATGAAGCCCATTTAACTATTTAGTACACTATTTCCCCAGTGTATTTGATCATACACATTCCTGTTCTGTCTTAAAGGACTGATGTTCTGTGGACACACCTGGAGAAGCACACATCACGCTCCCCCAGAATTTAGCAGCTTCTCATCGTCTCTCAAAAAACGAGTATTGATGTCACAGCTTCGCAATCTAGAAGATTTTCTTTCTTTTATCTAACCCAATTCTTGCTGCTACTCTATTTCTAATAGAGATGGATAGCAGTCCCCTGCTTTAACACAGCACTTTGTGGCTATCTTTCCAGCTCCATTGCTTAACCAGCTGGTTGACCTTGGGCTGGCTGCTTGACATCTCTGGGTATAAATATCCCCATCTGTAGAGAAGAGCTACTCTTAGAACTTCGATGACTTGTCAGTGAATCCATCTATGTGAACTGTTTAGTGTAAGGCCTGCAAGTCCTACCCACTCACTAGATGTTAGCTGTCTCCATCCTCCTTCTGGATCTAAACGCTGTCTCTCCAGCGCTGTCGCTGCTCATGTCCTGGTGAGGCCGGGGAGGCGGAGAGATGCGGGGACACTTGGCTGATTAAAACTATCTGATTCCACGGTCTGATTTGAGCTTGCTATTCTTAGCCTCCTTCACACCAAATCTTTTTTCCTGGTACTGCTGAGAAGCTTCAGAAAGTTCAGGCTAAAGTTAGAAAGCTGAATCTGTGCCGGTGGAAGTCCACCCACTCTTCATCTTTGGAAGCTGTTCTTTGGGGCTAACACTGCAATTTCAAGGGTTATCAGCTATTTTTACATTTTTGTCATTTCTTTGCTGCAACAAGTCAGAAATGGTTCCCAGTAGCCTGACTCCCTGGGTCAGGAGTGCTACACCGAAGCACAGCTCAGAACATGTCCCCTCTCTTGTACACCCTGTCACCTCACTGACTGCCTGAAAATTGAGTTGAGTTCCTTGCTTCTCTCCTCCTTTGCTTAGGAGAAAGTTGGCAGATAGATTTCTCATGCATATTAAAAGCCACTGGCACATGCCTTCTGCTGGCTCCTCTGCTGGCTCCTCTGCTGGCTCCTCTGCCCTGCGTGTGCACAGGGAGCCTTGGCCCTTTCAGAGGCTGGCCCAGCCACTCCCACTGTCCTCAGTTCTCCCTTTCCAGGCCTCAGGAGGAAGTAGCTCTGGTCACAAGGCAAACTTCCTTCTCAGTGAAGGAGGAGGAAACTTGCTGCACCCTGCCTTCAAGCTTGATCCACTCACAGTGGGTGGGAGGAAGGAGTATGATTGCTACTCTCACGCAGGGCAGAGCCAAGTGCCAGCCCCCAGAGCAGCGGGATCTTTGATCGGTGTGTTGCACTCAAAAGTAGTCGTTCAGTCTCTCTCAGGAAGGCCACCAAGACTACTGTTTCCTCTGCACTTGGAGATGGAGGAGAGCCTGAAAATACAAGTTAAGTTTAGGTTTGCTAATGTGCTAAGAACTTTACATATACTTTCTAAAAATTTTGGGTTTTGTTTGTTTTTGGTACTGGTGATTGAACTCAGAGCCTTTGCCCTGAGCTACATCCTCTCTTTTCTATTTTGAGGGTCTCGCTAAGCCACTAGATTATCCAGGCTCAAACTTGCAGTCCTCCTGCCTCAGCCTCCCACAGTGCTGGAATTATAGACATGTACCACCACGCCTAGGTTGTGTTCTTATGTTGCCAAGGACACTGGAGAGATCTAAAGGTCAAGGAAAATGACATAACTTGCCCTGAGATACAGAGTGGGAGAGGAGAGAATCACACCAGAGACCAGAACCTTAGCTTTACTTGAAAAGCCAACCCACCTGTTCTGGAAGCTGAATCATAGACCCGCAGGCTGCAGAGCTCTCCTGTGTCCCTTTGGCCCATTTCCCAGCTCTCAGCACCCACTGCACCGAGATATTTTTATTTCTATTTGTAAACAGTTGTGAGTAAGTTATTCCACAGCCAAGCTTGGCAACTCTGCTGGGGTTTTATGACCCTTAGGCAGGAAGTCTCAAGCCTAAGTTTCTTTCTGACTATTCCCATCTGAAAAAAAGTCTGTCTGCTGCAATGCAAACCAGCGTTATTTTCTGTTTAGCTTCCCATGGTAGGAAATAAATCCAGAGAATTCGCCACATGGAACTGGAAACCACATATGGTGCGAGTCTTAGGACTACTGTGGATCCAAAGAAAGTTTTTACCAGTCACATTGCAATATTTATTTTTCCCATTGTGTGGATTATAAAGTTAGAAATGGTGATGACTTTGGTTTCCAGGTGGTTTAATCCTTTCTGTAAATGGCCTTGCTCCTCAAAGTGAATCTCAGTGTACTTGCAGTAACTTCATCATTAGGACCTTGTGAGTTTGCTTGTTAACAGTGCCCCAAGCTTTTCCTTGTACACACAAAGAGTAGGAGGCATCATTTTATGGAACTTGAAACTTGAGGCTAGGGTACAGATGACCTGGGGATTCAAGGTGACCGTTCACAATGCTGGCAGTACCACAGGATCACCTGGGAACCTTAGAATATATCAAAGTCTGGGTGCCTCTCCTCTACCTTCTGGATTAATTTAACTGCGCAGGTCTAGGTGTAGGTGTGTTTGAAGTCTCAGAACCAATGCCCAAAGGAGAAGCAGGTCCTATCCCTGGAGCACTGGGTCTATCATCCTTAAGTCCCGGTGGGTGTGAAGGGGAGTCCCAGTCTCCCTCTCTCTGCTGGACTCTGAGACAGCATGGATGTAGACCAGGCTTGAGATAAGATGATAGACTGAATAGTAAAGTCACAATCCAGCTTTTTGAGGAAGCAGTGAAAGGAGAGCCATTGAACTCTAGTTGACTCTGTCAATGGAGCCAGAGTTTGGAAATGCACCATTACTCTTCCAACTCAGTGGAGAGAGTGGTCCTGAAGATGTGGTGTACTTTATCCAAGATTTTCACCTCTTCTAACTGGATGCATTCCTGATTTGGAGTTGATGGATTTGGCAAATAAAGTACAGGGTGCTCCATTCCATTTGAATTTAACATGTCTAAAGGACAACTTTTTAGCACCATTTTTATCATGCAATATTTGGGACAATTATACATTACAAAGTTTTTCATACTTACCTAGATGTTCTGTGTTTTATCTGGTAACCCCAGCCTGTTTAGGACAATGAGTCTCAGTCTCTCAATGAGAGTCTCAGGGCACGATGATGTAAACCCTCCGCGAATTTTGAGGTGAACAGTGTGTGTGTGTGGGGTGAGGGGTATTCAGAGAGTGGGGAGGGGGAAGCGCAAAAATTTCCATAGTGGTAGGGAGAGTGGAGAAGAATTTTCTCCTAATATGTCAGTTACATAAGTTACAGATCGGAAAAACTTGAAGGAAGCTTTATAAAGGGAGGGTTTTCTTTTTCCCATGAGAAATTAATGTCTTAGATAAGATCATAGAAAGGATGTGTGCCATATAGAAAGGTGTAAAGTAGAAAGCAAAAGTATCGCAAGTCCGTATTATCACTCCTGGGACATACCACTCTGTTTTAATTCTCTCTTTCTCTTCCCAGTCCTGGAGCATGGACCCAGGGCCTTATGTATCTGAGCATGTGCTCAAACACTGGGCTCCATCCCCAGCCAGAGCTGCTATTCTTCCCTTATATATCTTTCTAGAAATTTCTTGGGCATGGATCAATACGTGTACACACGTGTGTTGTTTTCTGGAGAACTGAAAATATGTTTTACACACTTCTGCAAGTTGCTCTTACTTTCACTTAACAGAGTATCTTAGGTATCTTTTCATATATGCACATGTTGAAGTCCCTACTGTATTTGTTTTTAGCAATTGTTGTACAAATTATTAAACAATAGGAAAATATTCCTTCTTTCATTATTAATTCAAGAACACTTAAAAGTATTTGGCTGGTGCAGAGATCAGTGTTTGCTTCTCATCGTACGTACTTGGTATCAGTCCAAGCAACATCTCCTCAGACAGCCCTGCCTTATTTCCCTTGGAAAAGCTTTGTCTCTAATCAGTCACTCACTTTCTTAACAAGTAACTCTGGTTTATTTTTTAATTGGCATTTATCTCTGTCTGAAATATTCCTATACATTGATTCATTCATGTATGTACGTCTGTCTCTCCCTACAGCCACATTGCCTAGTTTATAGGTCTTTCCCCAGCACTGAGAATGTTGCAGAACAGAGAGTAGTACACAAAACATAACAGTTTGATGGCCTGATAGGTGAATCATTGTGTCGAGCACACCGTGGCATAGATGAGGATAATGGGGGATCAAAGCCCTCTGGATTTATTTTTTCTCATTGAGTTTATTGGAACATTTTAGGTACACAGCACAGTTACATTCATCATTGGGATGCAGTACCTTTACATGACAGGTTTTGGTTCTCATTTTTTCCCCCTTACCCCTACCCTCCCTTCACTCCCTCCTCCTTTCCCTATTTACAAATACTTTATTTCCATTTTCTCATTTTTTTCTTTTCCCTTATTTCCTTTCCCCTATCCTTCCCACTTCCCCTATACCTTTAGCCCTTTTCTTCCTATTTCACACTGTCAGATATACCATTAGGATCTTATGTACCATTATAGTTTTTCACACCAGAGAAACTATTTGGTATTTACACATGTGTGACTTATTTATTTCACTTAGGAGTATATCCTCAATATGTATCCATTTTCCTATGAATTACTCTGATTTTTCATTCTTTATGGGTGAGTAATATTCCATTTTATAGAAAAACCACATCTTCTTTATCCATTCTCCAACTGATGGGCAAAAGTTTTAGCTATTCCAAACTGTGCCACTATAAATATAGGTGTGCATATATCACTGTGATATGATTCTTTTAATTCCTTTGGAAAGATACCCAGCAGAGAATGGCTGGGTCAAATGGAACCGGCTCTTTGAGGTATCTCCATATTGATTTCCATAGTGGTTGCACCAGTCTGCACTCCCACCAACAATAGAGAAGGGTTCCTTTCTCCCCACAATCCCTCCAACATTTGTTATTGGTTCATTTCTTGATGGCAGCCATTCTTTGTGGGGTGAGGTGGAATCTCAGTGTTATTTTCATCTGCATCTCTCGGATGACCCGTTCATATATTTACTTGCTGCTTTTACTTCTTTGTCTGAGAAATGTCTGTTCCTTTCAGATGCTCATTTTTGAATCAGGTCTTTATATTTGGGGGGCTGATTGTTTTGAGTTCTTTATATAGTCTAGGTAATAGTCCTTTGTCTGAGGAGCAGCTGGTAAAATTTTTTCCCAAATTGTTGGTTGTCTTTTAGTTCTCTTGATGTTTTCTTTTGCAGTGCAGAAGCTTTTTAATAAGATGAGATTGATCCCAGTTGTTGATTCTTTCTGCTACTTCCCATGCTACTGAGTATTTGTTCATAAAGTCTTTTTCTATGCCAATGTCTTCAAGAGTTCTGCTTAACTTATCTTCCAGCAAATCTAGTGACTCTTTTTAAGTATTTAGATCTTTAATCCACTTGGATTTTAGTTTAGTGCATGGTGAAAGATAAGGGTCCAGTTTTAATCTTTGGCAGGTTGAAATCCAGTTTTTCCAACACCATTTATTAAAGAGGCTATCTTGCCTCCAGTGAGGATGGTTGGCTCCTTTGTCAACGATGAGGTAGCTGAGTGCATCTGGAGTTGTTTCTGTATCTTCCAATGTATTTCACTGATCCTCAGATCTGTTTCTTTGTCAGTACCATGCTGTTTTTATCACAGTGGCTTTGTAGTATAGTTTCAAATTGGGAATTATTATGCCTGCTGCCATGTCTCTGTTGCCTAGGATCAAAGCCCTCTGTTTTAATAGGGGGGTAACATCACTTCTACAGGGGCACACTGAAGAAAGCAAATAACTTGAAAAGAAACAAAATGTGAATTTGTAAGAATGATGAAAAAGGTGAATGTGTAAGACTGATTGACAGGTAGGGGCTGTAGAGCTGGTAGCACAAGGTAGAGAACTGGTCTAGTTATTGGAGGGGAGTAGTGGCTTCTTACATTTCAGGTGTAGTACCTTTGTTGCCCTAGTGGGGAATGCATGGGGTTGGTGGAACAATGTGAATGTTGTAGTGAAGAATTTGAATGCTATAGTGGGGGATTTGGAGTATTTTACTCTAAGTATGGGGATTATTAAAAACTCTAAAATGGGGACTGATGGGTTAGTTGTGTCTTCTAAGAAGGCAACAATAGAAAATACTGTAAATGTTGGGAAAGGGCAAGGCTGGGGTCATGAAGAGAGAAGAGGAAGGCCTGAAGAGGCCGGCCTGATGGCTGAAAGAGGACTGCCTGGATGGGAGGTTAACTGGATTTGCTGTCAGCTATCAAGATCAGGAGTCAGAAAACTGGGGCCCAAGGATGTGATCTTTGCCCACTGTCTGGAAACACTCACGCCCATTATATGTTGTCTATGTTTGTGTTGGTGCTACATTGGCAGAGTTAAGTAGCTATAACAGAGATCATATGCCTTGTGAAGCCTAAATATTTATTCCCTGAATTGATACAGAAAACATTTACTATCTCTGATCAAGATGAACAATATCTGTGTATCTTATGTACAGGTCTTAGATGCCTAGGTAATTACCATCCTAAAAGAGAGCAAGATTTGTCCCTGACCTCTGGGAACCAAGGACCACACTTTCCCCACCAAGTAGCTGTTGTTCTTTGCCTTGACTGTTATCCTAAAAACTACTGAAGTTAGGACTCAAGAGCCCTGAATCTCAGCATCAGCAAGAGAAGCCCTGAAAAGCTGACTGCAAGGGAGACTATGTCCCCGAGAGCAGCAGTTCCATTTTCTCATCAGCCATTCTCAGCTTTTGCAGAGCCACCAGACTTCCCTTTCAGGATCCTGCTCCTTGTCCTCAGAGCTTCTTGCTGTGCCATCTCCTGTCCTGGTGTGGGTTTTTTCCAGGATAATGCAAGGCTTGTGAATTTTCCTCAGCAGACAGAGAACACTGTTAACATGACACCCTCTGGGAACACCAAGAGGGCCTTCACAGTCATATCCACAGGGAGACCCATCTCAAAGAGTCTCCAAGAGGGGAACCTCATGTTCTCAGCAGTCGGCCTTGTACCAGGATCCTTGTTGCTAGGATACATGTTATCTCATGGATATTTCCAAGATCCTGATTGAAATTTCTTAATTTCCTTTGTCTCAAGGATATGCCTCCAGGCTTTATGTCTTAAATCAAATCTGTGGTTGTTCCACGTAAAGTGGGTTGGCATTTTTGACAAGTTAAAAAATCATTAAAACACCACTCTCCATTAGCAATACTGACACAGACTTTCCATTTTGGCAGATCACCCTACTTCAAGGTACTGGGTGAAATGGGAGTTTTCTTGCTGACTTTTCTCAGCTTGTTTTTCCCCTTGTCCCACCCACTTGAAAATCATTTCTGGCCTATAAATAGCTCCTACTTATTTCTAAAGTCAAAGGTTTGCTTGTAAGTTGTTTGCTGGGATGTCATCAGCCAAACTGCAGCATCAGGCTGCTCAGGGGAAAGCTAATTTCCTTTCAAAAACTGCAATTCTGAAAGCTGCACATATTTTATCTCGATCATCAATAGAAATCAAAGTACATGTAGCTTCACGCTGAGCAATACACCAACAAGCTAAATAAAAATGATCCTACCCTTGTATCTAAAATGGGTAGTGGTGTGAACTGACCCCAATGTGGCGCATGCAAAATTAGCTTTTGAGATCTCTGAGTCCTTCAGTAAGAGGTCTGGGTACCTGCCAATCAAGGGAAGCAAGACATATGTATTAAGATTTTTTTTTGAACAGTAGAAAGAAGCAGTAGTTAGTTGCAAATGAGTTCCAAATTGAAATGACAGGGACAGATTCTTTAATTTTCAGACAATGATTTGCAAATGAGTCAGTTGGTACAAAGGCAGTTCTGGGTATTTTGCTTCAGGGTATATAGCCCAGGGCAGTAATTCTCTATAGGATGATTTTGTCCCTTGTACCCACCTCTATACCACTAGAGAACATTTGGTAACATTTGTGGACATTTTTGACTGTCACAACTGGAAAAGGGGTTGGTTGCCTTTGGCATCTAGGCAATAGAAGCTGAGGATACTGTCTGAACATTCTACCATGCGCAGAATATCCCTCCAACAGAGAATGATCCAGCCCCAAATGTCAGTAGTGCAAAAGTCAGGCCAGGGATTTAGCTCGTAAGTGCAAGGTCCTGAGTTGGATCCCTGTTACCAAACCACCCCTCCAAAATAGTGCACAAGTCAAGAAACTCTGTCCCTAGGGATTTAATTATTTAATCAAGGTTGAGGATCCTCTCACCTCAATGGCCAGGTAATGTTACTCAAATATATGTGGTAGAAAGTCTGCTGCTGCAGGAACTTGTCACGAGTCCATAATAAATAGCAAGATCTTCGAAACATTTACTCTGGTGTGTCTCACTTAAGGGATGGGGTGAGGCTTCTAGAGTCCTTGTGATGGTGGAAGGATAGTCTGCAGAGTTGGAGGGAGGCTGGGCTTTCCACCTCCAGAACTGTCAAACGTGGAGTGCGGCTTGGGATGAGCTGGAGAGGCAAACAGGAAGTGACCCGTAAATGGGAGAGACAGGACTTGACCATTCAGTAGCAGGTGGAGATTCTTACAGGAACCCTGGCCTGAATCCTGTACTCTGGCCTCTGCTCTCACTGTGGCTCACTGATGGTGTGGCCTTGCTCCAAGTAGTCTCTCCTTCCTGTTAAGCCTGTACTGCCTCTTGCCACCTCTTTTTTCTAACCTCTCATAAGACCTACAAGAAACCAGCAACATGCTGATCCCTGAGAAATCCAGTGATCAGGAAGTAGAGGGATTTTTGGTGATAAGATCCTATTACAGTGATGAAATCCTTTCCCAAATTATGCTGCCTGATTAAAAACCATTCCATTTAAAATTTGGGCGAGATTCCCTGTCATCAATATCTTCAGTTAATATTATTTAGGGATTTCTTTGAATGTAATGATATCATTAATCAAAGAAAATAATTTGCATGAACTTTGGAAAACAGGTGATAAAGTAATTCTTTCCCTGGGATCTGCAATTACATGCTTAGAAAAACAATATCTACTAAAAATACTATAAAAAATAATTATGTAAGTGGGTATCTATAATATGTATCAAACCATTCAGTTTTCCTCTCATTATCTTAAGCAATAATATGAACATAGAAAAACTATCCCATTCCTATTAGCAATAACAATTACAAAAGATTTACGAAGACATAATTTCTTCCTTGATATTAAGGCTTAGAATTGTAAATAAAATTTCTGAAAATTAATGTAAAGTGGAATCAAACTTTAAAGATAATCTCAATAGATTTTGCTATGAAATTGTATAAAATAATCTTAAATATCAGTTAGAAAGACAAATATCCAAGACTAGCTAGCAAATTGTGACTAAAAGGAAAGAGAGGGGTTCTCCTAATTTGGATTTTTTTTTTTTTACTGGATAGAGAAACAGTATCTGCGCATATAAATGTGACATTTTTACAGGAATAGAGAAATAGACCAGAACAACTGAATAAAGAAACTGGAAAACAATTTCAGCATAAGTAAGGAATGAATATACTAAAAGGTGATTCAAGAGGAAATGAAGGATATTGTTGGCATAACTGTTTTTTCATTTGGCTAGAGATAAAATTAGAATTTATCTCACAAATGTTCAAAAAGAAATTTCAGATTAAAGATGTAGTGCAAAAATAATACAACAAAGTACAATAAAATCTAAGAAACCTGATAATGATAAATAATTTAGGAGAAGACCCTTTGTGAACCAAGGAAAACCAGAGACTATAAAAGAATAGATAAATATATGCACATATATATATATATATATATATGTGTGTGTATATACACACACAGTGAAAAATAGCAGTAAAGTCAAAGGAGACTATAAATAACATCAAGAAACAAATGATACCAATAGAAGTTGTTTCACTATAGAAAGCAAACCAAGATTTTACCTATAATGTTTTAAGAACTCCCATAATTAGTCAAGATAAAAACAAAACATTCAACAAAAATAAGACAAGAGATATAGAAAAGAAATTCACTAGGGAAAAGGGTCAAGTACCCCCCACAAATGTTTACTCCTTCTAGTAGACAGGGAAATGCATGTTTCCGAGTGACAATAAGCTATCACTTTAGTTCCATTGGACTGAAAACAGTTTTAAGAGCCCAAATGCTATTTTCTTGCATCCACTGTATTCGTCAGGTTTTTTATCACTATGATGAAAAACGTGGGATGGTTAGTGTATAGAGAGAAAGGTTTGTTTCGGCTACTGTTTTGGAGGCAAGTTCAGCACATCGGTGAGGGGCTGCCTTGGCTTTAGGCCTGTGGCCAGGCAGCACATCATGGCAGAAGTGTGAAGCCGAGTAAACCCACTTGCACCATGAGCTAGGGAGCCAAGGGAGAGAAAGAGAAAGGGGCCAGGGTCTCACAGTCCCCTTCTGAGCCCCACCTGCTGTAACCCCACCTCTCAAAGGTCCTGTCACCCCTCAGCAGCATCCCCTGGGGGCCAAGCCTGTGTTTAAGGCATGGGCCTTTTGGTAGAAATCAGAGCTGTAGCAGCCGGCAGTGTCTTTCCTAGATCCACAGAAACACAATTCCGAGAGTGTGGCGCTCTACCCATGGGTCTTTATTGAAAAAATGTGTTTGTAGAGTAAAACAAATCCGGTGATAAATGTCCATCAAGAGGGGAATGAGAAAAACAGTACAGGCCTTTCCACATTATACCATATTATACCATATCTTATAACCTTAAAAAGAATATTTTAGGACTATATCATTTGACTTGGAGGGGGTCCTATGAATAATGTTCAGAAACAGGTCATGCTGACAAGCTCATATGATTCTGGTAATTAAATAAGCCACGACCCACCCTTAGAGTGTGTATGAACATTCATGGATGTAGGAAGAAATGATACAGAAGGCTGCTACTAGGTCTCAAGCACCAGGAAGGTAGGAGGTAGGGAGGTCAGTAAAACAGCAGAAAGAAAGAAAATGTTTCACACCCCCGCATAGCTGGCATGATTCAATTTTCAATTTTCTTAAAATGAACATATTTTTCTGTGTGTTTTAATATGTGGGTATATGTGTGTGTCCACCCCGGTTAACTGGCTGAAAAAAAAAAGAGAAATTACCATAAATGATGGCTTTCAAAAACATTGTATTGAATCTATACAGCAGTTTTCTTTCAAAGAATGCTTGGATGTATGCCATTCATTTCATGCTCTCAGCTTTCCTGGAAGTTGTGACCTTTACACGCCAACTTCCAGGGTACCCCGCCTGGCTGCAGCTGTGGACATCTAGAAAGAGAAGCCTGGAGTGGCTTTGTTTCTTTGTGTGAGTGTCGGGAACTGGATGTGGCTGCTGGGGTCTGTCAGCCTGCAGGGCCCTGGGCTTCTCCCACATCCTTGGTAATTTGTCTACTCTTCCTGACTTTGCTCACCTATGTGACATAGAAAGCTCGAGTCTTTCTCTGGCTGTTGGTTCTGGGACTTTGTAGTAAAAGCACAAATGAAGAGAACAGTCCATCAAGGGATACCCAAATTAGTGGTCCCTCATCTTTTTTGGCACCAGGGACCTGTTTCATGGAAGATCATTTTTCCACGGACTGATGGAGTGGTGGGGTGGTTTGGAATGACTCACAGGACTGTGCATCCAAGAGCCCTGGCATGTGCAGTTGGCAATAGGGTTCCTGCTTCTGTGAGAAATAAATGCCACAGCTGACCTGACAGGAGGCAGAGCTCAGAAAGTGAAGTGAGTGGTGGGGAGCAGCTGTAAATGCAAGCGAAGCTTCACTTGCTGGCCTGTCCGCTCACCTTCAGCTGTGTGGCCCAGTTCCTAACAGGCTATGGGCCACACCAGTCTGGACCCCAGCATTTTGGGGATCCCTGTCCCCTGAACAATGAGGACTGTCAATGGCAATATCACTAATGAGGAACTACTTGCACTGTGGCTCAGGTGGACGCGTGGGTACCCTCATTAGCACAGCAGAGCGTTGGGGGTCTTCCCTGGGGAAGCCGCATGGGGTGCTGTGGAAATCATGGGTTTGGATTGGGAGAGTCAAGGGGATAATTATGGTTTTACACTTGCTAAGAAAATTAATTTTTTCTTTTATCTGTTTTTGGCACCAGGGATTAGAACTCAGGGACCTTGGACTATGCAAGGTAGGTGGTGGAACCACTAAGCTAAATCTATGGCTCCAAAATTAATTGTTTTCTGAGCTTGAGAACTGAATCCTTTCCAAATAACTTCTATTTACTTGATTATTATGAGGGTTAACTAAAACGATAACTGTAAAATCACTTAACACCTGCCCGGCACATAAGGAGAGTTTAACCAGCAGTTGGTAGAGAAGCAATATATAGAAAACCTGTTAAGATTCGGCCTGTGATTTTCCTTTTTCCTGTGTTCCCTCTCACTCTTTCTTCCCATGTGTTTTCAGTTAGCACTATTCTAAAAATGGGCCCTAGAAATCTGAGTCTAATAAAAGCAAACAGATACTGTATTGCATAGTAGGCTAGAGACTTGAGGTGTGTATGAAATTCTCCCCCGGGGTTCGTATCCAGGAAAGACTGAATAGAAAAAAAGAAAAAACTGGTATTTGAGAAGTCACCCAGCTGACTAGAGGATGGAGAATAAATGGTAATGAGTATGTGTTGGTGTGAAGAAAACTAACAAACAGGAAGACAGTCATATAAAAGAGCCAGAAGATGAAAAACCATTGATCTTTACGGCTATTATTTTTGTTTTTAAATTAAACTGATTTGAAAATGATTTTACAATGCCCTGTGTCAGTTTCAATGGTGCTGCCCAGTAATATGAAAGTAATTTAGTAGTTTAGGAGAAGAACTAGATATTTCACAATCAGCTATGTGATAGCCAACCTTCAGGAGACCCTAGATGTTCCCTGTCTTCTGGTTTTCAAACCATGGTATGGTTGCTTCCACAGTGTACCAGGGTGTGATGGAGGAGCTGCCACTTCTGAGGTGAAGTTATAAAATTCTGTGGCTTCAGTCTTGGGCTCGCTTTACTGGTCTTGGATTTCTCATCCTGGGGGAACATCCCTCCCGAGTTGCAAGGATATTGAGACAGGCATTGGAGAGTTCTCTGTGGAACAGGAGGGAGCAGCCAGTGACTGTGGGAGTGGGCCAGAAGTCACAGTGCTAGGCCCTCCTGCCTTAGATCACTGAAGCTCTGGCTGATCTCTGACAGCTGGGCTCCTGAGAGATCCTCAGCCAGAGCAAAGTGCTAAGCTGCTCCTGGATTTCTGACCCATAGAAGGTGGGAGATAATAAATATTTGCTGTTTGAAGGATAATTTATTAACCAGCAAGAGATATTTGTTTCTAAATTTTTATAGACAAAAAGGACAGTATGTCTCTTACCATTTATCTATACCTTGAGAGGTATCACATGCTTCCATTGAAGCTCCTGTCTGCCATGCAGAAGGGCTGGTACTACTGCCCTGGTAGTTGAAATTCAGGGCCCATAATAAATGAGTATTAACAGAGCCACTCCAGCCAAACTGCAGACTAATTTGTTGTTGTTTCAAGACAGTGAGTTTGGAGGCTGGGGATGTGGCTCAGTGATTCTGCTGCTTGCCTTGCAAGCATAAGGGCCTGAGTTCATTTCCTGGTACCAAAAAAAAAAAAAAAAAAAAAAAAAAAAAAAGAGAGAGAGAGAGAGAGAGAAAGACTGAGAGAGTGAGTTTGGGGTATGGCAGTGATGAAGAGAGAGGAGAACTTAACTTTGAAACTATCTCTTGAAACAACTTGTCCTGCTCACCAAAGGAATATGTAGGGAAAAAGGCCTTACTGCCACTTTATACCTGAATTAAGCCCAGAAACCTGTTTAGGAGAGTTAGATTAACATGATTAAATTTCCATGCAGATGCTATATCCCCTCTTCCTGGGTCAAAGGAAAAAACACGTTATTTCACAGGATGCTGGAAAAATCCAGGGCCCAAATGCCTACCAGGGTACTTCTGAGCTCCCAGCAGGTGTTCTCTTTGCATGCACGCAGATAGCTCTTTTCCTTCCTTGGCCCCACTCCCCCCATTCCTTCCAAAGTTGGGAGGGCTTTGGTTAGCTGTGGGCTTCTCTGGTAGGTGACAATGCAGATGAAGTTCACTGGCTGCTCACAAGAGCCTTGTTTGGAGTAGCACCAAGACTTCCTGAGATGGTCAATGATCCGAATTAAGATGAATATTCCTAGGAGGGCAGGTTTGGAAGAGTTCCTTGTTCTGGAGTCACAAGTTTAGCTAGAAAACTTTGGATCCATCTGGTACTGTATTTTCTACATATTAACATGTTAGCTGGGAGGAGTCCCATGTTATTGCCTTAGAGTGGAAGATGCCATAGAGAAATTATTATTGTCATGATTATACATTGGTACATGACATGTGTGTTCCTGGCAAATGGGTGTGTGCTACATGAAGCCTAACATTTATTTATTTTTTGGTACTGGGGGTGGAAGTCGGGTCCTTGTACTTGCAAGGAAGGCAGTGGAACCATTGAGCTAAATCCCCGGCCCCTATGAAGCCTAATAAGTACTTGTTGATTTTTTTTTTTTTTTTTTTTTTTTTTTTTTGGCTTTTTGAGACAGGGTCTTAGTTGAGTGACTTGGAACTCACTATGCAACTCAGGCTGGTCTTGAACTCACAGCGATCCTCTTGCCTCAGCCTTCTGAGTGCTGAGATTATGGGTGTGCACTACCATGCCCGGTTGTTGATGTATTTGTAGACTGAGATTGGCTAGTCCATCCATATCTGCCTCACAATTTTAGGGACACATTCTTAGCTGTGGAAATGGGGTCTGGGAAATTTGTAAATGGATCAGAAATTTCCAGATGAGAATTTCCAGGAGAGAGAATATCCTGTCACTCTGATGTCTTGTGATCTAGACTCAGGCCAACTTGGTGTCTCAGGATCATCACATGGAAAAGCTGTTTCTTATAGAAATTTCCCGGCTGGTCTGCTGAGAAAGTTAATCAGCATTTGCTGGGAATATGCTGAGACCTTTGAAAACTGGAGACCAGCTAAAAGGTGCATTTCTAACAGCCATTTCCTCCAGCTTAGGGGTGTATGGCTTAACTGTGGGCCTCTTTGGTGTTTGCACTGTGAGGCCTGGGATCAAAGAGAATAGGAACAATCTTTTTGGTGAAGTCTGAGGTGGCAGGTTTTACAACTGTGGTAAGATTTGGGATTTCTATCATCTAGGAGACTGATCTGACTTGAGCAGGAGTTTGAGTAAGCAAGGGGTTGAGTAGGAAGGCCCATAACAAAACCACAACCACCTGTCACCTTGAACATCACAGGAAAGATGGCTTTAGCAGTAATCTTCTCTGGAAACAGTGCCGTTAAGTAAACAAGGGCTGACAGAGTCAGTGATAGCTCAGCCCTCGCCACTTTGTGTGCGCGTGAGCCTTAGCGATAAGGAGCCAGCATCTGCTTGCCCTGGGTATGGTCTCTCTGAGCACTAATATAGCACTGCTGTGTTAACAAACCACACTTAAACATGGGGATTTAGGAATTTGTTTTTCCTGTTTGCATTTCTTATTCCAAGGTCTCTGCCAAGCCCATTTCACAATAAGCAAAGCAAGAATTATCTTCTGGAATGTTTTCACTTGGGTCTTGGGGAGGTAGGCCACAAGGGCAAGGGCCTCCTCAGAGTCAAGCTGGAGTCAGCACCAGGTCCTCTAACACTTGTCTTATGAATTATTTTCATTGTTTCCCCATTTTTTTCTTCTTCGTTTTGTGTGTGTGTGTGTGTGTGTGTGTGTGTGTGTGTGTGTGACCCATCTTTTTTTGTTTTGTTTTGTGTGTGTGTGTGTGTGTGTGTGTGTGTGTGTGTGTGTATCTTGCGCTTGGGAGGCAGGAGGCAGAAACACGGAGCTAAATCCCCAGTCCTTCTCCATCATTTTTAACATTGACCATATCTGTCTCGACTCCTAGAGAGAAGCCACTTCCCTGCTCTAGTGAAGAAATAGGTGAACCTGCTCTTCGGTTCCTTTCTCCCTCTTGGGAGGACTCTGGGTAAAGGTATTTTCCATCTTCTCGGGCTTCTCTTCTGTCATCTCCACTGGGCTTGGCCCTTCTCCCCTATTCATCTTCCTTCCCCTCAACCTCCTACCAGTACCAAGCAGTATTTCACATCTGTATTTTATGTCATACTTCTCCTGGGATATTTGGATTTTACCAGCCAGCTCTTTTTAACATAAGAACCCAAGGGGTGGTTCATGGAAGATGCGGTAATTTAGGGGCTGCAGAGGGTTGTTCAGTTGGAGTCCGTTGGTTTTCTCATGTTCCTGAAATCACACCCTGGGCAGGCTGCTGACTCTGTCTAGGCACAGAGCTCAATTTGGACCCTGCCAGCTTGATTTAAAAGAAAGGGCAATCCAGTTCTGGGCATGCTTGGGCATAAATTAATAGTACTGTCGTCAAAACCCATTGTGTAAAACAATAAGTGGGTAACTAGAGATTGAGACAACCATTGGCATTATGTCTAGCCATGTCAATGTCAAGGTTGTCTATCTCTATTTACTTGCTTAGCATAGTAGTTATCTTGTAGCAAAATGTCAAGAAAGTCAAAGCATAGTTTTTAATATCTAACCACTTATTTTCCAATGTCTATCAGTTAAATGAGACAGTTTAATGTAATATAATTAAACCTTACTCTTTATAGGTTGTTACAACAAATATCAACTGGACACTTTTGGGTCTTGGACAATTGCATTACCTTTCCTTTACCCTCTTCATCTTATTGTTTGTAAATAGGGCTAATACCACATATCATATATAAACATCAAGCCCTTTTTATTTAACCTCTCCCAAATATTCTTTAAAACTTAAAAAAAATGGACTGATAAGATTGTATGCATGTACCACATACATATTTTTGAAGTATATAGTTAATATATGTACTAGCGTACATAGGTGGTGTTATTTTTGTGGAAAGAATACATCCACTTCCTTAGCAATTTCAAGAATATAATATAAACTATAATCATTGTATTATACAATTTATTTATTCCTCTTATCTATAAGAAATGTTGTATCCTTTGAATACCACCATGCCTACCACTACCCCAGCTCACTGTAATAACTATTTTATTCTTTGATCCTATAAGATCAACTTTTAGCTTTCACATATGAATGAGATCGTGTAATAATTATCTTTCCGTGACAAGCTTATTGCATAATGTCCTAACATAATGTTCTTCAGGTTCATCCATGGGGTTGCAAATGACAAGATTTCATTCTTTATATGTCTGAATAGTATTCCATTATATATATAGGCGACATTTTCTTTACCAATTCAACCACTGATGGATGCTTAGGTTGAACAGTGTTGCAGTTAACAGGGGACTGCGTATGTATGACTGATATATTGATTTCATCCCTTTGCATATATACCCAGTAGCAGGATTTCTGACTCTCATGTTAATTTTATTTTTAATTGTTAAAGGAATCTTCATACTGTTTTCATAACGGCTTTACTAAATGATATTTCCACCAACAGTGAGGGGGTCTCTTTCTCCCGATCCTTGCCAGCACTTGTTCTCTTTTATCTTTTTGAAAATAGCCAAATAAATATTTCCTAAATATTTTAAAATCAATTATATCAGTTGCAAGTGGTCATCATTACATCACATAACAACCAACCACAAGACCACAATGACATACAAGGAAGATTTTTTTTAGGTCCTCCCTGGGATTACTGTGCCGCAGACTTAAGCCCAAACTCCATTTGTCACCTGGCCTCTAAAAAACCTTACTGGTTGGTGGGCTACACTGGTGTTTTAGACCTCCAGAAATTAATGAATCATCAATAAATCTTGATAAATGTGATTATTGTTCCTTCTCCAATGCATAAATACTTTGATAAATGGCCATTGGTCTCTTTAAGGAAAATTAAGAAGAAATTTTAAAATATAAGTAACTTTTTTTCCTATACAGTAGGGATCCCTACCCAAGGGAGCTCAGTCTCTTCTTCATTCTCATGGTTCTGGATCTGTAAGCTGGGTAGAGTCTGGGAAATAAGTGTTATTTACATTTCTGTTGATGCAACCTGGAAAAATCTTTCAATTCATTGTGCTTCCTCTTGAGTCATATTTGGTGTCTTGACCTCTTCGAGTCTACTGGGAAAGAGTCTAGAGGAGATTAAAGTTCCTTGTAAGGAAAAACAATAAAACCTCAGGGGAAGTGATTATCCATAGGTCAACAGACAAGAGGAGATTAACTTCCTTAGAGAGGAAGGGCTTCTTCTCTTGGCCAAGACAATTTCAGTGATTGTGGGGATTCTAGTTATGCAGCTTCACTGAGATTCACTTGTGACCCCATCCTAAAATCAGGGTCCCACTCTGCCATTTAGTAACTGACTTTAAGATGGAATCCTTAGGAGGCGGGGGATTGCTCATCATTTTTATTCTCTGAGTCCTCAAGCATATTTAGAGGCAACTACCAAAACCTTTGCGGTATCAATTTTGTGTTAGCTGGGGTTCCATCAGAAAATTGGAAACCAGTATGCATGATTCTATGTAGTTTTATTTTAAGGAATTTCTTATACAAATGTGATCTTATGCAATTGTGGGAGTTCTTTAACAGTTTAGGTAGAGTTGTTGCAGCTGTGTGCCTGTATTTATATACACATTATATGTAAGTATGTAGTATATGTTTTACTTGTATATATAACATATACTCTTGCATATACATCTGTACCATAAATGTGTAGAAAATCTTTAGCTTCTGTTGGGGATTTAGCTCAGTGGTTCCGCTGCTTACTTTGCATGAGCAAGGACCCGGGTTGGATCCCTGGTACCAAAAAAAAAAAAAAAATTCTGTAGCTTCTGGCAGTAGACTAAGATAATTGGAAATTTTCCCACTACAGCTTCTGAGAAAAGCTGGATAAAATGTTCAAAATTCTTAGAAATATTTAGCTGAGTCTGCAAGGAAAAAAAAAGAAAGACAGAAAGAAAGGAAAGAAAAGTAAGGAAGGAAGAAAGAAAGGCCTAGATCCCAGAACTGAAAACCAGATGAGATCAGCGAGCTTTTGAACTGTGCAGTGGCTGCCCTTGGAGTGGGGATTACAGGTTCCTGAAGCCAGGGGCTTCAGAGTTAAGGACCACAGTATGTGAACTAAGGAGCTAGAGTCTGTGCAAAATGGGGAGTGAATCTGCGGTTTCTGCAAAACCCAAACATTCAGAGGCAGAGAATCTACCCTCAGGGAATGATGGGAGGGGTGGGGAGTAAAAGAAAAAGAGAAGATCATCTAAATAGTGCCAAAGACACAGAAAGGGAAACTTCTCCTTTACTTCCGGGTTCTTGGTGAATCCAAATGAATCAAAGAATGAATGAATAAGGAGCCTAATTCAAGAAAAGGAAATTCTAGCCCTATGGCTTAAATGGGCTTGATATTCAAATTTATACTGCCTTTGTGGACTAGGAATCTAAAGTGCATAATAAATGAGAGAAACATAGTGCTAAATTGATAGCAGTGGTGTAAACAATAATAATACCAACAAAATAATGGTTATTTGGAGGATATGGTATCTTTTTGGGGGGTATAATTTCAAGGTGGAATTCAAGCAGAAGAAAATCATTGCATGCATTATAGGGAATAATTTGCTAAATTTAAAAAGTTTTGATGTTCTTTTATTATTTACAAGGAAGTTAGCTATACTTCTTAAATTTATATTTTGTTGATTCATCTTGTACTGTATATAAAATTTTACAAGTAATAAAAATACAGAAAATATAACTTCAAAACAAGAAAAAGGCAAAAGAGGGAGTAAAAAACATGATACATCTAAAAGAATTTAAGGGCAAGAAAGGAATTTTAATAAGGATAAATAGAAAGTACTAAATAAAATTCCAGAAGTCTATCAAATCAAATATATAAATAATGATAAATATAAATAGCCTAACTTAATTAGCAACCAGAACAGAAAATTTTAGTGACTATATAGCTCAAATATTGATAGATTAGGAAGATCAAAAACAAATGAAGTGGTGTTGGGGTGTAGCTAAAATGGTAGATCACCTGCCTAGCATGTGTGAGGGCCTGGGTTTAATCCCTACTGCATAAAACAAACAAACAATAACAGCCAAATAATGGCATTGGATAGAAATTTTGACTAATTCAGTTAGGATGGTACGTATGATGAATAGTTATAAGGCTATTTCTGTCAATTAGATAATCCATATTTGTTTTGAGGGTAAGAAAAAAAAGTGTTTACTAAAATAGACCATGTTGATTGATCCAGCCTGAATAACTTCAGGGATCAATCTTTTTAAAAAGTTCTCAAGCAATTCTAATGTTCAGAGTTGAGAACCACTATACTATAGCAATTAAAAATGGATAAATAGGGCCGGGGATTTAGCTCAGTGGTGCTACTACCTGCCTTGCAAACACAAGGTCCTGACTTCGATTCCCAGTACCAAAAAAAAAAAAAAAAAAAAAAAAAAAAAAAAAAAAAAAAAAAAAA
>NW_022900929.1:37428202-37465074 GCF_012274545.1 Fukomys damarensis | reverse complement strand
AAAAAAAAAAAAAAAAAAAAGAAAAAAAAAAAAAGAAAAAGAAAAAGAAGGGATGAGTACATATGCAGAAGAAAAATAGACCACCCTCTCTCATTGTATAAGAAGTCATTTAAAATGGATTAAAGGCCTAAATATAAGACCTGAAATTATGAGAGAGCACAAATGAAAGACTTTAGGCCATTAGGATAGGCAGTGACATTTTGAATAAGACACCAAAAAGGCAAAAATAGATAATGGAATTATATTAAACCAAGAAACTTCCAGCAAGACCGATAATCACAAAGTAAAGAGACAACCTACAGAATGGGAGAAAATATTTGCATGCCGTTTATGTGACAGAATCAACATCCAGAATGGATAAGGAACTCAAAAAACTCAGCATTGCCCCTTCCCAAGGCAACAAACCCATAATCTGATTAAAAACAGGCAAGGGATCTGAACATTCTTAAAAAAAAGGATGCACAAATAATGAAAAAGATTTTGGAAAAATACCACATCACACTAGACATCAGGGAGAGCAAAACCATGAGGAGGAATCATCTCAAATCAGTTAGAAAAGCTACGTGAAAAAGACAAAAAATAAAAGGCTAGAGAGGATGGAGGATGTAGAGAACTCTATACCTATTGGTGAGAATGTGGTACAGCCCTTAGCCCTAGAATAGTATGGATGTTCCTCAAAGAATTAAAAATAGAACTAACACAATCTAGTGATCCAATTACTGAGTATAATAGCTAAAGGAAATAACAGCAGTATATCATATATGTGTGTATTCCCCAGCTTGTTCCAGCACTGCTCGCAATAGTAACTTACCATGGTGCTCATCAATAGGTGAATGGATAAACAAGACGTATGAATATACAGGGGGTGGGGGGCGGGGGGACAGTATTCAGCTGTACAAATTATGAGATCCTGTTATTTGTAACAATACCGATGAATCTAGAGGGTATTATATTAAGTCAAGTAAACCAGGTGCAGAAAGACGAGTATAGCATATGTGGAGGTTTAAAAAAATTCATTTCGTAGAAGAAAAGAATAGTGGTGACTATAAACTAGGAAGTATAGAGGGGAGGGAAGTAGAGGTTGATTAACAGATACCAAAATACAGCTATGTTGAATAAATAAGTTCTAATGTTCCACAGCACAGTAGGTGATGATTGTGGGTTACAACAATTTATTATTTATTTTATAAAGAAACAGAAGAGAGAAAATCGAAGCCCCTGATAATATGTGTGTATGTAGTATGGCTGTATATGTGTTTATATATGCATACATATATACATGTATAATATATGAAGAGGAAACTTGAAATTACCTTTATTTAATCATTACATGTTATATACATATATCACATTGTCACAGTATACCCCATAAATATGTTAATTATTACATGTCAATGAACAGAAGGAAAAAATGGGTGAATTATATTTTTAAGCAATGATATAGATATATCTTGTGAAAATTCATACTGAGAAAAAAAGGCCAGTTATAAAAGGAGCATATATTACAAGTCAAGTCTGAAGACACAAAACAATAGTTTATGGGAAGAATATAAGTTATACATCATAATGCCACATAGGTACAAAATGATATATACCTCTGGAGAAGAAGGGAAAGGAAAGGGTGAGGGAAAGACACTAAGTACTGCTGTAATGGAATTATTTTATTTCTAAAAAAAGTAAAACAGATATAGCATATTAGCACAACCATGTCTCTGGCAGATGTGTAGATAGCTGTTATATAATTCTGGTATCATTGCATATTTGAAATATTTTAAATTTAAAAGTTGAGTTAAAAACAGATTCATGGGTGAGTTGTAGCTCATGGGTCTCATGGCCACTGGGTAACCCACAGAGTACACCGTTGATAGGGGGAAGGAATGATCATTAGCTTTTTCTTACAAGGTTTCACAGATTGCGCTATCTTGGTGATTCTACCACACACACAGAGCTTACAGGGTCAAGATTTTGATTTATCAGTCCATCAACTCATTCTGAAAAATAACAAGACTTTTTCAGAGACCTTAGTATTCCTGCTTAAAGGACAAGCTCTGGCTTCTATCATGTTGGAAGAGTTCTAAAGAGCCATTCACTTAATGAGCACTGAATTAGGCTAAATGGCTCTGATACCCTTCAAGACAGTCTTCTCATGACTGGATTGGCCTCAGCAATGCTCTGCAAATTCATTTGCTGTGTCTCCATTCTTTGGAGAGAGATGAATGGGCAGAGTCTCTACCTGACTCTCAATGTCATTTTTTCAGGCTTTCAAGGCCTTCGCTGTCCTCCACGCCTGCCTCTGTTGTGCCCAGATTGAGATATCCCCAAAGACCACCAAGGAGTCTAGTCTGCTGCAATCACACGAGGAATTTATTGCAAGCTCCAGCCTGGACTCTCGGACCTCACCGACGCAGCGGTTCCATACTGAGAGCGCTTAACCCGATTTCAAACAGGCTTTTTATCAGCAAAGGAAGCAGATAGGGGCTTTCTAGACGGGTCAGTGCCTGATTGGTTAATACTGGGCAAAGGCAGATGTGTTTCTATTCTATTGGCCAGGGCCAGATGTCCCTCCCTGCCCCATCCATAAGTTCCTGCAAGATTAACAGAGAAGGACACCTGGTTATAGTTTATAAGAACTGTCGCAGGTTTATCCGAGAACTGGGTCAAAAGGGCACTCTGAGGCTTTTCCAGTAACTGGGTGGTTGCCTGACCACAAAATGGAGTCACTTTTTCAAAATGGAGTCAGTTTGGTCTCCACACCTCTTGGAGTCATCCTGCTCCCTGTGTGTCCCACCACCATCCTGACAGGCTGCAGGGCTGGCACTTGACACACATGCCTTGAAAATGCCTGCTAGGTTGGTTGCTCCAGCAAAGACAAGCACCACGTCACTTTAGCTTTACTACTCTCTAAAGTCCTTCACGTTGGTCACTGACCCTTTCTTGGCCTCTGTTTCTGAGCATGTGGTAGGATTGTTCTTCCTAGCGCCAGGGGTCCATGAGCCAGTGTGCTTTGTATCAGTCCCGGCAGAGAAGCAATGGACAGCAGTCAGGTGGTCAGTCCAAGCCAGGCCTACTGTGGGATGTGGCTCACATTTAGTGTGCGTGTGAAATAAGTCTGATTGCTCCGCTGTGGGGTTGTCTGTTCTCACGACTCAGGCAAGTCCATCTTGGCTGATAGCTGGTTCCTGGTGTGATGTTGGCACTGGTGTGTCCGTGATGAATGCTTAACTAAAAAAACTAAGCTAGTTTAGGAGAAAGGTAAGGAAGCAGTGTTTGTGAAAATGCCATGCACCTATCAAATATTCATTAACTGTTAATTGGATCCAAGGAGTGAGTCCATATTTTGGTTTTCTTTTTAAATGCATTGGCAATTGTGTGAGGGAATATAGTGAAAATGAAATTACTAGATTAAAAAGTCATATTGGAGAGGAATGCCATTTATAGACAAAGACAAGAAATGATATGGGAGTACATTTTTCAAACAGAATATCAATGATCTTAAATTAAACAGGCATCCCTTTAAAAGGAGGTGGTATTTGATCTACTGTCTTAAGTCTGTCCTCCCAGCAGGCTGTGACCTCTTTGAATTATTCATTTAGATCCACACTGACCTTTTCAGGTTCTACAGGTTTTCCTAAGGTAGGAAAGGACTCATTGAGCAGGAGTTGGGTGGTGTTAGGGAAGTGATCATGCTACAGCATAGAAAGTATTTATTTTGAATAGCTTTCTTGGTTTCTCTAATTGTTGTTACTGCCTGCAATAAAAGCTAAAATAGGACTTCATAAAGCTGATCTCCAAGGAAAGGTAATTAATAAGTGAGAAGCTATTAAGGCTTATTGAGTATGTGACAATGTTTTAAGAACTTACGAAGGGCACAAAAGATAAATATAATTTCCTAGAAGGGACTTATAAAGTACCTGAATAAACTTTGCACAAGAAGCAGCTTATAGTAGGATGAGGTGGCCTGTGCCTGTATCCCAGCTACTTGACAGGATGAGGAAGGAGGATCACGTGAGTTCAGGAATTCGATACTAACCTGAGCAACACTGTTAAGATCTGTATTAAGACAAAACAAAACAAATCACAACACAAAAAGAAACAATTTGCAAATGTGCAAGGTTTTATTACTGACTGTGCTGGCCAAAGTGTGGGCCATGTGTGACAGTGTGTGCAAATATGGGTTTTCTGAGTAAAAAGTGGGTTTAGTACTTGGCACTCCCTAGAAGTCTCTTCCCGAGATCTTCACATGGCTGCTCTCTTTTTTCTAAGTCCTTAGTTCAATAAAATCTTCTCAGGGAGACTTCACCGGGACACCACATCCCATGGAAGTTGCCCAGAAATGTTTGTAGAGTAAATGAATTTGGTAGAAAAGGAAACAGTGTGTTCCTCTCAGTTTTCTAGACACGGAAACCAAAGGCATCACATACTGACTGTGGTTGCAGACTTGAGATTATCCAGATAGATGCTGGTTGGAGTCCAGAAGTGCTGCTCTCCAAAGTCTGACTGGGGGACCCAGGTGAGGAGACACCTGTAAGTGCATAGCAGGTACATCCATGCTTTGTGACCAGACCAATGTGTGTAGCCTTTTTTGTGGCCATGGGGAACTTCCTTACACCTTTTGTATTTTAATATCCTTATTTGAGGTTATAAAAATGTATTTTCAAAGATTAGAGGATCTGGAAAGAGGTATTTACTACTTCTATTACAAAGAGCTTCTAAAAATATAGAAAAAAATGCCAATGTACCTATGAAAAATGAGTGGAAATACGGCCTGACACTTCACAGAAAAGTGAACAGACATAGTTCCTAAACCCATGAAAATGCTCAACTTTGCTTAACAGAAATTCATATGAAAATTTTGCTGAAATACAATTTTCTCATCTTCAGATGGGAGAAAAATGTAAAACACTGACAAAATATTTTGTTGGTGAGGCCGTGGAGAAATAGGCATCCCATATATTCTAGTGGGAATACAAAATGGGACTCTGCTGATGAAAATGAGAAGACAGGTGCCACTCTAATTGTATACTGTGAAGAAATGATCATCACAAGATGAAAAAAGAAAAATGAGCAAGATAGAAGAGTTATACAACATTTTAATTTATCTGAGGAAAGATTACAGGGGCATATGTTTATACTTGTTTATATTTAAAGAATCACAGGACAAATAAAAGAATTACCGAAAGTAGTAAGAAAAAGGGTAAGAAATAGAAGTTAGATTTTTTGCAATACTCTTTGTTGTATCGATTTAACAACTGCACGAACTTTAAATCAAAGAAGCAATTCCTACAACTAAAAAAAAAAAGTAATTTAAAATACAGTCAGGTGGGCCGGGGTAGTTCTGCTGCCTATTTTGCAAGTGCAAGGTCCAGAGTTTGATCCCCTGTTCCAGAAAACTAACAGACAAATAAACAAACAAAAAAACCAGTCAGGTGACTATATATCTATATATCTATATATATCTATATATATATATATATGTATATATACACACACACGCACACACACACACACAAATATTCCTAAAAAAAACCTGAAGAAAGTCAGACAATAGTAACAAAAAACACAAATAAATTTAAAAAAAAACTTAATGATGGCCATCACCGTGGCCCATGTCTGTAATCTCAGCTACTTGGGAGGCTGAGGCAGGAGGATCACAAGTTTGAGGCCAGCCTTGGCAACATAGCAAGGCCTTGTCTCAAAACAAAAATTTACAAAGGCCTGGAAGATGTATGTAGTTCAGTGGTAAAGTATTTGCCTAGCATGCAGGAAGTTCTAGGTTCAAACCTTAGTACCGCAAAACCAAACAAAAACTTTAAACATTTTATTTAATGAATTTTATTGGCACACTTTAGGTTTACAGTATAATGACATTCATCACTGGAAATTTGCACCTTTACACAATCTATCTTGGTTCTTATTTTTTCCCCTATTCCCCTGCTCTCCCTTCAACCTCTCCATCCCTCCTATTTACAAACACTTTGTTTCCATTTTCTCATAATAATTCCATTCCCTCTTTCCTTTCCCCTATCCTTCCCATTTCCCCTTCCTCTTTGTCCCTTTTCTTCCTATTTCACATTATCTGTTATACCTTTTAGTCCTTATTTACCCTTTCAGTTTCTCACACTGGAGAAACCATTCTGTGTTTACACATGTGTGTCCTATTTGTTTACTTTAGAGAATCACCTCAATGTGCATCCATATAACTATAAATGTCTCTAATTTCTAATTTTTTATGGTTGAGTAATACTCCATTTACAAAAACTTAGTGATACTGCTATTCCTGTTGGTCCCTGAAATAGTTACATAGATCATCATGTAAAACAAAAACATGATATGCTAAAAAAGTTAGGAACCAAGATTTTCCATATAAAGGGGGAAAAGGATACAAAAATCACTGAAGCAAAACCATGTTTTGCTAAAGTTGAACTAAAAATATTGGTATGAGCTTATGATATATATATATATATTTTTTTTAAATACTGATTTTCTGATTTTGTCCATAAAAAGATCAACCCAGCAGCAATAAGCACCACTAGTGCCCAGATTGTGACATCTAAATAACATTGTCCAGGAAAAGAAACAAGGAATTCGGGGAGAAGTAGATGGTCCAGGCCTGAGGGCAAGAGGTGGGGGCTGGGGATATACTTTTGTGCCGAACATAAGGAGGTTATTGAAGACTGTTTGAAGAGGCCATTACTGGCCCAAAACAGCAGTGTGAGTGTCAGAAAAGCTTAACATGAGGATGAATTAAAATATACTACATATGTTAAAATCCATGAGTTCATAGATACCCAAAAGGATAACATTTGGTCACCTTTGGTCAAGAGCCCACTTGTTATCCTGGATGATTATACTTGCAATCACAAGGAGAGAACTGAGCAGTCACCCTGCCTGGGGACTGTCACACACGCCAACTGTATCTCAGGCTAGCCTTTAAAAAAAATATACCCGGGATTGAATTCAGGACTTTGTGCTGAACTACATCTCCAGCCCTTTCTGTCTTTTCTTTTGAGACAAGGTCTTGCCAGGCTGCTAAGATGCCCAGGCTTAGGCTTGAATTGCTGATCCTCCTGTCTCAGCTTTCCCGAGTGTTGGGATTATAGGAGTGCACCACTATGCATGGCTTCAGGTAAACCAAATGATAACAACAACAACAACAACAAAAAAAAATCTACAGGAATATTTGAACTTAATAAATCAAGAAGAATGGCAGAATTAGCACAATTTTATAATTGCTGACTATAATAAAAGACCTATGCGATCATCTGTCTCAGAAAGACACTGCACACACCACCATCGATGGAGTAGTCTTATAAAAAAGGTTGAATTTGAATCCAACCAAACTTTTAGATTAACATCAATTTATGCAGGCAGCCAAGCAAACAGAGGAATGTATTAAACAAAACTGTGTGAGAACACCATCAGTCAAACCCAGAAGGTGAGAAACTACAGAACGAACAACTCAGTTTACTCAACAAATAAACTTCATGGAAAAAAAGCTTACAGATTAAGGGAGTCATAAGAGAAATATTAACCAAATGGAAATGTACTCTGCTTAGATCCAATTTGAACAAAAATTATGGGCACATTTAGTTAATATTCAAATTTCTCTGGTTGCCCCATAAATGTGAACAGTCTGTTGATTTTAAAGCATTCCAGTTAATTTTCTGAAGTGTAACACTGGTATTGTGGTTAGGTTTAAAAACTGAGTCCTTATATTTTAAAAGTCCGCAATTTTCCTTTAGAAGAGTCCTGTCTGTGTGTGTATAGAAAAGAGAAGCTTTGTAGCGGATAGGGTTATAGATGAAATAAGTGACAATGAGTTAGTGACTGTCACAGTTGGATGTTTATTGTGTTACTTTTTTGTAATGTTGAGTATGTTTGAACTTTACTTTTTAATAAATATATCGAGGCAACACCCAGCAAATGTACTCGACAGATGGCACCTGTTTAATTGGTGGTAGTAGTGTTTTGTGACTCGTCTGAATTTCTTAACATTTATCTCCTAGATTTCTGATTAGCCTTCTCATTAATACTTGAATCTCTGGCCATTAGCTACACCATTTTTCTCCATTTCAGAAATAAAATGACAAGTGCATTTTTTGTGCCAGTGTGCTGGATGCACTCATTCTAAAATATTAACTGTGGTTTCTTCAGGTAAGGCAATCCTTGACCTTTGTGTATTTCTTTTAAGTGATCTGCACGGAGCAGGGCTTAAATTTACAACGAGAGAAACAAGGACTACATTTTGTTTTATTTTTAAATATTCAGGAGCTTGAAATTCAACTCCTTTGTACATAAGATCTGTGCTATGATATATGATAACATATGTGCTAACAACATAGTGAAAATTACCCAGCCTGCTGTAATACTTGTCTTTGCTTGGAAGGCTGAGGTTTGAAAAAGAAGGCATCAGAGGACCCCCCTCCCACTGAAGAGAATCTTCAGGTGGGACTCACTGGCATGAGGCTGTTGAATTGCTGAGGGGATGGTTTCTGGCTGGATTAGTCGCACTTGACAGGGGAAGTGCTGCCCCATCAGAAATAGACTTGCTCCTCCATGATGGTGTTGACTGCCATATTTTATACAGATTTAGACTGTCCTATTATTATTTTCTTGATAGATAGCATATTTACACATCAAAGTGACAAAGTACAAAGGTATAAGCAGTGAAACACCTGTTTCCCATTCCTATTACCCAGGAACCCAGTTTCTCACCTGGGAACAACCAGCTTGGTAGGAGGATGAGGCACGAAAGGAAGGGACCCAGTAAAAGGGATGTTGGGGGTGACTACTCAGCAAGCTCTGGGAGACAGTTTAAAACATACCTTATCTTGTGGATCTTTGGGTGTGTGTTTGAAAGAGGGGGACACTTCATTCAGTACCATGCTGCAGTGTAGCTTATCCACATTGTTCTATGCTTTGCCTTTTTTTTTTTTTTTTTTTTTTTGAGATAAGGTCTCACTACATAGTTGAAACTGACCTAGAACTCACTATGTAGCCCAGGCTGGTCTTGAAGTCACAGTGATCCTTCTGTCTCAGCCTCCCGAGTGCTGGGATTACAGGCATGCTATGTCTTGCCTTTTTGTCACTTAGTATTTCTTGGTAATTGTTCCATATCAGTGGCCAGAGAGCTTCCTCATTCTTTTTTTTAAACAACTGTTCAGTTTTTCATTTACAGTTATATTATATTTAACCCCCTCTGTTTGCATGTGTGTAGTACTGGGGATTAAACTTCAAACTATGCTACACCCTTTAACTGTTATTTTATTTTGAGACAGGATCTCCCTAAGTTGCTAAATTGCCTAGGCTTAGGCTTGAACTTTCAGTCCTCCTGCCTCAGCTTCACAGAGTATTGGGGTTCCAGGTGTGCGCCATTGTGCTCGGCTTAACCCATTTTTGATGATGTCTGTTTCCACGTGTCTTTTTTTTGTTTTTGTGCACAGATTTTAATAAGTCATTCACACAGGATACATAGAAAGGATTTTAGTTCCTACCGAGAGCTCTGGGCCTCCAAAACTCACTCAACTGATTTAAACTCTCACTCTGTGTCAAACAAGTATACTCTACCAATTCCACAATAATTAGATCTACTTATCTTCGAACAGGCAGCTCAGGGGGCACACCCGAGTGTGGGTTTAGGGTGGTTTGACTGGGGCCTTGTGGGGTGGGTGGAGCAGGATGAAATGCTCTTCGTCGCTGTTTGTCCTGTGTGAGTTCAGACCTTCTCCCATGAGTATCTTCAACTTGGGCCACTGAGACAGAGAACTGATAGAAAAGCTCAGCAAGGGTAAGAGCTATCCAAAGAAGTGCCTTTGCACAGGACTGTTGAAAATGGGGGCAAAACTGCTAAAGAAAAGAATGCAAAAGCAGGAAAGGACCTAGGATATTTTTAAACTTCTTACAAAAAGGAGCAAGCCCAAATTTAACATTGGCTGGCTTTTTAATGTGGCTTTCTTCTTCACCCAACTTCCCTTCAAAGGATGCCCCCCCTGCCAAAGCACAAGCGCACGCGCGCGCGCGCGCACACACACACACACACACACACACACACACACACACACACAGTTCAGGTAGCAACTACTCAGCCCGACAAACAGAGCGAGTTAACACTTGTAAGAGTTACACCCAAGTGACAGAGGAAGCCAAGTTAACATAAAACCACACACCTCCTTCCCTTCCAGGTGTCAAAGATAACCCTACCCAGGCTGGCCTCTCCAGTCCAGCACCAGGCAGGCGTACGTGAAGGGTAGCCAGGCAAGAAAGAGCAGAATCATCTATTCCTGCCCAGTTCCCTTGCTCGCCTCTCTCCTTCCCTCTCCAGCTCCTGCCTGCAGAGTCAGCCCCATGCAGAAATGGAAGGGGAATTCATAATGCCATTTTCTTTCTCTAAAATACCTGCTTGGACAATTTAAACTTCCTTTTTCTCTAAAAATAGCCATAAGAAAGGGCTGGAAAGGGATTGATAAAATGTATTTATGCCATGGTACAGAGATAATTTATGAGTGTTGATTTGCTACCTGTTTTGAGAATATTCTTACCCTTAAACCAAATGACTGTAGGGGTAATGGGCATTTTGGCCATCAGTGATTTATGAATAGGAACAGAGTGAGTGGAGGATACACTTTGGATTCTAAAATTCCATGTGGCTACCAACTCATACATACAGAAAACACAGCCATCTACACCTCTAAACACATTTAAAATATGGATATAACACTTTCACTGTTAAATGACCTGTATTCCCACACTCCTCTATAAAAAATGAAGGACTTTTGGCTTGAGTGAAAATTGATCTCATACACAATGATCAAAGCTAGGCATCTAGCCCAGCCACCTATTTCATGTGGATAGCTCTAATTTCCTGGTCTAGAGGTTTAAGTAGGTACTAGGCCAGATCCTTAGAATGAGGTCAGAAGCTTGGTGATTCCTACATAGGTCTAGCTTTACATTCAGCTAATACTTTGGACCTGTCCAGTATGGGGCAGAGACTCTGCAAAGACCCACTTTTGTTGTTCCCTGTGCATTAGTTTATAAAACAGCCAACTACCTGCCTTTAATCCCTGAGTCAGGTTAGCCCAAAGGCTGGACCTAGTAGGTACTTGAACTGTCAGTGTGTGCAAAGCAACCTATCCAGTGGCTTAGAAGAACCTGGGAAGATGAATGAGCAAATGGGCCTGTAGAAGCGTCCCTCCTAGCCTTGTCTGGAAGCCGCTTCTTTTGCAGCCTTGTGTTCTATAGCTGTTAAAACCCCAAATTTAAAGCTATTGGCTGAGCGACTAGACTCTGGGTTTTGGGGTCAGGAAGTTAGCTTGGAGAGGGAGGGGTAGAGTTTTTCTGTGGCTATCTGAGTGACTGCAGAACTGTTTGATCTTCGGAGGCTATGAACATGATATCTCGGTGCCCTGTCCATGGCCTTTGGTAGTCTGTAGGCCACAGTGGGAGGACATTTCACCTGTCTTTTAAGAATATGAGACTGGGTCAGCTATTTGACATTCAGAGGGACACCACCAAAGGCCAGATAAGTATCAGATGCAAAGCAGGAAGATGAAAAGAGGGCAGGCTGTCAAGGCCCTGGAAGATACCGAATGCTTGTTATTGTGACCAGATTTTATGCCACACAAGATCCTTTATACCCTTGTTTCAAAGAGCAAGACACTGAGTGTTTCAGTAGAGATCTCTGACAGACCCCAGACCGATGCTACTCAGAGTCACAGATGCCTAACAGAAGTCTCTGACCCTTTAACCAGACACTCTAACAGGGAACTGTGTCCAGAAGAAATGTATTTTCAGAGAATCATCCAAGGAAAGCAATAAACTAAGTCTCTTAGAAGATGAGAATAAATGCTTCCCTTCCTTAAAATCCAGTGTTAATTTGACAGGCACTCTTCCTCCTGCATTTCCAAATATTGTTATTCTCCCTACTGTAACTGTGGGAAAGTTTTAGTAATTTTCTTGTGTAAGGAAAATGCTATGGAGTCATTTCAGAGGTATGGTGTTAGCAAGCAAGCAAGGTCAAGCTACCCACTATGGAGGGTAGTTTTGTACAAAAGCGAAGCGAGGGGAAAATAGGTTCAGCCCTCTAAGAAGAGTTGGAGAAGGCCTTTCAGCAGGACTGAGAAAGCTGGCTTCACAGAAGATAATGACACATTTGGGTTCCGAGGGGAGAATTTGTTAGGATTTAGTGAAGCAAGAAAACCCTTCTTGCAACCTGGCTCTATGCGCAATCACTCAGACACTTGCTAGCCGGAACACTGTTGATTGCAAAGACAGAGAACAAAGATCATCTCACAACCAAACGATAGACCCTCAGTTGACACTACTCATTTCCCATCATTGGCTAAAACGAGTGGTCACAATTGATCTGAAACTGAGCAGGACCTGCAGTTCTGCAATAATAGGCAGAAAGGTAGAAAGCTCAGGGAGAGTGACTATTGACTAACTGCCTCATTGACTTTTTGACCTTGGTCGACTGTTGCAAATTTAACTCAGTTATACCCAGGATCAAGAGCACAGTACTATGTGGAGCATCTTTAAAGGAGTGGGCGATGTCTGTTTTGTTAAGGAAATACTGTCTGTGAATTTGGGCTTCTGTGGCGGAATGAAGATGTAGAAAGACCAATTTTCCAAGTAGACGAGGTTCAAGTGGAAGAAAGATGGAGGGAAAAGTATTTTATTTCTTACTCTGGCAAGAAGTCGGGCACACAGTTTCTCAGTTGGTCTGAGGAGAGCAGAAAATTTCTACTCAGATGCTGGACACTGTAGAGAAAGAAAACACAAAGAAATCTGGGGAACAAATTCATGCCGAGCAGTAGACAGTGTAAAAACAATCAAGACAAATACATTTTCGAAGACAAGGAGTGTGAAAACATTAATAAGGAGGAAGGAGATGATTTAAAATGGAAACTATTGCCATGCTTATTTTTGAATCACAGAATCATCACTTTTGCAGCAGGAAGTCTTAACCTCATTTTTTGCAGACTTGAAAATTAAGTAAGAGAGGTTAGATTCACTGGCTGAGATTAATAAATTGTAAATCAATAATAGCCTGGTTGGAACTAAGATCTGGAGTCCAATTATCTGATTAGTGTATTCTACCCTGGTAAAACTATTTCTATCATGGAGAGACTTATTATTATTTCCTGTCTTATTATTCATTTTTAGCTCTGACTTTAAGGCTTGACAGATGAAGAGAAATCTTCATGATCTTCCTTGTAGACAAAAAAAAAAAAAAAAAAAAAAAAAAAAAAAAAAAAAAAAGAAGCTAGGGACCAGTTAAAGGCTGAATTCTATGCCCTCCAAATGCTGTGTTGGAGCCCTCTCACTGTGGCTATTTTTGAAGGTTGAACTTTTAAAGAGGTAGCTGATAAAATGATGTTGTAACTAGGGCTCTACCCTGATAGGACTGGAGTCCTTGTAAGACGAGACCAAAACACCAGAGAGCCTCCCACGTCTCTCCCTCACATAGGCCACTTGAAGACACAGTGAGAAGGTGGTCATTTGCAAGCCATAGAGGGCTCATCTGAAACCAACTGACAGCACCATCATCTCAGAATTCCAGCCTCCAAAATGCGGTTTCTGTTGTTTAAGCCACCTGTTCTGTGGCATTCTGGTATGGTAGTCTAAGACAACTTCCATAGGGCCTATCCCATGCTATAGTATACAGTGTAGTATATCCCATGGTATATATATCCCATGGTATAACTGCATTTCCTACAATGATATAAAATGCCTTACCAAGACACAAGAGCCAGGATATTTCCCAAATATCTTCAATTGTTACTTGAATTCAACAACACAAATATTTTTGGTTTGCACCATATCAGATGCTGAAGGGCACATGAAATATGATAAGACACTGCTTTCAAGTAGTAGGTGTATGGAGATAGCAGTAGATGCAGAAATTTCCAAGGTGAAAATCCTCATAGACTATAAATACTTTGTTGGCCCAGGTGAAAGTGAATTCTGATTGGGAGGTTGAAATACTTCCCAGAGGAGCTAGAAGTGGCTGGGAAGGGCTTCTTCCTTCATCTTCTCCATATTGGTCGGCTTTTCATTGCTATGATCAAGTGGCCTAAGAAAAACAACTTAAATGGAATTATATAATTTTTTGGCTCACATTTTCAGAGGATTCAGTCCATGGTTAGCTGGCTCTGAAGCAAAAATGTAATGACGGAAGGGCGTGGTAGAGAAAAGTTGCTCACCTCATGGCAGCCAGAAAGCAGAGAGAAAGGGAAAGAACTCAAGAAGAGATACACCCTCCAAAGGCACGCCTCCAGTGACCTACTTCCTCCAACAAGGCCCTACTTCCTGTTAGCTCATCCAGCTGTGAACTCATGAATGGATTGTTACACTGATGATGTTAGCACCCTCATCATCTGACTGCACTCCAAAAGCTCCATCTCTGAACACATGAGATTATGGGGCTATTTTAAATTTATGTGATCACAATGGAATCTAGCGATGGTATCTATATGATACCATTTTTATTTGATTTGTTTATATGTCATCTACACATATATACATTGGACCCCTGACTTTTGAACTCATTTCATTTTTGAAGGCTGGTTGTAACTCAAGTTGGTTGTAAGTCAAGCCTATTTTTCCCATAATAAATAATGGAAATACCTGTAATGTGTTCCAAACTTCCCAAAGTACCCCTTAACTAACTTTTTCATAATAAAAGGGTTATATAATATGCATAATTTACAATAAACAGTAATAATTTTTCTAATGTATTCACCAAAACGTTATAAAATGTGCCTAGTTTACCAGAAACAATAATTTCACACTGTACTGAACACTCAAATTGACATCTTTGGTTTGCAGGAAGACAGGATGAAATGTGAATACATTTCAGAAGGAGAATCCCCTTCCACAAGAAAATCCACAAGGCTCCCCCGTGTCCTTTGCTTTCATGGGACAGTCTGTAGCTCACCAGGACCTGCTTTTGTCTCAACTTTTCAGGACCAAAAACTGGACAAGACACTTTCTGTCTTTTATTTAAGACTGTTCTTTCTTTTATTTTCTTTTTTCTTTTTTGGTACAGGGGATTAAACTCAGGACCTTGCACTTGTGAGGCAGGTGGTGGAACCACTGAGCTAAATCCCTGGCCCTTTAACAATGCTCTCTAATATGGCATGGCATTGTCATTAAGCATGTTAATGCAACGATTGCCTTTTTCTCTGGCTGTGTATTCTCTACCAATGTTTGTAGCTCTGTCTATGTTTTCAAAATTTCCTTTATTTCAGAAGAACTTTGCTGCATTGACTATTGATACTCCCCTTTCTCTTCAGAGAGCTCCTCAATTTCCATTCTCCATTGCTCAGCCAGAAGTTGCTGAAGTTCCTCTGCAGGCAGTTCCTCTGTTCCTGCACCAGTTCTTCAACATCACCACTGTCTGCCTGCAAGCTACGGACTCTGCTATAGTCACAGTGACATCAATCACAGGTCATTTGAAGGCTCAGACTCCACTACACAGCATCCAAAGCCTCGCTCCTATATAATTTTGGGTCACATTTTCTTCCAGGCAGGTCTCAGTGTACTTAGAGAGACACTGGCCCAGGATTTCATTAACCCAACACAGGAAAGATTGGCATTCAGGTTGTATCTCAAGACTTTGGTCATCAGTTAAAACCAAAATGCCAATCATAACCCAAGTTGCTTGTATATGAGGCCAAACATAACTTGAGGGTTCACTGTACCATTTCTCAGTGAAGTCAATATGAACATTTTACTAAAGAAAAGAAACTTAATGTTCATTGAGAACCAACTATGTGTAATGCCCTTACATATTTTACTTCTCAGAAACCTACAACATCCCGATTTAGTGTTTTTAATGTCCACTTGGCAGATGAAGAAACAGGCTTCAGGTAGCTTATCTAAGATGAAAAGCTTATTTGTGACTGAGCTGAGATTTGAGTCCAGATCTGATAACTCTGAACAACAGTGTATTATTCCTGTAAAAGATGTTGCTGTCAAATACCTTAGATAAATCTCTCTCAATCTCTCTCCTCTCTCTTCTTTCTTCCTCTCTTCTCCTTGTTGTTTTCTTCTCCTCTTCCTCTTTTTCTTCCTCCTCTTCCTTCTCCTTCTTCCTCTTCTCCCCCGTTTATTTTGAGGTATTGGGATCGAACTCAGGGCTTTCACTCTAAGATACATCTGTAGCTTATTTTTAAAAATTTCAGACAGGATCTTGCTAAATCATGAAACTGTCCAAGCTGGGGTCAAACTTGTGATCTTCCTGCTTCAACCTCCCATCGTGCTGGGATTACAGGCATGCACCACCATACACTTCAGATCAGTACTTCTCAAAGATCAGTTAATCAGAGGACTTGACATTTTATTTTACCAGTAGGTTCATTCATTCCTTCACTGTAAAATTTGGATTTTCTTGTTCCTCTACATCAGCAATTACTAGCTGTGTGTTTTGTCTCACATGTAGCCTGAGTGCCTGGCAAATTAGGTGCTAAGTATTTATTAAATAATAACTTTGACTTTAGAAAGGTGTAAAGGTTCTATATTGGGACCATAGATAGATCCTAGTTCACAGATTCCTTTACATGGATGAAATGCAAAGGAATATATGCTTGAAGATGGAGATTTGGTGAGGAGGTTCTTTAAGACTGATGAAATATTTTGAACTTGTGGAATTTGAGGAGTTGGGGCGCTATGTAGCTGTATCCAGCAAGCACCTGGAAAAGTCACCCTAGATATAAATATATATTTATGGGGCTTAGCTCAAAGGTGAAAGCTGAGGTTCCAGGCTAATAGAATTGGAGGAGAGACTGGAAGAGATACTAGTCTATCAGATTTCCTGCTTTAGGGAGGCAAGTATACCCCAAGCATATCCCACTATTATCCCTTTATTCCTCCCCAGTGCCTGTTCTCAACTGGTCAGATATGGCATCTAACATTGTTTCTCCTGCACTTTTACTAATATTTTTCTTTTTATTTGGACTCACTGTCTCCGTGTATAAGAGACTAACCCAAATACTAGGAACCTGTACTTGACCGTGGCTTCTATTGGTTTATTAACCTCTGAATTTTTGCTGCTTCAATACTGAGCCAGCAATCTCAATGTTTTTGATTATATATCTCTATCAGTAGAATATTTTCCACATAGACAGATTTTTTTTCCAAAATATGTATCTGTAGCCACACCAAAACATGATATAGAAATGAGAAAAATGTAAAAGGTAAAAATTAAAGGAAATGCATAGTATTTTAAAAATATGAAGATAGCATAAAAGTATTAGCTTTTATGTCAAAGAAAAACATTTGGTTAGGGACATGATCCATTTTAAATCTTTGTACATTTCAAAAGGCTTATCATTTTTAATAATTTAAAAAATTTGTCACCCTGCCAGATGTGAAAATGTTATCCTGTGCTTATTTCACACTGCAGTCAGTGCAGAGCTTATACTAGATGAGGAAGAAATGTCAGGACTGCCATTTTCTTGTTGTTAATTTGTAGTTGTTATTATTTTCAATCCAAGGATAACTTATAACATATTCTCACGGCATTTGTTCCATTTATGGGGGCTATATCACTCGATGCTCTATTAATTAATAAGTCCATTCAAGTGGGCACAATTTAGTTGGCTTTTCACAATTATAGGAAAGTGAAAGAGTCACTATCAACTCTTCCTCTTTGTGAAAACGCTCTTCTCTCAAGACCCATGTCTGTGTGATACAGAGTCTAGGTGAAGGTCCTAGTGTCACCCGTCTCTCTGAGGTACAGGCAACCCCTACTGGGGAACTGGGTCCTATGTCCCAAAGCACTTGATTGCTAATTAGCTTGGATTGTTCTGCTTTGCTTTAATCTCTCAAATTTGTTAATAAATCTCTTAAAAGTCAAGTGACAGTAACGTTTGCCTCTGGTGAAGGTTGGTAGCACTTACTAGCTCTTCTCTTCTCGTTTATGTTATCTCTTTCAAAAAGTTTGGGTCCAGAGGGAAGTAGGGTTCAGTGCTGAGGAGGCTGGCATTTCTACATGTGGTGCAGATGAACAAACCACATTAGCAGAAGTACGTCCTTACACCAACATCAGCTGTTTGTCTCTGAAATCTCCAGTCCACATGTCTTTTTATGGAAGGCTCCTTTCCCTTAAAATTCCTGTGAAGTTCACTTCCTAGCGTGTGATCAGAATGCTCTGTTCTTGTGCTGTTGATATCCTTTTGTCCTCCCTTTCTCCCCTACCCCAGTTTCTCTGCAGTGCAGAGTATCTCCCCCGATGAGTTGACAGAAAACAAAACAAAAACCAAAGTGTGGGAAGTTACACTTGGTTTAATATTATTTTCCCGATAGAAATTCAGACATAGCACGCTCTGTTCAACTTCTTTTCAAGTAACATGTCTAGGCTGGAGTCTCGGCCTTAGCTCCTAGCTAAGAACGTTCAGGGCTGGTCTGCTGAAAGATAGAGGTGCCTTGGTCCTTTCTGGACAGGAAAATTGTAGATGATGAGTGACAGTAGTTGGAAGGGACTTCCTTGTGGTGAGGAGGAGAGTTGGTCTTGCCCTGGTTCTTCATGATCGTCATGATGTGAGAATGTGCAGGGGTCACTTCCCTGCTCTATATATGTAGATAAAAATCCTACCTGCTTCATACGTTTGTTCTGAGGATTGTTGTGAAAAATATAATACAAATGAACAAACCGTAACAAATTGCCTGTTTTCTCAAAATGCTCTCCATTTTTTTTTTTTTTTTTTTTTTTTTTTTTAAGTTTTTTGAGACAGGGTCTCACTACATAGTTGAGACTGACCTGGAACTCACTATGTAGCCCAGGCTGGTCTCGAACTTACAGCGATCCTCCTGCCTCAGCCTCCCGGGTGCTGGGATTACAGGCATGTGCCACCATGCACGGCCTGCTCTCCATTCTTTTGCTCTACTGCCCTGGCAATAGGTAGCACTTAAATTTCTCTCCAAGAAGAGTTATGGTGCACACCAACTCCAAGCGGCAAAGTTCCTGCACTTGGAACCCTTCCAACCTCATTTTAGGTTTCCTTTCATCTGTTTGTTTATATTACAATCCCTCAAATCATCCTATACAATAAGCTGGCAGATCTAAATTAAGTATTTCCCTGACTTCTGTGAGTCAGGAGTTTGCCCCTTTTTTCAGCTCAATTAACTTGCTAGAGTTAGGAAATGGGACCCCAAGTAGCAATCCCACCTCCCGCCTTTAGGTTAAACTGTTTGTAGTTGGTTGGTCAATAGTCCCAGAGTCCCTGGCTTGCAGGTGGTATCAGAAGAGGCCACTCAACTTACAAACTCTGATGCTTTCTCCAAGTAGTTTCCACTGTAGAATCCCTTGTTTTCAGATGGGGAGAAATCTCCATATATTTTGGGTGTTGTGAGAGTAGAGGAGAAATTGACATTGTTTTTCTTTAATATCCTCAGAATCAGTCTTTGGGAAAAGATTTTGACAAGAGAATCTGACAAAAACCACAAAATGTCCCAGAAAGGCATCACCTTCGGGCAGACAAGCCAAAGCACACTGTTGACTTTGGAAAATGTTCACAGATAAGGTAGTTAAAATATGGAATTTTCTTTTTTTTTTGGTGGGGTGGGGTTGAGGCAGGATCTCACTATGTAGTTGAGACTGACCTGGAACTCACTATGTAGCCCAGGCTGGTCTCGAACTCCCAGTGATCCTCCTATCTCAGCCTCCTGAGTGCTGGGATTAAAGGTGTGCACTAGCACGCCTGGCTGGAATTTTCTATGGGCTCTCTAAGTCATCTACTGACATCTACAGGTCTTGGAATAGGAGCCATTGGTTTTCCATCATGCATGGAGCCTCTGCACAGGACATTTGATTTATTGAACAGAACTAATTTTTACTTAAATTTCTACAAAATTGTTTTATTTAACTTATACAGCAGCATTTCTTACTGACGAGTGCATGGTAGAAAGAGCTCAACAGCTTTTCTAAAGATAAATGTCTGGACTTAGAGATTCTCATGTAACTGGCCTTCAGGTTAAGTGTTATTAATTTTTAATTTTTATTTTTTTAAGATCTCCATGTGACTATAACATGAAGCCAGACTGGGAACCACTTACATATAAGAGTTAAAACATTAACAACAACAACAACAACAACAACAACAAATCATGGATTCAGTCAAAATTTAGGGCATGGAAGAGAAAAATGCATGTTAAAGTGGTAATTTAAAACTCAGAACAACCATTAAATGTAGTATCTTTGTAAATCATGACTCTCTTTCTATAGGCTGACATGAGACAGGAGCTGAAGCCATAGGCTTCCTCAGCTATAAATAAACGTGTTTGCTTGTACTTTTCAAGCCATCTAGCACGGTGCTGGGCTCAGGGAGACAGCCACTTTGATAACACCAGTCCTTTACACTGTCTCTTTGTTTCTAACATCATTTTCCATTCTCTCTCTTTTTTTTTTCCAGTATCTGGGATCAAACTCAGGACCTTGCGCTTGCCAGGCAGGCACGGTGCCACTGAACTATGTGGCTGGTCCTTTTCCATTCCCTTTTCAAACACATTCAACCACTTGTTCCTCAGGTAAGCTACCTCAGCATGCTGAATTCATGCAAACCAAACAGCTCTGGGCAGCCCTGGATATCTTCAGATGCATTGAACTTAGAGCTGTGTCTTTTCTGGTCAAGGATCCTAACGTAAGGGCAGTGTGTTCAGGTATGTATGCAGAGAATTTCTTCTCTCTTTTTTTTCTTTTTTAATTGTGGGGAGGGGACCGCAGACTTATGGATGAATACTGCTAGCACTGTGGTTTGCCTAAATATGTATGCACACACATGAACATCTCAATTGCTCATGAATACTCATCAAGAACAGAATGATTTAAAAAATTTAATGCCATTGACACCCCAGCTAAAGAGCAATTTTATGGCATAATTATAACACATTGCATAATTTGGGTAAGCTTTTGTTCTCATTGTGATTATCTTTTGAGAGTTCCTTTTTCACCTCCCCCTTCCCACATTGGCTGCATTAAGAATATCCTTCCCTTAAGGCTGCTTTTCCTTCAGAGAATTAAAATGATGCTTTAAAATGAAGTACAGAAGAAGGAATGGGTGGGAGAGAAATTTTAGTATGTGACTCACCTCTTTATTGTGGTAAAGGTAATTTTTAACTGTTACTGTAAGAACTTTCTACTTAGGACTTCACAGGGCTGGGGGAAGTCAGTGGAGGAGGAGAACTGGAGGCATCAGAAGCCCCCTGAAGGACAACAAGCTTACTAATTTGTTCCTGACCTTAGGTAAGTTACAGAGTTCCGAGTCCCAGTTTGCTCTCTTTACAATGAAACTAGACCATATGATCACGGAATTCTATTGTCTAGGACCATAGAGTAGTAGGAATACAAGGAAATAAATAGAAACTACATACCTGAGCAACATTTTGTGGACCTTAGAAAAATGAAAAATTCTGGTTCTGTTTGGATTTTGCATTGTAATGACTGGGATAAAGGCTTTTAGAGTGGTAATATTGCCAAATCCCTTGGAAATGCTGCTGGTTTTTCTCTAACTGAAAGTGCCCAATTTTACTATCTGGCTATAACCCATAACCCTTAAACATGGCACAAGGAGAATAAAGGAATAAAAAAATATACTATCCATCGTGGGGCACCCTACCTAGGAACTTGTTTGGCATGAATAGTGTGCCAAGAATATCCAAACCTTCTATTTTTTTAGATTTTCACTAAGTACTGGATTCTGAAGGCACAATTATTTTTTTCCATCCATCACAGAGTTGTTAAAACACATAGCAATGTTTTAAAGGCACTTGGCATGCCAGAGGCTGCCACTGTCCTTTAGAAATCATTGTGATCATACATATATGTGGATAAAATGTCACTCACTACAGCAAAATTTAAAATGGCAAAGAGCAATTTGTACTTGATGTCTCCTTTTTCTCAGTTCCCTTCTTGTAATAGTTTATAATTACAGCTGTTCTGCTGGTTGTGTCTAAAACTAGATAATGCACTAATGGTTCTGTTTCTTAATTTCTTCACTTACATGCTGTCTGCCTGCCACCAAAGGTGACAATGTAGATCATTTTCACCATCTCCCTATACCTCACGCCTTTTCCAATTTTTGATAAAATTTATATTGATTTTCATTCTTCTCTTCATTTCTTTTGTAAGTTCAAATACAATATTTCGATCTCTTTCTTGATCTGGGAGCCATAGACTTCTTAAATGGCTTCACACTATCAAATTTTCCAGCTAGTCACTTGCCCAGTCCTGACTTGTTCCCTGTCCTCTGCTGTTAATCTGTGTTCACCACTCCTTCCCGTTCACTATTTTAAAATATCCTTGTCCCTGCAGCTGTCGACTAATATTTAAAAGATGACCACCCTTTTACCCATTTAGAGCACCATACAACACTAATATAATATTAATTCTTATGTGTTTACCTGTATCTTTTATTGCATAACCTATGCTGGTCTTAACTTTCTCCTCCTACTGGTATTTCCTAATCTGCCTCCTGAAGCTTTGCAGGCAGAGCTCTGTATCAAAGATTGCTCAGTACATTCTGCTGATTAAAATAACTAAAGAGACACATTCTCATCCCCCAAATTACTGTTGACAATTTGAAGGTTCAGCCTTAAGTCATGGTTTTGGAAGAAAATGAGCTTCTTTCCAGCTCAGGAGAGCACTTCTGTTCACCCCAGGGAGTGTTAATTAGCTGATACTAGAAGTGTCTCCATCACCCCCTGAGAATTAACACCTTTTGGCAGTAAAGAAAGTAGTAGGTTAGCATTAAACCTTGCAAGGATCTGATAAAGACCAGGTATTTTCCATACAGTTTTTAAATGTGGAATTTGTTCTTTTGTGTTGTGTAGCCAGTCTGATGGTTCTCGGTTTCTGTATTTTTTTCATGGTAGCAGAAGTGGCATCAACAGAAGGTGATATTCTTGTGGGAGAGGGGATAATTCATTGTGTAATCTTCCTGGGGTTCTATCTTTGACCAGTCAGATGGTAAGGATGCAAATAAAGAGTACAGAAGATCACGAGTCTTCTTTTGGGGGACCGGGGATTTAGCTCAGTGGTTCCACTGCCTGCCTCTCAAGCACAAAGTTCCAAGTACGATCACTGATACAAAAAAAAAAAAAAAAAAAAATCCTGGGATGCAGAGCGGGCATGGCACCCTCAGACCCCTAGGCAGGTACCACTGGCTTTCTGATCTTTTGATCTCTCTGTTCATTAGCTCTTGCTTTTTGCTAAGGTTTGCCATGATGAATCAAAAACACAGAGCTTCAAATATCTCTTTAAAATAATCAGTTATTCAATTTAAATCACTATCATCCTGCTTTTGAACAGAGGCAATCTGTTTGGTTAACAGAAATAATCCCATTTTCTTTTTTTTTCCTTTTATTGAGTTTATTGGTACATTTTAAGTATACAGTACAATTACATTCATCATTGGGATCTTGTACCTTTACATGACAGGTCTTGGTTCTCATTTTTTCCCCCTTGTCCCTTCCCTCCCTTCACCCCCCTCTTCCCCTCCCCATTTACAAACACTTTATTTCCATTTTTTCCTTTTGTCATATTTTTTCTTTTCCCTTATTACCTTTCCCCTACCCTTCCCATTTCCCCTACACCTTTAGCCCTTTTCTTCCTATTTCACATTGTCAATTATCTCATTAGGATCTTATGTACTGTTATAGTTTTTCACACCAGAGAAACTACTCGGTATTTACACGTGTGACTTATTTATTTCACTTAGAAGTATATGAGAAATTAGATGCATTCATAGGAAAATAATCCCATTTTCTGATGGTGTTAAAGCCGTACCTTTTACTTATTGATACAGAAAGGAGGTTTTTCCCCTTCTAGTCATTTTTTAATTTTAATGTGCTGTTTTTGGGGCAAGGCATGAGGAAGATCTGCACTGCTTTACAGTAATCCCACATCAGCACCCTATGACCTGTGCCAACAAGATCTCAGTTTAGAGGGCTGTGGGAGTGGGCTGGCTGTCGGAGGAGGAACTTATATTTTGTGGTGACATGTACCCCTTCCCCACCATGACTGGAAGCAACTCCAGTGAGCTGAATGCCATTTGGTTGGGCTGATAAATGCTGGCTCTATGATAAATATTGGTTTCCTGGGATGGGAAAGAGGGTAGAGGATACAAGCAGGGGTCTGTCTAGGGCTTAGCCAGTGAGCCCACAGCTATTAAGCTACATAAAAGGGGATCTGGAAATCTCTAGCAGAGGGAGCTTTGGATGTACACAGCTCATTGAGACTCCATAACTGCCTATTCCAAGTCCTTTTTGGTGTCAGAGAAAGCATATGTGGGAGATGATTTGGTACAGGCTTACGGTTGCTTCAGTGAAATAGGGCACAATCTCCCCTCAAAAGAAAGAGCTTCCTCCAGCCCCTGGCTGAGGGAGAGAAGGACCTTCCAGCACATCTTCCCACGGAACCACAGAGATGGAAATTGGTATTTACTGACATCTAATTTGCTGGTTGCCTACTCTAATAACTTGTCTGAAATTCAAACACCATGAAGGTCTGGTCTGTACAAAGGCTCTTAGGTTTTCGTCTCAGACCCCACAGCCCTTCTGACAGCAGGAGACCATCTCCCTCACTGCTGGCTATTTGGTCCTCTGTCCATACCGCTGTGAAAGGGGTCACCTGAGGGTCCTGAGATCAATACTTTCAGCTGTATGCTCCCTGCTCCCACAAGGGTGCCTTAAAAATAATCTCTTCTTTTCAGGTGGAGTGGATTTGCTGGAGTCCGGAGAGCCAATTTTCATTTTAAATCTGGTTTGAGCCCATCTCATTAATCAGTCAAGGCCTCCTTTCACACTTGCCTGGGGCATACAGGGAGCCCAGTTATGAGCTGTTAATTAGCTATTAGGGGACTAGGACACTTCCAGGGGGTCATTATTCACACTGTTTGAGGCTAATACTCATTTAATTAGAACTATTCTTCTCCTGTCATAAATCCCTGGTAAAAATAAATTTCGCTTGAAATATCTGCTCAACTTAAAAGAAATAAGTGGATAATTCTGATTCTGCTGACTTTTCTTGGGACAAATGTTTGAACAATTGCTGCAGCCATGCCAAACCAAGCACAGGGAGACCAGGGCCCAGTCAGACGGCATACAGTGGATGTGTAGGTGTTGGCTGCTCAGGAGATCAGGGCAGCGGGCTCTGCAGAACGCTCCCTCGTACACTTTCTGTTGTCTTTTGAATGCTTTGATAAGAATTTGAGATCTAGCTGATCCAGGAGGAGACAGGACAGAATAGGCTAGAGAAGCATCGTCCTTGCATGTATTCCTGTGTTGTATACGTGCATCTTATTATGAGGGTTGCACATCTGTAATTGAAGCCAGGATCAGGGATGTATGTGAAGAGTGGCGAGTACCAGGTAGCCCAGTTTGCATTTAGACACATGTTCAGCAGAAGATATTTTGTTCCTCACGGAATCTTTTGAAAGAGTTTCTATATCTTCCTCCAGTTTCAGTTGCCAGTTAGTTGCTCTGTAACAAACCACTGCAAAATTTAATGGCCTGAACAACCATTTTATGTGTGAATCTTGAATTTGGGTGGGGCTCTTCTGGGTGATTCTTTAGCTCTATAGGGCTTCTTCTGGGGTTCACTTGGAGGCACGTGAGCAGGTTTTATGACATGTCTGGCACCTCTGAGCTATTCCACAGGGTGGGTCTCTCTCTCTGTCCTCCTCCCTTCTTCTTTTTCTCCCTCCTTCTCTCCCTCCCTCTCTGATCATGGCTTCTTCAGAGCATAGTAGCCTCATGGTAGATGGTTATCTCACAAGGTGGCTCAATCTCAAAAGGGAGTGTTGCAAACTCCATATGGAATCTGACAATCTTCTAAGGCTTAACCTGTAAAAGTACCCAGTCTGGTTCTTACTTTTCACTGGTCAAAAGAGACAATACGGCCAGCCCAGCTTCGAGAGAAGGAAAAATTGACACCAGCTCCTCAAAAGTTTTCCCAGTGACGAAGAATGTGTGGCCATCTTTAATGCTCTGCCCAGAACTCACCACTTGCAAAGCCTGCACTTTGTTTATTGAATGAGGGGTTGTGGTTCCTCTAGGCCAGCGCTCAAGATGTGAATGATGAGTGCTGCAGTTGTGCAGATGCAGGAAAGGTGATTAATCCTAGTATCAGTAAAAAATTCTTTCAGCTGTTCAAAAACAGTCATCATCAAATCTGCTAATGTCATATGGGATTTATTTGCTTGTAATGCAGAAGTGAGACATTGCCTTCCTGGAGGATTGATGTGAAGGTGGGGGGTCAGCTTCAGGGACAGCTGATTCAATGCCATACTGATGTCATTAGATGACATCTCGTTATTCTCATTTCTCTCTGTGTCTGGATGGCTTCATTGCCATCTCAGCTTTACCCTAAGCCTTACTCCTCTTCTCATGGCTCGATGGCTGCCCGGAGCCGTTGCTTCCTCGTTCATATTCGGCGGTTGAGAGACTATTTATGGTATTTTCTTAAATGTAAATGAAGTATTCACAGGGCCCTATCAAATCTCTTCTCTAGTCTTATTGGCTAGAATTGGCTTACATGCAAATATCTAAACCAATCACCTCCAAGGGGAGTAGGATAATTTGTACACTAGCCTGTGCCATCTTGAACTTGAGGGTGGGATCAGCTTATTTGAGAGACATGGGCTATGGGAAACAATAAGAACAAGAAGAAAATTAAGGGTATGTTAGTAAAAGAGAAGGTTATGGGGCCAGGGATATAGCTCAGTGGTGCAGTGTCTGTCTGGTAAGCACATGGCCCTGAATTCCGCTTCTAGTCCCCTCCGAGAGACAGAGAGAGAGAGAGAGAGAGAGAGAGAGAGAGGTGGTAATTGATAATGTATTAGGTCAAAAAAAGGTCACTGTACTGAAGTAAAAATAAATCCATACTATGTTTTTCCTCCCTAAAGGAGAAAATAAAAATTCCTTTTAATTGAGAAATTGTTATACAATGGGCAACATTGTGGAGACAAGCCTGGTTAGAATCCTGTTTCTGTACTGAGATAATAATCTCCCTAAGGGCTGCTTTCCCTCTTTGAATCCACAATAATACTATATGCTTCTGAGGGTTAGGATTAAATAGCAGTTATGTGTGTAGGATGCCAAGATAAAGTAAAAATAGCCCTAAAGAACACTCAAATACAGGGTCTCCTGGAGCAGACAGCAGGGTGTTTTTGCAGGATAAGGGCAAAAGGGCTATGGAACACAGCAACCTATCAAGGTAGAGTGTGAGTGTATCTGAGAGCCCAGAATGTATGTAAACTCTCGAAGCTGGAGCCATCTGGAGTGGGAGGGCTGGTGATACAGAGCAGGGGCAGATTCCTCCGCGTGGTTCCTCCCCACACATGATTTTAGAAGTGACATCAGGTCACGAAGAGCATCATGGCAGCTTTCAGGGGGAAGTCCTGCCAGGACAGGCAACAGCTTGGGGTGTATGTGTCTACTGGGGACAGGGCTGTGGGAGCAGGAGGCCCACCTACTTGGCCTTGCCTGATGGCACATGAAGTCATTAGCTGATGGCCTCAACTCCTCCATGCCTCCTGCCTCTCTGAGTCACACACAGCCCCAGTACCAGTGGAATTTGTCCCGAAGCCCAGACCCAACCCGAAGGAGGGCAAACTAGAGCTTTCTCAACTCCCAGTGTTTCCCATCTCACACCAAAGAGCCCTCCACTCCCTTCCCTTCTTTTCTTTTCCTCTTTCCAATGCTGATTTGGTCTTTATGCTCTTACAAGCATATTTGAAAATGAACAGACCCTGGGGGGCGGGTTTCCACCACGTGTCAGTCAGGATTCTTTTCATATTTGTTACCTTAGTCAATGTGCCCGTGTATTTGAGGCCATACAAGAATCAAATGTAAGAGACAATATGTATTTCAAAGGTGAAAAACAAGCCCCAGATGATTTTTTTGATACAAGTCATTTTTTTTTTTAAATTTTAAAATCTTATTGAATTTATTGGTACTTTTTAAGTATACAGTACAGTTACATTCATCATTGGGATCTTGTAGCTTTACATGAAAGATCTTGGTTCTCATTTTTTCCCCACACCCCTGCCCTCCCTTCACCCCCTCCTCCCTTCCCTATTTACAAAGACTTTGTTTCCATTTTTTCCTTTTCTCATATTTTTTCTTGTCCCTTATTTCCTTTCCCCTACCCTTCCCACTTCCCCTACACCTTTAGCCCTTTTCTTCCTGTTTCACTTTAACAGTTATACAATTTGGATCTTATTTATACTTTTAGTTTTTCACACCAGAGAAATTATTCAGTATTTACACATGTGTGTCTTATTTATTTCCCTTAAGAGTATGGCCTCATTATGCATCCATTTTCCTATGAATGACTCTAGTTTCTCATTCTTTATGGCTGAGTAGTACTCCATTTTATAGAAAAACCACATCTTCTTTATCCAGTCTCCAACTGATGGGCAGTTGAATCCCCAGATGTTTTAAACTGCAGTTAAAAATTACAAAACACTTTCAAAAAATTCCTATAACTTTGACTCTAGCCCAGGAAATCTAGAAGGGTTGCTTTAAAAATGTTCACTTTGAAGAGTAAGATTTAAATGTTGCAGGAAAAGTTGGCTAAGCACCCTACTTCAGATGTGTGAGACAGTTTTCGGTGTGTGTCGGGCAGTCATTAAAGCTGAAGTGACTGCTAGAGTTTGGCTGAATAGCAAAAACAGAGAAGGAAATAACCGATGTAGCATCCATAAGCAGCAGGTCATCCACTTGCTTTGTGTCCTTCCCAACCTCTACAGAAAAGGAAAGGTTGGTATTGTTACCCCATTTCATAGATGAACAAACAGACAGTCAGTATCAGACAGGTAATCAACCAAGTCGATTCCAGGTCTTTCTGTGTTACTTCAGTTTCCCATGGACACAGTAACCTTTCTATGACCGTGTTTAGCTCCTGGCATGAGATATGTGAACCACAAATTGGGAAATGTGGGTTCCTGGCCCGCCACCGTCCTTCTGTTAGTCAGGACACAGTGAACACATGCCACTTCCTTGCTCTGGATGAATGGTGGATGGCTACCTGGTCTCTGAAAGCAGAATCATCTTCAGGCAGTCAAGGTTGCTTTCACTACTGTGCATGCCCATCTATATATTTATGTAGCTTTGTGCTGCTGATTTGTTCTCCTGAAGGGGTGGGTTTGGGCAGAGCCTCATGCAAATCTTGTGAGTGGAAGGAGAGACTAATCAGTTCTCTCTTGGCTGGGAGAGCCACCATCTGCCCAGTGTCCTTGGAACAAGCCATTGGCAGTGCTTTTCTCTCTGTGGGAAGCTTGGGCTGCAGTGCTAGGGCCTTTCTGTTGTCAGCCTAAGGATCAAACATCTGTGAGTTAAAAAATAAGAGGATCCTTTTAAATTGAGGTATTATGAAACATTACATAGATCCCCTGAAATAACTTTGTTGTGTGCATAAGTCAGTATAGAAATGAGGTCACCTCGGTGTCCCCTAGCTGTTTACACAGTATGAGAAGTAGAGTCAGAGTGAAGTGAGGGAGTGAGAGTCACTAGCAGACTTCTCAGAGACAGTGGTTTTGAAAAAATAAAGGAAGAGGAGGAGGAGGAGAAGATCTAGACATGGCATAAAAATTTGAAAGACTTTTCTGATGGATTTGATCCAAGAAATAGCTGGAAAATGCAAAGGATAAAAGCAACTCTGTGAACAGTGAGGACGCTGGTCAGCATTGGGATTTGTGGAAGTCGATAAGAAGTCAGCGTGAGATCTGTGGGATGGTTATCATCTTATTTCCTCTACTTTTCCTTCTGAGTACAACTGCTTTGAGTGAAGCCCAGACTTAGATATCTAAAGCAAATGTTGGGATCTAGGCTCAGTGCATTGGGCTGAGAGACAGGGAGGAAGGGCAGGTAAAGATGTTACTGACAGATTAAGAAAACCTTTCAGGTACCTGCAGAACACCTTCTCATAAACATTTCATCTCTTCTCATTTCTTTCTCTTTGTATTTATCCAACTCACTGAAGGCAACTTGCAAAAGATTTGCAGAGTGCTAATTTTAATTTTAATGGCCAGGTGGACCTATGAAGGACTTACGTGTTCACAATGGTTAGGAATGAGGACCTCACCCTGACAGGGGTGTCCAGAAGTGACTTTGGGGACAGGACAAGGGATGGACTTTCCTGTAGAGAAAGCTTTTCAATGAAGAACACACAGTCCACCCTGGGTCTTAAATACTCACGCACAGGGAGTTTTCAGGGCAGCAGAAAGGTCTAAGTCATTTAGAAAGAAAATAATATGACCTTTTCATCAGTATAAAGTATATGATTAAAAACCCATAATGACCAACTAACATAATGAGGAGGAAAAAGCCTAGACTTGCTTCATTTGAAAGCCACAAGTTGTAGGAAAATGTCCTGTCTCACCTAGGTGAGGATTTCCTTTGTCAGCCCCTTCTGGAAGAATCCCTGTAACGAGAAAGTCAGCCACCATCCAAGGTACCCCATGGACCTGTTGTTGAAAGATGTTCCTCTTTATAAAGAGCCAAAAACTGTCTCCCAGTAATTTCCACCCACGGGTTCTAATTCTGGAAGTAGGCACAGAAAATCTATTTCCTCTTTCAGATGACAGCCCTTCTAATATTGTAGGACCATTTTTTATACCCCCGCTTCTTCTCTCTTCTTTCTCATCAAAGTGGTTTCTTAAGCCCTTTTTCTGGAGATGCCCTAGGTCTTCTGTCCCTGCTACAGAACATTATGTAAAACAAGTACCATCCTGCAAGCCGCCTGCTGGGCACAGAGGTCAGGGGGTGTGATCGCTCTTGAGGTGGGTATAAAGTGCTATTCTGGCCAGTGAACCACAAAATATTATGTTAAAGTGAGAGAAAATAGACACCAGACTTACAAACTGCTTACATAAAGCTCAAATCTTTTCCATATAAAGAAAGCTGGGATATTTTTCATATAGTAAACTACCTTTGTTTTTTCAAAATTTCTTTTCATTTTTTCAGCCTGACTTATTTATAACAAAATCGCCACAAACGTATATCACAAAGACCGGCTGCCAGCTTTTCTATTGTTAGTCAATTAACTGTGCTGTAATTTGCTTTCTCAATCATGTGCCTCCACTTTCTCATTGAAAGAAAAATAAAACCCGGAACAAAACCTCAATCACAAATAATGTTTTAATGCCAATTTCCTTCATAAAAAGCAAACTGCTCCTCAGCATTTTAATAAAATACTATAATTATAAAGTAATTATAAAAAAATCTCCAGTGAGCTGAAAAATGACATATTTCCATGAGTTGGGGGAAGTAGCACTTCTCAAATAAACACTAATTAAATAAAAGCAAATGTGGTTATTTTCTAGGTTCTGCAATGTAAAGAGAGGTCTTTTTTGAAAGTGAACATTCTAAGGCATTTTTATTCTATCTCTGACACAGAATTTGCACCTTCTCTCATCACTAAAGCAGCAAGCAACTGAGGTTTTCCAATGAACTTTCTTCAAAAAGAAAAAAAGAGTTGTCTTCAATCAGTTATTGGGACTATTTTTAAAGTTTATCCTCCTAGTGATATAGAGAATAATTAAAAGTAAAAGAACCCTTTTGGCTGACCATGACAAAAATCATCAGACTAACGTTAACATAGGGGCATCCTAGGACACACCTGGCCGATACTCCTCCACATGGTAAAGACCATCAAAACAAGGGGGAAAGGGGATAAAACATAATCAAGATATGATGCACGTGCCAATTCTCCAACATGAATGTAAATTATCATCTCACAACCATATGCTAATTAAAAAAAAAAGGGCAGTCTAAGAAACTATCTATAGTCAAGAGGAAACTAAGTAGACATGAGAATTTAGTGTGATGTGTATCCTGGAGGACACTAGGGAAAAACTAAGGAGATCAAAATAAAACACAGAATTTAGTTACTAGTAATGTATCGATATTGGTTTAATTATATCAACTGTATCTTTGTGTGTATGTGTGTGTGTGTGTGTGTGTGTGTGTGTGTGGTACCAGGGATCCAACTCAGGACCTTGTGCTTGTGAGGCAGGCACAGTGCCACTGAGCTGCATCCCTGGTCCTCAACTATGTCATGTTAATGAAAAATGCTGGCAATGAAGTAAGCTGGGTATTACGGTTTAGACCTAAATTCCTCAAAGGCCAGCTAAAAGGCTTTTGCAAAGTGATTAGATCAAGAGGGCAGTACAGTCATCAATGGATTAATCCAGTGATTAGTTCAAAGCTGGATGGGCTATGAGGAAGTGGATCTCATTTCAGGGCATGGTCACAGGGCATGACCTTGGAGACTCTCGTGTCCCTAGCCTTTTCCTCTGATGCTCTCTTACTGTCTCTGCTTCTTGGCTGCCTTGAGGGGAGCAGCATGGCCCCAACATGCTGTTCTGCAACAATATTCTTCTACCTGCCCTCAGGTCTGAAGGAATGGAGCCCCTGACCATGGACTTCAGACTTTGGAACTCTGTGTGTGAACCAATATAAATTTTCCTCCTTTAAATTGCTTTTCTTAGGCATTTAGTTCAGCAATGGAAAATTGACTAATGCACTGAGAGCTAAACGGGAACTCTATATATCTTCTCAATTTTTCTAATTTTAGGTCCATTAAAAAGTCACACAGTAAATACTCCAGAAGGCTAGACATCTAAATATTTCCAGGCTGTGTATCTTCAGAATGAGATTAAAGGGTTTAGAAAATGTATGACAAGTAAGTACTTATAACCTGATCCTTTTGTACGCTTCTCTGCGTCTTGAGGAGGGCAGGCAACAGTAGCTTCTGACTAAGTACTTTGATTATCTTCAGGTCTAACACTCTCCGGTTATGTGTTTTGATCCCTAAATCAAATGTTCCACATTTTGGGCAACATTTGGAAGCATCTGTTTTTATGATAGTAGCCATATTGTTGGGTCAGAAATAGTGTCTCATTCTAATTTTAATTGACACTTTTCCTGAGGACACCTGAGGTTAACCGCTTTTCATGTTATTTACTGACCATTTTATAGATTTTTTCTTCAGCATAGTACACTTCCAGGAAACTCAGCTTCTCCTTCCATCAGTGAGTTCCGTTTAAAACTGGGTTGGGTCCAATAACTGGGCGAAAGATCACAGATTTCCACTGGGACAGCTTCCCTGAGCTTCTCGATCATCTGCTCTTACTCTGTGGTAAGCCGAAGAGTACCTGTGTGGACTGCCCATCTATTTTGCCCCGGGAATGCTGCATTCTATTAACTACCTCTGTCATTCTTGTGGGCAAGTCCACAAGATATCTAACCATGTATGATTTCTGAAAGTTAAGTACCATCATCTGGCATCCATCTTGGGGGTGGGGGTTGGAGTGGGAATGATATTAGCCTAATTCTTTGCTCACCCTTGCCATCCCCACTGATGATCTATGAAGGAGAGGCATTACTGAACTTTTAGGAATGCTGTGTACCTCTCTGCAATCCACTCTGTATGACTGTCCTGTGCAATATAATCACTAGCGGAGTATTCTGGCCTAACAAGGTATATATTGTATACTCCTGCATGCCCACTTCTCTGCCTGTAGTCCCCACTTCTAGGACCTACTATAGTAATTCTGGCATTTCATCCTCTCTGAGTGGGAGCCATTGCTTCCTTCCTATTTCATCTAGGAAGAAACCTATTAATGAGCACACAGTGAGCCCTCTATATCTGAAAGTTTTGCATCTACAGATAGCATCCACAATTGAGAATCCAAGATGTTTTAAAATCTGTGTTTGTATTGAACATGTACAGACCCTTTTTTGTCATTATCCCATAAAACAATACAATAACAGCATAGAATTTACAATGTAGTAGATATAAGTACTGTAATCTAGAGATAATTTAAAGTATATAGGAGGAGGTATATAAGCTATAGGCAAATACTACACCATTTTATATAAGGAATTAGAATATTTACAGATTTTTGATGATTGCAGGGGTTCTGAGACCAATCTCAGGGACCGACAGACAACTATGTCCATTCTTGGAGTTTTTGCCAGGATGTTAAAAATTGCATTTCAGAGATATGCTGTTAAATAAATAAGCTTTTGCTTATTCCGTATTATGGTCTAACATCTTTGATCAAGTGCCCTCAGAATACTGCCCTGTGTTCATACATGCTAGGTAGGTCTAGCAGCCCTAGGTCCGCCATGTCTGTGATTGGGTTATGCTGCAATTTAATCTAGCCATAAAGTATTGTGATAGGCCAAGTCGCTACGGGGCAAGGTAAAGACCTCTGCATTATCTTCAAAGAAAGGAGTTGTCTTAGAGTTCAATAAAGAGAGGTGGATTGGTTACTTAATTAAACACAGAATGTTCAGAGGAATCTGAAAACTCAAGAGTTTCAGGAGAAGTCAACATAGACATCCTACTCCATGAGTCTGGGCTCCTAGCTTTAATCATCAGCTTTCACTTGCCTTTCAACTGCTCTGAGCCTTTTGTGGAGCTATGTTCTTTGTGTAGAGCTTCAGTAGATACAGCCACAGGCATCCTGTCTCATTGCCTTTCAGGATACTCTTGCTCTATACCTTCCTAACACCAAATACATAGCACCAGTTATTGTATTCACTTCTCCTAGGGAACCATCTTAATTTACCATGGGAGAGTTTTAATAATTGGACTAGAGGCTGGCTATGCTCCTTCTACTTCCAGTAATGAGGTCCTCATTGCCAGCAAGGTGGTGAATGAGGGTCTAATTTTTTTTGGTTCTTTTTATATTCTATAAATTAGTCCTCTGTCTAAGGAATAGCTAGAAAAAAATTGTCTTCCATTCTCTAGGTTGTCTTTTCACTCTGTTGGTTGTTTCCTTTTGCTGTGCAGAAGCTTTTTAATTTGATCAGATACTGTTTGTTCATTCTCAGTATTATTTTCTTTTAACTTGGGTTCTGCTCAGAAATGTCTTGCTCATGCCTAAGCCTTCAAGAGTTTCACCTATTTTATCTTCCTCAAATAAATTCCTAAGATTAAAATTGATGTGCTAAAAGGCAAGCACATTTAAGAAAACTTTTGATATTTGTTGCAAGATAAGCCAATGAGATTGTTACACCCACTTCTAGAAAGGCATTGACGTGTAAGAATGCCTATTTCCTCACGCTGTCTCAATACAAGTGCTGCTTACCAATCTGCTGCATACAAAATGAGTTTTCAGTTTACATTTATTTATTAGAGAGGTTGAAATTTTAGTTTTATTTGTCAATTCTTTCTTCAACTGGCTGCTTATGGTTTTTGTCTATTTTTCTCTGAAGGATTATCTTTACAAATTTAATTAACTATGCATTTGGGAACTCATATTTTGCAAATCTTAAATATCAACTGGCTTATAAAACTTTAATACTGAAGTATGAGATAGGCATTGAAATTGTGTTGGATAAGAAAGAGATCAGTTATTTTTTAGCATCCCTTTTTAAGTTGACTAGTGAATCTGGGCAAAGGTGTATCAGAGATTTTTCTGCTATTTTTAAAAAATGTTTTTCTTTAAAAAAGAAAAGAAAGCCTATTGGAAGGTTATGGGTATCTGGCTAGCTCAACTACTATCTATTTGATTATTTTCTTTCATCGTTAGTGGCTGCTATAAATAGACCCCAGTACCATGTCTGTGCGAAGCATGAGAGAGCAGTCCATGAATTACTGCTGCTGAGAACAGCTGCCTAGAATCCTGCCCTTTCCTAGCCAGAGTGTGGGTCTTCTGGAACAATCATACCCTTTAGATCTGTTATATGCCCAGAATTTTGCTTGAAATGTGTCTTAGTTACTTTCTCGCTGCTGAGACAAAATGCCCGACACTCACAAGTTAGAAGCATTTGTAGAAGTTTCAGTCCATAGCCCGCTGGCTTCAGGGCAGGGCAACATGGGAGAGAGGCATCACAGCAGAGAAACAGTCCACGGCATGGTAGTAGGAGGCAGTGAGCCTGCTCTCTTCTTTCCCTTTTTATTCTAGTCAGACTATAATCCTATTGGTTGGTGCCACCCACACCTGAGGCGGGGCTTCCCACTTCAGTAAATCCATCATCCACATCCAGAGCCATGCTAAACCAATCAGTGGACTAATCAGTATTACAAACCCATGATCCAGCCACCTCTCAAAAGTCCCACCTGTGAGTGTGCAGCTTTGGGGCAATATCTAGATATGAGCTATAACAAAAGAGTAAGAAACTATAACTTTTATCCAGTTCTTTGCTTAGGAATTCTCCCCTTTCTTTCCACTGATCTCAGAAAACAGGAGGTAGGAGGGCAGCTTGGTTTTATTTTTTCTGTCCCCAAGCTTTTTATGCAAAGGCCCACTCAGGGGAAAAATACCCCTCTCTTAGTTGTATCTCTACAACTACAAAGTTAAAACTTAAACTGACATACCTTCTGATTTATGTTAGAGGAAAAAAAAAAACCTCTTGTGGCTTGATTCTGTAGAGAATTGTGCTACTTATCTGACATTAGCTATGGAGGCTTGGGGTTAACAGCATGGGGATTGGGGCTAGCTCTCCGGCACAAAGTTACTTCAGAATAACAGAGGCTCTTCAACTTGTCATATCACAGCAGAGGATGAAGCATGGGAGGAATTAGAGCCCAACAGAGAAGGGTAAATATGCAGTGTCCCATGTGATTCTCATCCATATACCATTGGCCGGAACTAGTCAGGAGGCCCTGCCTGCCTGCAAAATGGCTGGAGATTGTGTGAAAGGCCGTGTGCTGAAAACGTGGCAAGTTTTGCTGTCTCTTCCCCTACCATAGTGAATCTTTGGATTGAAATTTAATTATTTATAGCATTTTGTTTGATGTATGCTTTCCTGCTAGACTCAGAGCTTTGAGGGTTGAGACCCTAGTTTTTCTGTTTATTACCAGATGATTTTGGCATTCCAATAACATTTTATTTATAAAAAAAAAAAAAAAAAAAAAA
>NW_022900929.1:37416535-37428022 GCF_012274545.1 Fukomys damarensis | reverse complement strand
AAAAAAAAAAAAAAAAACGCCAACCGGGTTTTGCTATAAAATTATGTTTCCAATTAAAAAAAAAAAAAAAAAAAGAAACCTTTATTTTACACTAACAGTGTGAAAATTATATACAATTATGGAGTGCCATCTGATGTTTGGATATATGTATATGCATTGTGTAATATACAGATCAGGGTAAACCTAGATATCTTTCTCCAGACATTTATCCTTGCTTATGGTGAAAACTTTCAAAATCCTTTATTCCAGCTTTTCAAAAAGCAGTACATTATCATTACCTGTAGTTACCCCACTGTGCAACAGAGCACTAGCACTTCCTCCTCGCTCTGACTTAGTATCTATGGATCCGTCTGTCACTCTGTGTTCCTCCCCCACATCCTCCCTTGCGTCTAGTAACTGCCATTGTGCTCTCAACGTTTAAGAGTTCAACATTTTTAGCAATATACATGCGTGAGATCAGGTGGTTCTTTTCTTTCTGTGCCTGAATTATTTCAGTTAACATAAAAATCTCCAGTTCCACCCAGGCTGTCACATGTGACAAGATTTTAACATTTCCCTATGGCTGAAATGTAGTATTCCACTGTTCACACACTTTCCGTTTTCTTTATCTATTCACCTGCTGTCCGACACTAGGTTGTTCGCGTTCCTTAGCTATTGTGAACAGTGCTTCAATAAATACGGGCACGAAGGTGTTTCTTTTACATACTGTTTTCCACAATGGCTGTTCTAATTTACTTTCCCACCAACAGTGTGAAGGAGTTCCCTCTGATCCACATCCTCACCAGCACTTTATATCTTTTTCATTTTGACAATAGTAATTTTTAGTGGAGCGAAGCGATAGTTCATTATGGTTTTCATTTGCATTTCTCTAATGACTAATGATATGGAACATTTTTGCCCGTACCCATTGGCAATATGTACATTTGCCCTGGGAAAGTGTCTATTTAGATCTATTGTCCATTTTTAATTGGGCTATTTTGTTACTGAGTTTTTTTATGTATTATGTTTGTTAATCCCAGATGTATATAGTTTGCAAATATTTTCTCCCATTCTATAAGTTGTCTCGTCACTCTGTTAATCGTTTCCTTTGCTGTGCAAAAGCTTATTAGTTTGTTGAAATCCCATTCAACTATTTTTACTTTGGTTGTCTGTGTTTGGGGGTTCTTATTTAAAAAATCCTTGCCCATTCCAGTGTCCTGAATGTTCCAATTTCTCTTGTTTTCTTCTATTAGTTTCATAGATTCAGATCTTACAGTTATGTCTTTATTTCTTTTTTGAGTTTAACTTTGTATATGCTGAAAAATAGGGGTCTAGTTTCACTTTTCTGCATGTGGATATCTAATTTTCTGAGGACCATTTATTGAAAAGATCGTTGTTTTTCCAGTTCATACTCTAAGCACCTTTGCTCAAGGTCAGTTGGCTGTGAATATGTGGGGCTACTTGCATACTCTTGATCCTGTTCCTTTGGTCCCTATGCTGTTTTTAATGTCATTGCTGTGCTGTTTTAATTAAGGTAGCTTTGTAGCATGCTTTGGAGTCAGTGTAATGCCTCTTGCTTTGTGCTTTTTGCTCAAGATTTCTTTGGCTACTCTGTTTTTTATTAAATGGTTTTATGTGAACTCTAGGTTTGTTTTTTTTTTTAGTTTTGTGAAGGATGCCATTGATTTTTGACAAGGATTATAGTGAATCTGTAGATTGCTTTGAGTAATGTGGATATTTGAACAGTATCACTTCTTCCAATGCATCAACACAAAGTGCCTTTCCATTTCTTCCTGACCTCTTCAACTTCTTTCATTAATGGTTTACGGTTTTATGCTGTAGAGTTTATTTGTTTTCTTGGTTAAATTTATCCTGGGTGTGTTTTTGTTTGTTTGCTTTTCTTTGTAGACATTGTAAATGAGATTACTTTCTTCTTTTTCAGATAATTCATTATTGGTGTAGAATACTACTACTGTTTTGTTTTGTTTTTGGTACCGGGGATTGAACTTGGGGCCTTGCACTTGTGAGGCAGGCAGAGGAACTACTGAGCTAAATCCTTGGCCAATACTACTGATTTTTGAATGTTGGTCCTGTATCTTGTAACTTTGCTGAATTCACTTATTAGTTCTGAAAGTGTTCTGGTAAAATCTTTGAAAATTTTCTTGATGTAAGATCATGTCATCTGCCAGCAGTGATGATTTGGCTTTCTTCTAATTTATTGCCTTTTTCTTTGCTTGCTATGTCTAGATCTAGGACTTCCAGTACTAATGAATAAAAATGGTGAAAATGAGTACTTTTGTTTTGTTCTAGATCTTGGAGAGAATACCTTCAGCTTTTCTTCATTCAGTATAATGTTATACTTGGTTGAATGGTTGGCTTGTTGTTTATGCTATTTTTTTATGTTGAGGAATGTTCCTTCTAACTACTTAATTTGTTCCAAATTTTTATCATGAAAAACTATTGAAGTTCATCCAATATCTTTTTGGCATTACTAAGATTATCATATGATTTTTGTGCTTTGTCTTGTTGGTGTGGTATATTGCACTTATTAATCTGCACATTTTAAAGCATACTCACACCCCAGGGATGACTCCTGCTCTGATCATCTTTTTAATGTGCTGTTGGATTGTTTGTTAGAATCTTAGGTTATCAAATTTCTTGGGGTATAGTTTCATAATAATCTCTAAAGATTCTTTATATTCCTGTGATGTGAATTTTACTTACTCCCTTTTCATCCAGTTTTATTTGTGTTTTCTTAGTCCAGCTAAGAAGTGTTGTCAATTCTTTTATCTTTTCAAGAATTGTTTTGTTCATCTTTTGCATGTTTTTTAAGTTACTATTTCATTATGGTCTGATCTATATTATTTCTTTCCTTTTACTAATTTTGGACTTTGTTCTTGTTTTCCTAGCTTCTTAAAGTTGAAGTTCTATGCTGAGATATATTTAGTTATGTAAATATTGATTATTATACATTTCCTCTTAGTACTACTTTTGCTATAACCCACAGGTGTGTGTGTGTGTGTGTGTGTGTGTGTGTGTGTGTGTGTGTGTGTGTGTTTATTACCAGGGATCAAACTCATGACCTTGCGCTTGCAAGTCAGGCACATTGCCACTGAGCTAAATCCCTGGTCTATCCTATAGGTTTTGAAATGTTAGTTCCAATTTCATTTGTTTCAAGAACTTATAAAATTGATTTCTTTCTTTCTTGATCCAGGAGTATATGGTTGAATTTCCATCTCTTTGTAGAGTTTCCAAAGTTGTTGTTATACGTTTCTAGTTTTATTTTATTTTAGCAGTCAGAAATGGCACATGATATTTCATTTAAAAACTTCATTTCATTTAAAATTTTGTTGAGACTTGTTTTCAGACTTACCATTTTATCTGCCTTGTGCTGTTGAGAATAGTGGGTGTGCTGCACTTGTTGGATGGAACATTATACAGATGTCTGTCATGTACAACTGGCCTAGGGTTTGCTTTAACTGTGTTATTTCTTTAACTTTCTATTTGTATGATTTTCCCGTTACTAAAAGAAGGGTGTTACTGTCCCCTACTATAATTGTATTGGAATCCTCTCCCTTTAGTTCTATTAATATTTGCTTCATATATTTGGGTGCTCTGATGGTGGGCTCATATGGATTTATAATTATTTCCTCTCTCCTTTTTTGGATAACTTTGCTATTATTTAATGACTTCATTGGCTTTTTAAAATATTTTGATTTAAAGTTAATTTTATCCAGTTCAAGTATGATAACTCCTTTCTTTTTGGTTCCACTTGCATAGATTATCTTATTCTCTCCCTTCATTCAGTCTATGCATGTCCTTAGAGGTGTAGTGAGTTTCTTGAAAGCAGCATATAGTTGGGTTGTAAAAAAATCTGTTTAGTCATTCTGTCTTTTAATTGTGTAGTTTAATCCATTAAATAGAGTTATTAATAAGTAAGGTCATACTATTTCAATTTTGAAACTAGTTTGCTAGTTTTATTATAGCTTGTTACTTTTCTTCCTTCCTCCCTCCATTCTTAAAAATTTCCTTTGTATTTAAGTAAATTTTCTGAAGTAGTGTGCTTTGATTCCTTATTATTTTTGATGTGTCTATTATAGATTTTTGCTTTGTGATTACAATGAAGCCTTTAAGACACATGTTTTGGTTATAACAAGCTATTTAAAAATGATCATATTGATCATATAGATGTGAAAAGAATAAAAATTAATTTAAAATTCCATAATTGCACTACATTCCTCCCATTTTGAACTTTTGATGTCTTATTCTTCATCTTTCTATACTGTACATATTCTAATACAGTATGTAGATTTTTTTATATTGCTTAGGCTTCATATTATGGATAGGAATACTTCCTATACAATGTTTATAATACTAGGTTATCTTGAATCTGTCTCTATATTGTTTCTAACAAGTTTTATACCCTTTGATATTGTCTTCTTACTCACTAGCATCTCTCTCTTTGTGTTTGATGAATCTCTCCCCCACCTTTTTTTTCTTGCCAGAAAAATCTGATGGTGATAAATTCTCTCAGCTTTTGCTTGTCTGGGGCTGTCTTTATCTCATCTGTATAGATAAAGAATAACAGGCCAGGGGTTTGCCTCAGCGGATCCACTGCCTGCCTTGCCAAAGCAAGGGCCTGAGTTCAATCCCTGGTACCAAAAACTCAAAAACAAAACAATAGAGTAATAAAAAAAGAATAGCTTTCCTGGATTACAGTATTCTTGTATGTCAGTTTTTTCTTGAGTACTGGGAAAAACATCATGCCAATTTTGCACGCCTGGTAAGGTTCTTCTGAGAAGTCTGTTGTCAGGAAAGCTGAGCTGTGATTATGTGCTATTTCTTTGTTTTTTTTTTTGCTGCCTTGAGAATTCTTTCTTTATGGCCAACTTTGGAGAACTTGAATATAATGTATCTCGGGGTAGATTTGGCTGACTTTAATCTGGTGATCTCTTACCTTCCCATACCTGGAAATTGTATCTTTAATTTTTGTAAATATTATCTCTGAACAGACTTTATTATCTCTTTTGAGCAGTTTTTTTAGTGTCCTATTGAGTGCCCCCCAAAATACAAATTTTTTTTTTTGGTTTTTTGAGATAGGGTCTCTATGTAGTTGAGACTGACCCGGAACTCACTATGTAGCCCAGGCTGGTCTCAAACTCACAGCGATGCTCCTGCCTCAGCCTCATGAGTGCTGGGATTACAGGCGTGCACCACCATGCCCATCCAAAATACAATGTTTATTCTTTGACTGATGTTTGAAGTTCCCATAGGAGTTCTTCACTCCTTTTTATTCTTTGTTTTTCTTTGCCTGTGTATTTTCCATATAGCCTATCTTCAAACTAATATTTCCTTCTGTTTGATCTATTTTGCTATTGATGCTTTCTATTATGTTTTAATTTTAGTGTATTTTTTACACTTAATGTACATAGTTTTTTTTTGTTCAAGGATTTGTTTGATTTTTAAAACTTGTTTTCATCTCTAAGTTTTTCTGCTAGAGAATTGTTTGTTCTCTTGAACTTGTTACATTTCCTTATAACATCTGTTTTGAATTCTCTACCCACGAATTTTCAAGAATCAGTTATTATAGCATTGATTTATAGAAGTTTATTTTGTTCATTAAGTGAAGTCATATTTTTCCTGAATGTTCTTCATGCTTTTTAACCTACAGTGTCATCTTCACATTGATGGATTAGATATTTTTACTGGTTTTTGTAATCTGGCTTTGTTTATGTTTATCTTTCCAAGAATTTTTGGCAGACTACTTGTTTATGCTGAGCCTGTGGATACTTCTGCTCTTTCGGAATTAGATAGCAGTGAAAATCCAGTTAGCTATTGGTATATTGTTGCTTTTTTTTATTTTTAAGCACTTGTGAGGCCTACTCCTGGCAGTCAGGTGGCTCCTGTGGCTCTATAATCAGGCACTGGCCTGGGATGATTAGGATCTGCCAACGGTTAGATTTTATCAACCAAGCAGTGAGTTTTAATACACAATCCTGTGCTCATTTTCTTGCCCTATTCAGAAGCAGCTGAAGCCTTGAACACTGGCTGAGAGTCCCGGTGCCCTGTCCGGCCTTGGGCTTCACCCTAGCAGCCTGGGTACTGGGCCTCAAGTCTGAGGCAAGGGATTGGCTTAATTCCCTTCCATCGGACGTATCTCTTTGTACACTGTGCTGCCTGGAGTTGGTGGGTGATGTCACTGGCAATTCTTTTGTTCTTGCCTTTTTTTGTGCGTCTCTTGAAAGTTTTATATCCAAGCCAAGGAATGGGAAGTCTCACTTTTCTCTCGTAAAAGGAGTTTGGTGTGTGTAGAGCTGCCTACATCGGCATCTCTGTGGGGAGATGGTCACTTATTTGCCCTCTTGCTCTGCCCTCCCTCTCTGGAATCTGACACATAGTAAACAATAGTACTGTGACTTCTGCTGCCATCTGGTGGCAGTGCTCATATATTACAGGAGCAGTTACTTTTAAATTATGTAGAGACTAAGGACCAAGACAAATTATTTTGGGGGCATACAAGTGGGAGCATGAGGAAGGACAGCAGTGCTAGAAAACAAAAGGGAGAGGCTGTCTGGGTGTCATACAGGAGATGTCCAAGAGACAAAATGAGTTAAAGTAACTGACTAAGTACAATGTAAAAACCTATCAATAACTTCTAAAGCAGTTGCAAAACAAACAGCAACAACAACAAAAACTGGTTTACTGGTCAAGCTGGCCTCCCTTATACCACTACCAGAGAAAAGAAAAGAAATAGATAAAGTTACTATTTATTTTTCCTTTTTCTAGTGCATCATTTCTTCAGGATGTAGGCTTAAGCAGCCTGGAAACATTTGAGAAAAATAATCATGGTAAGGATGAGTGTAAAAATCGTCTGGTCTCTAATCTTGAGATTTCTGAGAAGTGCCAGGGCCGGCTCTGGTGCTGACTGTGGCGCCAGTTGGAAGCTAATGACCTTTGGGGCAGATGAAGGGTTTTAAAGAGCAAAGCTTAATTGAAAGTAATAGTGAAAGACAGGAAAAATTGGAGCAGGGTAATGGAAAGAGTGCATTAATGTGGTTTCTGCACTGTCACCCTCTACCCAGAGACTCCAGGCTCTCCTGTGTAAGTGGTTCCTGCTTCTCAGAACCCATTATCTCTCTGGGCTGCCCCATTATGTGCTTACTGAGATGGAACCCATGGTGCCTTGCTGTTGGCTCTGGGGAGGAGTAATCTAAGGAAAACATTTCCCATAAAAGAAGAGACAAAAATACAATTTAGTTAAACAGTGAAGAAAGCAAGAAGATTTCATCTGTGAACTTTTGGCTGAGAAGTTTGCTTTATTCATGAGGAAATGGTACACTGAATGTGGAAATGGTTTTGGTTTGCTGGGTGGTGAACAGAGATTTATAGATGTGTGCTTGGGAAATAGCACTTCTAAGAATAATGAAAACCCATGAAAGAAGTTTTACGGTAGTGAGAGACTTGGGATCAGAAGGACAGTCTTGGATTTGAATTACCAAAACTAACTATTGGGCACCTGATAGATGCCAGATATAGGGTTAAATGCTTCTTAGATGGTTTATTCCTTATTTCTCCTGTTTATTCTGTGAGGTAGGTGTTGTTATGGTCCAACTTTAGACAGAAGAAATGGGCTCAGGAAGGTTCTGTAACTTGTCCAAGATTATGCAGCAAGGAGGTGTGGGAACACTTCTCTACCCAAGGCCTACTCTCTGCAAAGTCCTGGCTTTCACAGCTGGTTTATATGATTGCCACTCTATCCCTTCTTGTACCATGATCGTAGGCCTTAACATCATTGTTGTCTCTCAGTGCTGCCTTCCCTGAATGTTCCCTCCACTCCACTTCTCTCTTCCCTACTTAGTGATTTATTTAAACTATAATCAATATCATCAAAATCTATTTATCATGCTTTGCTGGAGGCTGGGGACTTAGCCCAGTGTGAGGGATAGGACCATTCTCCCCAGAAGTGATAGTTTAGCTAACAAGATTTCACATGTTCCCCCCACTTCCTTCAATCATCTTTCTCGGCCCCATCAAACATCAGAGCTCTCAGAGTAAAAGAGAACAGCCAGAGGCCCCTGAACCACCTCTTCCTGTGACAAGAGTTCTTCAAAGCTTCTGTTTACTATGCATTGTAGAGTTACAGGACCTTTTTAGGAGCTCAAACATCAGATTGAAGTTTACCTTCAGTGAGGTGCTTTAAATGTGTTGAAACTCAGTCACTCACTTTGCTCTCTCTGGACAAGGAAAGTAATGGGAAATTCAGGGGACCATAAAAAACGAGGGTCTGAGTTTTCTTTCTTGCTTTGTAAATAAATATGAGGTGTGATGCAAGTATAGTGAATATTTAAATTTTAAAAATTATCACAGTAAGTGGCACATTGCCGTAATCCCCTCAAAAGACCGCCCTTACTTTGCACACATTTATTCCCCCAAATTCTTGCCACTTTCAGAAGCAGTTCTGCAAGTCCTCTTTCGCAAGTGTCTTTAGTTACACTGTCGCTGCCCCATTGTCCTGAGGGATTCAGAATGTTTACCTTTCATGGTCCTTTTTACTGAGAAGTCACATGGTGCCAGACTCCGTGAATAAGGAGGATGAGGACTCTATTCCTTTCACTAGCCGGCCTTTCGTTGGATGGCACTTACCAGCAGCATTGACTGTCATTTTGGTCACACATTGTTTGGAGTGAGAGGAAGTATTTTGAAGTAGATTGATGCCAATGTGTCTTTTAGTGTAATGCACTTAAAATTTTCTGAACATTCACTGTATATTTTGATCATACCTGTATTTGTACCTAGAAACATGGAAGAGACTGGGGGTGGAATACATTTTTCTGCTTGCCCAGGGAAGAGAGAGCATAGAGCCAGTACAGCTCCCATGGGCCCTGAAGGTGGTGAGGATGGTACTGAGCAAGGCTTGGGTGCCTTTTATACTTCCTCGAAGAGAAAGTGTGCCCTGGCTGACAGTTTCCTTGAGTCAAATACTGGGTCACTATTAGAGACAGAGTTTAGGGCCCGAGTTAGAAAAATAGGACAGTTTTACTTTGGCACATTACCTAAATTCTCTGCCCCAGTTTCCTTATCCAAAATGAAAGTAAGTGTGCTCTTGTGTTTTCTTATTCACTTCATGAATTGACTAAATCAATTGAGCATAGTAAGTTATTTTGAAATATTTTGGTCGGAGGTCTTAGTAGAAGTAGAACTGATAACATCAAAACTCTGCTTAAAAAGCTTTGGCTCACAGGAGCATTCAGCATGACTGTGGGGACCCAGAAGGAACCTCAGAGTTAGTGTGAAGATTATTTCCAAGTAAGAATATTTGAGCTAAAGAAGACACCGGAAGTAGCACTGTCTGAACTTCCCTTTGCTGAAAGGGAAGCAGAACCTTCTGGAAAATTGTTATACCCCTGCAAGTTTCTTTCCAGTTCAGATGGACTCCCCAACACATCAGATCAGTGGGAAGCCCACTGGAGCCATCTCCTTCTTCGGTTAAGTGCGGCGTTTCAATCTTTTGATTCCATTTTGGAGGAGTTACTCATCACTGAGCAGTCTTCAGCTGCATCTGTAAATAAACTATTTTTTTTTCCTTCTGCTAATCTATCTTTTGCCAATTGACAGATTCCCAGAAACTGAACCTGAGATGGCAGAAGATATTTTTGTTTTCCCAATGGCTTGGGGAGATTGAGCACAGGGCCTTTATCCTGAACTACATCTCCAGCCCTTTAAAATAAATTTGTTTAAAATTTTGAGGTAGGGTATTGGTAAGTCACTAAAATACCTTAAGATTCTCCTGCCTGCACCTCCCAGAAGGCTGGGATTAGAGGTTTCTGCTAACACGTACTGAGGAAACATATTTTTCTTCCTTTAACAAATTCCCCTATAATCCAACTGTGTGGTCACATCTCTCCACACCCCAACTACCCTATTTTCTCCTTATATCCACCCAGCCAGAGTTCCTAATCAAACACATTTCTTCATATAGCCGTTCAAGTTTTCCTTGGACTGTGATGCCCTAGGTTTCCTATGTGCTGTGGATTCAGACACTAGCTTTATATTGCCTGTCCTTCATCATAATGTCTTCTCTTGTAAGCTAAATGAGCTTTAACTGCTATTATTGCACAAGTTATTTAGCTCATTCGAACCCTGGTTTCCTCATCTCTTAATTGGTAGTAGTACCTCCCAGTGGCATGAAAGCAGGTTTTGGGGAGGAGAGAGAGAGAGAAAGACATGGTGCCCAGACACGGTGGTTGATAAAGCTCAGATGAGGAAGTAGTGGGAAAGCAAGGTCTGTTCAGTGTGGTCCAAGACTTCGGTGGTCAGGAGAGAAAGTAGAGCAGAGGGTCAAATGGGAAAGCCCTGTAAACAGTTCACTCTCCTTTATGGTAGACCCTGCCTGTGCTTCACGTGTAATTTCCATCCCCTCACAGGAGGATTAAAGGGAAACTGGCACAGAACTTGATGTGTGGAGTGATACCCATTTGCTATGACTATTTTAAAATCAAATCGCTCTCTCCCCAGCGTCACCCTGGTGCTCTATGCATAGCTCTTTGTGTCACTTGTTTACTTGGGACATTTCTTACCCTCCCTGCACCTCAGTGTCCTCATTTGTAGGATGGGAATGCTAATTGAGTGGTCCTTCTGTAGGGTAGGGAAGCCTATTTGAGATGCTAGGGAAAGCCCTGCAGGATGGTGCACACCTAGAAGGAAAAAGCTGTTCCTGCCATTTGTTGTGAAGGAGGCAAGCACTGCTGTTTCAGGTTAGATCTGAACGTTCCCCAAAGCCTCATGTGCTCATAGTGGGGCTTCTGAAAGGTGATTAGATCATGAAGGAGCTGTGCTGGTCATCAGTAGATTCATTGACCCAGGAGTTCATAGCTGCATGTACCGTTAGGAGGTGGTTACTTGGGACGTGACCTGGAAGGGGTCTTCTTGCCCCTGGCTCCTCTGTGCACTGCTTCCTGGCCATCGTGGGCTGAGCACCTTTTCCTGTGCCAAGTCCCTCTGCTATCCAGCCAGATGACTACAGACTGAAACCATGAACCAAAACAAATCTCTTCTTTCAGTTGTGGATGATGGCATTTCGTCCCCGCAAGGAGAAAGTAACTAAGACAAACACTATAACAGGGATTTGAGCCTGGGCCTGCAGATGCTCTATGGGTGACTAAAAGCAGGAAGCATTCTGGCATCTCTGCCTTCCTTTTTTGAATTTATCTCCTTTATTGCCTCGAAACTCTGAGTTAGTCCTTTCTCCTCTGCACGTAGGCATGTCACTGAAGGAATGTTTGTCTAAACACTAGCAATTTAAGCTTCATTCACTTTAAATTTACCTGACTAGCCTCAGCCCTCTTCAAGACTGAGGACACCTAAAATGGGCGTGGTGGCACAAGCCTGTAATCCCCGTACTCTCGAGGCTGAGTCAGGAGGATCGCTGTGTGTTCAAGACCAGCCTGGGCTACATAGTGAATTCCAGGTCAGTCTTAACTACATAGTGAGACCCTGTCTCAAAAAAAA
>NW_022900929.1:37414243-37416279 GCF_012274545.1 Fukomys damarensis | reverse complement strand
AAAAAAAAAAAAAAAAAAAAAAAAACCAAGAACAACAACAAAAAACCAACAAAAAACTGAGGATACCAATGTGAGAGTAAGACATTTTCAAGATTTGCATGAATATTAAATTGCCAGTTTCTACAAAGTCCTATTCCAGATACCTTGTCATGTGCCTAGAAGTCAGTGTTTTAAACCCGAAGTCACCCCAAATTCCAGGAAAAGCAGAGGCTTGAAGATTACCCATGATGGGAACTAAAGTTCACGCCTCAAGCACTTTGGCTGTCTTAGAATCTTGCAGAACCAGTTCTGAGATAACAATCAACCAGACCACAGCTTGACCAAGATTATCTATATTGGGCAGCTAGGCAAACCCCCAGTGCCTATCCTTCCCTTCCCCATAAAACTTCAAAGTTTCTGTCAGCCCCTCAGAGACAGAGCTTGAACCTTTTTGTCTCGCCCAGCATGGCCAGGCTAATTAAAGACATTTGATGGGTTTGATTGACATTTTGGGATGGGTGGCAATATCTTATCTGGTGGGACCCCTGGAACAGAGACTTTCACCTAAAACTCTGATGACCAATTCCACAAAGGCGCCGGGTCTAACAAACGAGGTAAACTCAAGTACATTAAGGAGGAATAAATATGTCACAATTTACTTAAGTGTGGAGCCAAGAAGAGCAGCCAATGAGATCCCATTGAGCAATGAGTATCAGTGGTAGAGATTTAGGAAACAACTTTGAGGGGTCTTGAGTTGGAGGTCTTTCATGTCTTGGTTATCTCCTAACTTTGGGAGATTTCTGGGAGAAAGCAGAATTTCAAATAGAAAAATAGTGATAATTATTACATGTCCCCTGTTCTAGCTGGAGGAAGAAGCTGTTTCCTTTTGTGTGAAGTTACTCATATGTGGGAGACTGTGAGCTCCACCTTTTCCAAAGGACATAACAAATAAGAATAAGATATGGGTCAGTGTGTTTACTCAAAACCTTCCAACGACCAGTAGGAACTTTAGACCTCAAGTAGTTATCAGAAAGGAGAGATATTGGGGATGGAATTTCACACTTATCTAATTTAAAACATGCGTATGGATTAGAGAAGGAACTGTAGCATCAACCAAAGCCACTTTGGCTTCCCAGCCACCTTTGAGGCTCATCACTTTTCCACAAATCTGCCTTTTGACTTCTCTCATTAAGAGCTACTTCTCTCTAGAGGGAACTCTCCGAGGATGACCAGCTCTGAGAGAAAGAAACTCCAAGGTGATAGAAAGGCTGTCATAGCTACCAGGTGGAAGTAGAGAGAAAATAAAGAAAAGCTTACCTTCCTTCTGATAGGAAGCAATTGCTCTACAAGCCACTGGAGATATGATGCTAGGCCAGTGCTTCCCAGCAAACTATTTCTTCCAGTCTCAACTTGGCCATCTTTGTAGCCCAGCTGAGGGTCTTTGAAACTATGAGGGATCAGGATTTTCTTCTCAAACTTGAGATGGCATATTCCAAGTAGGTGAAGTAAACTTTAATTTCTTCCTCAAAATAGATCTTCTTGGTAGGGTTTAATGTGATTTTCAGAGGAAAGCCAAGAACCAGAGCAGCCTCAGCTCAGGGTCTGGGGACTTCTAAAAGCAGGGGGATATGCCGGGGTACCCACTCCATGTTGGTCTTAGCTAAGGTGAGACAGTACTGGGGCATAGGTGTGGTGACACGGAACCAGGAGGGAGGAGGCCAGTTGCTGCCAAGGCTATAGAAAAGACAGTTCCTGTTCCGGACGGGGCTTCCTCCCTAGGAGGCAGAGGGCATCAGAGGGAGAATAGGTGTGCAATACAGGCTTTAGAAATGGGGCAGAACATTCAAACATGGAGGCCTTACGAAATGCTCTAAATGAGCATGTTTTACACTTTGGAACTTCACAGACCCTGTGTTAGGGCAAGCAGCTGCAAGGTGAGAGTCCGAGCCCGTCCATTAGACAGAAACTCTTCCACAACCAGCAAAGTGTAAAAAGCATATTATAGTCATTCTGATGTACATGTGTGTGTGTGTGTGTGTGTGTGTGTGTGTGTGTGG
>NW_022900929.1:37409737-37414217 GCF_012274545.1 Fukomys damarensis | reverse complement strand
TGTGTGTGGGGGTGTGTGTGTGTGTGTGTGTGTGGCAGGGCGTGCTAGGAAAAAAATAACAAGCGTCAAGTAGCTGTGCTCTAAAGTAAGGAATAGCAGATTAATAATTGCAGACCAAAGAGCATTCTCTTTCCCAGAGCCTGAGCACTAATGTAGGCATTGTTCCTTCTTTAGACACTGACGTGCAGAGGCTTAGTACTGTACTGCTTAGAACATTTATAGCTATTAGAGTGTGATCATTGCAGCTCTTGACAAAGCTTTTAAATTATACCTTTTATAATTTGGTTATTCTTTTTTTGTGTGCCACGAAGTCTTATAATGTATGCTAACTGTAGCAATTAACTTTATCAGGAAAGAAAGAAAGGCTGGACTGACTTCTCTTTCTAGATATTGAAATAGCCTGTTCAGATGTGTTACTATCGCCCTGGAGCGCCGCCTGCAGGTAGTTTCTGGACATTGACGCTGAAATACCAAGCTGTTAAACAAAACAAAACAAAAAACCCAATTCTGTACTTAAGTAAAAAACCTGCAGCCAACTTCCTAGGCGTGGGGATACGGTACCAGAACCTTTCAAGAAGCATCTGTATTACTGGTGACTGCTTTTTTGATCTTATAATGATCAACTAATAAGGGGCCTCTCTAGCATTTAATTTGGAGGTTCTAAATGGAAAATTACTAAACTTAAGATTCAATCTGGTTGAAAACGTGTTTTGATGCATTAGTCACCAGGGTGATTTGCTAAAGGAGTAAAAGTATTCAGTGTTCTACTGAAATCCAAAACAATCCAGAATCCTTATGTTAGCTGTAATTGCAATAACCATCCAAACTTCAAACCTGGCCTTCTTCATTTTCAGGAGGGGATTTTCATGCATTTAAAAAAAAAAAAAAGGGAAATAAAAAAAATAAAGATAAATATCATAATTTTAAGAAACGTCTCCCCTCCCCAGTACTGGGGACTGAAGCTAGGGCTTTTGCTCTAGCCTATATCCCCAGCCCTTTTTGAATTTTTAATTTTGAGACAGGTTTTTGCTAAGCTGTTAAATTGCCAGTGTGAGCTTAATCTTGTGATTCTCCTGCCTTCGCTCTCCAGAAAGCTTGGATCACAGGTGTGTGCCTCACACCCGGTTCAAACTACAGTGGAGTCACAACCAGCTCGACAGGTGAATAACCTGAGATACAACCAGAATTTTAGTTTTAACTTACGAACAAAGTCTTGAGTTATGACCCAAATGCCAGCTTCTTGTGCTTCTGGATGGTCTTAGGTACAGATTTAACTCTTAAAGATTTCTGGAAGGAATGTTACCACATTCTTTCCTGGGTGGGGTTGATTGAGAAATCCTGGGCAATGTCTCTCTGAGGACCCTGAGATCTGCCTGAACAGAGGGGAGAGATTAGAAGGCTGTGAAGAGGATCCTGAGCCTTCATTGATCCACTTGAGTTACAACCAGCCCTAGGGTATGAATTGAGTTCATAAGTCAAGGGTCTACTGTATTTTTAGTGTCTGAAAACTGTCTAGAAATCTGGTGGCCTGATCTGCATAACTTCCCCACCGTCTGTGAGCCTGTCTTCAAAGGCAGCTTCTAACAGCTGCCTTAGAGCTGACCCTGGTTTACTTGCAGCACGGCTGCTTTTTACTTGGCTACGTCACTTAGGACCCTCTCAGACCCGGCCAACATTTTGTTTTGCTTTGTTTTGTGGTATTGAGGATTGAGCCCGGGAGTGCTGAGCTGCAAACTCAGCCCTTTTTATATATTACGTTTGGAAACAGGGTCTCACTAAGTTGCCCAGGCTAGGCTTGAACTTGCGATCCTCCTGCATTAGCCTTCTGAATAGCTGGATTACAGGTGTGTGCCACTGCCTCCAGCTCAATTTGTCTATTTTTAAAAGAAGGGATGTTTGCTTTCCCAGAAGCCCCCTGGACACTTTCTCTGCACGCTGATGAGAACGGTAATTATCCTGACTTCCACACAGGAGTGATTCTCAGCCCTGGGTGCAAATGAGCACCACCAGGGACCTCAGTAAAATCACGGAGGCCTAGACCTGGCCCAGAGAGGCCAAGCTACTTCACTGGCACAGTTCTGCTGGCAGCCAGCATGAGGACACTGGCCTAGTCTAACCAAGGCCCCCGTACACTAGCAGAGGATCAGCCTCAGCTGAGCGCAGCCGCCTCTACACCTTCAAAACTCAAGTCTCTCTTTTTCCCACCCCACTCCCTCCATCTCTTCTTCCCCTTTCCATTGGAAAAGATCTCCCTATTTCCTATTTATCTGTCTTCCATTTCTCTCTCTCTGTGTATGTGTATATATATATATATATATATATATATATATATATTCTCATATATATATTATATATATATTCTCATACACTGCAATATTGAAGCTTGTGTATCTGACTTATTTCACTTAATGTTATGGTTTCAAATTAATCCATTTACCTACCAATGCCTTGTTTGTCTTTCTCCATGGCAGAGTAGTTTTCCATTACACATAAATACACATTCTTTATCCATTCTTGTGTTGGATGTATAAACAATTTCCAAGATCTTGCTCTTAGAAGGGGAAAAATGATGAAAATAGAACTTTTGCAAGTGGGAATGGGACCAAGATTTGGAGGGAGCAGAGAGGAGAGGAGAGATAGAGGATAGAATAAAAAAGAGAAAAAGGACTTGGAACATATTATGAACATGTACCAACTCCCAGTAATAATTATAATCTTTATGTGCTGCAGTGATGCACTATTAAAACAAAAAGAAAACTCCAGTCTCTTGCAGAGGGAGGGAATTGAGTGGATATGACAACTTGTCAGGAAGACAAGCACATTATCTACTACTGATCTATAACACTTTGTTTTTAGTTTTCAATCTGGAAATTAAGAATTATAAAACAAGTGTTGCAAGGCATGCCAGAGGGGCTGGAACTTGGGAAACCCTGGGACAGGACAGGGGAATAGAAACTCAATCTTACCTACTCCTCAGATCCTTTAACTTCAAAGCAAGCCCATTCTGTTGTCCTTTCTTTTCTTTGGCCTTCCCATCCTTGATTTAAAACAGTGTTTTAGGACTGGGTAGTATCATGGGGCAAAGCTGCAACCATTTTTCAATGAGCTTCTAAAGTTGCATTAATCACAAAAGCTGAGATATGGAAACAGACTTAGGTGTCAATTGACAGTTGACTGGATAAAAACTTGATATAATCCCACACAAAATGGAATTGTTGAGCCTTAAAAAAGTGTGAGAATTCTACTGATTGCCAAAATATGGAACAACTTGTAGGACATTGTGTTAAGTGAAATAAGCCAGATAGAAAAAAAAAATGTTGAATGACCTCTCTCATATGTAGAAACTAAAAATAGTCAAAAAATAGAGACTAGAAGGGTGGGTACCAGAATGGGGAGATGTAGGTCAAAGGGTAGAAAGCTGTCATTAGATGGGATGCATAAGTCTAGAGCCAGGTTGCACAGCATGAGGACTATGGCTCATAAAACAATATGGGATACTGGGAATTTACTAAAAGTAGATTTTAAGGTGCTCCCACTGTAAAAATAACTATGACACGATGGTAACGGGCCTGACTGTGGCAATCATTTCCCTTGCATATGCATATAAAAACATCATATAATGCATCTTAAATATATAAAATTGAAAGAATCTGACACAGGCAATTAAAAAATCTCTATCCCTCTATCTCTCTCTGTGGAGTTTCAGCTTAGAATTCAGCAGGGGAGGGAAACCAACATCTTTGAGACTTCTGTCCCACATCCCCTAGCTTCTTCTGAAGCAGGCTTCTCTGACGGAAGCTATTTGGAAATTAGGTCTGTTGGAGTAGTTTTGGTCACTGGCTTTGAGGCCCTAGCAATTTTATACTTCGGCCCTTTTCCTCCCTTGGTGGGGACGGGGCTGACATGTCACAACTTTCTACAAGGTTTGATATAAAAGTACAGTGGGTGCTTAAATAAAGAACAAGATTTATTACAGGATGAGACACATTGCCAAGGATGACAGCACAAGTGTGTTCAAAGGGAGGGGGAGTGTTTTGAGTATTGTTAGGGGGATTAACAATGTTTCCTACTGTAATAAAAATTTTAAGCCTTCACTGTATTTATGATTACCTCTCATTGTTCAACCATTTGTGGAAATTTTTGGAAAACATCATGATATTCACTATAGTTACTAGATCCGGCACTGGATGACTTTTGGCTTTCTCCTAAAGTCAAAATGATCATTTTTAATCAATTCAGAGCATCGAGGCAGCCAGGATAGCAAACTAAAGACACTCAGGAAAGAGGACTCCAGCGCCACTTCAGAAAATGACAAGAATGAGGCATAAGTGTGTCTGAAGGGAGGGAGAGTATTTCGAGAAGGATTGAGGACAATGGATATTTTTACTGTAATACATTTTATAATTTAAACATTCACTGTGTTTTATGATCATACTCCTGACTGGTGTTTTTTTTTTTTTTTTTTTTTTTTTTTTTTCTT
>NW_022900929.1:37381716-37409687 GCF_012274545.1 Fukomys damarensis | reverse complement strand
TTTTTTTTTTTTTTTTTTTTTTTTTGTACCTGGGATCGAACTCAGGTCCTTGCGCTTGCAAGGCAGGCAGCGGAACCACTGAGCCACGTCCCCGGCCCTTATGATCATACTCCTATGGGAGCCAGGACATTATTCCATCAGACACCTAGGCTAGCTTCTGGTCCAGTCATCTTCAGCTGGTGGGGTTCTTGTCCACTCTGAACCCCTCCAGTGTCCATATTTCCTTGTTCCCTCCTGCTGTTCTGACCTCAGCTGGGAATCCTGTTAATCAAACGTACTTACCTGAAGCTGTCTTTCCACACCCCTGTGCATTCACACCAGCTGCCCACTCGTGCCAGGTGCAGCTGAGCCTGGGGACAGAGTAGTGAACAAGCTGACATGTGAGCTGCTTCCCTGGAGCTCGTGCTTGCACAGGGTGATAGGCGACAGTAAACAACCAGCAAAGCTGAGCTAAGATGATGTCAGCCTGTGGTAAGAGAACTAGAGAGGATGCGGGGTGGCAGCCCCTTGGTGGGATGAGCTTGTTCGAAGAGGGGTCAGGGAAGGCCTCTGCAGACAGATGTGTGAGCAGAGGCCTGAACATAGAGGGGCCCCACTACAGAGCATCTGGGGAAGGTTGCCGAGGACAGGGAACAGCAGGGGAGGCCTCTGAGGTGGGAACAAACCGGGGCGTTGGAGGAAGAGTGAGAAGGCTGGGGAGCTGGGGTCCAAGTTCACTCATTCCATGAGGAACCTACAGGAGGAACATAGGTCAATCGCAGCACATGCTCAAGGGGACACCCACGCTCAGGACTCCTAAGAGGCAGTGAAGCCTCCAAGTGATTTCCTAGATATTCAGTGACAGGAGCCTCGTGGAAACAGCACCTGAGATCCTCCCAGCACCAGGACTGCCTAACTTTACCTGCCCACCCGAGAGGGTCTCACTGTCAAGTCTAAGGACGGGGCATGATTTTAAAGTCACCCCGGCACTTGTTCATTATAATTGTTCTTTTCCGAATTATTTTATATGTATGTTTCTAGATCTTCATGATAGCAGGGCTGCATTCCTGCGATTCCTGGACACATTGCAAGCATGCTTAACCAACAGGCCTTAACCTGAATTGGAGATGTTCTGCAGTACAGGACTTTACTTTTGTTACTGATTTTCTGTGTTCAGAATGGTTTCACCCACGTCAGTAGAGAGACCAGCACAAAGCCCAGTGAAAAGAAATTGTTTGGCCCTAAATCCCTAAAGTGGGTGGTTGAGACAATGCAGGTTGTACAGAAAGCAGGAGCACTCTGAGTGGGGGACCTGCAATCCCTTCAGTGCAACAGCTTATCGAACAGTCGAACCATTAATGTATTTCTAAGGCCCAGACCAGTGAGGGCAAGCCTTTTAGGGTTTTCAGTGACATGAACAGCCCGCTCGGGCGCATCTGCTGTGAGTTCGCCACCACTGGTCCAGGTGATGAACTCATAGAGGCTGAACATGGGAACTCAGTAGGGGAATGTGAAGATGACCACATGTTGATATTTTGAGATCACATGAAGTATTTTTGCGGGGAGGTTTTACTAGAAGTAGACGAGGGATAGAGGGAAATTATGTGGCTTCACCAGCAGAAGCCACAGCTACCTGTAAGCAGCCATCTGCAGCTGAGTGGGGTAGAACAACCTTGTGCCTTCCGTACATCATCATCATCATCATCAGCAGCAGCAGCAGGAGCAGCAGCAGCAGTGTTCTCTGTCACCTTTCATCATCAAAGGTAATGTTTAGACGTGATTGAGGCATTTATTATTGTCACTGCAATGGTATTTTTTTTTCCAATAAGAAGATGAGAGAGGAAGATATCCTGGAGCATATCTGGAGCCAAGTGTCTTTACACAGAGGACTGGGGAATTAAGACCTGCTAAGCAGGGTAATCCAGTGCTGGGCCTCGGTGGGTCTTTTTAGGGTAAGACTTGCCTTCCAAGCCACATGACTGTCAGTGACAGCTGCTGCTGACAAGTTTCCTCATTTCTTCCAATTTGCTATGCATCACTTACAGCTGATGCCAGTAACTTAGCTCCAAAGATGGGTACAGGAAAGATAAAAACATTGCTATGTTTTATGAAGGACTTGGCCCATAAAGTCTGTGCTGCCAGCTAGTTTTAAGTGGCAGAGGGAGAAGTGACAACATAGCTGGCAATTGGGGTTTTGTGGTATGACTATTAAGAGTCTTTTAACTGCGGGGATACCCAGCACCCTCTCCTGGTAGTTACCCCTGTCGCTGGGGGCTGGCTGGTTGTCTCTGCTGTGAAGTGAATCATCTCTGGATCCGAGGAGTCAGGGCCTGGCTTCTGGCTATGGACCCCTGGTCAAACGAAGGCACAACATCCTGCCAATTCCCTCTGGTGTTTGTTAGACTGGCTGATAACATCCTTTTGAGTTTATCCTTCGCCCCTTGTGCCATGGCTTTGGGGAGCATTGCACTGCTGTTTAGGTGTGAGGCTGGGGAGTCCACCAGTCCTGGAGGCCCAGCACTGTAAGGAACAGCAGGACCATGGGGAAGGCTGAGTGGGAGGCTGCCCCACCTGGGACTCTGCTGAGGGCTGCGGCCTCCCAGCCTAGAGCTAACCACAATGCTGACTCACCATCCTTGTGGTTGAGAACAAACCAGCAAGCTATGGCTCCCATGAGTCTCAGATCTGCAAAATATGGGCCATGGAGCTTAAGCCGGAAGGGCTTCAGTTACTGAGAAACAAACTTGTTTTGGTCCTCTCCTTGTCTCTCTTTTATGATCTGTAGTTACAAGTGGCCTGAGGGGATCTGGGCATTTCCCTCTCTAGTCCCCTGGGGGACTCTGAAACAAGTCAGGAACCAAAAGCAGAAGCACCTATCTCCAGGGGCTTCCCTGGGATGCTGCAGATGCTGCCTGGTCTTGTCCATCTTTATATTAATGCAGAACCTGGATCCAACATGGTCCCTGTCTCATTCCCCTGGGGAGCTTAGTTTCTACTTCCCAGAGAAATGGAGTGACTCTGTCTGGAGACCTTTAGCAACAACTCTGGGCAAGGCCTATAGCCAGCATAACTCTGGGGTAGGATTTGGGGAGCCATGGAAGTTAAGGAGTTACAATCCATTTGGTATTTTACATAAACGGCATTCCTTGGATTACTGCAAAGAAGCCCTAAGTCAGATGTTCCAGTGTATGGCAACCCCAACCCCAGCTTCCTCCTTACCTAACAGTACTGATTCTGACATCTTGCATTAGCACATAGCACTGTATCTGGCACACTAAGATAGTAAACAGTTAAATGTGTAAAGATGTGGTACACACACACACACACCCGCCCCAAGAAATTGACTTCCTAATCCTAAGAACCCGTACATATTACCTTACAAATAAGATAGTTTTGCAAGTATGATTAATAGTAAGAATCTTGAGATCGGGAAGGTTATTCTGGATTATCTGGATGGCTCAAGATTAAAAGCAGATGAACTTCCCTGGATGGGTTCAAAGAGACAAATGTGACTCTGGAAGAAAAATAAAAAAGATGGCAATGAAAGATGGATTTGATGGCTTAGTACTGATTCTAGGCGTACACCCACACACCCCCGCCCCAAGAAATTGACTTCCTAATCCTAAGAACCCGTACATATTACCTTACAAATAAGATAGTTTTGCAAGTATGATTAATAGTAAGAATCTTGAGATCGGGAAGGTTATTCTGGATTATCTGGATGGCTCAAGATTAAAAGCAGATGAACTTCCCTGGATGGGTTCAAAGAGACAAATGTGACTCTGGAAGAAAAATAAAAAAGATGGCAATGAAAGATGGATTTGATGGCTTAGTACTGATTCTGAGAAATAGGAGGCTTCAGGCAAGTACCAGAGAGAATGTTCTGGGGGAGAAGGATAGCTCCAGTTAGTAGCCAGGAAGGAAGCAGGGACCTTGGCACTATAATCCTGTTATGATTTAGGTCTACAATGTCCCACAAATGTCTTATGTTTGGAATTGGGACCCAGTCAGAAGGGGCTGGTCACTGGCGGTATGACTTATTCCTGACTTCTCTCTTCTCTGCTTCCTGGTCACCATGTAGTGAAGTTTTTCTTTGCTATCCCCTTATACCTTGCTGTTTCTGCCTTGGAGCCAGCCAACCATGTGCTGAAACCATGAGCCTAAATAAACCCTCCCTCCTTCAAGTTGTAGATGGGTGTCAGGTATTTTGTCCCAGAGAAGGGAAAGTGACTAAGAAAGAAAATTGATATCAAAGAAGTGGAGTCATTGCTGAGACTGTACCTGTCCATGTGGTTTAGAACCCTTTGGAACTGATCTGCAGGAAGAGTTTGGAAAGGTTTGGTAATGCTGCCTAGAAAAGTCCTAGAATGCTATCAACTGAGATTGATGGGAGATTACGGTCAAAGCTCAGAAGACCAAAATGCTAATAGGAATGTGGACAGTAAAGACCAGGCTCAGGTTTTAGTTGGGAATATGAACTCCACTGTAAACTGGACCAGAGGCCAAGCAGGTTTCATTTTGGCAAAGAATTTGTCTACATTTTTTTAGTGTCCTAAAATTTTCCAACTTTAATGGTGGTGAAGTAATCTGATGGATGAGATTTCAAGGCATCCCAATGTTTAGGCTATGGTGTGGGTACTGCTGGCTGCTTTCAGCCAGATATGCAGTAAGAACTAGGAGCAAATGGCAGAGTTGGATTATTTGAAACATTTGCAGTTTTACCAGCAAGGAAATGTCTTCAAAGTTGGGGCAAAGGAGAGCCTAGTTGCTGAAAAGATTAGTTCTAAAAAGAAGCCAAGTACTTTATACAGTAGTAAAAAAGAGGCCTCATAGACATCTCAGAAATGAGTAAGATACCTCCTATAGAAAGCTCAAGAGTGTAAAACTATAAATCTTTCATTTAACAAGAGAGTCACTGAGATGCCTGATCATTCAGGGCTGCCTAGGGGAAGTATGTCCCTGAGTTTAGCCATCCAGGAACTAAGAGGCCTCTGTATAGTTATAGTTCAAGGAGGTCTGGCTGTTGTGCAGGCTGGTGGCCAATGTTGGTGTCATCCACATGGTGCACATTTTACAGGCATGCAGAATGCAAGAGCTGTGGGGGCCACGTAGATGTCTACCCATATTTCAGAAGGGAGACCAGGGAAACACGTGTAACAGGGTCACATTCTCTCAGAGGTCCATGAGGGGGAAGTTAATGAAGCTATGAGAATGAAGATGCAGTGGAGGCTCAGGAGGTGTCAGCAATGGGGAACGTCTACTGAGGAATGAGAGAGGCCACATGGGCCACAACTAGCAAGGCCATAAAAGGGGGCTGCTGAAACCCTTCAGAGCTCAGATCTCACCACAACCGGCCCCATGCACTCAATGCACAGCTGCGGGATTTAACGTCTGCCCTGCTAGGCGTTGTCTTAGTTTGGTACACTTTCTATCTGTTCCCCTATTCCTCCCTTTTGTAATGGGAATGTTCACTCTGCATTATTGTATGTTTGGAGGGCTTAGCTTTCTATTTTTTGATTTCCACAGAAGCTCACATATGAGTTTGACTGGAGTCTCAGAGACATTGGACTTGAATGTTTATAATATTGGAATTGTTAAGACTTGGCAACTCTTTAGAGGTGGACTAAAAGGATTTTGCCTAATGAGATAGACATGAGTCATTTGTAGGCAAGGGGTGAAATGTTATGGTTTAAGTATAAAATGTTTCCCCAAAATCTCAGGTTCTGAGGTGCAGGCCAGTCAGAAGGGGCAAGATACTGGGAGCATGCTTAGAAGGGTATATTCTCATCCCAGCCTCTCTCTTCATCTGCTTCCTAACCAACAAGTGGTAAGCAATTTTCCTCTGCCATGGCTGTCTACCATACCATTTCTGTGTGTAACCTGCTTACAAAGGACTGAAACTATGAGCCAAAATAAATTTCTTCTCCTTTAAGTTGCAAGTATCAGGTGTTTTGTTCCAGTAACAGGAAAGTGACCAATACAAATTCCATGGAATTGCCAACATCCAAGTAAGCAAAGAAACACATTTTAATCTAGTGACTCCATTGTGGAATGCAGCCCAACTGACATCTTGATTTTAGCTCTGTGGGATTCAGGGGACTTATGGCCACAAAAGATAATAATGGAAACCTAATAGAAATGGCTACAAAACAGTGCATTTTTATAATTGAATGTGATTTTGTACCTGCTACCTCTAATATTCTTGGTAGTTGCTAGTGATGAATTCCTTGATTATAGTTGCCTGGGTACTGCTGGTGGGGAGGGCATCCTTTTCTCTGCTTTCTCATCCCTCTTGGCACCACTGGGTTCTCTTCTCTGTAGGTATTCACTTCTGGCACTTCCACCCCATCCAGGCCTCTGGGCTAGGTGTTGCTTGAAGTCAGGCTTTGTAGGAAGCACATGGGGGTCTCTGTTATTCACCCAGGTAGGTGGTCTACATTCATCCTCATTTATCAGTCACAATGCAGGGATCTTGATAGGTATTACTTCATTTAATTTTTACAGCAACTTTATGAATTAGGTAACAACTTTATGACTCACCCCCATTTTACAAATAAGAAGCCTGAGGCTCAGAATCAGTACATATCTCATCCAAGGCCACTGAGTAAGAAATTGGGTTTGAAATCCAGGAGGATTTTCTTCTTTCCTCCACGTGTCCTCCTGGGGCTGGCAAATTGTCTCAAGTTGCAGCTAATGTTTTCAGACCATGATGGGTCTACAGAAACAAATGGATCTGCTTCATTATAAAACATGAGTCCAAAGGAAGCTGGAAGTGGCTTCCGGCCCCTCCCATCTGATCATCCTCTTCCCTGGCTATTTCCTTTCTCCCGAGGACCCACTGGCCGACATGTCTGTGGGAGATGCTGCTTAGGAAACTGTAGACTGGGGAGAGCTGTTACCATCACCTCTCTTCACGTCCTTTGTGAGGAATCATTTCCTTCCTTTACCCCAAGCTTACTCCCAGGAATAAGTTCTGATAACAGGTGTCCAGGAGGTGGTAAAGATGTTGGTAGAGAAACGACATAGTTCTTATTAGCTCTTTATGAAGCTTCTCTCTTGCTAGTTTGTTTTATGACTCATGCTTCATCAAGAAAGACAATGAAGAAGCTGCTTCTGCTCAATTGTCCATTACCCCAGGGTGTGTGTGTATAGGGGGGTCATGTTCTCAGCTGGTAGTGTCCTCCACTATCTTGAACAAAGTACCAGTGTCTTTGTTCTCAGTTGTCTCTGTGGGACTGACAGCAGAAAGGCACAGATGATTTGATTACTTGGGTTTTTTACATGTGAAAATTAAAATGCTACCACAAGCTAATGAGTGACATCAACAGGACAGAGGTTCTCAGGTTTTCTGTCTCTTCAGGCCCACTGGAGAGTTCTTATAAGAGTTGAATTTACATCTTGTTTCCTTCTTCTAGGCCAGAAATAATTTGTGACATACAAAAGGAAATCCAGTCCTGATGGAAGACCATTTCTGCTTTTAAACTGAAGCCTCTTTAAGGTCTATCATTCAATTAGTTGTCTCAAGTGGCCAGTTGGGGAAGGACTCATGAAATATCTGCCATTTACTTTACAGCAGCTATCTTGACATTCTATGGAGATAAACTTACTCTGATTCATACTTGGAGCCTGGAAATTCCTTTATCTGACCTGGAATTGAAAGTATAAAGACTAAACACAGCCTTTTGGGTATTCTGAGTTTACCCAGAAGAGGAGAAATGACCAATCTTGGGTTATTGATGTCTGAGGTTGGTTATTTAGGGTTACCCACCACCTGGCTTGGTTTCCCTCCACCAGGACCACTGGGATATTGATGTCACTTTTACATGATGGCCAGTGGGCTGAGATCCATCTTCAGGGAAGTGGGTGTTTCCTGAGAATTCCGAGTCTGAAGACAGCTGTGGCTCCAGGGTGGAGGGCTCTGGTAATAAGTACTCCGCCACTGTGCATGGGGAATGCCCCAAAAAACTTGCTGGGCTCGCCATAAGTCTCTTTCCATCTCACAGTGACTCTTGGAGGGAGAAGCTTGAATTATTCTCCGTAGAGGAGAGTGAGATTCCTTGGGAATCAGCCTTGGGTTATGAAAAAAAAAATGCTGAGTTTCAGTCCCTTGTCTCTTAACTCCGTGACCTTGGATGAGATATAGACTTGCTGTGAGCCTCAGTTTTCATTCCTGTAAAATGGAGATAAGTTACCTAATTCATAAAGTTGTGAGGATATATATATATATATATTCCATAAAGTTCCTTTATAGAATAGATAATAAATGTTCTTTGAACAAGGTATGGTAATATATACCTGCAATCCTGCTAGCCCAAGGCAGGAGGATCTCAGATTTGATCCCAGAATGGGCAATTTAGTGACTTGGGAAGATTCTGTCTCAAACTAACAAACAAAACAGAACACTAAAATAACCCAGTGCCAAGGCTTTCAGTTCAATCCCTAGTACCAGGAAAAAATAAAGTTCTCTATTCTTACTCCCTTAAATGCAGAGCAAAACTTGAATAAGGTCCTGGGAGTCGACAGTAGTTTCAACTGGAAGCACTGGGATGGGACTTCATCCAGGACTTTCTAATCCTCCAATCTCCCTTCTTACAGAGGACTTAAAGCACATAGTTCCCAGGAGTTCAGTTCTCCTACCAGCCTGAGGACGCTCTTACACACATTCTCACACCCATCCTCCTTTCCTCCACCCCAGGGACCAGGCAGAGTCCACTGCCTCTCACTACTGCCTGACCTTCTCTGCTCCTGCACTCATTTCATACTAATTTTGTGGCTGTGGTTAATTTGGTTTTGGTAGACCTTTCAGCAAAATAATGTCTAATGTTATATTCCATAGTATTCCTTACCATCTTCCACGTGTTATTTTCCCCCATGACTCCATTTTCTTCAGGACTGGTTTTTGGGGTTCCTTTTTTCACCAACAGGCCTCTGTAGTTTAACTTCACAGCAGTCCAAGTCATCTACTGGTGACTTCCTGCTTGACAGTGCCTGACACAGTCAGGCTGAGTCATACTGAGAGCAAACCTGCCACCTACTGACAGAAGAGGCTTAGGGCTTTCCATGAGTTCTAATTGGTCACAGAAAAAAAAAATTAGTTTTCTTCTGAACTAACATAGAAACTGTAATATGAATGAAACCAAGTATCTGCTTGAAATCCTCACTGAAAATGGACTGAATGGAAACAGATATTATCAAATCAAAATGAAAGGCGAAATAAATCAGATTGACATGGACCCATTTGCCAAACTAGGAGAGTTAAGTTTTCTTGGACAAAATTTAAATCCAAATGGAGTCCTGTAAACCAAACAAACCAACTAACACAGCAACCAAGTCTGGTGTGTCCAATCACGGTCTTCAACAGCTAGTAATGTGGCCTTACAAAATTGTAAACTTAACATTGTAATGTGATTTTTCTTTTAGTGAAAACTTTTTTTTTCCTTGAAACAGGTAGCACTACCTAGCACAGGCTGTCCTTGAACTCATGATTCTTGTGTTTCAGCCTTCCAAGTGCTAAGAGAGCAGATGTGAGCCACCTCTACCCCCAACGTGTTAGCAATATTTCTGTGACTTGATTGAACAGGGCTCCAAAGCGGAGTGCCTAGGCAAGAACAGAATATTTTGTGTGTGCGTGCGTGTGCAAGCATGTGTGAGAGTGACAGTGCAGCACCACACAGTCAGGCGGAAACCCAAGCACTTCTGCATTGCATGCACTTCTGCAGCTTGGCAGGATTACCCACAATGCTATTGTGTACCAACCTATCTGCATGCACACCTGTGAAGACAGACTTTTACTGTTATTAGGCAGTGGGCAAGTTTTCTGATTATTAAACATGGGCCTGTGTTACTTCATAAAATAATCTAATAGGTTAGAATGTAAAAATGGAAGGTTTGCTACTTACGTACATTGACTATGTGATGTATGTATTTTATATGTGGCCCAAGATCATTCGTCTCCACTCAATGTGGCCCAGGCAAGCCATGAGTTTGGACATCTATGACTTAAACCAGACAGCCCAACAACAGTGGAATGGTCCTGTCTCTTTATCCAACAAAAGTCTACTTAGCCCAGGCTGGCACTGGTTGGTAGCCAGCTCCTCCTACCTAGTATAATGTGAGGGTTTAAAATCAGGTAAAAGGCTGTTGTGGGAGACCACAGGGAGGACTCGCTAGCTCTGTAGAGCAGTGAAATTTGAAGTGAGTTTGTCAAGGTGATGACATTTTGTCAGGTGGGAAGGGAATTCCATGTGCCTCAAGGAGGAGTCCACACAAGGCCGGAAGAACAGGAGACAATGATGAGCTCATGTGTTTGTGAGATGTATGGTGTGGCTGGAGAATCATCCAGGCCTTATATGAACAATGCATTCACTGACCACCTATTTTATATATTTGTTGTCTCTTTCTCTTATTCAAAGTATATATAAATAGGGGCTGGGGATTTAGCTCAGTGGTTCTTCCGCCTGCTTTGCAAGAGTAAGGTCCCCAGTTCGAACCCTGGTACCAAAAAAAGAAAAAAAACATATAATTACAGAGGTATGTGGCTTTGAGAAAGGAAGGGTTCAGAAGATACAGAGGTCCTGCCACAGGACTGTCTGTTCTTGCCATGTTAGTCTCTAGGTTCAAAGCAAGCCCAGTGAAAAGCCCAACAGGTTTTTTTTTTCTCTTTGGTAGAAGTTGGCAAGCTACTTCTAAAACTCAGTTAGAAATGCAAAGAACCAGGAATTGCTAAAATAATCTTGAGAAAGAATGAACCTGGAACACTTACCGTACCAGATACTGGTACTTTTAATAAAGCTAAAGGAACGAATTGTTGGAAAACTGGAAGTATCTCACTGGCATACATGCATTACCAATCCCTCTGGGTACACATGCCCAGCTAAAAGGGATGGCTCTTTAGCAGAAACTTCGATGAGGTTGTTCCAATCAGCACTGTTCTTAATAGCTAGACATGGAGCATCCAAATGCTCTCCCAGTTTGTGGTGCCTTCTCAGGATGGGATTCTACACAGTAGGAGAAGGAATGAGTCACAATTACATACAACACTATGGGTGCATTTTACAGATGTGATATTATGGGAAAGAGTTCAGACTCAACAGAATCTGTGGTATGCAGTTTTAGTTGCTTATAACACAAAAATGGCTAAAAGTAACTATGATAAATTAACTGCATTAATAGCTCTGATTCTTTTTCTCCCCTTTGCCAATGTGACTGTAGCTCATCTAAAGATATGGAGTGCATTTCTCCAGCAGGGCAAGGACTACACTGAGCCAGTGAAGGCACTTACCACCACTCAGACAATTTAGGAGACACTAGAAACCTCAATAGTCAAGAAAAATATTCTAATGCAAGATTTGTAAAGATCACATTAATGCAAAATCTATGGTGCACAAAATACAAGAATTTCCCATGAAGATAGAAGCTGACTCTACAGAACTGTGATTTACTTTATTAGCTTTATTCTAATGTCACTCTGTCAGCTGACTAGGTAGGAGACTTCCATATTCCTGTTTGTTCTGTTATTGTCTGCCTTCAATATTCTGATGACCAGTCTGCTAGAAGAGGGCTGTCTTGCAACCCAGGACATGGGAGAGAGCCCAGCTAAGACAAGCAGAGCTGCTTATACAGCCACATCATAAAACAGTGAAGTTCTGTGGTTGTTTGTTATGCAGCAATAACCAACTGATAATATTAAGCAATGTAAGTTAAAAGTCAGCATAGAGGTTATTCTCAGGAGGAAGGTAATGGCTGAAGGGAATCTAGAATGGGCTTTTGGGATGCTGGTAAGTTCCTTTTCTTGAGCTGGGTACACAAACTTATGTTCACTTTGTAAAAATTCATTAATGTTATGATGTGTATGTGTTTTTATTGTATTTGAATAAAAACATTTCAAAAGACATAACCTCTAAATTTTTTTTTTTTTTTTTTTTGGTGGTCATGGGGATTGAACTCAGGACCTTGTACTTGTGAGGCAAACTCAATGCCATTGAGCTAAATCTCCAGCCCTTCCTTACCAATTCTCAAGGACAACAAAATGGAATAAATATACAAAAGAAGTTATAAACACTAGGGATTGAAATAAAAAATCCAGGATAAATCATATTTATGAGAAAACAAAATTATTTAGGTCACTGTTTTTAAACTCCATTAGACTAGACAAAAAACCATGTAAAAATATTTTCTGAGTCAGTATTTCATTTGGCTTGGGTTTTTGCTCAATTTATCTTTATATTTGGCTTTACAATGGCATCCTTTAAATGCAAATAATTATGATAATTTTTCAACTTTATGTTTATTGCTACACTGGAAAGAAATACAACTTTTCGTGCCTAGAGATTAGGTATAAATATTGCTTGGCATCAGTTGAGGATCGATTCATTATGTACCTACCTAATTTCATTCCTCACGAGAGGAGGCACAGGGCCTAATCACGAACATGATCTGCTGTTGGGGAGCTTCCTTCTGTGTCCAGCTGGTGGGAATTGGCTCTGAAGTAGGGGGAAAATCCTGCCATGTACTTGGTGTCAAAGAGAGAGTGTCTTTGCTTTCAGATTGAGATACAAGGGGAAAATATGTCCCTCGTTGATAGCACTTTCAATTTTTTCTTCCATTTCCCAATGGAATAACTTTTTTTTTTTTTTGAAAAGACATGCAGACATTTGCATTGCATTCTTTCTGGGAAAAATAAACATACCTGGGCCATATGGTCTACTTTGTCTAGGTGCTTCCATTTACCTAGCTGTGACAGTGCTGTCCTGCACCTGCCACAGTGGGTGGGTGCCAGCCACAGGTCCAAGGACTTCAATGACAGGGATTCATTTGATCATTGCAGCCTGCCCGGGGGAAGTATTATCATTTTCTTCTCTTTTGTAAAAAACAACGGCACTGAAGCACAGAGGTGTTGAGCCACTTACCTAAAGCCACACTGCTAGAAACTAGCTAAGTGCATCTGGAACCTGGCTCTCTAGCTGTGGGGTGAGCTCTTGATCACCAAAACTTGCTTTCAAGTTATCCCTGAACTCAACAATTTCAAAGAAGCTGTGAGTAATCCTCTTTTAAAATGAAAATTTCACCTAGGTGTGGCGATGCACATCTGTAATCCTGGCCCTTAAGAAGCTGAGTCAGGAGAATTACTATGAATTCAAGGCCAATCTAGACTGCATAGTAAGACCCTGCCTCAAAAAAAATTAAAATTTTAAACAGAGCTACTGCTCCATAACACAACTAGTACGTATCAAAATTTGTGATTTTATTTGGTTTGGTGGATATGGGAAGGGCACACCTAGAATCTGAATTCAAATAATAGAGGTAGTTTAAATAATAGGTCACTAGTTTCAAAACTGAGTACCTGGAGTGTGTGCTCATTTTGTTTTCTTTGTTTGACTATCTCATTCAGAAAATCTGTGATTTTCCCCCATTGTTCATAGATACAGTGCATGATTCAGTTACAGGTGAATGTACTTTAGGATAAGCAATCAGCTGGTCCTTTTTAGCATAAATGGGAATCAATGGAAACCAATAGTAGGTGTTCACTGATTAATGAAACTGAAGTAAATGTCCTAATGTAGAAGAGAGAGAGAGACAGAGAGACAGAGAGACAGAGAGACAGAGAGACAGAGAGACAGAGAGACAGAGAGACAGAGAAAATAAATGAAAACTGCTCTATGAAATTGAGTAGTGGTAACTGTGTAACTTGCTCAAGTGTTCTCAGTAGCAGGCAAACAAGAATGATATTTCTGGTTGTATGAACTTTTTTTTTGAAAAAAAGATCTGTGTTGCCTTCTCCTGTATTGCCTGTTTATGGAAGTCTTCCTTCTCTTGTCCTCTCCTTCCAGCCTGAGTTAAAGCAGGATCCTAGAAAGTTCTAGGCGCGCATGCAGTGGATAAGCTTCCCTGTCAGAACACTGCACTTACCAGGGAGTATAACTTCCACTGTCCACATGGAGTCCACTTTATCTCCACTCCTGGGGGGCTTCACTGGGCTCCCACCACCTACAAACACTGCGAGTACACGGACACATACCCCAAGAAGCCACAGACACAAGCTAGGTGGATAGTCCAACAAGTACCGTGCTCAAAGCCGCAAAAAACCTCAAAAGTCAGAAAGAATTCTTGACAAGCATGTCAGAGTGACTTAGCTGTGATGGTAAAAGTCTGTCCCATATCACTTCTTTATGTCAGTGGATGGCAAGTGTGCAGCCTGTGCAGCAGTCGAAGAAGGGAGAAGGAGTCCTGGGACACAGAGTCCTGGCACCTGAGATACTTAGAGGGTTTCCTATCACAAGGCAGCCTCAACAAGAGCAGTAGTCTTCCTGTTGGGCTTGTCAAATGGTTACCTTTATATCAATAATAAGCTCTATGAGAAAGAAATTAGGAAAATGGTATCTTCCATAATAGCATCAATAAAAATTAAATACTGTACTTAGGAATTAACCTAATAAAGGAAGTAAAAGACCTCTACAATGATAACTATGTGACTCTGAAAAAGGAGATTGAAGTGGAAGACATTAGAAAATAAAAAAATACCTGCTAATTCCAGATAGGCAGAACCAACATTGTTAAAACGACCATATCTTCAAAAGCAGCTGCACAGATTCAATGCAATCACAATCACAATGCCAAAAGTATTCCTGAAGGAATGAGAGAAAACAATCCTAGAATTTATATGGAACCAGAAGAGACCCAGAATAACAATGGCAATCTTGGGCTGTAAGAGCAAAGCTGGAGGCAACACAATACCTCAAGTTATACCATAAGGTACCAGTGACAAAATGGCATGGTATTGGCACAAAAAACAGATTGATAGAACAGAAGAGAGGATACAGAAACGTCCCCAGAATCATTCAGCTATTTGATGTCGCGAGCCGGCGACGCAGAGTACTGTCCAGCAGTGTCTCAAACCTGAAAGAGCAGCGTGGTGGAGATGGGGCAGAGAGAAAGGAAGGATACCAAGAGTCTGATCAAGGCGACGTTTATTGCAGGCAAGCATCACCCTTTTAAAGGCACATCAACAGGAAACACCTGACTCCTACAGATAACGTCAGATCTTTAACAGGAAGCACCTGACTCCTACAGATCTTTGGCTGTCCGAGTCTCTCCTGTGTAGGGTCAAAAACAAGTTTAACAAGTGCAGTCCTTAAAAAGGAACAAATGTTAACAAATGCTAATTAGGAACATCCTGACCACACATTGTGTCAATGCCTTGATTATAAAGAAAGAAGTTATCTTTCAAAAAGCCAGTAGGCTATGACTGGCTCCCCACAATTTGATCTTCAGCAGAGGGATCAAAAAATATGTCGGAGAAAAGATGGTCTACTCAACAACAGTGCTGGGAAAACTGGCTCTCTGTATGAAGATTGAAGCTGCACCCGTATCTTTCACCACGCCCTAAGCTAAAATCAAAATGGATCGAAGATCTAAACAATAAAACAGAAACAGTGACTCCACGGGAAAATAAAACAAGGTAAAACACTTGAAGTCATAGATGTAGGCAAGACTTTCTTTACAGAACACCAGTTGCACAAGAAAAAACAGCAAGAATCAACAAATGGGATCTTACCAACTTAAAAAACTTCTGCACGGCTGAGGGAAACAGTAGAAAGAAGAGCCAACGTGCACAATGAGAAAAACATTTTGTCAGCTTATTCCTCAGCTGGAGAACTAATATCTAGAATATATAAAGAACTCAAAAAACATCAGACCACCCAAAAGAAAAAGATCCAATCCAGAAGAGGGCAGGTGAAATGAATAGACACTTCTCAGAAGAATACGTACAGCCAATCAACATACAAAATGTTCAACATCTCTGACCACTACAGAAATGCAAATTCAAACAATGCCAAGATTTCATGTTACACCAGAAAGAATGGCAATAATCGAGAAACTAAATAATAACAAATGCTGGCATAGTTGTGGCAAAAAAGGAATCCTCCTAAATTGTTAGTGGGAATATAAACTAGTATACCCATTATGGAGATTCTCAAAAATCTAAAATTAGAAATTCCATTTGACCCAAATATTCCCCTTGTAGTTCTGTCCCCAAAAGAGCTAAAGACATAATATTACAGACATATGTGGTTACGGGCATTTATAGCAGCACAATTCATAACAGCTAAATCCTGGAAGCAGTGCGTAAGTCCATCAACAGACAGATAAAGAAAATGTGGTATCTCTACATAAAGAAGCTTAAAAAAGCATACATTGAAGACATTTGTAGGAAACTGGATATATCTGGAAAATACGTTAAACGAAATAAATCAGACACAAAAGCTTAAATACTATATGGTGTCTCTCATTTAAGTAAGGCAAAGTACAAATAAAAAACAAATAAGGGATTGATAGAAAGAAACAGGGAGATAGATCTTCTGCAAATGTAAAGAGGTCCAGGAGACAGAGGGTGAGAGGTAAGAAGATTTAAGATTTATGACGTACATGTACCAAATACTCACGATGAATGTAATTATATGTTGTAAACATGAACTAAAAAATAATAATAATGATAATCATGAAAATGAGGACATGAGCTTTAGAGACATACTAACATGTAACTGCTCCCTAAGGTGCATGTAAACTTTATGTATTGCAAAGATGTACTTGTAAAATAAATTTAAAAAATTTGATACCTGACCACAGTGTGTGCTGTGGGGAAGGTGACAGGTCAGTTAAGCAGAGACAAAGATATTGAGGCAAATTAATAAAAAATAAAATCCAGCTGGGCAGGAAGATGGTGGACAGTTGTCCAAAGTTCGTCTTGCTGGGAGGCTGAGTCAGCGTGGTTTAATAATACTGCTGTAAGGGGTGTGCACTCATGGACTGGTGGATGCCGTCTCCTAGGTGGTCAGTGGCCAAAGGCACACACCGGACCCTCATTGCCCAGTCACCTGATGCCTTTAAGTTCTGCAGTTCTGAGGAGCCAAAGCCATCATTTCCTTGGCTGTTGTTTCTTCGTGCAGTCCCTGCCCTACTACACAATGAGCAGGCTGGGAGGGGCTGCCTCAATCCTCAGACTCAGGCGATGAAAGAAAACAGATTTCACTGGATGACCACGGAAGGCAAGGTTACGCAGGGTGTCGGGCACAAGCTCTGGTCTCAGTGCTCAGCTTCAGTCCCGGCCCTGATTTATGCCCTAGGAGAAGGCATTTCTGGAAGAGTCTCATGGATTCACACTCATCACTCATTTCTGCCTGCAGAGTCACAGCCCTAAGCCTCAAGTTCTGGAAAGGGAATCCATAGCCTGCACTCTTCTGTGCCATCTCTACCTCTGGGACTTGAAATTTCTGTTTAAAACATCCTTCTGGTCATCTGATGGCAGCACATTCTTACTTCTCAACAAAGCCAATCACCAACTTCTTTCATTAATTCATCTAACACTCAGGAGCTTCTGTGATGAAAAAGTCCGAGTCTAAGCTTTTCAGGGCATGCAGATCCGCCCTCTGGGGCGTTGGAAGCTGCTGGACAAAGTCCAGACACACATAGTGCAGTTGACTCACTCAGTGATACGTGGACCATGAGTTTGGGTCGAGCTAAAGGGCGGAGATGTCCTAAAGCTGAGTAGGGCAGAGTAGAGATGCTTGTTCCAGAAGTGAGATTCATGGATCACCTTGAAGAAAGCATGTTTCCTTTTGGTTGCCATCTTAATTAGGGTACTTTAGTCACACTGCAAATGCATTAAATTGAGCTTCCAGCCTCCAGCCTTGGTCTATTAGGAGCCTTCTAGTCCATTGACACAATTAATGTACTTGAGTCACCTAGGGACACCTTTGGTCCTACAGGGGATCTCTCCCATGTGTAACTGTGCAACCCACTCTGTGACCCAAGGATTTTTTCTTCCTAGATCCAGAATTTGGCCAATGTTAAAATGATTCTGACTTTTACAGTTCATATGGAAAGAAGGCAGTTAGGCTTCCTGTAGAAATTATAAACAAATTGGGTTATTTTCTCAGCTGGAAATGGTGAACCCAAAGAAAATATCTTAAGCATAAAGAAACATTTGCAATAGGCTGTTTGCCATTGATAAAATATAAGCAAGTCCACATCTCTTGTAGGCAGCACTCAGCGAGCAATGCCAAAATCTGAATCCCTTGTCTGTTTCAATAAGGTTCGGCTGTGATCCTCCAGCGAGCCCTGGTAGTGAGTTCACAGATTGGCGGCAGCTAGAATTACCTAGGAGACCATTGTGAACCTGCAATCAATTGGTGTTAGCCCTAGAGACTGTTATAGTAAAGAGGGCATAGGGCCCAGAAATAGGCTTTAAGAGATCTCTTCAAGGGATTGTGCATAAACCAGAGGGATTATGTGACTGGAAGGTGAAGACCTTGGACATCACTGATATTGAATTTAGGCTGCCACATGGTCTCAGATTCAGGGGTGCCTTCATCCAATGTCTTGCTGCTTAGGTGGGGGATTACACACAGAGCTTGTTGGGCAGGGCTGGTTGGGGTCACCCACCCAGTTGGGTACATTTGCTTTGTTTCTTTTGGGAGGAGATTTTCTGTAAGCTACACCATCAAAAAGTGATATTTGGAAAGACGGAGATGAATCCTTTTTGTATATCTAGTGTACCTTCAATCAAGCAGCAACAACTTATTACAGCTGTGCGGGCCAACTATCTATGAGATAGACATCAAACATATTCATTGGCATTTTTATAATCCCTTGGTTCACATTTCCACATTCTCTTCCTTTTATATTCTTGCAACCACAATTTATACTACACTCTTTTCATTTACCAGCGTTCTAGTAAGACTTGTCTCATCATCACAGACAGAAGTTGTTATTGCTTTTCAGTTTTCCCTTGTAACACCTGCGAGTTCTTGGTAGCTTTTAGTGTACCTGGGTTTACACCAAATCTGTGGGCTTTGATACTTGGCACTAATCAGTGTTCTGGGGGTTTCTAGAAGGCCGCGCTCATGCTGTAGGTTTTCTTTATTGAAACCAGCAGTGGCTTGTTGTGCGCTCTGGAGGCCTGAAAGTCACTCTTGGCTCAAAGTCACTGGGCAAGGGCTCGGCTCTTTCTCATGCTTCTCTCTTGTGCAGTGTACCAAACCGACCAGGAGATGGTGCTGTGGGTCAACTTTTCTTCCATTGCCCCCGTCTAGGTGGTTTTCAGAGACAGTGAAGTGTCATGAGATACAGCTGTTATTCCTTTCCTATTGGGACTAAAAAGCCACACAAATCTGCCAGCTACATGAATCTTTCAAATTAGAAAAAATTAATTTAAAGATTTTAAGGAAACAACTTCTTTATGACCAACTGACTTCATAGTGCCATTAAAGCCCTCAGCTCTGACCTTCACACTGAATGTGAACTTGGAGGAGGTAGTGGGCAGGCTAAATGTTTTGTGGTGATTTCCTATTGAGAAAGCTGTCAGTGAAAGCTTCTGAGGAAGGCTGGAAATCAGTTTGGGGTTTTCTGCTGCCAAAGAGCAGTACAGAGCAGTGATCATTATAGAAACAAGGACAGAGCTCTGTCCTTGATTTAATTATGTAGATATTAGGCCCAAGTAGTGAGCTATAGAATCAGCACAAGGAAAACATCTGATGCCAAGGTCAAAGGCCTTTGCCTAAGCTCTTTGTAACCACTAGGGCTGTTGGGTCCCTTTCCTTGGCATTCTGAGATGGCACTAACAGAATGTACATCCCTCTTGTGCATTAGCCTCTTCCAGTGTTCATACTTTGAATGCAGACTGCAGGAATGGATTTTCTTTTTTCATTTGCATGTAAATGACATGACCATGACCCTGTAAATTTCCCACAAGCTGTTTTAGAAATTGGGTGTTGTTATCCTAGAGGTCGGGGCCGGGTATTATCCTACGAGTGTCTAAGCCAATTAACTCAGTTGTTTTGCGCGTGGATGTAAGACATCCAAGGTCACAGTAACCCGTCTGTGGCAAGATCAGTCAGGTTCAGAGAGAAGAGGTGGGGGGGTTAAGAGCCTGGGTATTCCAGACACCAAGAGGAATGTACTCTATCGCAGGCCAAGTATGGCATCGATAATGTAGAAAGTTATTGGTAACATTGGAAAATATGAGCGTGGCTCAGTGTCCCTCAGTGCCAAACAGCAAAGACACATTGCATGTTGCCACCCTTGGCTGCAGAGCCCTTGAGGGGCAACCTTTGTTCCTAGGAACAAAGTTCTATGGCCCCATGCTTCCTGTTTATCCATGTGCTGAGACTCTTCATATAACTACCCGTGTCTCTTAAATTTTACTCTTTTTCTTTCTCCACCTCAGGCAGTGGCCATGAAGAAAGAGATGGATGACTTTGCTTTGATGGAACCGAGAGTCTGTGTAAAACTGTGGATGAGGCTCCCACCGGGGTTCCACCAGTGGCAAAGTTTTTGGGGCCTGAGCTGAACAATTCTGCTTGCTTCTGATGGATCTCCCCAGAAGCCACTGTGGGCCACATGTGTACTTGAGATTTATGGTTGTTTACTTGGGAAGCAAATTTTCATATGAAACAGGAAAAGAATTTTTCATGTAAAGAATAAATATTTGTGTTTGGGATGGAGAAGCAAATGTCTTCCTGAGCCCAGTTTCTGCTGCTGGCTGGCTTCAGTGTCTGCTACACGATAATAACTCACATTCACGGACTAACAGAAGGCTCTATGCTCAGCACAGAAGCGTCATTTCTTTTTAAAATCCCCGTAAAACATACTGTTATTATCTGCATTTGAAGGATGGGAAGACAGGACTACAAAGGTGGAGGAATTTTCCTGAGGTTCCCTGGCCGGTCGATGGCAACTCTGAGTTTTAAACATGGGAGTTCCCCAGACATGAGTTTAGTCTGCGCTGTCCTGTTTGGCCTGTAGCTTTCAGAGACATCTTCATCTCAGTCCGATTTTAAAAGTAGGCTCCAATTTTTGGGCTCAGACATACCTCTAAATTTCTCTTCAGTGGGGGCTGAGAATCACAAGGTCAGTATTGCTATTTTGTAGCAAGTCCTGCTGTCTTGTGCTAGCCGCAGGGGATACTCCAGGAAGGGCATCAGATGATTGGACTGCTCTCTTTTAGCATTTCTATTTCATATGTGCTGCTGGGGAAATGCGGCCTTGTATGAGAGAGGACCCGTGGCTTTTTGGTGTTTCACAGTTGACGTCTCAAAGACAGAGGGAATGGAGAGCTGAACAGAGTCTGTGAATCCCCGCTTGTTGGAGGAAAATGTCATCATTTATTAAGAAGGCATAAGTTGCAAATAAACCATCCTGGGAGTTTCAAAAACCGTTTCCCTGATGGGCATGGTGGCATACATACGCAATCGCAGCCCTTGGGAGGCCGAGGCAGGAGGATCGCTGGGAGTTTGAGGCCAGCCTGGGCTACACAGTGAGTTCAAGACCAGCTTGAAGTACATAAGGAGACTCTATATCAAAAAAGGGAGAAAAATTTCCCCTCTTATTTCTTATTTAAATCAATTCTTTGAAATTATCCCCACCAGAGACTTTTCCGACACTCTAGTGAATAGAGTAAATGATTAAACAGGCTGTCAATGGGCCAAACATGTCCACTGACCCAAGATAAAAGGTCACAGGCTCTAATTATACTTTAAAAATTCCCCTGGCCCACTGAACTGACACTGGCACCTTTTATTGGTTTATCAGGATTCTTCAAGCTTGGTCCTAGCTCCATCTCCATGAATTGGAATTAAGTGATAAACATTCTCTCTCTCTCTCTCTCATTTGATCTGAACCTGGATTGGCATTTGGGTAGGTTAGGAAATTCTGATGGATGAGATCCCATAAGATATAATCTGCTCATTAAATAGCGAAAATAGTGGCCAGAGCCTATGTGAAAATCTTACTGAATAATAATAAATACTAAGATTGCCATTGATTCATATCTTTAAGGCTTTATTTTTATTTATTGTATTGCATTTATTGAATGATAATAAAAAATTTTCTTTAAATATAAAATTTGTAGGAAACCAAGAAACACTCACAATGTATAACTTCCTCACAGGTAGGTAAAAGATCAATGAATAAAAATGAATTTATGAGAAAGAGAGAGAGAGAGGAGAGAGAGAGAGAGAGAAAATTTGCCTTAATAAATGAAACTCTTGATAGCCTTTTCCAGAAGTGTTTTCTAGGTTGGCCGTGTACTTCGAAGACCCATAGACATTTGTTCATTGGAAGGCTGTGACCGCTCCTGATCTGAAGACATTTTTATATTCCTTTAGGAAGAAAGGAAGGAACTATTCCCCATTCCTCGTATCCTTATTTGCTCTGCATACTTTCCCGTGTAACTGTACAGGTGCACCATCTTCTCCTCTAGTCAATGGAAGGCTTGCTCTGCTGGCTTCTCCTCCATATTAATATTCTCTCTCTCTCTCTCTGTCTCTCTCTCTCTCTCTCTCTCTCATCTCTCTCTGCTTTAACCCTTCTTTCCCAGGGCACAAAGGGTCTCAGAGTACTGCTTGTATCTCCTCTGATTTATTATCTTTATATTATAAAGTTCAATTCTCAGGATGATATTACTTCCTGTAAAACTTACATCATAGGAGCATGTCCCAGTCTTTTCTAGGGTGCCCTGAAAATAATTTCTATCCATCAACAACCTTAGTACCAAAGTTTGTGACTGGGAAACTCTTGAAAAATAAATTCAGGTAGGATTCTAAGTCATCCTATAATCAGTAACTTTGTGGCTTCTGGAGCAGAAGAGAAAGCTATGAAGGTGGGTTTTTTAATCAGAAATGAATATAACCCGCAGTCAATCCATGTACCTTGAAAATGTATCCATATATATATTAACTTCTATTCATTTTCACAGTGGGAGTTGAGAACGGCACCACCTGGGAAAGAAACCCCTTCAGACTTCATTTCATAATGAATCAGGCAATTGGGAGGTCCACGGTTCTTCTCCTCAAGAGTATTAAAGTAACTTTTAATGACATAGAATTAAAGGAGATTTATTGACTGAATTAAACATACAAATCTAACTCCGTACACAATTTCCTCTTCAGACGTTCTCCACAACAGTGTGGCCCAGAACAGGAACAGGCAGCCCCGAGTGCTTCCCCGGCGCCTGCCCGTTCTCCCTGTTTGCTCTCTCCAGCTAACACTCCTTTTCTCCTTCCCTGCTTCACTTACCTGCTCATGGACTCCATCTCTCCTTTCCACAGAAAGTCTCTTTTCTCTCTGTGTGGCTTCATGCCAGAAATAATGGAAACGGTGGAAAATTTTTCCTGTGGTTAGAGGTGAAGCCAGTAGTAAAGGAAGCCTGTCCCTCCCTCTCCTCTTCTCCAGACAATCTCCTCCTCCTCCGTTATGCATTTAGGGCTGGAGGTGGGGAGGGCCGGAGTTCTGGCTAGAAGGAGGTTCTCATTGGCCTAACATGTCCTCTGAGGCAGCGGCCTTATGAAGGCGGGGAGAAAGGAAGAGGCCAGGCAGATACAGTTCTTCTTCAGAGAGATCAGTTGGTCCCCACTGAAGGTCTAGAGCTTCATGTATGTTTCCCACTGGACCCTTAGCAAACACGAAGGTCCGAGGGAGTAAATACCTGCACACCTTATGGGCCATCTGGCCCTGTTAAAGCTGTGCCCTTGTGGGTTTGGGTTAGTCCATCAGAGAATTTCCAGGACTCTTGAAATACTTGTGGGTAACCTGGAATTTCCTTAGAGACCTGGCTGCTGCGATCACTCACCAGTTTCAGGGATCCTTGCCTCCTGTGAGCGACAAAGACATCTGTGTAAAAAGTGGGTCACAGGGAACGCTTGGAAGTTTGTGAGCCATACGCCACACATTCCCTAAAGGACACAAATATACCAGCTATAAAAGTTCTAGGGTATGGTGGAGAAGGTTTAAATCTCAATCAAGCCAGAGACACATATGAAGCTAACACTTATCTATCCCTGGTTCACTCTAAAAAACGGCATTTCAATAAAGACCCACAAAACTTAGGAGATCGGCTACCATTTTCTTAGTTCTCTTCGAGGCTGAAAACCACGGGGCTTATGGAGCTCAGCAAAATCCTCAAGTTCTCATCACCAAACAGTGGTCAAACAGTTACTGCTCTGAACAGACACTTTGTTGATCTTTCCCAGCACATGCTAGAATGGCATTCCATCAAAAGGAATCTCAGATATGGGTATCTGTGCTCTTCTTTTAGGATAGATCAGAAAGACCATTTTTTTCATCCACAATCCAAGCATACACTTACAAATATGGAAACACTTTTTGTGGGTGACCATCTTTCCTTAACTTCAAGTTGTGTTAGCTTCAACCTCTCTTGTAGGTCAGTTGCATGACTGTCATTTAGAGTTCATTTAAGAAATGTTTTCTAAAGATGTGCCTGGTGCTTTATTAAGAGATATGTCAGCAAGATAGTGCCAAATCTTTGCCCATCATAAATGCAAAAATCTCTAGTAAGTAGGAGAGGGAGGCCCTGTGATACTGTACCTGTAGGCAAGATCTTGGAGCCAGAACAGTATTGCTATTCCTGCTCATCTCTCCTAGCTATGCCATTTCAGCAGTTTTAGAATCCAAGGTCATTGCTGAATGATATGTTATTTCCATTTCTTTTCAATTCGTTCCTAATAGCGAGTAAACACTCAAAGCCTAAAGTGAGTTTGGTGTGGTTACGATGGATCAGCCTTAGGAACAAACTTGTCTGAGTTTGAATTCTGTGTAAACCTAGTTGTGTGACTCTGGAATGAATTCTTATATTTCCCCATGGTTAGGATTATTTTGTCTTTAAAATATGGATAATTATGTTATCTACCTTTTAAGATTCTTGTGAGCTTTAAGTGAGATAATAATAAAAAGTATATAAATGTCTAGTTCTTAGTTTGCACTGAATAAAATTATCTGCTATTAATATAAACAAAGCACCAATGCTGGAAAGGATCTCAAAGACTCATTCTTCAGTTCAGATAATGAAGCTGTGGTTAATGCTGAAAAGAGAGATGATAACGACAATAAATGAGCAACATCATTCTCTTGGGACTCTGCCCATGAGCTGTCTATGTCAGGACACCTGCAGGTTGCTCGCAAGATCAGAATGTATGTTTGTTTGAGAAGAGATGTTGGGTGGTGTGACCTAGTTGGCCTCGAGAAGTCCTTGAGTTCAGAAAGATGAGCGGTAGGTCTTCTACCACTCAGGCAAGAGTAGCGTTCTTGTATCTTCCATTCAACTCTTCCTGAGGATATTTACTTTTCTTTGTTCATGTTGGCCCATAATGGGCAACTGCAGAGTTTATTTTGGGTGTGGGATGAAGCCATGACACAAATTGTCTACTACACAACTCTTTTTTTTTTATTAGTCTATTTTTACAGCAGGTAATAGTCACATTTGTTTCGGGAAGTTGGTACATATATATCACTTCGTGATCATTTTCAATCCCTTAGTCCAACCCTCCATTTCCCTGTCAGTTCCCCTTTCTTCAAAAGGTGTGGCTCCGTTTCCTACAATCTCTCCTTTATTTCACTCTTCAATTAATTTATATTTTGGGTTTCGAATTCTATATTTTGGGTAAGAAAAATGTGACATTTAACTTTCTATATCTGGCTTATTTCACTCAACATTATGGTTTCAAGATCTAACCATTTTCCTGCAAATGACATGATTTCATTCCTCTTTATAGCTGAATAATATTCATCTATCTATCTATCTATCACCTATCAATCTATCCAACCAACCATCTTGTACATTTCTTCCATTTACTCATCTGCTGGTGGGTACCTAGGCTGCTCCCAGGGCTACATAGTTTTTGTGGGAATGATTCCTAGGTCATTGAGTACATTCCCATTGTTGCTTTTCCACTCCATTCCTGGTGCTTGGAACTCTTTGAGTCTCCGAATGAAAGCAGCAGTGGTATATACTTGAAGCATGGTGGAAGAAAGAGCTGGACTGTGAGTTAAGGGAGGTAAGTTCCTATTTTAGCCACTTGTGTGAAGTCACTTCATATCTCTGAGTCTCAATTTCCATATATGCCAAATGTAGTATAAGATTAAATACTGCTAATGAGCTTCTAGCTGTCATATCCATCACCATGGTGTAACATGCCCCAAAATCTAGGGTGTCCATTAGTTCATGAATTTACTCACCTATTGATTTATTTCTTAATATTTTATGGGGTTTTAGAAAAATATGTTTTATTTATGCTATGAAAATATTAACCACACACTGAACAAAAATATTACAAATATTAATACATCTGCTATCTGGGTCTTTGCTATATTTGTCCCACACTTTTTCTTGAAAAGAAAACAACTATTTTGGTAAAATAATTCCCATTTCCTTCTTCCTCAGTGATAATCACTATCTTTAAATTTGCATTTATTTTTGAGTAGATTTTTATACTTAGACATAGATATTATTTTTGAATTTTAAGGAAGTATATAGATGGGTCTGGCTGCAGTGGTGTAGTCCCACAGTTTCAGCCATTCAGAAGGCTGAGGCAGGAGAATCATAAGTTTAAGGCCAACTTAGGAAACTTAGGGAGACCCTGCCTCAAAATAAAAAGTAAAAAGAGTTGAGAATGTAGCTCAGTGATAGAGTGTCCTGGCTGGCTTTGATCCCCAGTACTGCAAAACAAGACAAAACAAAACACAACACAACACCAATACTCCCCCCTGCCCCCTGTTGCATAAATAGTATACTGTATATTTCCTTTTTTGCTCAAATTTATATTTTCCAGATTTACCCTTGTTATCACCTGTTGAATTACTCATTTTAACAGTGGCTTAGTATCCCATTACATGAGTATATCAGGATTCACCCATCTGTATTATCGGTATTGAGATAATTCCAACATTTTGCTGTTATAAATCCCATCACAACAACTGTATAGAAGTCTGCTTGTGCACATGTGTGAAAGTTTCTGAGTAATTACCTGGGAATGTTTATTTTCAAATTTTCCGGATGATGTGACATGCTCTCCACACGATGTAGATGGTTACCCTTTCACCGGCACTCTATGACATTTTGTTTTCCTACAGCCTTGCCAGAATGTGTGTTGTAAGACTTTAACAACTTTTTTTCAAATTTGATGGATAGGAAATAATATTTTCTTGATGTTTTCATATACTTGTTGGCTATTTCAGTTTTCTTCTTTGTAAATTTCCTGTTCAGATCCTTTGCCCAATTCTGACACAGATTATACTTTCTCATTTCTAATATTCTTTCTATGAGTTATTGATAGTGGAGCATGAGTTCTAATGAGGCATAGATATGACTTTTTAAGCTGTGGGGTGCTTTACCAGGTAAGCATCATGTTAATTTGGTTCTTGTATTTGTGACTTGAAAAAATAAATAGAGAGCCAGGATGAGGTACACGCTGTGAATTTCCTCACCACAGAGAAGACATTTTTCTGGCTGATGTAACTGGAAGAATGTAGGTCATGAGTCACAGAGCTCTGCTTTGTTCTGAAAGCCTGGCTGTAACTGGAAGATGAAGGTAGCTCTTGTGTGAAGAGCTCTCCCTGGCCTACCTACCTTCATGCCTCCATTATTTCCAGGTTACAGGGGGTGCTAGAGTATGATCATGTTTATAACATATCTTCAGTGACAGGGCTAAGAAATAAACTCTGATGAGACACCAACCATATTTAGCAGTAGTGTGGGAAAGAGAGTATTGATTGCAAATACATATCCCTCAGGTTTTTAAAAAGTCTTCAGTCTAACTGCCTATCAGAAAAATCTTGTGTGTAAAAGGAGTTTTCTATATGGAAACATAAAAATCATCAGGGGGCAATTAAATTCAGTTCAGTTGGGAGCTGTAATGGAAGACTCAGAAGAAGGAAGACATTTATGACAAGACAGTCTCACCTGTAACCCAGCCCTCTGGGATCAGCCCCAGGGCCAGTACTTCACGGACTTTTCCTCAGACCAACAGATCTCTAGAGCGGCAGACGTATCATAAGGGACTAGCAAATGATTCTCTCCTGGAACAGACACCCGGAATGCAAAGGCTCTTATGATGTTAAAATTCTACTAATAACCACCTCTACTGGGGAGCCACTAGTTTAAAAAAAAAAAAAAAAAAAAAAAAAAAAAAAAAAAAAAAAAA
>NW_022900929.1:37268953-37381611 GCF_012274545.1 Fukomys damarensis | reverse complement strand
CAAAAAAAAAAAAATCACTTCCAGTCATCTGAGAAGGAATGCCAACTGCTGATTGTTTTGGGTCAGGCATCTCTTATTTCTCTGAGGTGAAGATTTTACCTAAGTAAAGTGTGCTCATTCTCAGTGGTGATGTAAGGAATTTAACAGAAGGACTGTCTCTTGAGCGAGTTGCCGGTTTACCTAGGCTGGGCCTGGTTTATGCATTTCATTAGGCGCATTAGTATTGAACCTCCATACTTTAAAAAAGTCCTGTTTTGTGGAATAAATGATTTGGTGATTCCATCTTGAACTCTCACAAGCCACTGTTTATATCATTTGTTTACATGTTCGACTCCCCTGTTAAACTGTAAGCTTTATGAAGATAAGAAGTGTGTCTTTTTTGTCCTTGTGTACCCAGTTTCGGTCACTGCACTTACTAAGCACTCAACATCTTGAGAATAAAAGGATAAAATTCTACTCTGGAATAGTTTTTCTTTGAGTCTTTGAATTAACAGAGGTCCATCGGGAAGTCATGTTTTGTGAGCACCTGAATGAAACGCTTGGGAGAGGGCTGTGGGGTAGACCCAAAGAAGAATGTTGGAGCTACGTGCGAAGGATTTAAGAATGCAGAAAAGTTCTGTGTATATCACATGTTTTGGCTACAGCTGACTTTGAACCTACCTTCATAATGCTATGAGATATGCCATAGAAAAGAACGAATCAAGGAGCCTCTGAGATTTTAAAGAGAATTCTACAATTCTTGAGGGCTCTAACTCACATTTACGTCCTCTGTAACGAGAACATATTTTGGCAGAACACACTCTTTTCATTATTTGGGGCATTTTTTTTTTTTTGTATCAGGGATCAAACTCAGGGCCTCACACTGGCCAGGCAGATGCTGTGCAAGGGGCCACATCCCTAGCCCTTTCTTTAGATAAACAGTATCTTTTGGATACTGTCTACATAATTCAGATCTCTCGTTCTAAGACCGAGAAAATTGACCCAGACAGGCTGAGCACTCGGCTACGTCAACAAACTTAGTATCAGAAGCCAGTTCAGGTGAAGAAGAGCTCTCTGCAGGAGTTTCTGATTCTCAAATATCACTTCAAAATTGAATTTGCATTTTCCGGAATATCTTGATTTCAACCCTTTCCCTACCTTTAAGCCTACATGGAATTAGGCTTTGTCAGTTGGCCAAGTCATGCCTTGATCAGCAGAACTCAATTTGTATAAAGTGAGAGTTCAGGGGCTCAGCGGCAGAAGACAACACTGCAGAACCAATTTCCAAATGATTCTGGAAGGGCAAGATGGCTTTGGTTTCCTGGGACTATCTTGAAGAAGAGATTGCCTGTTCTGTACCACAGTGAAAAGCAGGCAGGGAGTACTCTGTGTACTTGGTGGGTATGAAATTGGCCACAGAGCAAGGAGAGGGAGGGTTATGTCTTCAGAGTGCACATACTACATTGACAGCAATGTCTTGTGTGGCTCTAGAGGCAAGGTCAAACCATTTCCATTTGTCTGTCAACCTGCATAAAAACTGACAGGAGCAGATGTGTTGATACAAAGCCTGGAGCTTGGCAGTTAACAAAGGGTCCTGAGATGTGGCACAAATGAAGGCCAATCGTCTTGGCTCTCTGTCCCTGTCATGTGGATAGAAAAATGTGCCGGGTGGAAGTAAACAGGCAGCAGAATGCTGGGCTGGCTCTGGAGGGTCTCTGGGGTGGACTGGGAAGCTGGCCTTTCCTCTTCTCTCACTCAGACCTGTCTGTATTAGTGACCTTAGGGAGTGAGAAAGGGCCTGAAGATGAAATTCACAGATGATTCTGAATGGATAAATGTGACAAACACCAGCAAAAGAAAGGGAATAACCTAAAGGAATTAGGAAAACGGGAAAGGCAAGGACAAAATACGAATCATCATGGAAAAATGCAAATGGATATGTCTGGGGCAAGATAATCTATAAACCAGATATTCACTGGGCAGAAAAAAGTTTAAGTACATCAAGAATGCAAGATAACAGGAGTCTGCTGTAAATGGTCCATTCTGACTGACACAGAGACCCAGGTGGGTGGGTGGGTGGGCGAGGGGTGGTTGAGAGAATGGTCGATACTCAATGGTCGATACACAGGAGGCTCACTCTTACGTGTGAAGTGACTGTATTCTGGAGACTGCTCTGTCTTCCTTCCCACCAAACTCTACGGGGCCCCTCAGATGTCCCTTGGGTTGGCAATGCTGAGGGGCCAGTCTTGCTGGCACTGTAAATTGCCTGGCTTGATAAACAGGTCATGTGGCAACCACCAGGCATGTGCTTTGGAGGGAGTCTTTCAGTCTGCATTCTTATTATTTTAAACATGATTTGATCTGTCAAAGAACAGCTACACTCTTGCTTAGAAATAAAAGAACAAGAAAGTGCAAAAAGGAATTTCCACCAAATAGTATATCTTATTTTTGTATAAATAACACATTTGGTATAATTTTGTCTTTGTTATTTTGATTTGAGAGATCAGTTACCAGAATTCTTCCTTTTACCCTCACTTGTAAAGCTTTAACAATTACAAACTGATGATGACCAGAAATTCTCACATTTTCCAAAACAGCCAACATATTTATAACTCTGGAAATTGCTCTGTTTGGAAAGCCCTGCTGAGATTCCACTCAAGAGCTCTGGATGGTTGGGCCTTTGACCTGAGGAATTCTGAAGAAAGCCAGAGCCTGACGCTCCTTTCCTAGTACAGTGGAGCTAGAGCCTCCTGGTATAGGCCTGGTTTCCCCGGAAACCCACGCTCCTTTGAGAAGCTCTTCAGTTTGGGAAGCTAAGCTAGACATCCAGGACTATAACTGCTGATTGAAGTTGCTCCACAGTGCGTGAAAATGGTGGTGTGGATTCGTAGGATCTCCTTTTATCTGGAAAGCAGGTTATCCAAAGAAGTGAGAAGCTGAAATTGTATATTTGATACTGTATAATTGAAGACCAGCTACTGATTTCATAAGGATCCACAGCAAACCATTTAATGAGATTCTTTTGATTTTGCTTCTGGATCTTTCCCTACCCTTCTTTAACCACAGTCTTTTACAACAGGGTAGTAGCTCAGAATCACACGAGGAGCTTGTTCACCTTTTGGGGCTTTGTCCCTTCCAGGATGGGACTGTGGGGTGCAGTGGGAACTGGGTGGCCTGGGATGTGGAGAGGAAGAGGGAATAGGAAGGCAGAGCCACTTTGTGTCATTTGAAACTCGAAAAAGCAGTTGGACCTCCTCACTTGTGACCTGACCTGAATTGATGGGGCTGAGGGAGTTCCTAGAAATAATCACCTACTGACAAGGAGCTGAAGGATCCTGCTGGAGATGCTGTTTCTGCAGAGCCCAACTTGAAGACTCATACTTCTAAACCACAGCCCTGGTATCTCTGGCCCTTAGCTTAGGTGTTCAGGGAAGAGCCTGGAGTTGCACCTCCCAAGTTTCCACCTCCCACACTCATTGTCCTGTAGTGACTCTGGAAAGCCCATTCCTGGACAGTGGTTGGCTGGCTCAGCCTAAGATGCTTCACTCCCAGGGCAGGAGCTGGGATAGGCTGAGTCTGAAGCAGGATGAGAAGGAGAGGGAGAGTCAATCTCTAGGATGCCAAAAAATCTGCTGTCAATGTCAAGGCCCAGAAACAAGATGCAAAGACAACAAGATGCAAGCTGAAGAAGGGTAGCCACTGAAGTTAATCCTACAATGAGGAAAAAGATAACGGAAATTGCAAGGAACAGAGAAAGAAAGCCTCATGTCAATGCGTTTGCTGGTGATTATGTGGATCACCTGTTTCTGGCTCTGGGGTGTTGGGATGGGTTTATCAGATGTAGAAGTTCAGGATCATGGCAAACCTAGCTGACTGCATCTTTTGTCTGAAAGGCCAGTTCTCCACTTATAGGTCCCTCTAAATATATTCTACTAGATGGAATACTTTGAATCTCAACTGGGGAAGAAATGAGTTTCCATCAGGGTCAGTCCCATGAGACTCCATACCCATGAAATGACCCCTGTCAACTGAGTCCACACTGCAGGCTCAACCTTAAAAAGACTGAATGAACTGGATGGGTGACTAGCTAGGCAGAATGTGAGAGCCACAGTGTCTTACTGGGTTTGCCCCAGGGGCCGGCAGCTGATTTGACTGAGGAGTGGGCAGGAGCAAGATGATAATGAGTGAAAGCAGCCAGAGAAAGGTGGAAGCTCAATCTTTGGTAGGCACGATGGAGGGTCTAGTTGAATTCTCGCTATTCCAACTGTCACTTTTCCCCTTAATTATTAGTTTATCTGTAACTGTCCCACCCCCCAGATTGAGAGCTGTAATTATGGCCCTTGACAATTTATATGCATTTATTTTTTTTTCCAGAAAGGAGGTAACTCTGCTGCAAAACTTAATCACTGCTATATTTTATGTCTAGATGTCATCCAAAAGCCTCATATACTCATCGGCAGGGCTTCTGGAAGGTGATTGGATTATAGGGGCTGTATAGCTGACTTGATGTTAGGAGGCGGCCTTACAGTTACGAAGTTAGGTAGAAACATTGTGTGAAGTCGGATAGGGCTGGACCCTCCACAGCGTCAGTACAAAAGATGAAAACACATCACAACTGTGACCAGCAGTGCATCAGTTGGAGGCCAGGCCTCAAGATAAAGATGAAATGACCAGGCCTACATGCTTGCCCAAGGGATGAGATAAGTGGTAACACTTGGTCTGGTGAAGTCTACATAGACATCAGTCACCTCTGGGTAACCAGGACCTTTGGATCCATTCCTTCCTGAAAAGTTCTTTGTTCTTTCCATGCACACTTGCTATGTGACTTGCTTTCCCACTGGGTCACCATTACTTAAGTGACTACACTTGTAACCTTATTGGTTGACCGTAGCTTTAACCCATGTGATTGTGCTTTATAAAACTTCTCTTGAAAAGTTAGGTCCTCAGCCACACTAACTGTCTTCTCTCAATAAACATTTCCTACTCTTAACTTCTGTTGTTCCTTAGACTTCATCATTCTTTGATTTTTGGGGAACATGAATTCAGCATATCTGACATCTAGCAGCTTGGGAGTTATAATATCTCCACTATATCAATTACAGGCCTGATGTCATTCCTATGCTAGTGGAGCCTTGTTGAAAGAGGTAGGTCACTGAAGATGTACCTTGGAAGGGTTTATCTCCCTCCTTCACTCCTCTCTTGCCTCTGCTTCCTTACCACCATGCTACGAGCAGCTTGTTCACCGTGTTCCTATGCCGTGCCATCCTGGCTTGGGATCACAGGACTATGAACTGAAACCTCTACAAACTGTGGGAAAAATACACCTTTCGTCCTTTAGTTGTGGGTGTCAGGTATTGTGTTTCCCCAAAGAAGGAAGTGATAAGACAGCAGATTTTGTTACCAGGAGTGGGGACCTTGCTGTGACATTATCTGAGCACATGGTTTGGGGGAGGAGTTTGGAAATGATTAGAGACACCAGCTGGAGAAGCAGCCTGTGAATGCTATAAGCTGAGCTTAATGGGAAATTCTCTTTGGAGCTCAGAAGACCAGACTGTTGATGGAAATACAGCAAAGATCAGGTTCAGAAGGTTTCAGGTGAGAATAATGACTCCATTGACATCTAGACTGCAAGCCAGGTATGTTATAGTCTGGCAGGAAATTTGTCTACATTTTTCTCATATCCTGAGATTTTGTAGGTGACTGAGTTTAAGGATGGTGGGCCATTTAATCTAGTGGAGGAAATTGCAAAGTACCCCAACATTCAGGTTGTGGCATGGGTATTGATGAGACCTTTTCGCCAGCTCTGCATGGGAAATCAAGAGCAAAGAGCTGAATGATTTTTAAAGTTTTGAGTTTAGCTAACTCCTCTCAGCTGAGTGATTTAGAAAGTTTTGAGTTTGGCCAGAAAGGAAGCTCTGGCACAGCTGGGGCCTGCAAAGATGGAGCAAATTAGAACTTTGTCGCTAAAAAGATTAGCATTAAAAAGAAGCCAAATATTTTACAACAGGAAAAATGGCTTATGGATATATGAAGAGCCCACAGGATGCCACTCTTCTTTGTATCCTCTAAGTTGTCAAAGTGAAAGACTTTTGATTGAGAAGAGAGGCCTGGGACACCCTGCTCCAGAATGGCAGTACAGGGACTTTGTTTCTCAGGTTTCAGTTCACAGTGTGCAGCTGTCCAGGTACTCAGAGGCCTCCAAAGTCCAAATTCAAGGGAACCTATCTATGTTCAAACTGATGGCAGACCTTGGTGTTGTCCCTGTGATGCTGGTTCTGTAGGAATGAAAAATGGAAGAGTTGTGGTGTCAGGCAGGCTTCTGCTGAGATTCCGGAAGAAAGCCTGGGAGGGCAGGCTATGTGCTCCTTCACAGTGTGTGAAGCTGCAAGAGTGAAGCTAAAACACAGTGGAGGCTCCTGAAAATTAGAGAAGCTGAGATGTTGAACATCTGAGGAAAGTCACAGGGAGTAAGCAAAGCCAGCCCGAGAGACCCCAAGAAGGCTACAACCACCAGAAATGATGCCTTAGCATTTTGGAGGTCACATCTCACCATAGCTTGCCCTGGGTCCTGGAAGTTAAACTATGGGATTTAATGTTTGTCCTGTTAGGTTCTGGCCTTGCTTTTGCTTCACTGTTTTCTACCCCCTACCCATCTCTCTCTATAAGAATGGAAATATTTTTACCCCTGTGCCTTTATATGTTGGCAGTGTTTAATATTCCCCCACCTCCCACAGGGGCTCACAGCTAAGAGTTTGTCTTAAGTCTCAGAAGAGACTTTGGACTTGGACTTTTCAGCAATGCTAACACTGTTAGGACTTTGGCAACTCTTAGAGATGGACTAAATGCATTTTGCCTAAAGAGATGTGCATGAACCTTTTGGGGGACAGGGGAAGAATATTGTGGTTTATATCTAGATGTTGCCCAAGAGCTTGATACACTCATAGGAGAGGCTTCTGGAAGGTGATTGGATTATTGGGGTGGTAGAGCTGGTGATGTCAGGAGGTGGGGCCTTGTTGGGAGAGGTAGATGACTAGGGTGTGCCCTGGAGAGGTGTATTTCCCTCTCTGATTGCTCTCTGCTCCATGCTGTACTGCCTTAGAGCTGACTTTGTAAGGACTGAAATCTCTCCGATATAAACCTTTCCTCCTCTAAGTTGTCAGTGTCGGGTACTATCTCTCAGCGAGGGAAGTAATTTAGACATTTGTCCTACTCTTCGACAGCACTTTTGGCTACCATTATATTTTATATTTATTTGTTTCTTTATTGTATCTCTCCATCTAGAATGTTTAGTCCATGGAAGATGCTCTATCCATGTCCCCTGTGCTTAGTGCAGTGCCTGATACATATTTGGCTCTGAGTGATGTGACAATCAGAAGATGGTTTGATGTCTTGTACATTTGGGACAAGAGCTGCACTGGCAGAGTTTGAGTCTGTGATAGTCTGATAAAAGGTAGCCTATAACATGGACGTGGAAGGTTCTCTCTTAAATGGCTTTCTTCTCTTTGTTATATATTTATCAGTGAACAGATTTTTTACTAACTCAAGACCTCCTGCTGGTTAACAATTTCGACAGACAGCGCTAAGCCACTGGAAACATCTTCCTCTGAGGTTCTCTGTGGACCAAGAAACTGTTGACAACACTGGACTCACTCTGCAGCAGGGTGGGCACAGAGTGGCCTTCCTGGGATCAGTCTGGCTCTGCTTCTTGCAGTGTGACCCCTTCACCTTGGTTTCCAGTTCCTCATGTGTAACAGAGGCCTACAGTAATACCTATTTCTAGGATTAGTTGTGGGAATTAAATGAAATCTATCTATCTATCTATCTAGATATACAGTTTACCCAAAAGAAGTACCATATATGGGTTAGATGGCATTATAAGTATTGAAAAAGATATGGCTATGACTGTCAGTCAGTCATTGTGCAATTTATTGAAAAGAGTTTCACCTTTTGTAGCCTTTATGTCACTGAGGGACAATGACCAGGGGATAATAACTTTGGAGAAGCAATATCCAGGAAAGCAATTTAAGAGCATTACCTAAAATAATACTTCATATCAGAAAATGTGCACTATCACCACTTCTGTTCAAGATAGTGCTCAGAACTTTAACTAGAGCAATCAGGTAAGATAAAGTAATAAAAAGAAAACATACAGGAAAGGAAGAAGTTAAATTGTCCTTGTTACAGATGACATAATCCTTTACATAGAAGACTCAAAAAATTCCACCAAGACCACTGAATTAATAAACAAATTTAGGGGCTGGGGATTTAGCTCAGTGGCACTGAACCTGCCTGGCAAGAGCTAGGTCCTGAGTTTGATCCCAGGTACCAGGCACAGGGGGAACCCCTGAAAACAAAAGAACAAATTTAGCAAGGTTGCAGGATACAAAAAACAAAACAAAACACACACACACACACACAAATCAATAGCATTCTTTTTTTTTTTTTTTAAATTTTAAAGTCAGGGTCTCACTATGTAGTTGAGACTGACCTGAAACTCACTATGTAGCCCAGGCTGGTATTAAACTCACAGTGATCCTCCTGCCTCAGCCTCCTGAGTGCTGGGATTACAGGTGTGCACCACCACACCCAGCTCATTAGCATTCTTTGACACCAATAAAGAACCCACTGAGAAATAAATTAGGAAAACAATAGTATTCAAATCAGCTTCAAGGAAAGTTAAATACTTAGGAATTAACCAACAAAAGAAGTGCTAGGCCTCTATGATAAAAACCATAGAATTCTGAAAAAGAAGATCGAAGAAAACCTCAGAAAATGGAAAGATATCCTTTGTTCCTGGATAGCAGAACTAATATTGGCAAAATGGCAATACTTCTATAACTGATATACAGATTTAATGCAATTCCAATAAAAATACTAACAGTATTTCTCATGGGACCAGAGAAAACAACCCTAAAATTCATGTGGAAACAGAAGAGACTCAATATAGCAAAAGCAGCTCTAGGCAACAAATAACAAATGAAAGGCTTCATAATCCCAGACTTTAAGATATATTACAAAGCTACAGTGATAAAAACACCATGGTACTGGACCAAATCAGACTTATGGATCAACAGAATGGAATAAAGGACACATAAACAGCCAGAGACAGTTTAGCAATCTGATTTTGACATGGGGCAAAAACATACACTGGAGAAAAGATTGTCTCGTTAGTATATGATGCTGAGAAAATTGGCTATCCATGTAAGAGTCTAACTGAACTAGAGCGACTCCATGTTGACCAGCAAACAACCTAGAGGCTGTTGCTCCCCCCATCCCTTATAGGATAACTAATGATTAATTGTGAATTGTTAGGTAACTGCTTAGAAGTAGCTGGGAAACTAAATGGAAACTGTAGTGAACACAGAGACCCAACATCAATCACGCCACTCCTTACTTGCCTGTAGTTGAATGTTCTGAACATTATAAACTAAGTTGTAAATGGAACAATGGATAATCGATCTGCTGATCATTAGTACATAACAGTAGAGTATATGCTTGATGACCACCAGCTCAGATCAACTGATTCTTTGCCTTTGTCCCCTTCTTATAAGTTTTGAGTGTAACCCCCACCCCCCAGCCCTATATAAAATGGCCTCTGTTTCTGAGCTAGCTGCCTCTCTGAGCTACTTGGCTTCGGGAGTGCCATCTGGCCAGACTAATAAAGGTCTATTTGCCAACCTGCCTGGTGTCTTCCTTCCTGGGTGACTCTTGCTGTCCAACATGCTCCTGGAGCCTCGCTGAGCTTTTGGGCTGAGCATCATGGAGACCTCTTGGCTATTCACTCTCCAGGAGTAAAAGTGAGACTTAAGTCTTACAATCCATAATGCAGAAGATTGAATCTAGACTAAACTAAAATTAAAATGGACCAGATATCTAAATAGTGAAACAGAAACACTTAATCTTCTGAAATACACAACAGGTAAAACTCTTCAAGTCATAGGTGTAGACAAGAGATTTCTGAAAGGAACCCCAATTGCACATGAAACAACATCATGGATCAACATGGGATTATACAAAATTAAAAAGCTTCTGTACAGCAAAAGTAACAGCCAACAGAGTGAAGAGAGAACCTGTAGACTGGGAAAAAATTTGCCAGCTGCACCTAAGACAGAGGATTAATATCTAGAATATATAAAGAATTCACAAAAATTAACTTCCCAAAAGTAAAAGACCAAATCAAAAAGTGGGCAACTCAAATGAAAAGATATTTTCCAGAAGATGTATGAATGGCCAATAAATACATGAGAAAAGCTCAACATCTCTGGTCATTAGATAATTGCAAATTAAAACAACACTAGGATTTTATCTTCAGAGAGAATGGCTATCATCAAAAAAATCAAATAATAGTAGGAGCTGGAGAGGCTGCAGGGGAAAAGGAACACTTCTGTGTTGCTGGTTATACTATAAACTAGTAGAGAGTGGTAACATGTTTGTGGTAATTTGTTATGTTCCAGTAAAAACTACTATGAAAACTGGTATGGAGTTTTGTAAAAAAAAATTCCATTTGAGCCACCTATTCCCCTTCTAGTACCTTTCCTGAATAGTTAAAGACATTGTATTATAGTGAGCCAAACACACCCATGTTTATAGCAGTACAACTCAAAATAGCTAAATATAAAAACAGGTTATATGTCCATCAACAGAGGAGTGGATAAAGAAAGTGTGGTATTTATACACTGTGGAGTACTATTCTGACACAAAGAAGGATGAATGTGAGTTATTTGTTGGAAAATGGATGTACCTTGAGACTACAATGTTAAGCAAAATAAATCAGAAGCACGAGCTTAAATTTTGCAGTTTCTTTTATACTAGAAACCCAAAGTGTAAATCAATGAAAGGTCAAAATGTAAGGTAGATAATAGGAGACAAGGAGACAGGTATTTTGCAAACAGGAAGGTGACCAAAGATGGAGGACAAAGTAAAAGATGCAAAGAGAAGTAGAAAGAATTGAGATGTGTTATATACATGTGTCAGCTCCCCATGATGAATGTAATCATTATGCACTACAAACATGTACTAATAAATTAAAAAAAGAAAATATAAGACTTCATAGTGTTTCTTTTTGCATAATAAGAGAAATCTCCTTCTCAGCTACCATCCTAAAGCAGACATGCCCTATGATAGCTCAGGATAGCCTTCACCCTTGTAGAGGTCCTTCTTTTGAGTAGCAGTGAGGCCTGTGAGTTGCTTATAGCCCAGAGAATACAGCAAGGCAGAGACGTTTTTTAGGTGTAATTTAGGCCCTACTTAGTTGACTCTGAATTAATTAAAAGCAATATTGCTCTGAGTGGGCCTGATTTAATAGGTGAAAGCCCTTAAAATAGACAAGGGCCTTTCCTGAAGGCCTTTTGCATGGAAACTGTGTGACAAAACATGTATTGTTTTAAGCCTCTATGTTTGTGATAATTTGTTATGTGCCAGTAAAAACTAATACATTAGGGCCTGGGATTTAGCTCAGTGATGCAAGGTCTCGAGTTCGATCTCTGGTACCAAAAAACAGCAACAACAACAAAAACAAAAAACCTGGTACACATTAAATTAGAAAGTGACTGTCTTGCCTCCTCCTCAACCTCCAGGTGACCTGCAATTCTTATTGTTACACAGATGTAGGAGAAAATATCAGAGAGAGAGCTGTACTGTCATGCAAGACAGAAACCATTCTGAAATTAAAGATAGTACAGGAAGTCAACCTGCTGCAGGGTATTGTGTTAGAGGAAACTGCTGTTGTATTTGGTTTATAAACATGAAATTAAAAAAGAATTTTGAGGATATGTGTAGAATTCTCCCAACTCCATAATGAAACAGAGGAGATGGCCCAATTAAAAATGAGAAAGAATTAGAAGAATAAGCACTGCTCCAAATAAGATATCCAAATGACCAAGAAGTTTGTGAAAAATTACCCCATATCATCAGTAGGACAGAGATCTAAACCATCATGAGATAGCACTCCACATACATTAAGACATTTATAATGAAAGAGAGGCGATGAGTAATGGTGACAGTGAGGAGAAATAGCAACACTTACACATTTTTGGAGGGAATGTCAAACGGTGCAGCTGCTTTGGAAAAGTGTTTGGTAGATACTCAAAAAGTTGTAGCTGCTCCTTATTCAGCAGTTTCACTCCTAGGTGTATGTACAGGAGAATTTGAAAAGTGTCCCTCCAAGAAGCATATATATGAATGTTCATACTATGGACATGGCATGATTATTAATAATAGCTAAACATGTACACACAGCTCAAATGTCTATCAAGCAAAAAAATGAGTGAACAAATATAATCCTTACTGTGGAATATCATTTATCAATAAAAAGAATAGAGAAATCTCCAAATGTGATGCTAGGGAATGAAAACAGAAACACAGGCCACATTTTATAGTAGTAACTGAAATACCCAGAAAGAGCAAACACATAGACAAAAAAATGTGCGTGATTTTAGGGGAAACGGAGTATAGAGCATGACTGCTACTGAATATAAAATTTCTTTTTGATGTAATGATACTAATTCCAAAACTAAAGGTAATAGTTGCAAAGCTTCTTTCTCTCTCTCTTTCCTTCTCTCTCTCTCTCCCTCCCTCCCTCCCTTCCATCCTTCCTTTCTTTTCTGAGCAGGAGACAAGGTCTTGTTATGAAACCCAGGCTAGCCTCTAACTCGTGATCCTTCTGCCTCAGCTTTCTGCATGCTGGGATTGTTGTGGTGTGCCAACACACCCAGGTTTAGCTTTGTGAAAATACTAAAAAGCACTAAGTATACATTTGAGAAGGACTAATTTCACGGCATGTGAATTATATCTCATAAACTGTCCACTTTGAGTTTCTGTAGCTGCAGGACTTCCAAACAAGAAGGAATCAGATCTAGTATAGATTGGAATGAAAAACAAATAGCCAGTAGAGGACTAGCAGAGGCTACAAGGAAAGAAGTTGGAATAGAAGCAGATAGGTAGGGACCTCTCTTCCTCATTCCGACCCAAGGGCTTTCTCTCAAACCTCAGTGGGTCAGTGTTTGCATTGGGCAGATCCCAGGCCAATGTCTGTTGCATCCTGGTCGTAGTGGGCTGTGATGTGCTCCAGCCCTCACACCACCTGAAATTATGCTTCTTTTTATTCTTTTTTCAATTGGCATCACCACCATGTCAGTGAACAGTAGGACTGGTTTAGATTTAGGAGTTTGGCACACCAACTGTGATTCATAATTAACACACCTTGGGGCCCATGAAAAGTCAAGAGATATTGCACATATAAAAGTTAATCATGGTGACTTTTTGCCTGGCGAAGTTAATTTTTCATTGTATCTGACTTAATCAGTAAATGCTCCAAATCCCCAATAATTTGCCTCTTAATTTGTATCATATTGATCAGAAGAATCAGTGGTCAAATATCTAAACATAAAGAAGTGTGTGTTTGGATTTAAAAATTCATCAGACATGGTCCATTCTCTCCACAGCTGTGGGTTAGTCAGGGAGTTGATTGACAGAATAATTAATAATTTCCTACACAATGCGGAGCTAAGGTCACTTATATTGAAGATCTGGAAGTCATAGTGCGGGAAGTTTTCCGTTAGACTGTGGTGATCAGGGACATTCTCTGAAGAAGAGCTATTTGATTAGGACAACCTGGGGGCACAGGATAGACTACTCAAGGGAAAGAGGATTGTCAGGCATGAAAGTATAGAGGCCACAATGCTCCAGTATGATTTGAGCAGCTTCCCAAGACAGATTTGCTTTGGAAGTAGTGAGACAGAGGTCTGGAAAAGGACAGAAAGGGAAGGGAACCCTTATTTGAGAGAAAGGAGCAGTGAGAAGCATGCTTTGGTTCTTCTTTTGTAGGTTGGAGTTGGATTGAAAGAGCCCTTGCAATTCTTCCCTGTACATAGTATGTCCACTCTCTCCCTGCATGCAGGAAAAATGAACCCAAGGCCTACAGAATCTTGGAATGAAATACCTTTCACCAGAGAAGACTTCCCTGCATCTGTGAGCCAGAGAGCACCTCAGGCAGCACAAATGGGCACTGTCTAGTGCTTATGATAATGTATATTGAAAGCTTTGTCTGAAAAAGTCTCCTGCCATGGTGGTATTTGAGTGTAGTGTTTATTATATGATGCAATTGTGCTCACACAGGATGCTCTTGATCACCAGCTTTGTCCACAATGATGCCATGCATACATGTTGGCACGGATGCGTAGAATGGGTTTTCAGCACTATTGCCGACAGTTGGCTGCCAGTCAAATTCACAATCAAACTCTTGCACAAGCAGCTTCAGAAATCTCAAACAGAACAGCTTTATACTTAGTGCCTTACCTTAAAAGATAAATATATCCTATATGGCCTTTCTTGGCTTAAGCTGTTGGTGGTTTAGGGCCTTTTTCATTGAAGACAGGTAACACGTGGTGGTGGGCATTAGAACGCTGCTGTTCTACCCTGATCCAGGAAGGATGCCATGGGTGCCTGGGGAATTGAATCTAACCTCTGTAAGTGCACATGTCTGTGCATATTTCCTTCAAATTAGGAGACCCGCTGTTTATGAAAGAATTTCTCCTTTACTCCAACACCAGGATAAATTTTAATTTATAAAACTGCCCCTGGAAAACTGGTGCTTGATGCAAAGGGTGAGGAAAGGAGCTATTTTCTCATGATTTCAGTCCCTGATTGCTTTATGGTGGAGGCAGTGATGGGCAGTGGGCCACACGAGTTATTTTTCCCCACAAGGAAAGTTCTCTGTAAGCTATGGAGCCCCGGGCGGGGCTTCTGCACAGAGTGCCTGGGTTTCCATCAAAGCAGAGTGCAGGGCTGCAGGAGGGCTGGTTTCCTCCTTGCTGCTTCAGACGACACAAATACTTCTTTCTCTGCACCTGCACACACACGTTTCCTCTCATGAATGCCTTCCTTCAGCCACATTTCATCCCTCTCCTGCTCCAGATCTCATGCCACTGCCTTTCTGAAGCAGTCGCTGGTTATTCCAGCCCACAAAAGTGGGCAGACTTTTCTCCTGACTTTTCCTCCTTCCATACACGTTCACACTTCTCTGTGTTGTCCTCTTGGCCACGTAGCAAACTCCTGGAGCACAGGATCTGTGATAGACTGACTGACAAAGATTGGAAGGAAAAGTGAAAATCTGTGGCCTTGTAAGAGCACAGTAGTAGCATTTACACTTTTTTTTTTTTTTTGGTGCTAGGGCATTAGGGATCAACTCAGGGCTTTGCACTGAGCTATATGCCCAGTCTCCTTAATTTTTTTAAAATTCTTGCACCAGAAGTATTATTGGTTGCAAGGAAAAATAAAGGGGAATTCAACAGATCCAGCTCCGAGGCTGGTGCCCGCAGACTTGCTCTGATGTTGCAGTCCAAAAGCCATATAGTTTTAAATTTTTGAAATAGGTTATCATCAAGTTGCTAAATCTCCCAAGTTCAGCTTGAACTTAAACTTGCAACCCTCCAGCCTCAGCCTCTAGAGTTCTGGGGTTACAGGCATGCACCACTGTGTCCAGCCAAAATGTTAAGAAGGCTTTGCATACATTGTTATAAGTAGGAGGGTATCACTTAATGGCTATCAAGAAAGAGTGTCCTATTGCACTGCATTCTGGTTTTGGAAGCAGATAATCTGCCTTTCCCAAACATCTTCCATAGCAAAGCCAAGAGTAGAGAGGCTGCAGAAGAGTTTGGGCTGACACTGAATTTCTGAATGATCGAGTGTGTGTGATGAGCAAGACTTTGCACAGGGTGGACCTTGGAGCTGGACCAGAACTTGGGCTGAGGTGGAGTAGTTTACTTTTATTTATCTTGAAAGTGCACATCATTCTGAAGGTTTCTTAAATTGTGCACCTGAAAGAAAAATCTGTGCCAATAAAGATTTCACTTTCGTATTATGGTGAGGTGTATGTTGGTCTCATAGGCTCAGTGCTTTTACTTTATAGATTGATTGTAATAGGATCATTGTGCATGGATTTTAAAAAGGACTCTGCATCATGTTACCCACCAACAGTGTTGTCAACTTACTTATTGAGTTGCATTGATCTAACAAGACCAAATTATGTGAAATAAGTATGTATCCTTTTAGAGTGAAGTGATTTTCCTACCTTGGTCTACCTTGGTCTACGATAGGGCTAGAAACTGATAATAGATTTATTTATTCATTCCTCTTCAATGACAAACAGAGGATATTGCCCATCTTTTCCCAATATGTTGCTAACTTTAGTGGGGTCATTATAGCAGTGATTGGTGACCTCACAATTTGGATACTAATATAAAACACTATAAATTAACTTTCTCATTTTTCAACTAGAGATATGCTACAAAACTATGTCCAGTGTGGTGATAATTCTGAAAAAACTATGGGGATGGATTAAAACTGTAGAATGAAATAGAATAGGGGTGGATATAGAATACTCTGTTCAGGGAAAAAATCTCGGCCGAATACAAGACAAGAATATGGCTTAACAGCAGGCTTTGGTATGGATTCACCACAAACCATAAATGAACTCTGTCCGATGGAGCTTCTAAAAATAACGCAGTAACATTTTAAGTTCTTCTAATACTGGTGTGTTACTGAGGTTCATTTTGTTTTTCTTGGTTACACCACACCTAACATTTCATGTTGGGCTTTATTTCTTAAAAAGGATATTGATAAACAAGGACTCATTGCAGTGAAGAAGCTAGATGGAAATTTGAGACTGGAGAAAAAGCTTGTACTTCAGTAGTTGAATGGAAATACTGGAAGCATGGCCACAGGTTTTATGCAAGCCTAGAAAAAACGAAGTGATCTGAGTTTCAAAGAGTTCTAATCTGGGGCCATGTAACTGCAGAGGTTTTGGTTGTTGAATCAGTGGGCTTATTTCTTGAGGCAGAGAATTCTGTTTCTGGAGGTGTTCAAACAGAAGGTGACTGTCTTGTTCCTGGTAAGTTGTGAAGGCTGGAAGACTACAGGAGTTGATGTCTAGAGTTACTTCAACTTCAAGATGCACAGCTTTGGAGTAATTCGGCGGCTGCACCTCAGCACTATTGGACAGCACTGCAATAGGAGGGAGAAAAGAAGGCTAAGTCTGTCCTTAGCCCTTAGAAACCTGCAATCCCTACAGAGGCCAAATGGATCGCAGGGAAGGGAGAGGGCAGTAGTTCTTATTTCTTTTTCTCTTTCTTTCGTTTGTTTGTTTGTTTTGGTAGTGGGGATTGAACTCCAGTCCTTGTGCTTGTGAGGCATGGGGTGGCACCACTGAGCTAAATCCCTGGCCCTCTTATTTCTTTTTGAAGTAAAACAACCCTGCTTCGCCCTTGCCTCTAAAAGATGAAATGCCATAGAGAACCCAACATGGAGCACAAACGAAGAGGTGACTTGAAGGGATGATATTCAAGGTAGCTGCTGACTTGGGCTCTCACCTGTCAGGCTTTTGCTCCACCCTCCATGAGGCCTCTGTTGTGTCTCCATGGAATTTAAGGCTTTTTGGAATTCAGTGTGAAACCACTGCTAAGGGGAGGCCTGAGATGCAACTCTTTGATCTGTGAGGAGCAGGAAATGGGAAAATTCTGGGGAAACATTGTCTAGCTTTTTGAGTCCCATTAAATGCACTATGTCCACATAAACCCAAAAAGAACAGAAAAAATTGCAGAGGAATTTTTTTCAGCTCAAGTCCTTTTTACCTATTTGAAACACCTCATCTGTTGTGTACCCTTCTTTCTGTGTTTTAGCTCTACAGCTTATATTTCACATTTCATCTGGCTTCTTCAGTTTTAGTCATCTAAGTTTTCTGTTTGTTTTTTGTGATGCTGGGCCTTCATTTTTAGCTATGTTCTCACTCTTTTTATTTTCGTATCAAGACATTGTCTTACTAAATCATTATGTTGCCCAGGATGGGCTGACACTTGTCATCTTCCTGTCTCACACTTTAGCATTTTGGGATTACAACATCACCACCGCAATTGGTTTAGTAATCTAGTTTGCGATTTGCTTGCTTAGTTCAGCTGGGTTTATCCAGTCCCTATGTGTCAGAAGGGGAGAAATGCCAGACATCTGTAGAGTCCTTATGGATTCAGCACTTAAATGTTTGGGTCTGTTGTCTAAAATAGGAGTCTGGCCACTCCAGTGTTACCTATTGTATCTGTGAAATTCCCAAGTAGGGTATATGAAAACAATGACGCCAGAAACTTTGATAGGATTTCCCCTGTTGTCCCTCTCTGTGCCTTCTCATCACACATTTCAGGTGTATCTTTGGTTGCAGGGAAGTGTAAGTCAGGGACAGAATAGCATGGAAACATAATACTATTTATAGCAGTCAGAATCTAACACAGTGAATTGAGTTATTTGACAAATTAAATAAAGGTGTGGATGTGATTTGGAGAAAAAAGCAAGGGGTGGAGGTATATTACCCCTAGGTCTGAAGGGGAAGGGGAAGGACTAGTTGCTGGGACCATCACAGAAAAGTTGAAATCGTAAGGCAAACAGACTGGAGCTGTAGTCTTCAATAGAGAAAGGCAGGTAAAATGACAGCAGCCATTAGGGATGGAGCTAGAGAAGCTGACTCCACTTTCCACTATCTTGTGAGGTTTTGCTAGTGCTTTTCATTGTCCAAACATAAAGGGAAGTGAAATGTCAATGAAACCTCTTGGTGGAGTCCCATAGCTGTCAGCCTCTCGCATTTGGAGCAGAATGGAAAGTAGATTTGAGTGGGCAAATGGAAGATGCCCAGCATGCCAAACGTCAAATGCAGGCCAAGTGTATTGTATTAGCTCTGTAGACAGCATCACAATGATACCACCTCACTTGCATTCCTAGTGCAGTTGGGACCATGTGTTTTACTGAGTGTTACAAAATGTTAGTAGATAAAGGCCTCTTCTCTAAAAGCCATGTACAGGGGGGTGAGATCTTCTTACTAAAGTTAATGCTGAGCATTTTCCCAACCATTTCTCAGGATTGTCAAGAAGCCAAAGGAGCCTTTAAGAATATCTGGCTCTGCCTCCCAGCTGATATTTGCCTTTCCTGGTTTGCTGAGAAGACTTTTCAGGATATTAGCCAGCTTTTAATTCTGAGACCAATACCTGACATATACAGTATAAAAGAGGAGGGGCTTATTTTGGTTACAGTTTCAGAGGGTTCAGTCCCTGATCGGTCAGCTCCAAGGCAGAAAGGACTTGATGGAAGGGTGGGGAGAAGAAAAGCTGTCTAATCCATGGCAGCCAGGAAATAGGAGCAAAGACGGGTGAGACTGAGAGATATACCCTTCAATGGCATGTTCCTTCAGTGGGGCCCCATTTCCTGACAGCATGCTCAGCTATAAACTTAACAATGGAAGGATGCATGGATGAGTGCAGTAACACAGTGATCCAGTCTCTTTCCGAAAGCCTATCACTGCATTCATGAAGCATCTGGGTGATATTTTAGATCTAAAACAGGATCTGAGGAATATGGTTCCTCAACACTGAGGAGCATCCTTTCTGCTTCGTAACTGAACCAAAAGAATGATGGGCAAATAGCAACTGGTCTGAACATTTTACTAGTACATGCATGCAATTTACAGTCATCCTAGGGAGTGGTTACATGTACACACCACAACTTGTTTCTTTTTAAATCCTCTTCTCCTTCCCTCCTTCTTCCTCTAATTACCATATCCTATTTTTCATTCTTACTGATATTACATATCTTAGATCATGTTATGGCACATAATGTTTACATTAATTGAGGTTAATAGGTTCCTTTACATGGCATATCTTTATTCTACTTACCCTTCCCCACCTCTTCAGCTGTGCCTCAGAGCCACCACAATGAGCTATAGAGCTCAGCTGTGCCTAAGCTGTGTCACCTGGCTGCAACGCTCAGCTGTAACACTTAGCCACGCCTCTGAGCTGTGGCACTTAGCTGCAACACTGAGCTGTAACACTTGGCGATGGCACGGAGCTGCTCTGCTATGTCACAACACTTGATTCCCCGACTGGGAAACTGAGCTGCCTTTTGAGTTATCTATTCAGAGTCAGAGTCGCAGATGGGAGCCCTCTTTGAAGAATGAGACAGTGGGCCTCCACCCAGTTGGGCAGTTTCTTCTCTATCAGGTGAGGGTGTCTGAAGACTACACTTGCTTCTCCTGACCAGACTTGGGAGAAGAGGTGGCCTAATAAAGCCCCTTCAGGACTGCAAGACCTGGTGAAGCCCCCGCCCCCACCCTGGGCCCTGTTTGAACCCAGTCAGACCTGTTCCAGTGGACAGAAGGACAGTGATTGCCTCTCATAGTCTCAAGTCAGAGACCTCAGCCAGGATCTCCCTAAGGGAGGAAAGAATGTTTTAACCTGAGTAAGTGGTGAATTCGTGAGTGAGTGTAACTGGGCATGGTCCTCCATGACTGCTCCGTGTGGCTCCACAACTTTGGCCTCAGAGTCTGATTGCATTCTATCCTGTGGTTCCGTGGTGATCTTGTGCAGCATAATGGTGACTTACCTCCTGTAACAGGAGGCTGAGCAGGCAGGGGATTACCTGTCCACCTTAGCCAAAATGCGACTAAGTTCCTGAGAGGGATGCAGCCAGGTGGACACTTGTGTGGTCTTTTTTGGGGGGCTCCCATCCTTTGTCTATTGCATCACCATTCTGAGGTCTCACCCGGGCACTACATATACCATAGGTAACAGCCATAGGAAACCCACAGTCCTAGACTGCATGATCAAAAATTTTAAGAAGGGATTTAGTGGGGAATATGGAGTTAGACTGGAGTCCTCAGGATTTCAGACCCTCTGTAAAAGAGATTAGCCCATTTTTTGTAGGGTTGCCCCCTCATGGAACCCTGGATGTTCAGACTGTGCATGCAGTCTGGAAAATCATTACTGACAAAAAAGGCTACCCTGACCAGTTCCCCTATATTGATTCTTGGCTAGAGGACCCTACTCCAGACCCTACTTCCCTGGGTCTGATTCTGCATTGGTAGGAGAGGACAGAGTCATGTTTTTATATCCCAAGGTGGTGGCCAGCTCTCCAAGACCTGGAAAAAGCCAATTCTCTTTGTCCATTGGAAATGATAATAGGCCTGTCTTTGTAGCTGAGGCTGTCTAAGGCCTCTCTGATATGCTGAAGATTAAATGGAATCTGTGCACAGCCTATCAGCCACAAAGTTGAGAGAAAGTATAATATATAAATCAAACCCTTAAAACCATCTTGGCTAAGTACTGCCAAGAAATGGGGCAGAGAGGCCAGTGTGCTCAGTCAGGTGCACACACAGACCCTTAGGTTATTCCCCATATAAGATAATGTTTGAGAGACCTCCCCTACTCATTAGATATTTTAGGGGAGATGTTATAAAACTAGGAGATAATTATATAGTCTTAGAGTTGCAAACATTAGGTAAAATATTTTCACAAATTAATGAAAACATCTTAGAAATAACCCCCATCCATATGGGGAAGGCAGCACATCCCTTTCAACCAGGAGATTCAGTTCGGGTTAAAGATTGGAAAAAGTCAAAACTCCAGACTATTTGGCTAGGGCCATATACTGTTGTGCTTGCTACCCTAACTGCTGTCAAAGTTACAGGTATTACCCGTACATCACACCCAAATTTAAAAAAGACCTTCCCCTCAGAGGTCCTGGACACCTGAACTATACACCCAGATCCCAAGTATCCCTTTAGGACTTGGCTTATATGGAAGACCTTGGGACTCAACCTTGCCTTGGAGATAGCACCAACAGACAAGAGCCCTTGCTCTAGTCACACTGGGAGCTGACTAGTCTAGGCATAGCTGAAACCTGAGGACACCATTCACGGGATGTAGTTGGAGTCACTCTATAAAATGGCCATGCCTTAGCCTTACTAACAGCAGAAAAGGGGGAGAACTTGTATCTTTCTCAGGTTAGAGTGCTGTTTCTATATTAACAAAAATCAAGGGTCATTCATGAAACTGTAAAAGGTCTTTGAGACAGAGCTTTCAGGTTCACGGGAACAATCCCAAACTAGTGAGTTTTTGAGTTTCTCCTGGGATAACTGGACCACATGTTTTGCCCCACTACTTGGAACTCTGGTCCTCATCTTCCTGTTGCTGATGATTGGCCCTGTCTGTTCAGGTGCCTCACAGTGTTCCTACAAGACTGAGTTCAAGCTCTCACAAAGCAGTCAGTATGGCAATTACTGGTGAGGGCTCACCTAAAATATGACCCTGTAGCTAATACTAGTGATGCCCTATGAGGCTATGCCTAAATGGGGGAATGAAAGGGGGGAAATGATAGAGAAGTGACAGGCCCCAATAAGACAGGACCTTGGCTTGCTGCCATTTTTTTCCCCACTGAGTGTTATTTTGGAAATGTGAGTTTGTGCTGCTGTGTTCCTGCCCAATGTATCAAAATGGTTTGTGACTCTTTGAACTGTGTGATCTTTCAGGAACACTCTGTTAAGCTCTGCCCCTAACAAGAAAGTTTTGTTAAGCTCCACCCCCTCTCAGGAATGTTCTGTAACTCCACCCCCCTGCTTCACTGAGCAAGCTCATAAGGCATGTGTTTCAGGAATGTTTTCTAACTCCACCTATTTACTTCAGGAATGTTCTTTAACCCTGCTTCAGTGAGCACGCTTACCTACCCTATAGATGCTTATATAAGGAGGCTTTCATTTCTGGTAGAGCACTCAGACTCATCTGAGCTTGCCAGAGCTTGCTGGCATAGTGAAGGTTTTTCTCCACCTTTTCAACTGACCATCAGATTCCTGAGTCTTCAAAGAATGAGGGCTGTGACCCCCAGAGCTGCTGCACTGAGCTGTAAAGCTCCTCTGTGCCTTCTGAGCTGTGGCACTTAGCTGTGACACTGAGCTGTAACACTTGGTGATAGCACAGAGCTGCTATGCTATACCACAACAACCATTCATGCTTTTTCCCTTGGACCACTTCCCTATTGCAAGAGGTTCATCTCCTTGTCCCCTTCTATCCATCCTTATTATAATAGAGAGAACTATTATAAATAATCTAAAAACCTACAAAATGTTAGGAAAATGTAAAATGACTTTTGTCTCTAACAGCAATCTGCTTTGTTTAGTTTAGTTCAAACTTAACAGACACTGGAGGCATTGACCATGAAGTGGGATATCTGGCCTCATCCCTAACCTTGAACATCCCCTTTCGGTGCACTAGAATAGACAGATCTTGAGGTAAACTCCCTCATTGCAAAGAATTGTTACTTCTGGGTTAAAGTTAATGGGTTACTGTAATTTGTACATGGGTAATCTGAACTAAAGAAATGAAATGTAACCACCGGAATGAGATCAAGTCTGTAAAACCTCTTTTATAGAGGAAGCTGCTGCTGGGGATTTGGCTCAGTGGTTCTGCTGCCTGCCTCACAAGCACAGGGCCTGAGTTCAATCCCAAGTACAAAAAAAAAAAAAAAAAAAAAAAAAAAAAAAAAAAGAGGAAGCTGCAACCCAATAGGAGGTCAATCACTGGTACTGCCTTTTTGAATGTGATTGACCCTTTTCTGACAAAATAAACTTTTAATTTTACTTCCATTCAGCTCATCTCTATGTGCATGTCACTTGCCAATTCCTCCCACAACATTTATTCTCTTTGTTTGTATCTTGACTCAGTCAAATGAGAGATGCCATACAGTATTTAAGCTTGTGTGTTTGGTTTACTTCCTCCAATATTACATTTTTCAGGTGTATCCATTTTCCTACAAATGTCTCAAATTGGTCATTCCTTACAACAGAGTAGTATTCAATTATACATTTCATTATTCAATTATACATTTTCATTATCCAATCATCTGCTGATATGTATATAAGCAGTTTCCAGGACTTAGCCATTATAAATTGTGCTGCTATAAGCATTGATATACATGTATCACTATACTATGATGTCTTAAGCTCTTTGGGGAAGATAGTTAGCAGGGGGTTTCTGGGTTATATAGAATTTCTAATTTCATTCCTTTGAGAAATCTCCCTACTGATTTCCATAATGTTTGTACTAGTTTATATTCCCACCAACAGTGAAGGAGGTTTCCTTTCTCACCGCAGCCTTGCCAGTATTTGTTATTGTTTGGTTTCTTAGCAATTGCTATTCTTTCTGGAGTAAGAGAGAACCTTATCATTGCTTTAATTGGCACTTCTCTAATGGCCAGAGATGTTGAGAATTTTTTAATATATTTGTTGACCATTTGTATTTCTTCCTCTGTGAAATATATATTGATTTTCCATTTCTTGATTGAATCTTTAATTTTAGATTTTTTTAGTTCTTTGTATATTCTAGATATTATTCCTCTGTATGAGGAGTAGCTGGCATTTTTCCCCAAATCTGTAGGCTGTCTCTTCTATCTACCAATTGATTCTTTTGCTGTACAGAAGTATTTTAGTTTGATATAATTCATTTGTTGAATCTTGCTGTTGTTTCTTCTACAATTGAGGGGGAGAGGAAAGAATAGAAAAACAGAATGAATAAGACACAGGAGAAAGAAGTCAGGAAAAGAGATATGGTAAAATTAGGAAGAATATAAAGGGACAAAAGAGAATTCCCTTACCTTCTGTAAACTATACTGGGGGAAAAGGCAAGAGAAAGAGAAGCACACATGCACAGACATCTCATAAGAGAAAAAGGGGTAAAACAATGGAACAAAAATGTGGGGAGAAATGTATATAAGGAAGAAAACAATAAAGAAAAAAATTAAAAGAGTAAAATAAAAACAATGCAATAAAAAAAGCAAAAGAAAAGATGTATGGCTCTTTTCCTCAGCCTAGGGTTAAGGAGCAGAGCTCAAGCCAGCGTGGGTCTCTGTTCATGCTGGAAGTCTAAGGTGGCAGTCTGCCCCTAGAACAGTGCTGGGTGTAGAGATCTGCTTAAATAGTGAAACATAGTACCAGTGTGAGGTTCCAATCCTTTGTAACTCAGGCTGAACCCAGCCTCTGACTTCAGAGCATGGTCTGTAATCATGAGCTTCTCTCAGTGGGACTCCTCCCAGTCTGCTCTCCAACTGCCAGCAATCTCCCCTGACTGTCCTTTCATTCACTCGGGAACTTGGCAGTGTGAAGCAGTTAAGGGGCTGCTTTGGGACTCAGGTCCAAATACTCATCCCTTCCCTATAATTGCATCCCTGCCAGCTCTTGCTCCACAGTTGTAGCACTGGGCACTTGCATTGAGGTCACTCACCAACTGTTGATTGTGGAAGACCGCTCTGGAAGCAGTGTCCCATGTTTTCCTTGCTGGTTCCAACTGTAGGTTATTCTTTTGATCCCAATGCAGATCTATGGTTCTCTTTGAGCAAAAATAGTTGTTAATTTCAGCTTATCTCCCACTGGTGGCTAGCCAGGCTCTGTTGGTGTCTCTCCTCCATGGTGTGATCTGTTTCTTCAGTATCACTTAATATTATTTTCTTCTCTTCTGTCAGTTCCTTCATGGTTCTGAGGTAATCTCTACTCACTTCAGTTTCTCTCCAATCTATTATTTTCCAGATCCTAGACACTTCATCCTGGAGAAGTTGAGTTGCTAGTACTCACTGCTCCCATATTTTGGTACTCTCTCCGGCTTGGACATTTTATAACCTCATTCTGTTCAATTATCCTTTATATCAGTGAAAAGCCATTTAATCCTCAAATTGGCAGGCACATATATGTGAGTTTTACATTTTATAGGTTAGCAACCCCAAAGAGTATTATGTGGCCAAAAAGTAATTAAAAATTTTAACTGCTCAATTTATGCAGCAAATATGCTCAGCTGGATATTTTATTCAGTTGTGTCTTAGACTGCTTAAGTAACAAAAATGTTATAGACTGAGTATCTATAAAACATAGAAATCTATTTACCATACTTCTGTGGATGGGGAATGCCAAGATCAGGGTGCTCTCAAATTAGGGGCCTGGTAAGGGCCCCTTTCTGGTTCATGGATGGCTATCTTCTTATTGTGTCCTCACATGATGAAGGGAGGATTTAGAAGAGCAGTTATTTACATTCATGAGGGTTCTGTCCTAATGACCTGATCAATTCCTAATAGACTTACCTTCAAAAATCATCACCTTGTGATTAGGTCTTAACATAAGCATATGGGATCTGGGGGGATCTACTTGGGATCTATAGCTGATCGTCTTTCAGCTGTGGGTTACTTTCATAATCCATGGATTATTTTCTCTACAGGTAAAGTCGATGTCTGAATTATAGGAAACTTTAAGTGCAACTAAAAACTAGTTATTGGCTTCATATTACAGGAGAGAATTCTGGCTATCAATTTTTGCAAAAGAAACTACCCTAAATTCAATACCATTTATGGTTCAATTTGTTAATTGACCTCTCAGGGGAAGTTCATTTTGGGATTTCTCATGTGATTACAGTAAGAAAGTAGTTAGGAGTGGAGTCATCTGAAAGCTCACCTAGGCTGGTTATAGAAGAAGGTACACTCGTATGGTTGGCAACTAACTAGCAGCTCAGTAATACTGATTATGCCCATAGCAGGCTGTGAAGAGTTAACCCCACAGTTGTTTATAGACGTGAGTCTGGCCAAAGCCTACCTGCTGAGGTTAGAGTAAATCACACCGAAGTTCTGTTCCACAAATAAAACCTTATGACTAGAAGGACGAAATTCTAATCACAACCACATATTTTGTTTATTCTGTTCCTAATTTGAGAAAGTTTGTCTTGTTCTTTATGAATCTTGTTTACATTAATTTCCATAGAAACCACACACAATTCTGCTCTTGCCCATAGCTTGTCTTTACCCCAGTTGATTGCCAATAAAAATAAGTGCCTGGGTCTGGCCAGCACCTTTGTCAGTTGCACTGGAATTGGTCGTCCTGACATCCTACTTTTTCTCTTAGTTCTTTTAGATTCATTTCTCAGGCCTGTGTCATATACTGGGCAGAATACTGGAATCTAACTTCAGGAGTCTTCAGTAAGGTAATATTAATGAGTAAAGTACAAGGCCAGGATTTAGCTCAGTGGTTCCTCCACCTGCCTCACAAGCACAAGGACCGGAGTTCAATCCCTGATAACCAAAAAAACAAAAAACAAAACTAATAAGTAAAGTGTGGGGTCCCAGTCATGGCCCACTGGCATTTGACATTTGGAAAATAACTTCTTCCTGTACAGTTAAGGCATGGACACAATCTATGCAACATTTGTTACTTTTCAAGGACACTGTTTGTTAAACTTGCTTTGTTCTTTGACCCTGGGATAACAGGAACTCCTTAGCCAAAGATCTGATGTTATCTGTAAGAGTCAGGAAATCCGGTCTTTACATAAAAATAAAAACAATTGCTTGGTGCTTCCTACTGTTGTGTGCCCTTAAAAGCTTCTTGCTGATGTGAGTCTTTAAAAGGAGTTGTTTTGGTGAAATAAATCAGACTTCTCTTGGTCTCCACTCAGGCTTGAGTGTTCTTTCCTTTCTCAATCCTCACTCCCCAACTCAGGCATGTTCGTGATGTGGCGGCTGGGCCGCCACAGTAAAGTGCAAATCTTCTTAGGATTTAGTCACTAATTTATGGAGAGTTATAAAGGAAAAAAATAATTAGAATAAGCAAAGTCCCAAAGGTATGTAAAAAAATGCTATGAAGTGTGGTTGAAACATATGGTGAATGTTTAAATTAAAAAAAATCTTTTCATGAGAAACTTTAGTTGAGCTGTTATAGCTGCCTTAATGTTCTGAACTGAATCAAAGCCTTTATTTTTCCTTGTTGTTTTGACTTTGAGGAAGAGCTGGAATTTGCATGGTACAAGTTCCAGTGACTAAGGTGGGTGAGGATACAGTTATGTTTTTATGAAGATTTTTTTCCATTGGGTGGCACTTGGTAGCTGTATTCACTTTTTTTTTTTGGTCACACTTTGTAGAGACATGAAGACTTCCAGAACTGCTTTATAAACAAAGTGGCAAGAATAATTGGAAAGGTGTGTTTAAAGCTAGTGGTAATATTTTGAGGGAGATTAATGACAATGTGTCTTTTACTGTAACGTATTTTAAAAATTTAAACATTTATTATATATTTTGATCGTAGTTTATGTACATAAGAACTAAGTGTTCTAGTATTAAAAAATACTTGTAGTTCATACATATATATATTTCTTGAAGGTAATCAAGGCAAAGAAAAAATTCAAGAAAAATTGTTCAAGCCAATGTAAGCCAGTAAGAAGTATTAAAAAAAAAGAGAAAAATGTAATAAAAACACAAAACACATGTTAGAAACACATAAAACTATATCAGTTCTCACTAAAGTGGTAAGCTTTAAGGGATTAATTAAAGAAAGATTCTTAGAGTAAATGAAAATACATTCCAACTGTATTCATAGATGTGAATGTTCACAGGTACATATATAGATGTATAGTATTTACATAGAGTAAAAAATGATTTAATGAGAAAATACTGATCAAATATAATTGGGGTAACTATATTATGTCATCAAAGTCATAGAATAAATTTAAGGTAAAAATTATTATCAGTGATCAGTTGTAACTATATAATGGTGTGAAAACCATTAGTAAGGTTTTTTATAGTGCCTACATGTATTAAATGTATATTGAATCCAGACTGACAAAATTATGGAGAAATGGATATATAGATAAACATATAATCATAGTAGTTTTTCTTATCTAATCTTTAAAAAATTTTAAATCAACACATATTAATTGTATATCTTTAAGGGGTACAGTATGATATTTCACTGGCAACATATAATGTGTAAAGATAAAATCAGGGTAATTAGTGTATCTACCCCTCAAATACTTATCACTTCTTGTACTTAGAATATTCAAAATCCTTTTAGTTATTTAGAAATATGCAATAAATTATTGTTAACTATAGTCACCCTACTGTGCTATAGATAATTTAAAAGTTTTAGCATGTCTTCTTCAAGTATCACTATGTATATAATCATGCAGTGTGTGAAACAAATATATGTGACTACAATGTATGTATCAACTTGGTATCAAGAAAATTTGAACAACACAGTTAATGAGCCATATTTGTGAGGGTAGGAGAGGTGATGTTACAGGGACATTTTAACCACAAATTTTCTATGGCTTACTAGCTACAATTTATCTCTCACTTGTCCAGAGAGTCTGTAGAGGCTCATGGAAGCTCACTATCTCTTAGGTCCACTATTGGGGACAAAGGGACTTCTTCACACACTGCAGAGGGAAACAGTGCAGAGAACTCTGTATGGTTTCTCACTGACTCAGCTTGGAAGAGATTCATGAACCTTCTACTGCAATATGATGAAAGGTAGAGAACCTGGAGAGACAGGGAGCAGAGATGCCTGGTCCCTTAGAGTCAATATCTGTCCCAAAAGCTGAACCTAATGGAAGCAAATGACATCGTATACATATAAAGCACAGGTTGGAATTTTTTTTTTTTAAGCTGAGCATATACTGGTCTATGATAAAGATAAACACATATTGTAGAATAAATATTCTTCAAATACACATTCTTCTGCTTTTCCAATTTGAAAAGTAAACCAACAGCCAATATCATACTAAATGATCAAAAACTGAAATCCTTCACATTAAAATCAGGAACAAGACAAGGACGTCCACTATTACCATTCCTGTTCAATATAGTTTTGAAAACATTAGCCCCAGAAATTAGACAAGAGAAAGAAATAAAAGGAATAAAGATAAGAAATGAAGAAATCAAATTGTCATTATTTACAGATAACATGAAACTCTATTTAGAAGACCCCAAGAACTCCACCAAAAGTCTTCTAGACTTAATAACCAAATTCAGCAAAGTAGCTGGATACAAGGTCAACACACAAAATTCAATAGCTTTTCTGTACACCAAAAACAGACTAAATGAGAGAGTAATCCCAGCAGCATACTTCACAGACCTTGAGAAAACAATTCAAAAATTCATTTGGAACAAGAAGAGACCTAGAATAGCAAAAGCCATTCTACACAATAAAGACAAGGTAGGGGGTATCACAATCCCCAACTTGAAACTATACTACAAAGCTACTATGATGAAACAGCAACTGGGAAAGAAACAGAACTGGGGACCAGTGGATCAGATTAGAAGATGCAGAACCAACTCCAGACACACTCAGACACCTCACCTTGGACAAAGGAGCCAAACACACTCAATGGAGCATACATAGCCTCTTTAATAAATAGAGATGAAGAAACTGGGTTTCAACTTGCCAAAGATTAAAACTAGACCTATATCTCTCAGCAGGCACTAAACTAAAATCAAAATGGATTAAAGATATAAATATTAAACAGAAACAGTAAACTAGCTGGAAGAGCGATTAGGTATAACTCTTGAAGACATTGATGTAGGAGAAGATTTTACGAACAAGACCCCAGTTGCCCATGAATTAGAATAAAGAATCAACAAGTGGGGTCTCTTCTTATTCAAAAGCTTGTGCACAGCAAGAAGAGTGAAGAGACAACCCACAGTGTGAGAAAAAATTTTCACCAGCTGTTCCTCAAAGCTCTATCTAGAATATATAAAGAAATTAACAAAAACCAGACCTCCAAAATGTAAAGACCCAATCCAAAAATGGGTATCTGAAATGAACAGACATTTCTCAGACAAAGAAGGAGAAATAGCCAATAAACATAGGAAAAAAATGTTCAGTACCACTGGTTATTCGAGAGATGCAAATGAAAACAATGCTTCCATCTCATTCCAGAGAGAATGGTTGCTATCATGAAATCAACCAATGACGAATGCTGACGGGGCTGTGGGGAAAGAGCACCCTGTTCCACTGCTGGTGGGAGTGCAGACTGGTGCAACCACTGTGGAAATCAGTATGGAGATACCTCAAAGAACTAGGATTGGAAGTCCCATTTGACCAAGCTATCCACCTGCTTGGCATCTTCCCCAAAGAATTAAAAGAATCATACCACAGTGATATATGTGCACCCATGTTTATAGTGGCACAGTTTGTAATAGCTAAAGCTTGGAAGCAGCCCAATTGTCTATCAATGGGAGACTGGATAAAGAAAAAATAAAATTTTTAAATAAAATGAAGTACTACTCAGCCATAAAGAATGAGAAACTAGAGACATTTATAGCTAAATGGATTCACATTGAGGTAATATTCTTAAGTGAAAGAAATAGGACACACATGTGTAAATACTGAATAGTCTCTCTGTTTTGAGAAACTGAAAGTGTAAACAAGGATTAAAAGGTATAATAGATAATGTGAAACAGGAAGATAATGTGAAATAGGAAAAGCAAAGTGGAGGGGGAGATAGAAGGGGTAGGGGAAGGGAAAATGAAAAACTAGAGGCAAAGTCTTTGTAGATAGGGAGGGGTGGAGGGGTTGAAGGGAGGGCAGGGGAGTGGGGAAAAAATAAGAACGGAGATGGATTATGTAAAAGTGAAAATTTCCACTGATGAATGTCATTACATTGTATACCTTAAATGTACCAATAAAATTAATTAAAAATACAATTTGAAATATAAATATCATACAAATGACTCAGAAGAAGTCATAATGAAAATTATGCATATATTCATTCCTGGTTTATTTTTACTTAAGCATGAGTATTTATCTACATCATTAAAAACTTTGAAAATGGAATCACAGATCCCTCATCATTTAGTTGAGTTTTCTTCATTAGATTTGGTTAAGACAGCAACTATAAAATTTAGGTCACATTCAGGACTCTTTGAGCCCATTTGTGAAGCTAAAATCCCTTAGAAATAGACCATGGACCAGGATGGTCAAAGGGGAAGACAGAAATCTGGGCTCTCAAGGACACATTGAGCCAAAGAACTTGTTGGGAAGAAATGACCAGAAAGGGCAGGATAAGTGCTCCCTCTTTCTTCCCTTCTGCTGTGGGTCTGGAAAAAGTTACCCAGGACTGACATAAACTGGGACTATTAGAAGAAATCTATTTTCCATGTAATGGGGGACAGTCATGGTTCAGTGACAAGATTCCATCTTCAGTTCCATCAGAAAAGCAGAATAGAAATTCCTTTTCTGATGGAAAAAAGTCTAAGACCTAAGACGGCAGACTCTGATGTTTTGTTTTGTTTACTTTTAGGAAAGAGAGAGAGAGAGAGAGAGAGACAGAGAGAGAAAGAGAGAGAGAGAGAGAGAGAGAGAGAGAGAGAGAGAGAGAGAGAGAGAGAGAGAAAGTCCCAAGGCACCAGAAAAACACTAAGGACCATTTTCAGGTGTAAAGAGTGAGCATGTATCCAACAGTTCATTAAGTCACACTGCCTTCCCTGAAGAGGGTCTCTATGTTGAACCTTACTTCCATTTTTTCCAGTTCAGTAGGCTGAGGAAGGAGAGGAACAGGCTCTGGTCAGGGCCACCCAGCTGCCACAGAAGTGCAGGTTTGCCCAGAGGTCCTGCTCTTCCTGCCACTGCCTTAGCCCCAAGAATGCGTCTCCAGCTTCAGCAGGCCAGGGCTGAAGGTTTCTCTTTTCTTTGGACTCACTGCAAATGGGAGCAACAAGGGCCATGGAAGCCTGTAGTCCTTTACAAAGTAGGGTCTGACTGGAAGCCACAGGGGCCAGAGGAAATCCAAAGGTTTGCAAAAGTGTTTTGCTGTTTTCCATATCCCTAAATTGGTCTGCCCAGTGCCTCAGGCCACAGACAGTGAACAGCACTGGGTACAGTGGGTGCTGCTGTGTGAGGCTGGTGGATTGGATGGGGCTTTTGTGGGACTAGAGCTACCCCGGATGCTGTTGTAATTTTGTGGCTTCATCACATGAGCTGTAGGCTCCCTAGATTCTCTGGTCAGACTGACTTTATTTTATTTTTTTGAAAAGCTCATCTCTATTTCTCAATTGCACTGGTTTAGGGATTTTCTGATGAGCCCCTTTTGATAAATACCGCGTTTTGTTTTAAATGGGGCTGGCTTAAATCTCTAGGACTTTTACTGGATCACTCCTCATACAATCTCTTGCTGAAGTAAAAGTGTGCTTACTGGAGAAGCTTTTTTGACCAATCATCCACTCTTTCATTGTGTAGATTTATTTACTAATTCAAAGCATGGTTATAAGTGACTGCTCTAAGTGTATTCTCCCCAAGGTGCTGTACATAGGAATACAATGAACAACAACACAGAAACAGGCATGTGTGACGATGGAAACTTAGGTTACAAGTGAGTCTTTGTGCCTGCAGGATGTTCACATGTTCATATTAGTAACACTGCTGAACTTTGCAATAGCTTGAAAGCCCTTGGTGGGATGAAGGGCAAGAGATGGTCTAGATCTTACAGTTCGCTCTGTCTCGTTAGACACCCTCTCCCCTCACAGCCCTTCCCTCAGCTTACCCTCCCTTTATAGCATGGGAAGTTCACAGATCTTATTATCTGGGACCGGAGAAATCCTGGGGCAGAGGGTTTGATAGCTCCATGGCAAACAGAATTCAGTCTTTTTAGGTCCACATCCCCAGCACAGCGTAGAAGCTGGCACAGGGCACGCACACACAAAAGTGTTGAATGAATCAAGGAGGGGCATGTCTAGGAGCTGTGTGTGAAATAAAATGACCTCATTTAAATTTGCCTGTGTGAGGAAGGAGGGATAAACAGGTTTTTCTCTCAGAGAAAGTCTTCTGTGTCAGAGCCAATCACTTCTCAGTCTCTTCCAGTCTTTTCTTAGTTTCAAATGTCCCCAGGGACAAGCAGCTAGTGACTTGGAGAATCTGGAGAGCCACAATATTCAGAAGGACCCACAACCATTTCCAGTTTGGATAGAGTTCTTTGAGAGCCCAAGAAGCCAGGCAGCCTATGCTTGAGGTAAGGTTCAACTTGTCATTTGTTTGTCACAGTCAGTCTATGTATGTTCTCATCTCTCAAATCCTTTCTACGCTTATTTATTGATTTTCCCAGTGTTTGACTCACAATTCCTATAAGGACACAAATTGTGTAATTATTTGAGTTCTAGTTTCTAATTATTTTTAGCTCAGCAGAAAGCTCCATGGCTCTGTGCACGGAAAGTGCTAACAGTATATCTCATTCACTCAGGAGCCCATCTCACCTCCCTAGCGAAGCCCTTCAGCTATCTCTGAGAGCCATGGAGACAATTTCTTCTCCTTCAAACTCTCTGGGGCCCCTGAGAGCTGCCAGTTTAACCTTTGAGTGCACATGTTCTGAGGGCCCTGAGGCCTGGAAGCCAACACCTTCTTCTGAAGTGACTTTCAGAGTTGGAAAACCTCTGTCTAGTCTCCTCAGAGGAACATCTTGAAAACATGAATAAAGGCAGGATAATGTGCCAGTAGAAGATTGAGGCAAAACAGTCTGCAGGCCAGCTGGTGACTCTTGAGAGTGGCCATCTGGACTTGCCTGGCCTTGGTCTGTGGCTTAGATCCTGTGTGGGGCCCTGTGAGGAAGCCATCTGTGGCCTGGGGGGAGAAAGGGGAAATGGCTTATGGGTTTTCTGTTCAGGTGTACACAGGGTTCAGACTTGGGGTGAGAGTAAAAGAGGGTAGTTTTGCATACTGTGTGGAGGAGGCATCTCCACAACTTGTCAGTCCCCGGAAGCCTCTAATCCTTGACACAAGCTATAGCTTTAAAGCCTGGGGCTGATGATCAGATGGTAGCCAGTGTGTAGAGTGAGTCTATGCATAACTTCAAGCCCGAGGCACATAAAATACAAGTGGGACTTCTTTTTGGTGCAGGGCTGCCTTTGCTGCACCCATGGTTAAAAGCTGCTTTCCTAGGCTGGTTACTGAGGACCTCATCTGCTTCCTATCAGCCTACACCAGGCAGGTGATGACCATCAGAAGTCTGTCATGCCTTCTGTGGTATTCTTTAGGGAGCCTCATCATTTAGGATTCATGTGGGCTATGCTGCTGTCGTCTGTGAAACTAAAACAAGCTGCCTTATTCAGAGAGAATTGTCTCTGGTCCCTCCTCCCCTCCCAGGAACGAGTCTAAATAAGAGGACCTACCAAATACCAAGAGGTCTTGCAGAGAAAAAGACTTATGTTTATTGCCTTCTGAGGCCTATTAGATGATCCAAGACTGAACTAAGCAGAAACATCAGGGTGGGCTGAATCCAACTGTCAAGCTGCTATATTTTCTTGTCAGTGAGGACAGAATGAAGAAAGCTATGCGTGCTCTTTTTCCCTCTGTGCTGATCAGCTTGCTGGGTTTGTAGGGGATGACGGGGTTTCTGAGAAACAGGAGTTTTAGTGCTAAAACCAGGACATTTATGGCAAAACCAGCAAGATTGGTCCCTCTGTTACTAACCCGGGAGAGATAAATCAAGAGCAGAAAGCAAGAACATTCTATCAAAACTCAACTCTGTAGGGGCTGTGCTTTGGGAGATAAAGGGATGAAATTTTAAACTATAAATTTTTATTTTGATTTTCCATTTCCCAAGTTCTAATTTGGATAGAAATCCCTATGGCCATTTAACTTTATGATAAATCAGTGGCTTCTTGGGTATACAATTGGGTTTTTTTTCCTCCTTTTTCTTCCTCCTCCTCTTCCTCCTCTTTTTCCTACTCTTTCCCCACCCTCCTCTTCTCCTTCTCTTCCATCTATCTCCTCATCCTCCTCCTTCTTCTCCTTCTTCTACTTCTTCTGAAAGGGATTGAGCTCAGAGATTGCTTATCCCAGTCCTTTAAAAAAATTGAAACAGGGTCTCATTATGCTGCCCAGACTGGCCTCAAACTTGGTATCCTTCTGTCTCTGCCTCTTGAGCTGGGATTACAGATGTGCATCATTATACATGGCTGGTTAGGGCTCTTTGTACAACACCCTCATTGGAGACTTAGGGACCTTGAATAAAGTTAAATGCCCTTTATTTCTATTACGTTCATAATAATGATTCACTCTCCCTTCTAGCATCTGTCCCTCTCACATGCTTACTTTCATTGTCATCTCCATGGCCTGAGTCCTCAGCACACTCTTCAGCGCATTCACTGTTCCTTGCTCCCTTGGGTACCAAACATAAAGAAGGAAAAGAAGCAGACTGACAGTGGCTCTAGTGGTGAAACCAAAATTGGTGAAAACTACAGTTTTCATTTGTTATTGGCCAGGCATGTATAGATACTTAAAGAGACGTGTAAGAGGCTTAGACTTGATGAGCCCAGATTTCCTCTAGCCTTTAATAATTGACAAGCTTTTAGAAAAACATTAAATACATCCAGTGCCAGAGAGGAACAGAAACAAAGGCACAGACTTGGAAAAGCATGAGTTTGCTTAGTGGTAAATATTAAATAGTTCACAATTTCATCAAATGCCAATTCGCCCCCTTTTTTGCTTGTCTCCTCTTTGTGGAGCTGAATGACATACTAGAAAATAATAGTGAACATCATTTGATCCCTATTGTAATTGTGTTTAGCAACTCCAGATTGATAAATCTGCATATATGAACTCATAAAATTAGCATTAAGTAAATAGATTAATATCTATAATCTTAAGAAGGACACCTGCCCTAAATAAGATTTTGCCAATCTTTTGAGACTGCATAGACAGTAATTAAAAACTGATACTTATGTGCTTCTAACTATGATCGTCAACAGTCTCATACTGATCAGTGACAACAGAAAGCCCACTGGGACTTTGATGACTGATACCACGCTGGTCCCGTTTGTTCTCCTGTAGTTGTTTTTGTAGAGGATGGATAGCTTCCTCATGTCTCACAACTGGACTCTCAACCCATCTTCTCTCAGACAAGAGGAAAATGAGCAACAGTCACTGGCAACAAAGTGAGCTCCCTAAACACAGGAACATGAGCCACAGAAAGAACAACTTGGAGAAGTATTTCCTGAAATAAAAGGAAAAAAACCACAAAGCACTTCAGCAGTCACCAAAACCCACAGACTTAACACAATCCCCATAAGAACTTAATTAGGAGACATGTTTGTGTATTTATAGAAACAGAAAGTATTACAGAAAAAGCTGGTCTGATTATAGATGCAGTTAGAAACTATTTTGTAAGGAGGCCAGAAGGCATGCTGAGATTTTAATATTGGAAGAGTTCTTTGCATCTGTGAAGTTTAAAACTACAGCAATGACAACAACTTGAGAATGTCTGCTTATTTTCAGTCCCAGTGGTGATAATGGCTAGTGGATCAATCAGAACAGAGCAGGACTGGAAGGGAGATGTGACCACCTTAGGGAAATGAGTGACAGACACATTTATGTCAGTGTCACCTGCCACACCACAATTGATTGGTGGTTGGTGCTGCTGAGACTGAGATCTTACCATGGTTCTCAATCAAACCAAGGGTCCCACCATTTTTCAGCAGCCCCTATTATAGTGTTGGAATAATTAAGGGGAAGAATCTCTGAGCTGAACTGAGGAGTCAGGGAGAGTGGCCAGTAGCTAGAATGCTGTTCAATTAGAGCTCTTGGAGGGCTGCAGAAAGCAAGCACTGGGACTGGTAATTAGCTCAAGAGCTCAGTGGAACAAACCTGTTCTTAGAGTCAACCTTGTTTTCCTCTAGAAGTCAGGGCTTCAAGTGTCCATCTGATTCCACATAGGTGGGCAACTTTCTTTCTGGATTTTCATTTCCCTCCCGTAGGATATGGAGTTGAGTTGGATTGAGACTCTAAGATTCCTCCCAGATCTAACACTGAATGAATTTTGAGTATTTATATTTCTACAAAGAAATATGTAAGTTTCTATGAATCTCTTATTTGACAATGGCATAGAAAATCTAGATTTAAAAAAAAAAAAAAGGTTGAGTCCTGGATCAGCTTCTCCAAACAGAGGTGTTTCTGAAGTCGTTTCTTTGAATTTCCCATGAGGTATTCCCTTGTCTTTAGGGAGCCAGTCAGTGTGCCAGCTAGAGGAGGTTATGGGTAAAGAAGTGAAGGAGATTTCAATGATGCAATTAAAACTATCACATTTTGAAAGCCCCCATTCTAAGGGGAAAAACAAGGAGGGAACAGGAATGCTTGAGGTGTTTTTGATTCTTGTGGGGCAATGGGGATGGTCTTACTGTCTCCTAAAAAACTTTGAAGATGTACTTAATTGTGCACTTCATGTGTCAATGGGCTTGTAGTTGCTAGGAGGCCCTAATCTTTTAGATAGAAGGTTTACTGATATGTTAGAGGAAACCACTTACTGATCCTTCTCAGTGTTTCTGGCCACAATCTATGGTAACATGTTACCATAATACTAGTCTTGACTCGGGCCATATATCAAATTGTTGAAAACAGCTTTTCCTTCCCCAGAACAGAGGTGAATATTGACCATCCAATTTTGTATTTTTTCCTCCTGGTAAAAATTTTCCTGGCCAGGGTTACCTTTTTAAAGAAATATGATGCAGGTAAAGGGTTAACTCAACTGATTTTCTTTGTGGTTCTTTGGTTCTCCTGATATTACTACATCCTATTAATGTCTAGAAAGATAAATGTTTCATTTTAAGATAACTTTAGGTTTACCAAAAATTTGTGGAGCTAGTATAGAAAATTTCCATATATCCCAGGCCCAGCCTCCTTTGCTATTCACAACCTATATTAGTATGGTATATTTGTCACAATTTTTAATAAGCTAATATTGATAGGTTATTATTAACTAATGCCTACACTGTTCAGATAGCCTCAGTTTCTACCTAATATCCCTTTTCTGTTCTAGGCTCCCACCCAGGATTCTACACTACAGTTGGATGTCAGATTTTTCATTCTCTGCTTGGCTGTGATAGTCTCTCAGGCTCTTCTTGTTTCTGATGACCTTGACATTTTGGGGAGTACTGGTCAGGTACATTACAGAATCCTCCTCTGTTAACTCTGGCTGTTGACTTTTTCATGATTAGGCTGAGGCTATAGGTTTTGGGGAGAAAGAATCTAGAGGCAAAGTGGCATTTTCATAGACCCAGTCAAAGACACCTGCTATCACCATGCCTTATCTCTGTAAATGTTGACTTTGGACACTTGCCTGAGGTAGTGTTTGTCAGTTTTCTCCAATGTAAACTTGTTCTTTTTTCTCTGCTTTCTTACTGTACCTTTTTCTGAAAGGAAGACACGAAACACAGTCTACCCTTATGGAGTGGAGAGTTTTGCAAAATTATCAATATGAAATCATTTAGAATTTTCCTGTGAAGGAGATTTGCCTGATGGTACCTGTTTTTGGAAACAGGATTTCCTTAAGTAGTTCAGGTCAACTTTGAATTCACTATGTAGCCCAGGCTTGTCTCAGTGATCCTCCTGGCCCAGTCTCCCAAATGCTGGGATTATAGTTGCGTGCCACCATGCCCAGCTTGCCTGATGCTATTTTGATGTCTCAGACTAACTTTTTATAGGCTGGACCTTTGGCTTCAGGTTATGTCCAGGCTTAAATTCTTTCTCAGTTACTCTTCTCACATGAAAGCCTGCTATGTGGTGTCCCACTCCATACTTAATTTGATAATGTCTAGTTTCCCTGCTAAATTCACCCAAGCCTTTGTGGCAAGCAAGGGTCAGTGTGTGATCGTGACAGTTAACTGTGTTGTCAACTTGAATAAGAAATGCCTACCTGATTGGTTTAGCATTTCTGGGTATATCTGGATGATTGACTTACCAAAGAGTGAAGCCCCACCCTGGGTGTGCGTGGCACCAACCAATAGGCTTGTTGCCTGGATGGAATAAAAAGGGAAAGAAGAAGCAAGTCTCTCTTCTGCTTCTTCTGAAGAGTTTCAGTGGTCACCACCACCTCTGGATGTATATCCTCAGGTTTCCAGCACAGATTTTAGTCTTCCAGTGCAGACCTTTGGCTTCCCAGCAGGGACTCGCATGAAAGGGACTCTGCAGTGAGCTAGCCCTTTGCCTTTTGAGTGGATCCTCCTGCTGTCCAGCACAAATACACAGTGATCTTTTGCACTCTTCCGCACCTGCCTCTGCAGGCGGCCATTGTAAGCCTATCTTGCAAATCCTTTATATGTCATATCATATATTATGTCATATCATATACCTATGTATTCCTCTAGTGAGCCCTAACTGATACAGTGATCCTTCTCAGAGTGTAGAGGAGTATTTAATGGAAAATCTTTAAGCAGAGGAGTTACATTCAAAAGTGCCTACTTAAAGACAAGCTACATTAGCTCCTTCTCTCAATGTCCCAGTAACTGCTGTCTCTTTTTCTCTCTGACTCAGGCTATTTCTTGGAGCCTTTCCCACTATTTTCTCTTCTGTATTCACACATTCTTGACCTGTTGGTGCCTCTTAGGGCCTAGGCCTTGACCTTTCTACCTGAGATCTACTCTGAGTGCCACAGGCAATCATACCAGGTTACCACTGCCTCCAGAATCTGTATTTCTAGCCTACTGTTCTTCCCTGATGATCTGACCCACATGTTCAAGTATTTACTAGATATTTTCATACACACACTACACATTTTAATGCACTTCTAACTTGACATGTCTAGAGAAAGGTGTTTTTTTTTTTTGTTTGTTTGTTTGTTTGTTTTTGTACCAGGGATCTAACTCTGGACTTTGCACTCACAAGGCAGGTGTGGTGCTACTGAGCTAAATCCCTGGTTCCAAGAGAAAGAATCTTGATTGTTCTTTTCTGCCCTGCTTTTCCTCTTACATTTGCAGTTTTTGTTTATGGACTCCATGACTGTGGATTTTCCCAGGCCAGAAATCTCTTACAACATCTAAGCCTTTCTGCTTCACCATCTTCCACATTCATAAATTATCAACAGATGTCAGTTATAGATCTTTCAAATTTGATTTCTTTTGTTGTTGTTGTTGTTGCTGTTGTTTTTGAGACAGGGTCTCACTATGTAGTTGAGACTGACCTGGAACTCACTATGTAGCCCAGGCTGGTCTTAAACTCACAGCGATCCTCCTGCCTCAGTCTCCCAAGTGCTGGAATTATAGGCATGCACCACCATGGCCTTCAAATTTGATTTCTACTCATGTCTTTACTTCAAGTCCTTGTCGTATTTCACACAACTCTCTTCTCACTAATCTCTCCTTAATCCAAGTTTTCTCCCTTTACTTCTCCACACTGAAAAGAATCTTGCTAAAATGCCCAATGTTTCACTACACCATCAAGGGCAACCCAAATCTGGTATGCTAGCCACTGTTCCAAGCCAGCTGAACAGATATGGACCTGTTCTATAGGCAATGCTGAGCATCTTCCTGTGAGACATGGAGAAGTCAGGCTCACCTGATGGAAGAACAGAGTAGGGAGAATTCTAGCTGGGTCTACTTACTGGAGGAGAGAGTTGAACAATGGTACATGTTTCAAATTTTGACTACTTTATTAAATTCCAAACTACTTTAAAGACACTGGCAAGATGGAAAACAAGTATTGATTTATACAAGTAATTCATTTTGTTCCTGAATTATCTACTTTTCCATATTTATTGAATTAATTGCAAGAATTACCCAAGTTCAATTTATATTGTTCTCCAAAGCATTTTTTGACTCAACTCTGTTCTGAAAATACTATGTGGTATATTTTAGGCTGTGTGTTCCAACTGAGTAGACCGAATTTGCTCAGTGCAAAGTCTTTTATTCCACCATGAACGTGTGACCTTCCAATGAATAGAGCAGTTGCTCCAAAAATGTTGGTTGGGAAATTTTTCACTTGGATAAAGTGACCTTACATCTTTTGCACAAAGCCATACATAGTACCGAGCACTGACAATCTTCAGGCTTTGAATCACTTCTGAAAGAATGAGGCTGATGAAGAAAGGTTAGCGACAATGATAACACCAATAATACTTTATGTCCCTGTACTGTGTTGAGCAATATGCAAAGCCCTTTGCATGTAATGACTCATTTAATTCTCACAACATCCATATGAGCTTGATCCTGATGTTATTTGCTTGTGATAGCTAAGGAAATGGAAGCTTACAGAAAAGACAAACTTGCCTGAGTTGGTCTCCCTGCTCTGCTCCTTACTCTAGAATGTTAGATAAGTTACTTAAACTCTACAAGTTAAAGATAAAGCTTTTTCCTCCATCCTGTTGTTTGTAATAAGGACAATGACTTAAAAATGCCTTAGTTTCACAGCTCTTTAGAGAGCATTTTCATGCAGCTCACAATCACATCATAAACTCTGGTGATCAGGATGAATGATGACAAGCTCTGTCATTTCTGGGTGTTGTACACGGTGGAATGGACTTCTGCTGCCTGGCCAGTGCTGCTATTACTTATGTAGGTACCAACTTTACCTACTGGCCTTTCATACACTGCGGTGTCTTATTTGTTGTGTTAATAATGATACACATCATCTTTTTTATTGCATATCCTCTCATGAGATCTAGTTTATCATCTACATATTATATCTTTAAAATTATTTTAAAGAATTAGTATGCGTTTGCAGTACATAATGTTTATATGCTTTAGGTGGAGTTGGTGCATGTATATAACACATTGTAATTTAAAAAGGGATGAAAAAAGACAACAATGATTCTATCTTAATACCTACTGAATTTTATTCCTCTTTTGAAGATGAATAAACAATACTAGACAATTAATGAGAGTGAACAAAATTTATTTTCCATGAAAACTGAAAAATAAGTCCACTTAATAATAAATCCCCTTGCTGACTGTCTTGATACTTATTGGCAGCCTCTCCATTGTTTGAACTGCAAGAAACAAGAGCAGGGATTAATACAATTCAGGTAACTTCACAACTGACTGTTTTCAAGAGATATGAATGCCTTTTGTTGATAGTGGTGGTATCATCTGTATTTTTATTTTCTATTAGCCAAGTTTTATCAGACATAAGAAATACAGCTTCATGGAAATACAGTTTCTCAATTTTTCCCTTTAGTTTTAATTTAGATCTCTTTGGAAAAGCTGGCAACCTTTGCATCTACTTTCCTCTTTGCATCTGCTCTGAGAGTGAGCCTTCCTTCATCCATGGAGAGGCATCCCTGGGATCCTGGATGGTAGTTCCCTAAACCACCAGCCCTGCAAGAGACTGGCCCTCTTCCTACAAAGCAGGCTGACAATTCTCATGATGTCAGCAATGGCAGCCACCATGGTTCATTATCTGGGATACAAAAAGAAGAGGCTTTGTGCACAGAGCATAAGCTGAACTTACTTGGTGGAGAAATATTGTACCTGAATTACAACTATTGGCAGTGTAATTTGTTGTGCGAATTTGGGCAAGTTGTGCTACTTCTCCAACCTCAATGTCTTCGTGCTTAAAATGCCCCTAATAATAAATATGATTCAGTACTTTTATAAAAATTAGAAATAAACTATGCAGGGTCCAGTGGATGACAAAGGGTGACATCACATATATCTGCCTATTATTAATCTGTATGTTTTCCAGTTTAAGGACCAATGTCAACTGCTGCCTCCATCAGGTTCTACCCACTGACAGAACACTCACTTTCCATTTAATAATCCTATAAAGACAGTCAAGGTCGTTAGGAAAAAAATTCTTCTGAAACTCAAAGCAGCCAGTTTCTGGCTTAGGTCAGTCTCAAGAGCACCTCTGTTTTAGGCATGCCTTGTGGATTGTGTCTCCCATCCACTCAAAGCAGCTCCAAGGCAGGGCAACCCAGGGCAAGTTCATGAGCTTGGTACCTGCCAGCCCCTGTTCCCTCATCCCAAGCTAAAACTGCTGCCCCACCCTGCCCTGTGGGCTGGTCTGACCTGTTTTTCACTCCACCATATTGGGTATTTTTATCACCGGATCTTGTGCAGTTGGGAAAAACCTTTTGGCCAGACCTAGGTATTATTTCTGAGGAGTTACCATCACTGAACTGCCTGACACCCGCCTGGGTACAAGTGGGTGGTTTTGACAGCTGCAGGGAGAGGTGCTGTGTCCTGGAGAGGGATGGGCGATGAACGCACCATAAAACCTCAGTCTGCCTGAGCATAAATCTGAGTGCTGCACAAGTTCCAGGCAAGGAAATTGGAAAGAAGGAGCCAGGTAAACAGACTTGAGTCAACAGTTGCAAAGAAACATGTCTTGTGGTCCTACTGTCCACGGCTCAGGCTGGGTTTTCAAGTTGGGCAGCTGCTTCTCAGGTGTCATCTTTGGTTTTTATGGTTTTATGAAGTTTGGGGAGAAAAATAAATGCAGGGAAGGGTGGAACTTCTGGGTGCAGTGGCCCAGCAAATACTTCTAGTGCTGTGGCACCCAACAGTTTCCAGACAGCTCACTACGGTTGGCTCCTTCTCCCTCCAGGAAAGAGAGAAAAAGGCCACTCTGCTGCCCCACGGGTCACTGAAGGGCAGGGGCCAAGGCAAAAACAGGCTGTCCGTCAGAGTGCCCTGTCTTACCACTCAGTGACATGTTTAATCTTCTGACTTTTAAATTTTAGCTTCCTCTTTTGCAAAATGTACATAATATTTGTATCTTAACTGCCTTAGAGGCTCAAATTAGATTATAAGTGTCAAATAATTTTGGAATCCCCTTATTTTGTGAAACTGTCAGACTTTATGTGAACACTTCATAATGATAATAGTAATAAATATCTACACATACCTCAACACTCCTTAGATAATTGGCACAGTGTTAGGTCATTTACATGACTGACTACATAAATTGCAGGGCATAGTGCAAAATAAAAATGAGAGGCCTCGTTCAAAAAAGAAAGAAAAAAGAAAGCATTGTTTTGGTACTAGAATAGAGAGTTGTTTCTATTCCTTTCCTTCTCCATCTTTCTCTCTCTCCTTGTCATTGTTTTTTATTTGATATTTAATTTTATACTTCCTGGAGAGTGGGGAGACTGGTGGCATGAGTACAGACCCCATAGGCCCCTGGGGACTCTGCACCTTTAAATGTGTGTGTGTGTGTGTGTGTGTGTGTGTGTGTGTGTGTGTGTGTGTGTGTGTGTGTGTGTGTGTGTGTGTGTGTGTGTGTGTGTGTGTGTGTGTGTGTGTGTGTGTGTGTGTGTGTGTGTGTGTGTGTGTGTGTGTGTGTGTGTGTGTGTGTGTGTGTGTGTGTGTGTGTGTGTGTGTGTGTGTGTGTGTGTGTGTGTGTGTGTGTGTGTGTGTGTGTGTGTGTGTGTGTGTGTGTGTGTGTGTGTGTGTGTGTGTGTGTGTGTGTGTGTGTGTGTTGGGTTCTGACAGCTGCTAGACTGACTCACCACATCCCTGCTGGGCGGGAGTCAGTTGAGCCAGGCATCTCCTTTTCTTAATGTAAGGTCAATAATGATAGTGCCCTGAGAGCAGCAGCAACGCCCCTGTGAGGCATGGGGGACTGTGGGGGACTCACAGAGGGCCTCCGGAAGTGACGGAATAAAGCTTCCGGGATGGGTGCTATTTAAGATGGCTTAGGGTACAGGTCATTAGGAGAGGTTCTGAAGGAGATTCAAGGAGAATAAAAAGCAAGGACAGATCCAGGGTGGTGGACAAAGCATGTACCCCGTTCTGGGAACTGTCCTTCCTCCACTCAAAGTATGTTCTGAGTTCTTACTTGACTGCTCCTCAGCCATGTTTGATCTAGAGGTTTGCTTATCTGGGATTTTCCTCAGGCTTCCTTTCCCACACACAAATCCTGAGGATGAGGAAGACTTTCAGTTGCAGAGGCTGTGGGCTGGCACTCTTGGAGCTCAGGTGGTGTTTTCTGACACATGGAGGATGCACAGAAAGGACGAAGAGGGACAAAGGTGACAGTGGAGCAGGGGTGCCAGGGGGGACCGCGGGGAGTAGGTGTTGGTTCTCTTATTTCCAGTTCTTCTCGAGGCCCAAGGCTTGCATCAGCCTCCTGCTCTGCAGTGTCCATCCAGTCAAGTCCCGTTGTACCTGGGCTTCTTTGAGGTGGGTTTGTGTTCCTTGAAATCCAGAGACTTCCTCTTAATTCGCCGGCTAATGCATGATTGAGGCATGGACTCATGAGAATCTGCTACAGAGCAGGCAAGGAGGTGGAGGGCAGGGGCCTGGGTGAAGAAGCTTCCTTTGTGGAGACGCACACGATGGGCCAAGCTGTCGGGATGCGGCACTTGTGGATGGCCGGGAAGAGGCAGAGATGTGAGACTATGACAGATTTCAAGGCATCCCTAGTGTGGGAAGGAGGCCACTGGACACCAGTGCCATGTTCAGGGACTTCCGGAGAGAGGCTTAGGTTAGTTTTATGCTCTGAGGATTTGTGCACCCACAGTCATCTTCCAGAGCTTCCAGAAATCTTCCGCTCTTGTTGCAGGTGTGAGCATGTCTGACAGGGTAATGGGCCGAGGCCACAGAGTAGATACGACCCCTCTGCAAGCTGTGCAACCCTTAACGAGTTACCTGCCTCTCTCTTTCTCTTTAAATCCCATCTTACTGTGTATAAAATGAAGTAATATCTAACGCAGGGTTTTCACAGGGATCAAGTGAAAGTAATCCTGATATGCATGTGGCTTGAAACAAGTGTGTGACTTTTATTTGGAGGACCAATACACAGATATTTTGAATTATTTGGGCATAATTATGTTCCAATAATTTGTAATGAATGAATTTACCCTACTCACTTAAAATTTTAATTTTCACAGGATGTTAACAAAGGTATTAGGAAAATGAATGATCATGACCAGTGATGGAAACCATAGAGAGTAGATTGGAGCCAATAGCAGAGAGCAGCTTTCTTTAGAAAACAGTTTTACTCTAAACCAAGCGAGAAGAGAAAGTAACCTAAAGCGCTTTTAACACTAAATGCATGATTGTGACCCTAAATTGCTATGTAGTAGCTTTGTCTTATGGAACCTAAAAGCTGTCCCCTCTCCAACCTACAGAGTGTTGATACATAAGACAGTCAAATCTTTCTAAAATCCAATCTGCTATCTTCCGATTACATAAAAGATAAATAGCCAGCATAGGATTCCACGTCTTTTAAAAATAATTTACACTTATCTAAACAGGTGCAGAGAATGAGGTGAGGCAGGGATCCCTCATTACAGAAAATGTGTGTGCAGAGCTTGCATTTACAGAAGAGTTGGTAAAGACAGTCCCCTAGACTGTGTGCAGGATACAGCTTGTGATGCCACTCATGCCTGGCTTCTCTATCTCCTCCCCAGGGACAGAACTGTCTTTGTCTCCCCATTTTTACAGATAAGTCTTTTTCGGTTTTTGATTAGCCACTTGAGGGCGTTTTGTCTTCCCTTTCCTTTTGTTTGTATTTATTTTGTTTAAAGACTTTTCTTGCTTTCTTGATGCCACTTTCTGGCTTAGTTGGCAACCTGGCAGCTCTTTTTGGGCTCTTCCTTTCCTGCCTCTTCTGCCGAATTCTCTGTCTGTCACACTGCCTGTCAGATCAAAGTTTCCAGGAAGCTGATACTATAGAAATTCACACTTCGGGAAGCAGAAGAAAAACAGAGAGGGCAAATAATGACTTAAAAATATTTTTATAATCCTCCGCATTTGTTTGTATAGTTGACCGTGAATTTCCAAGAACTTGGAGGAGGAGGAGGAGGAGGAAATGAAGGCAAAATTTAATGGAGCGGTTGTAGGACATAGTCTTGCAAAGTGAAGAAATATGATCTAGAGGCTTTAACAAAACACACGCGGGCTGATGCTATTAATAGCTGTGGCAGCAGCGGCATGTGGAGTCCATTATGTGTGCGGCGTGTTCGGCCCCTTGGAAATTTGCTGCACTGGTGGGCCTACTCCAAGATGTGCCCTTTATACAAAGACTCCTAGCTGTCCAGTTTCCACAGGTTGGCTTGAAACGTCTACCCCAGAGGGAAGAGAGGCCACTCCTTGCCCTTTGTGAGGCTTGGCTCGGGCTGGCCAGAACTTGGATGATGAATCCTTGGTGTCTTAATAGATCTAGCAGAGGAATTTGGACTTGGGACTCGTGAATCTGGCATCCTTATTTTTGTTCTTGGCTCTTTCTCATAACTGCTGAATGTCATCCTAAAGTTTAGAGCCATATTCTCAAAGAGCAATTAAATACAGTGAATATGATGTCTGATATCTGGTGCCAAAAACAATGGTTCTGGCTTTAGCCCAACCTCAAAGGGAAGAACATAATAGTCTTCTTAATTATCTGAATTCCTTTCTTGATACCAAGTTCACTTCTTCCCTCTTCCCTCTTTGGGAAGGCTTTCTCAATCCACCTCATCATTCTTTTCTTCAAACTCTTTTGGTCTCCTCTCATGTTGTAGAAAGTGAATGAAGTTTCACAACTCAGAGTTCATTTCTTAGCTGTGAGTCTTGTGAGAAAGCTCCAGATACCATAATCACTGGGACAGAAATTACTAAATGATTGCCGGTTGTATCACAGTTGTCATTTTATTTAATTTTCACCACAACTGTACAGGAGGTCTTGGTACTTTATATTTCATACATGGGAAAGAGCAGCTCAGGGAAAAGAAGCTGCTCAAGGTCACAAAACTTGTAAGTGGTAGGCTGTCAGGATTTAAATGTGTATCTCGTATCCATTGTGCTTAACCCATGAGTATAGCATAAGTTTTCTGAGTGTTCATTCATCATTGAAATGGAGATAGTTGTGTAACTGTACTGAGCAAGAGTTCAAAGTGTTAAGATGGAAACATGACCACAGATAATCCTTCACTTCCCCATCAATTAGGGTTTTATCACAAACTATCATAGGTTTTCTAATGTGTACAAGTTGAATTTCCACTTAGATGCTGAGTTTTCTGTGTGATGGTTCGGTCTCAAGAGGGCTACACAGACTACACCATGTGGACCCGGAGCTATCGCACAGCACATACAAATAATGAGGATGATTTGACCTTGATCATTATGTTGCCTATTACTTGATTTTTCATCATGTTTATCCAATAAGGTTAAGACAGCGTGGCCTTGTTAATCAATGTTCCTCCCCTAAGGGAAGTTCCTAACTATGGTATTGTCACCTCAGGAAATTAAGTCCACTGATTAATTAGATGTATTTCTAAAATATTTGAGTATTTTCTTCAAAGATTTCTTGGGAGTTTCATCTTCCTATTATCTATCAGAGTATTATAAACATACATAGAATGGAACCATCCGTATGCAGGATCAAGTCAGCAAGGTATTTCTTGCTTCTCTCAACTTCTTGGAGTAAGAATTTTTGACAGTAGTTCTTGAGTAAAGTGTTGTAGTTAAAAAGGAAAAGAGAAGCGGGTATCCAAGGAGAGGAATAATAAATTTCTAGCATTTCCAATCAGTGTGGGATACTAGATGGTGACAATCTGGTGCTCATGGCAGGGACAGGGCAATGTGCTTTTGTGAGAGCCAGTGATTCTCAGTCTGGTAAAAGACTCCAGATAATCTCAAAACGTGAAGATGGTCAATTTTCACAACCTTAGGAATGTGCACTTTGCACATTATTTTGGCAGAGGTGACCACCACCAATTATGTGTGTTAGCTATACACTAATTTCTGTTATAATTGCAGGTGAAAAGTATGGAGCAAATACCTCTCTGCTTGTGGATGTGTTAGTCATCTTCACAGTGCTACCACAAATACCTGAGACAATCAACTATAAAAGGTAAAGGCTCATTTTGACTCACAAAAAAAGCAAAACTAAAATAAATAGTTATTGATGAACTGTAACTTTTAGTTAGTTTCTTTGTCCAAAAAGGGTACAATATCACTTACTTTAAAAGGTTGTCAGGAGGACATATGAGTAAACACGTATTAAACATATAGGCCATTGTGAGGACTGTAATAATTGTGTGGTTGTGTCAGTATTGCTATTTTTTTCTTTATTTCATTACAATTGATAACCTAATTTCAGAGAAGTATGACCATGTTAGATTGTCACAGGAAGTTACACTAAAATTACCACACTTAAGGAAATCTTAATCACATAGGAAGGTCAAGCACAATTGTATCAACTTCATTTAACCTAAAAGAAATAATAATGGTAAAAAACTACTGGTCCAGGGCTTAACATGTAGTAGGCATACAGTAATTGTTACTATTTTCCCACTTTTTCTGCTATTTTTAGGGAAATTTCAATGAAAGAACAAATACTGAACATAATAGTTTTTGTGTTAATGGAACATTATATTATTGTAAAACATTCTAATATAATTATTATTTTTAAACTTTTGTCATACCACAAACCTTTAATAATCTCTCCACTTTAGAATGTTACTTCTTAATCACACCCCTCTTTTTAATTCACAGATTCATTGTTCTGCCTTAATTTTGAGCCTGTGATTCAGTCCTTCACACTGCTCCATCCGCTCCATTAGTCTTGGGACTTCAGCACCCGTGTTGACCTTCCAGTCTGTGGAGACAAGTTCTTCGTCTTCTATTTAGTTTTCTTCATCCCCTTGCATCTCCATATATGTATGACCATGCATAGCAGAGACACTGGGAGATACCTTCATGAATGTTCAATTTGTGAGCAGCAGTGTGGCGTTATTAGAAATGTCACCACCGCCAAGATATTACCTATATAATTCTTCTCCCTGAGCAAATACACTTCCTATTCTTTTGCTGTCCTATGTCTCATGTCCACTAGACCTGCTTAGACACACACTTCCCAGATTTGGTACACAGCCCTTGAAATGGACATGAAATATATTATTCAGGGCCATATTAAGCCATAGTAATCAAGTTGGTTCCAATGCCAAGTTATTTCACTATCTTCTGAGAATCTAAAATAAGAATTATACTGTGAATATCAGCTCATATTTGTAAAAACAGAAATGGGATCAGGCAATGGAGTCTATTATACAGATTAATACTACATACTACAGGCAGCAAATTCTAGAGACAACCTTTTATTGGCTTCTGCCTGTAATTTACTATTGGGAATGACAGCATCATATTCAATGTTGGTCTGTCTCTGATTTGATCTGAACAAAATAAACTTCACTTCGACATGTTGGAGTTGAACTGAATTAAGTTTGTGGGGAGGGAGAAGATAAAAATTGGTAGAATGGATGATTCCTTAGTCATTTCCCTTTTGGGAGGATCCACTATCTTTCCAGTTGTGCGTTAGGCTCTGAGTGTAGAAGTTAAGGTTGATGAAATCTAGTAAAGCCAACACAGGTGCCTTTCCAAAAAGCTATGTCTACCTGCTCACTGGATTACAGTTTTACAAAGATGTTCACTGAGTGTTTACAGGGGTGGGCTTACAACGGGCACAAGGCCTGCCAATTTAGATTGTGCTCTGCTACCACTATATGTGGAAATCAAAGGTACATGGAGGAGCTTTAATGAGTTTTCAGTTTGTGAACTGCTTGGCACCAAATCAGAGCAGTGACAGGTAGAGTTTGGTTCCAGGCCAATAATGGGTTTATGTACCCATATAACTGATATTTCTTTAAGGGCCACTCCTGGAATGGAGGTCTATCCTGGGAGAATGATAATCCAAGGGGGCTTGAGTCAGTAGATGTCCCCCTGTTGCCATTTCTTAGAGCAGTCATTTCTGGTATCTGAAAGGAGAGAGATGTGGGTAAATGAAATGCCTGTGTCTGATTTTCAACACTGAGAAATTTGGGGAAGAAAGAGGCAGCCTCGAACTTGCAAAAGTGATGAGAGTATTTAAGCCTATCTAATTTCTCCAATGTTGGAATTCCTCCAGGGAAGATTTTTCCATGGATCTTTGTAAATAGAACTCATTCTACTTCTGGTAGTTTCCAAGAGAAGTTTATTCAGAAGTTTAACCTCTTTTGTGTCATGGAATTCTTGGTGAGAACAAGGGATGTACTTTTCGGGTGCTCTTGGATACACCCACAATAGTCACCACAGGTCATGTCTAAGGGAAAGCCTTCCTGCCAAGGTTGCCCTGGTGTTCTTTCTCTTAGAGCTCCCTCCCAATGTGCTATAGAGAGGACCCTCTAGATCCCCAAGGTGCTCATCTGTTGTTCTTTGGTGAGTGTCCTGCTGTCACATAATAGGAAAGAACGTGAAGTCAATTGATAACTAATATTCTAGAGTAGCATTTGTTGTCCTGCCCTGACTCCAAAGACATCCCTAGATTCAGTCCAAAGGAATGTTCTAGCTTGAGCAGTTCGGTCTTCCTCAACCTTCTGATGGTTGTTTTATTTAGAAATTTTTCTTGCTCTGTATTACAGCTATGTACTGTTTCAGTTACTACATGATGTGCTCTGTGAGGGTTTACTTCTATACCTCTTTATAATATAAAGCTAGTTTGCTTTCTTTGTGAAAGCATCAATTCAGCTTTAAAATGATAAAGGAAACTATGGTGACACACATTAAAAGGTGGTGGTGATGGTATTGGGGGTAGATGTGTCTTACTCTTTTATTTTTGTGATAAGCAAGGGAACATGTGTGAATTGAGTATGGGATGAAAATGCAAGCTTTTTTTAAAGGTGTCATTTGCATGGTCACCTTTCATTCTGATCTGCTTCCTTGTCTCAGTTACAGCATCTCAGACTCTGAAATAAACAAAGTTCAGCATGGCTTTGGAATTTGAGGCGGTGTATGTTGGTCCTTGCTGTCCATCAGCTTATAATGTAGTATAGGATCTGAGTCTGTCTTGTAATCACTAGAGAACGAATCAAGAAAATCCTTCAGAAGTCCAGGGAAAGGATGATAAATGAGGACTGAGTACATTGAAAACAATATAAAATCAAGAATAAGAATCAGTTTAAACAGCCCTTGGGAGGCTGAGACAGGAGGACTGCTATGAGTTTGAGGCCAGCTTGGGCTACATAGTGAGTTGAAAGACAGCCTGAACTACATAGCAACACCCTGTCTCCAAAAAAAAAAGAAAGAAAAAGAAAAAAAGAATCACTTTAAAAAATGAATGGCACTTTGAGAGGTGAGGAAAAGCAGGAGGGTCTGTGAAGGGTTTGAGAATATAGCTCAAGGTTTGGTGATGGTGATGTATGTCCATATCGAGGTTCTGTATTCTCTTAAGCCTTAGTTCCTTCAACAAAAGCTACCTCTGTTGAGCAGGGGTGGTGGATATGAGTCAGGGTTACTGAACAGCACATTCCTCTTCACCAAAAATACCTGTGGATTTTGCAGATAATATATGCCACATTTTACTGACTGGGTGGAGGTTTTCCATGCATCAGATGGGTTCAGTATGCGTTGTGAGCCCTGCTGTAGACTTTTCTATACCGCGTAATTTACTGGATAATTGCTATGTAAAGTAAGTATACCCTGAACTGAGGTAAGGTATTTGACTGGCATAGGTTTACTTTTTTGGCCGATCTGGTATTATTCTTAAATTTGAAAAAGGAGTTCTTGGCTTTAATTTTGTATTTTGTTTCTGCACTAACTGCCAGTGCAAGAGACTGGCAGCTTGATTAAACCATCTTTGTTTAGCTGTAGAAGCCCTGTAAAGTGCCCAGAAGCTGACAGAATAAATCCTTAAGGGAAAAGAAAAAACTGCATTAGTCAGTTTTAAAGTTTGAGATTTGGCATCACATAAAACTATCTACATGATTGTTCTTATTTAACAGAAATTCTAGAGTTGTAAAGTAGTTTTAGATGATAGAATAGAAAGGATTTTATTTTAATGCAGCATACTCAGCAGTTCTTCATGGTGTAGACATGCATGGAAAAATGTATATTGTGTGTGTGTGTGTGTGTGTGTGTGTGTGTGTGTGTGTGTGTTTGGATAGGAACTGATGCCATTTGGAGAAGTTTCTTCCAACTATGGCAGCATCGCTGGCCACATCCCTGGGAGGAAGATTTGGTAGCAACTGGCCTTCAAGATGAAAAAAAAAAATAGCCACGTCCTATTCCTACTTGACTTGGCTTCATGAATCATCAGTAGCTTTCCCTTAAAAGCTATAGAAACTGCATCCCCTTTGTCTCCTGGCAAGAACTGGTTTATATGTTCCTCTTCATTGATCAGAGACACCAAAGAGTGGCAAAGATAGACCCTACTCTAACCCTGTGGCTGGCCTGGAGTCGACTTCTGTGAGGCTGTGTTTTGTACTTGGAGCCACAAGAACATAGTCACTGACTATCCGTTATCAAATTTGCCTTTTGGTCGACTCAGATGCTATATCCATAATGGGTCTTGTTTCTTGACAATATTTTCTTTGAATCATTCTTCAGACAGATGCCAGGCATGCATCTACTTCAGCTCTTCTCCCCAAAATCTGAGGTAGGTATGAGAGTAAGCGGCTGTGAGTCTGTGGCTTACTCTATTTGTCAGTGAATCCTTTCCATAGCTGGTTCAGGGTTAAAAAGAGGAGACACATGAGAAATGGCATCCTCTACTGTCCTGGACCATGCCTTCTCAAAAGCCAAAATAGGAGGAATTTGCTAGGATTTGGGATGAGCAGACATCCCTATGTCTCTGTAAAGAGGTGGTGCAGACAGCTGACAGGAAGCTGAACTCTTCCTACCAGTTCCCAGAGCCAGCACATCCAGCAGCTGCACCTATTTACCTAGCCTATCCTCAGAGCTGCATGAATGCACGAAGAGCACAGAACCCCAGATTCTGAGCTCTGCCCTTTGCTAGTTGTGTGATCCCTGGGACACACAGCACAGCCTCTATAAGTTAGTCAGCTTTTTATCACTATGCCAAAATACCTGAGAACATCATCTTAAAGGAGAAAAGGTTTATTATGGCTCGCAGTTTCAGAGGTTTCAACCCAAGATCACTTGGCTACATTGTTTCTGGGCCAGTGAAGAGACAGAACATTGCAACAGGAGAGTGTGGTACAGCAAGGCTGCTTGCCTCAAGGTGGCCAGGAAGGAGTGAAGATATACAGACAGAAGAGGGGAAGGGGCCAGGAACAAAATATGTCATTCAAGGTCATTTCCCTGATGGTCTACCTCCTCCAGCTAGGCCTAAAGTTTCTATACCTCCCAAGAGTCCATTCCGTTAGAGTCCATAACACACTAATGCATTACTGAGATCAGAGCTGTCATGATCCAGTCTCCTTCCAGAGCCCCAGCTCTGAAAACTGTTGCCCTGGGGACCAAGACTTAAGCATATGAGTCCCTGGGGGATATTTCAGATCCAAACTGTAATACTTTATGTCTTTGCTAGTCTAACGACTCCTTCAGTTCTGAAATTCGGAGAAGTGACCAAAATTTGGAGTTCAGAAAGAAGTACACTGGAGAAGACTAGAGGGTGATAGAATGCCATGAATCTCTCAAGAATGTCCAAGTCTGTCATCATTTTGGCTTTGATTTCACTCATTACCTCCATTGCTTCCTAGCATTTGTACTTATTTGCTCTGTGATCTTAAGCAATATGTTTAACTTCTCTAGTTTTTTACTTCCTATTCTTAAACTGGAAGTGATAATGACATCCACATGGAGTTGCTGATCTTGGTGTCTTTCTTTTCAAATAGTAAATGGTTACATATTAGAAGTGCCTCACATTAGGGCAGGCTTATAGAGATCCTTGATAAATATGAATTTTTTCTACTTTCTACCTTCTTTCTCCCCTTTTTTGAAACTCCATGAAAAACTGTCTTTCCCTGAAGACCTTGCTCTACTCTAAATTGTCTAAGTAGGTGTTACGCAGCTAAGGTCAGAGTTAGCGTTCAGAACATCACTGATGCTTTTTGGAGAGGACAATGCCAAAGCATAAGTTTTTTTTAAATTTGTTCTTCACGTTTCCTAAATTGGGATGTGCCTCAGTGCTCTCCTGCCTCCCGTATCTTATCCTCTTCTTGGAGACCTGGCTTTCTTGTCTCCCATCTCTGAGGCCCCTTTCCCAGTTAGCCAACAGAACCCTGCTCTGGAGCTGGCTCAAATTTACTCACTGAGCCTGTCTTTCAGGAAATGCCTACCTTGGCATTTCAGCTCGGCACTGGGATTTACATATCCTTTGGCTATTTAACATTGCACTTTTTCTCTTTTCTCTTCAACTAGATGGCAGATTTCACGATGGCAGGGAGCTTGTGTTTTCTATAGTTCCCTGAACATAGCCAGCATTCCACATGTGGGCAGAATCCACAGTAAAAAGTAATTTTACACTTTTTATTTGTACCATGCTAGCCAGACTTACCACCCTTCATTAATATCTAATTTTCTCCCAGTCAGTCACTCTGTTTCCTTTCATCATAGGTTTGACGAGGCTTCAAAATCTGAACTTGTGCTATTTTTAGGAAGAGTTTTATTTTTCTCTTCTTTTGCATGTAGAAATGAGCTATGCTCTCCTTTTCATTGCCTTTTGGATTTCTTTCTAAAGTCTTAAGGATCTTGCCTTGGACTCTCAACCAGGGTTTTCAAAGGTGGATAATGCATTAGTTTCCTAATAATGAGAAATTTTCTTTAAAAATGAATGTCATAAACCCTTGATCCCTTTCCATACTCCTAGGTATCATCATTCTATGTCAATAATTCCCCCAAACTGAAAATATCAATCACACAAAATCTTCATTTGACCTATTCTGTATAGTTAAATCCAGTCTTCTGCCTTAAAAGGGCTGCATTCCCTCGAATTAAATGATACAAAAATGTCGAGCAAACCCCCAGATTTAAATCATCCCATCTCTCTTCTGGTATTGGCTCTTGGTGGAGGGTGCTACTTCTGGGCTAGTTTGTGGACTATTTAAAGCAGACAGAGGTATCCCCGAGGCAGCTTGGCAAAGGCCAAGGACATTTTCTGGCAGACTGAGATTATTGCCACATAAACAAATAGAGTTCAGCTTCCCCAGTGCTGGATTGACAGCAGTGCTAAGAGGGAGGCAGAAACCAATACGGCAGTCTGGGCAGCTGCAAAGCCAGAGGGAAGCTGGGAATTGTTGGCTCTGGCTCCACACTGAGTACAAGGCTGTGAACAGGTGTCAGCCATTAACGAATGTCTGAAAAACCTCTCGGCTGGACATTTTGCCCTTGGACACAGAGGCTGGATAACATAGGACAGAAGAGAATCTACCTTGGATTCTCTGGGTTTTGTGCAGAATTCTTATCCCTGGTTGCACAGTGAAATCATGTGTGAGCTTGTTAAATATTGCCTGTGTCTGAGCCTAATCTAGGCCTGTTGAGTAGAAGTCTCCTGGGATGAAGCCCAAGCTTCACCTTTGGGCCTTTTTGTGGCCGTCTAAGGGGTGTTATAGGTTGGATCTGGAATGTTCCCCTGAAGCTTCCGTGTTGCGGGCTTGGTCCTCAGCTGGTGATGCTACTGGGAGATCTCTTTCCTCTCCCCTTTCTTCCTTATTATCATATGAGCAGCTTTTCTCCACCATATCTTCGGGCCACGATGTTTCTGTCTTGTCACAGCCTAAAAGCCACAGAGCCAGTCAACCATGGACTAAAGCCTCCGAATCTGTGAGGCAAAATAAATTCTTCCTCCTTTAAGTTGTTTATCTCAGGTATTTTGCCACAGCACCAGAAAGCTGACTTACACAAAGTGATTCTTACAGCCACAACAGCAGACTATTGGTTCTTTATACTGAGAATTTATAGTTTATTTTTAAAAGTTTCATTGTTTTTTCTTTCACTTCTGTAGAAGACCTTTCTTTTCTAAGTTTGGTTATTTATAAACTATACTTTCCTTCATTATTTCCCTAACTCCTATCCTTAGCCCCTTCAGCATAGAGATATAAAACTTACTGTATATCCCTTGTAAAATATTTAAGCAATGTGACCACTTATCAGGATATGTCTTCTTGAATGTATTAAAATACCTAGCAGATTAGCAAAGCACTGATCTGGGTGTGTCTGTGGATGACTGACATATAGGCCGGCCTACTGAGAGGGGGAAGATTCACCTTGGATGTGAGTGGCACCAGCTAATAGGCTGGTAGCCTGGACAGATTAAAAAGGGAAAGAAGAAGGATGTGTCCCAGGTCTGGAAAAGCTCCAGTCTTCTGGAACAGGTCTGACCTTTGCTGCCATCACCTTGGTACTGATCTCCAGCATTACAGTTTCTTCATCCTTCCAACACAGACTCAGACAGGCAACCGTCTGGTGAGCTTCCAGGCCTTTGACTTTGGACTGGTGATGCATCCTGGATCCCTCTTGTTCTGCAACTTCCATCTTTTTGTTTGAGCAGCTGCTGGATTCTCCCACTTCATATCTTGCAGACAGACAGTGCGGACTCTCCTATCCGTGGTCCCACGAGACTATTTGAGAGATCTTCTCATATAATTATAGATATTTATTCATTGATTCTGTCCCTCTAGAGAACCCTAATTAACAAGGCAATATTTAAACACAGTGATAAATAAGTGAGAGTCTGTTTTCTCTGCTCATAGACCTCCAATCCCATTCTGGTTTTCAGAGTTAAGCACTCTTCATAGGTTTCTGTATATTATCCTATGACTTTTTCTTTTTGCTATATGTATAGATTTTGGGTTACTTATTTTATCATGTAGCTTCTCTTGTTTCATCCTCATTACAGCGATCCTATCATGGTTGAAAATGTGATCGTCAACTAGTCTTTAGGAATTAGACTTTCATGGACTCACCTAAATATGAGTCTTTCTTAAAAACAAGTTGTATTCAAAGGTCTTTGTTTCATAAGCTACATTTTGGAATGCATTTTCTCATAAAATGAGTTATGGACATACTTTAAGTGGTAGGTACAGCATCACAAGGAAAAGGTCAATAATGGAAAAAGGACATTTCAAGAGTATTTACCATGTGTGAAAATCCCTCTTAAGAACTTTCCATTATTTCATTTACTCTTTGCAACATTTTTGTTAGGCTGGCTGTTATTCCAAATTATACAAACTGAGCAATTAATGTTCAAAGTGATCAAGTAACTTGACCAGTGTTACACAGGTTGTAAATGTCAAAGCTGAGAGTCAGATCCAGGTATGTTTGACTCCTAACCACATGCAACTTCCAAGCCCCTCAAAGGCTATATATAGAGGAAAGGTTCGCACAGAGACACTTATTCAGCTTTGGGTGGTGGCATGAGGTTTGCCTTCTCCTGTCTGGGTAATCATAAAGGAAAAGATTCAGAGGTAAAGAGCTGGAGTTTCTGGTTCCATCATATGCTATTCATAACCTAATCAATTGCTACATTGGATCAGAGGACTGATTTGTTGACTGTTGCTATCCAGGTGTTCCTGTGGCTTCCAAAGCGGTCCATATAAATACCTTGCTGAAAATTCTCTTTTTCTGTCTTGATCCATTATCTAGGCTTCTTCATGGTGCTTTGTGTCTTGTAAGGTTGACCCCTTTGGGCTTCATCAACTAGATGGCTCTCTTTTCCTTTAGCTTCTGATTGGGTATGTCCCATGGGAGGCACCAGCAGGAGGACGAGAGGTTTGGGAAAAGAAATGTCAGGGACCTTGGTTCCCAGGCTCTTTCTGTTGGCTGGATTTATTACCCAAAGCCATAGCTCTTGCTGGATGGCTTCTACCCCTCAGTCCTTCCTGAGTCCCACCAATATTTCCTCACCTTGTTGCCTTCAAGCCTTGGAATGGTAAGAGTGTTCTGCTCTGACAAATCCAGGCATTACCATTTCGTGTTGGTGTAACACAACCTTGCCCATACTATTATAAATGTCCTTTCTTAAATCCTTTTCATTTTTGAGTGTGGCATCTGTTTGCTGCTGAGAACCTGACCAACTGAATAAATGAAACTAGGTCCCGTTCCCAAAAATAGATCCTCAAAATTAGATCCTGGGATTACATTGCTCACAACTTTGATGAAGAGCTATGTCCTTTTCAGGGCAAAATAGATAACATGGAATGTAGTGGAATAGCAATAACTCAAATTGTCAATGGCTGTTGCAAGAGTTAGTTGCAGATGAATGGCAGGTCACTGGGAGATCATGTGGCTGTGGCCTTCTTTGTGTTGTCACGTGGCTTAGATTACACAGTTTACACCAAGGGCTGGGTAGTTATGAAATCCTAGAGCATGAACAAGGAAAAGCACAAACTGTCAGCCTTGAATGCTCCACCTGGGGTGCGGGTGAAAAATCAAATAATCTCTTTGGAAGTATTTGGAAACTCTTACTGAAAATACACCTAGCCTGGGTAGCCTTTAAAAAGTGTCTCACCTCCTGTAGCTGTGGGGCTCATTTGATGAAGGATATCCAAGGCTAAACACACATAACAGCAGAAAGAAACACCTGTCCCTCCCAACCACATCTGGGGCAACAAACCTTCCCCTGGATATCTTCATTGAGCCCCAGGTGGAGAATCATAGGGCAGACCCCTGGTACTTTGAAGCACAACCATGATTTTTTTTTTCTGCAAATAGATATTATCCCTTTCAACAAGTTTTGCCTTGCTACTGGGGCCCAGTAGAAACTAAACACCTGGCCATGTTAGTTTACTGTGGCTACAATGACAAATGGTCACAAATGGTAAAATGTCAGAAATGTGTTGTCTCACCTTTGTAAAATCTAGAAATCAGAAATGAGATGTCAGCAGTGTCTCACTCCATATGAAGACTCCAGAGAAGTGTCTCTTGCCTCTTTAAGCTCTGTTGTTCTGGGCATTTCTTAGCTTGAGATTGTGTGATTCTAGTCTCTGCTCCATCTCCACGTGGCCTTCTTCTTCCATCCCTTCTGTGTATTCGCTCTTATGTTTCTGATAAAGAAAATACTTATTTGTGGATTTAATGCGCAATGTGTGACCAGGTGATCTCATCTCAAAATCCTTAACTCAGTGGTATCTTAAAAAAATGCTTTTTTCAAGTCAGATCATATCCACAGGTTCCAGAAGACACAGCTATTCAGAGTGCCACCCTCCATTCCATGGCATGGACTTATTTGGGGTTTCTTACAATCACATGATGGGGGGAGAAGCAGCTGGGCCTGATTTGTAAATCAGTCTCATGATATGCAAGTACAAGGCAGAAGTGGATAGCCCTGCACTATAGTCATAGCTAGGGTGGCCTTCAGAGACCATGGGAAAGGGAAATTATTCCAATCAGAAGAATTTGATCGTTTACTTAGGCCACCTGAAGAAAGCTTCACATTTGTATCTATGTAGGCAGCAGCTAAACCATAAGCAATTTGTCAAGGGCTCCAAAAATTTATGACATGAAGTTTAGTGACAAGGGGAAATATATGAGGAAAGGGTTCTTGCAATGAGTACAGAAGAGTCTTTTACCATATAAACTCTTAAGCATTGTATTGTTAGAGGCTCTTGAAAATAAAGCAGATAAGATAAAATTATCTTGTGGCTTTCAGTCAATTTCTTAGCCAGCCTAGGGCTGAATCAGTGGGCTCCTTATATAAAATCACTATGGCAGCAGGGACGGAGGCTTACCAGTGTGATCTACCATACCAAGACTATCAGTTGTTGCCACTGTTCAACACCCAGTCTGTCAACAGCAGAGCCCAATTTTGAGATTTGGTACAGCTTATACTCTAGCCTACCTTGCTACATCCCTTTCATTGTGCAGGCAGCAACCACATTCCCTTAAAAGAATGACTCTTAAGACAGGTATTTTCCTCCCTGCTCTGAAGTCTTCTGTCAGCACTGCAATTCCTAAACTTTATTTTCCCGACATCAACTTATATAATGTACTAAATGGCAGCTAAAAGATGGCAATCCATCCACTAATTTCACTGACCCATCATTCATACAATTGTGGAATAAACTACAGTTGCAATTACAGGAATACTGTGAACACTGAGGTTAGGATGTGTGCCTCAAAGCAGAGGTAAAATTATGGTGCTGTCTCTCCAATAGCTAGAGTTCAGGGACCTGAGAATCAAGCCGTGTAGGTGGAAGAAATCCTTATTTTTGTATCTACTGACTCACTTCAAGAATTCTTGCTTCCTGTCTCTACAACTTTGGAATTATAGTTTTGGAGTCTCTAGTACCAGTAAAAGAATGCTTGGAGGTGAAAGTCATAGTTTCATTTAACCGGAAATTGAAAATAACTGGCTCCTCCACAAGCACAGATATTGTATCAGCCTGTGGGATATTTTATCTGCTTGCTTCTTAAGGAGAGAGTGGATTGCTGCTATCCACGGGGCAACAAGGACTACGTCAGCAGCCCAGATAATTCACTGGTTTTCCTCTTCATCTTTCTCTACTGTACTGCTCTATGAAAAACTGCAACATCCCAATAAATACAAGTCAACCATAGATTCAGATTTTGTGTAAGAAACTTTGAGTCACACCACCCGGTAAAGACATAATCTAGCCAATAAAGGGAACCTGGAATGGGGAGGAGAAGGAAGAAGATGTGGCTATTACCCAGGCCCAGTACAGCGAGGAGCTGTAGGAGCTGTACATTGGTTGTCTTCTCTCCCATCTCTTCTTTCTGTGTTAGGCTGCTCCAGAAACATTGATGTTGGCCTGCATTTTATGGGGGATAAATGAGTGCACTGATTGACAACATCTTATGATGCTGGTTGCAACTTTGTTTTTTCTATATTGAGGACACACGTGTTTCAATCAGACAAAAGGGAAAAGTAAATATTAGGGACAAAAATAGTGATTGCGCTATTGACCCTGTAGTGCAAGGCTAATCCCTGTGAACTGTTTTCATCAGAGACTCATGCCCAGGGACATTTATTTGTAATGGCAAATCACAATTCTGGGAAAGAGAGAGAGAACAAGATGTGCATTCCCCGACTGCCCCTGCCTGGGCTTCAGTGTAGCAGTGGCTGCTTTCCTCTTCCAGGGTAATTGGCTCCTGCTGGGCAGGCTTATCCTGTGGCCATAATCCTTTCAGTCTCAATAACCATTTGGGTCCTTTTGGGTCTCTTATGCCTTCAGTCCATAAGTCAAAGTCTCTTACCACCAAGCTCTGATGGTTTCCCTTAATTTTATCCTCTTTAAAAATAGCTTCATGAAATTCTTCTCAGTCACCACTGGAACAAACCATCTCTTTCTTGGCAGGCTTCTTAATAGTAGGACACTCAAGGCCATGCTCTTCCATTTAGGTTAGAAAGCCATCCCTCCACCACTTCACATGGTCACAGATCCCATGATCTCTTTGTGCGTGTGAGAAGAACAAACCCAAAGACAATTTCTTTTTTTTTTTTAAGAGTAGGAAAATTTATTGAGAGAAAGATAGCTTCTGTCTAAGAGAAACAGAAGGGGGACCAGAAAGTGGGTTGCTTGCTCACCCAGCTTCTCAAAGGTGTTTTATAGCACAAAGCCATGAGGTGAGGTGGGCTCAAGGTGGGACAAAATTATAAGACTCAATGGAAAATTACAAGGTGGGCATGAGGTGGGGCAAAACCATAACCAACCAATAAGGTTACAAGTACAGTCACCCAGGCAATATTGATTAAATGGGGATGAAATGGGGGAGCAAGTCACATAGCAAGTGTAAAGGATTTTCAGTAAGGGTGGGTCAGAGATATTACCTGGAAAGGCTGGGTTAAGACCTTGACACCCTCACTCAGGTAACTGATACCTATTTAGAATATCAGTCACTGCTGTTTATTCCCTGGGAAGCACACAGATGTAGTAGTTTCTCTCCTTTTAGAATTATGGCCTTCAGTCAATGTGTCTTGATTGTCCTCGATGTTGGCTCCTCATGGGCTAGCCCTGTCTAACTGCCTACAAGATATCTCACTAAGTTTCCTATCTGCAACTTTTCCCCCTCTGAAGAAGTACCCCTAACTGCTGTGAGGGAGCAAAGGGTGAAGGCTGCTCTGGCTACTTCCACCTGAAGAGGGTCATAGTTGTGATTAGCAGCTAGATTTATTCTATAGAGTGTCTGTCTAAAGGCCTTCGATAGGCACCAGGCAGTTGTCATCTTGGGAGCCATAGAGCTTTAAGTCTGGAGGAGACAAAGTCAAAGAAACACTCAAGAATACATGGGCCAAATAATAAGGTCCCCAGGATTGCCATGAATATGGCCCACAGAGGATAAGGAGAAGGACCAGGGGATTTCAGAATCCAAAATAGAAGTCATATTGTTTAGTTTAGCAGTTAGGGACTCTTTACAAGGTCAATCTGGTGGATCCTGACCTTTCTTGACCATGTTGCTTGCAGTGAAAGCATGGGAGACTTTTCCCTCTTGGTGACCCTCCTTTGGCACATAGCACATTTGTCTTCTGGTGTCCAGTAGTCTTCCAGCTCAGGAGGTTGAGTGACTTATCTAAGATGTGGGATCCTGTAAAAAAGGTTTCCTCATGTCCTGGATTTTTTGTTGACCTTGAGGGGCCAGGGCCAAAATATTGATTGTCCTCTTAGCCTAGTTACTTTTCCAGTTTTGATCTCCAAACTTTAGTTGTTGAACATCAGAAGAGAAGATCAGTGACACTAGTAGTGCAATAGGAGCAGTGGGCTTAACTATTATAATTTTGTCTGGACATTATGAAATTTGAAGTATAAAGTACAGTTAGAGGGGTTGTTATTTCTTACCAACCATGGTTGTTTAGTAGTTGAATTTACTAAACTTTGTCTTGAAATCCAGTAGCCATTGAGGAGAGACATGCCTTGAAGCAAATACTGTGGAGAACTGTTGTTATTTCTCAGGGGCAGGCAGTGGAGAAGGAACAGAAGATTGCCTTTAAGTATGGCACAAGAATTAAATCTTAACCACCTCAGGTGCAGAAGGAAAATTAAAATCAGGAGCTTTTCCAGAGTGGATCTGCAATCCTTAGCAATACATGGTTCTAAGACAAAAGCTATGATTGACTTCAACTGCATTGCCAGGCAGAAAATCAACCAATAATCAAAGAACCTGAATGGCTGCTTTTCGCCTCTAGAATGAGAGTGAAAGTGTTTTTTAAACTATATTGTTTAGCGCTTACCCTTTTAATGAATCACTCTAACTTAATCATATCTAATTTATGGTTTAAATTCCCTACAGGCTGTTGAGCCGGTCCCTAATCTTATAGAAACATTCCCAAAGCCACGCCTCATCTTTTATTAATGTACAAACTGAAATGGTGTCCTGTAGGCAGGCACTTACAAGTGATTGTTTCAGCTCCTAAAAGGAATTCTGGGAACCAGGTTCCTAGGTTGAAACACGGATATCTGTCTTTTGGGTTTCTCTATGAGCTGATAGAAGAGTCATGCAATCTCACTATATCCTGCTATCTAAAGGTGATAAAAGCCTGTAATTTTTAGGAATCATCTTAGCTGTTTTAGAGTCTTGTGCTATGGAAAGGAAAGAATTGTTTTGATTCTTTCTTCCCCCAGTCTTTGTGTTCCCTTACAAATAATAAGGCCTAACTATTTTACCTCAAGGCTGCAAAGTTGCACTTTAGATTGAGAAACATTATAAGTCCTGTCTGTTAGAAAATTCCACAGAGCACAGGTGTCCTGGCTAGAAAGCTCTTCTGAGCGGGGGAACATAACACTATATCATCTACACATTGCAAGACTGTGACTTGGGAAAAACTATAGTACTTTCTTTTATCAAATCAGGATCATGGGATGTCCTCATCTTTTTTCTGGTAAATAGTTGACAATTTAAAATAACTGAAGGCCTTAGTTCTCATGTTTCTTAGACCTTCAAGAATACATGCCTGAAAAATGTCTTCTGTTGAATCTCCTATCTGATTGGCAGGCCAGTGGGTGTCTTGTATAGGAACTGCTTGTATTGCAGTAAAAACCAGTCATTTCCCTGGCTGCCTGTCTTTTGAGCTTCCAAAATTAAGATATTTGTCTCTAAATGTAGTAGCAGTTTGTAATACTACTTGTCTCTCATTAAAAATCAATATTTGGACTTAAGAGCAACATTAAATTTTTCTAATCTAGTCCATAGGTCCGAACAAATCCTCTGAAGACCTCAATGTTCCTATCAGGGTCATTTGAAAACTTTCTGAGGTCTCATTTGATCTGTCATAGATCACTGAGAAAAAGACACATGAACACAGGTAGGCCCATATTTGCCTTTTACTTCCTGCAAGGGATCTTGTCTTTGAGGGACCTGAACAACTTAGCTAAGGATGGATATAGCCTTATATAGGTTTTAATTATGGCTGGTTTAGAAACTCCACCCTTACCACCTGGTGATCTAGACTTATAGTTGTCTTGGAAACTTTGTTCTCAGGTTCTAAAGGGTGAGGGGTAGCCTCAGGCTTAGCGGTTAGCGGTACTGACTGCCTTAGGGGTGAGCTGACTCATTTTTCTATGGTCCACATTTATATTTGAGCACAAGTAAGGATTACTTAATGTAAAGAAAGTCTCAAGAAAAGAGGATTTTGACCATGTTCTCCCCTTTACAGTATAATTCTAATTGTGAGATAGCATCATATTACTGTCCTCTGTGTACTTGACTTTAGGATGTAGGCACACCATGCGTGGGTGTAGAGAAATACTAAATTGCTCCTTAATACATTCCAAAGGAGGACGAGTTTCAGGTATGGAATTCCCAATCTCTAACCAGTGATCTCAGTGGGACCTCCAAAATGATATAGGGGGAAGAGATGTAACTTCTGAATCTACTAGATATCCGAACCACGAGTTCGTGTTCTCTAAAATTGAAGAATGAATTCTAGGAATGGCAGAGGTTAAGAGTAGGAAAATTTATTGAGAGAAAGATAGCTTCTGTGTAAGAGAGAAGAAGGAGGATCAGAAAGTGGGTTGCCCCCTAAAGACAATTTCTTTTTGTTGGGTTCTGGTTACTTCCCTACAATCACTGTAGGAGGGAATAGAATTTATTTTTCTGTATTAGGTTTAAAAATTCCAGTCTTTTCCCTTTCCAGGTGCCAACTGGATGTACTGTTCACTGTTTGCATTATAGTGAGCAGAGCCAAGTTCAACAGACTTCCAGTTATACACTAGAATAAGCATGCTAATTTATTCATTCAGTGAAAATTTATTGAACACTTACTGTGTGCTAGACATTGTTGCATGTTTTGAAAACATAGAACTGATCAAAATAAAGACTCTCCTATTATGGGGTGTACAAACTTCTAAATCCTTCCAGGCTGGGGCCACATTTGGTCACTTCTGTATGATATTGTGAGCAATGTGGTAGAAGCTCAATGAATAATTATTAAATGAATAAAGATGAAGATCAGATAAATTATTAAAAACAGGTAAATTATACTCAAATAGCATTATAATTAGCTCAATGTGGTTTTAATCTCAAAGTGTTAACAGTGGTCTTTGCTACTCTGGTTTGTCTCTTTCCCAAATTAGAACAAGACTTGTGAGTATCAAACCATATTTTGCTAAATTTCCCTCAGATCAAATGTCTGAAATAATCAGAGTACCATTCTAAAGGTACTGCTACAGAAGCTGTCCTAGAATGGCTTTCAAATCCCATGTCTCTTGCTTTTCCTGCTCTGGATACCTTCGTTGGGGAGCATTCTCTTGAAAGAACTCAGCTCTTTAACCTTCTCAACTAATGCCAGCCTCAGCCAACAGGATCTCTTTTCTCTAAGTCTCCTTCTGGATTCCCTTCACCCTTTCATATGGTCCAGATTTCTTCTCTTTTAAACCTTAGCCTAGCTCTCTTCCTGCCCTTCCTTGATGATTGGGCTGATGCCTTACAATCATCCATAGTCTCTAGTGCTGCCACATCAGTCTCTTGGGAGTCTGGCTGACAGATAGGTGCTACATCAACAGCCAATCTTGCAAAATGGAAATTGGAAGAAACCCAGAACAACAGGCTAGGGGTTAAAAGGGAAAATTGTTTATTCCTGGTAGGTCTCTGCTGTGGCAATAACACTTTACACATCTTCCCTGCAGCTAAAGATCAAATTTAAAATGTGCATGCTGACACACACAGTTGTGCCTTCTTATTGTTGGGTGGCTGTGTATGATAAGGTTTTTGTTTTGTTTTGTTGTTTTAGCTTTTTGTATTTTGTGTGAAAACTGTCTGTGACAGGGTTTGGAAAGACCCAGAAGGGAAAAATCTTACTCATGGTAGAGCTGAAATCAAAGGAATGTTTCAGGTCCTGAAAAATGGCTTTGCCTTCCCCGGTTTCAGACTCAAGCCTTGGAAAAGGTAATCTGGAAAAAGTGAGGTGTGATGAGGAAGGGGATTTTCACTCTGCAGCAGAGAATACCCACAGATTCTTTGCAGGTTTAATTGTATGTGGGTGGTGTACAGATGTAAGTGCTCATAAATTGTCTACCTTGATACTGAATTCAGTCCTCTGAAAATGTATGAGTGGGAGCTGAGCTGAAGCCAGTGGAATGGGCCAAAATATACTGTGACTGTAGCCAGACTGATGACAGAGGGCCTGAAAAGTCAGCTAGAGGCCTGTGAGCCCAGTCATGGGAGTAAGAGATGTCCTGGCATCTACACGAATATCATTTTTCTCCCTCTTTGGGTAGAATATGAAATGAAAAGGTACTTATGGATAAATTGACTTTTTTTAGTTGAAAAAGTGGCATAGGAAACTATTCAAAAATTTTAAGATCAGTCATGTGGCATTTCATAATATATTAAAATTTTCTATTTTAAGATATATATATTCCCTATTTTTCCCTTTCTTGATTTAAGAATGCAAAATCTTACTAGAAATAACATTATTCATTTTCAATAGATTGAAAACAATTGGTTTTAAGAGAATATCAAAGGCTAAGTAATTTATAAAAGCCAGAGGTTTATTTCTTACAGTGCCAGAGAATGTGAAGCCCAAGATGAAAGTATCCACATCTGTTTTTATCACAGTGGCTTTGTAGTATAGTTTCAAGCTGGGGAATGTGATCCCCTCTACCATGTCTCTGTTGCCTAGAATTGCTTTTGCTATTCTAGGTCTCTTCTGGTTCCAAATGAATTTTTTTCACATCTGATGAAGGCCTTCGTATGCCATCTTCCCATGGCAGAATGTGAAAAGGCAAGTGGTGTGAAAGAAAGGAAGCTGTATTCATCTGTTGGATGCCTGAGATAATGGCATTTATCCTCTTGAGAGACAGAGCCCTCAGGAACGCACCACATGTTCAAGGTCCTCCCACTGAACACTGTTTCCTTGGACATTAAATTTCCAGCATTTGAACTTTGGAGGACACAAAGAGTAGTATCTATGGAACAATGCATGCATGTCACAGGGTTTAAGGGAATTATTGTACTTTATCTTGTTTTATTTTTAATGGGCAAAGGGAAGGACATTTCAGACAATAATAAAACAGTTGGCACTTGTGTCATTTAAAGAAACCAAGAAGATTCTTCTTTTGGGGGGGACTTATAGCATGTAATCTTGTTAATGAGAGGGTGCTTTTGCTCCTTTTAGAGTTGTGAGACAATGAAATCAACACAATGAGGAACCTGAGATCTCAATCAGGAAATAGGAATGTTTATGAAGGAGAGTTTATAAACCGCTGTCACAGAAGGGAGGAAGTGGGAGAAACAGAATTTTTCAGATATCTCATTCATTACTGCTTCAGTTATAATGTAATGAGTGTTCAGTAAACACTGAGTGAATACATTTGGAAAAAGCTGACAGGATTGATTGCAGCTGTACATGTTGAATCACTCACCATCTCTGGGCATAGTATAAGGAAAAATGGATTGCAAACTTTTCAGGGCATATAGGTCTTTGATTTTTATGTGGCCACTGATATCATTGAAGCTTCTTTCCCATGGGATAAAACAATGTTGACAAGTACTTTGTGCAAATTACACATGTCCACACTAACTTTGTGGAGAAGTGACTATTTGGTACTTAAATTTTATTAAATATACACTTTCATATTTAGTTCATTTTGTTGAAAGAATTAAGACATTAAACATTGTTTAAAATAGTTCAGTACATTGTAAATTTATGAGTACAATAATAAAATAAACTCTATGATAGAGTACACTAAACTGTACATAACCAAAGCCACGTTAGCAAGTGTGCAGATTACGCTATACATTATGTCAGGATTGTTCATTCTCTATTTTCAATACTTTTTTCTCATATCTCCCTCATTTATAGTTTTCTAGATTTTCCACCGGCCATATTGGCTGGTGGCCTGGTGGACTTGAGTGCTTCAAAAACCTCATCACAGATTTTCTCTCATTTTATTGATTGTCTCTTCACTCTGGTGTTTCCCTCACAGTGCACAATTATTTTAATTTGGTGTAGTCCCATTTGTTGATTCTTTGTATTATTTCTTGTGTCATTGAAGTCCTATTGGACTCTTTGCCTGTGCCTATGATTCCAACTGTTTCCCCTATATTTTCTTCTTGCAATTTCAGTTTCAGACCTCATATTTAGGTATTTGATTTATTTTGAGTTGATTTTTGTGCAGGGCAGATCAGATGTGATCTGATATGGGGAAAAATAGGAATCTAGGTTTTATCTTCTAAATATGAATACCCAGTTTTTCCAGCACAATTTGTTGAAAAGTTTGTCTTTTCTTTCACACATGTCTTTGGCTCCTTTGTTAAAAATCAGATGGCTGACAATGTGAAATAGGAAGAAAAGGCCTAAAGGTGTAGGGGAAGTGGGAAGGGTAGGGTAAAGGAAATGAGGGAAAAGAACAAATATGAGAAAAGGAAAAAATGGAAACAGTCTTTGTAAATAGGGAAAGGGGAGGGGGTGAAGAGAGGGGTGGGGCAAAGGGGAAAAACTGAGAACCAATGTCTGTCATGTAAAGGTACAAGATCCCAGTGATGAATGTAACTGTACTGTATACTTTAAAAGTCCCAATACACTCAATGAAAAAAAAATGGCTGCAGTTGTGTGGGTTTGTTTCTGTGCCTTATATTCTATTCCTTTGGTCTCCATGTCTTTTGATGAAAGTGCCGTGCTGATTTTGTTGCTAAGGCTGTGTAGCATATTTTGAAATTGGGTATTGTGATGCTTCCACCTTTGTTCTTTTTTTTTCCTTAGGATTGCTTCCACTATTGTGGGTCTTTTGTTGTTTCCATATGAATTTAGTATTGTTTTTATCTAGCTCTGTGAAGAATGTCATTGTTATTTTGATGGGGATTGCATGGAATCTATACATTTTTTTTATAATATGGCCATTTTACCACTTTGCTGACCCATGAACAAGGAAGGTTGTTCTGTCTTAAGTCTTTAATTTATTTCTTCAACATTCTGTAATTTTAACCATATAGGTCTTTAATTTCCTTGGTCAAGTTTATTCCTGGGCAATGAATTATTTTCCTGATTTCTTTTTTCAGTGGTTTCATTATTACTATAGAGGAAAACTATTGTTTTTTTGTTTGTTTGTTTTACTATTGATTTTATATCTTGCCACTTTGGTGAATTTGTTCATCATATCCTACTAGTGGAATTTTCAGGGTCTTCTAAATAAAGGATCATATTGTCTGCAAATGGGAATAATTCAAAATATTCCTTTCCTACTTGTATCCCTTTTATCCTTCCTTGGCTTCATTGCTCTGGCTAAAATTTTAATCATTACATTGAACAGAAGAGGTTAGAGTGGACAACTTTGTCTTGTTCCTAATTTCAAAGGAATGCTTTCAGTTTTTCCCATTAAACATGATGCTGGCTGTGGGTTTGCCACACACAGCTTGTATCACATTGAGGAAATTTTTCCCACCTACTCTTCTGTATCATAGTTTCTTTATCCCTTCATGTGTTAATGGGTGCCAAGGCTGTTTCATAGCTTAGCTATTGAAACTGCAATAAACAGGGTATGCAGGTACCCAAATATGTACAATATATAAAGAACTCAAAAAACTCAACCCTAAGGAGCCAAATAACCCGGTCAAAATGAGCAAATGGATTGAATAGTCACTTTTTGAAAGAAGCAGAACAAATGGTTAATAAGTGTGTTTGAAAAGTTCAATATTTTTAGCCATTTGGGAGATGCAAATCAAAACTACACTGAGTTTCCATTTCACCCAAACCAGAATGGCTATCATCAGAAACACAAAAAACAAGAAATGCTTGATCAGATATGGGGAAAAGGAACTCTTTTCCACTATGATGAGAATGTAAATTGGTGAAGTCACTATGGAAATCAGTATGGAGGTTCCTCATAAACTAAAAATAGAACCGTCTTGGATTCAGTTATGCCTGTCATTTCTCAGACATTCCCCAAACAGTGAAAGACAGCATGCTATTTGGATACCTGCATACCCTGCTTAACACATGAATGGATACAGAAATTACGGTACATAGACACAATGGAATATTATTCAGACGTAAAGAAAAACGAAATTATGTTATTTCCAGGAAAATGAATGCAATTGAAGTCTCTTATCCTGAGCAAAATAACCTAGACTCAGAAGGTCAAATATCACGTATCTATTTCTCAAGGGAAGAATTTAGGGCAAAGAGAGAAAGATGACATAGAAGTAGAAGGAAGACTGCTACAGAGGAGGAGGGGGATCAGGAGGAGAGGGAAGAGAATCAGAAGGGGAGTAATGGAGGTAAAATAATAAAAGTATATTATTTGCATACACCAAGATGCCAAAATGAAACCCATATATATACTAATAAAAAAAGAAACAAAGCAAAAAAAGGAATTTATCTTGGAAGTGTAGTGCAGCTACTTAAGTTTCTTGATCTTGTTGTCTGCCAAAAATTTTTTACTGGTAATTTCCCTAGTTCTTTCTTTTGTCAAGGAAATTATCAATATATCACTCATATAGTGTATTTATTGTCTTAAAATGGTATGGGGTGGTAGTGTAGCTCAGTGTACACTGACTGTTCAGCAAATATGAGACCCTGTGCTGTATCCTCAGTACAACACACACACACACACACACACATACACAGAGAGATAACAATAAACTTAAACATTTGAAAACAGCCTTGTCATTGTTGAGCGTACTACTGGACTGGTATACCACCTGGCCTCTAGGGGTGTCACTTGTCTCACATCAAAAGAAATTAGCTGTATCCCCCACTAAATCTTCATGCATTTTGTTTTATCACCAGGCAAACCTTCATGCTGCCTTAGAAAGGGAGGCATTAATTATGTTGTGTATGGGAGCTGCCAGGAAAAAAAAAAAAAAGAGGAATTACCATTAGGCATTAGTCACATTTTATCATGTGTTGAAGCGAGAATTCTGTCTTTTCAATAACTAATGAGACAGACCACAGCAGAAGATAAAATAGAAGTCTATCAAGCTCAGCCCGGCATACTTTAATGCAGCAATTAAAATAATAGCTTGTTAAGAGAGCAAACATTTGAGACAAATGCTGAACTGGACAGGATGTTAGCACAGTGTACATAAACTAGACGTGTCCTGGGAAATCGAGAATGTGCGTCTGCCCCACGCCTGGGAGATGGCTTCCACTGTCATGGCTTCAGCTACCATTTATTTCTTTGTGGCTGGGTTCAATGTCTTGACTCTATGTCTTCTGGAATTTGATTTCTTTCCAGCAGTCTTTCTTGGCCTAGCATTGTGGTTCAGATATTACTCAAACAAAAACCCTAACCTTCTTCCTGACCCCCGCCAGATCCTCCCCAAGACTGTATCTCCTCTGTTTTCCTTCCCTTAGGCACAGACCCACAGATTCATTGTCTTTTCTTTATGTCCGTTGCAACCACATCCATCAATACATTGGCGTCTTTTACCCAAATGACTCTGTAGTCTCACAGATTGCCCTCCACCCCAGCACCACCTTTATTGCCCTGTGAACTATTCTGCACATTACAATTAGGATGAGCTGTTAGTCATGCTGCTTCCTTGCCTAAGACCTATTTTTTCCCACCTCATTCACCTCTTCTTTTAGAATCCAGAAGTATTTAACTTGACCTGTGATCCTTTACATGCATCTTTAAATGTGCCGTGTTATAATTGCCACAGTGAAATTTGCAGTTCATTTTTAAATGTCATTAAATATTATTTTTGGGAAATCCAATACCTTCTACTTTATTTTATTTTTTATTTTATTTTTTGTTTTTTGTTTTTTTGGTACCGGGGATTGAACTCGTGTCCTTGTGCTTGCAAGGCAGGCCACCGAACTGCTGAGCTAAATCCCGGCCCCTCTTCTACTTTATTTTTTAAATTAATATTATTGGTATATTTAAGGTATACAATATAATGACATTAATCATTGTAAATTTGTACTTTTACATTAAAAAAGTGGAAACAAAGTCTTTGTAGATAGGGAGGGGTGGAGGGGTTGAAGGGAGGGCAGGGGAATAGGGAGAAAATAAGAACCTAAGACCTATTAATGGCTTCTCCCTGTTTTTTTAAAATTTAACTTAATTTTTTTAGTTTATTGGTACATTTTAGGTATACAGTACAGTTCCATTCATCATTGGGATCCTGTACCTCTACATGACCGGTCTTGGTTCTCATTTTTTCTCTTGTCCCTGCCCTCCCTTCACCCCCTCCTCCCCTCTCCATTTACAAACACTTTATTTCCATTTTCTCATATTTTTTTCTTTTCCCTTATTACCTTTCCCCTACCCTTCCCACTTTCCTTTTTTTTTTTTTTATTAAGTGTATTGATGCTTTTTAGGTATACAGTACAGTTCCATTCATCATGGGGATTTTTATGTTTACGTGGTGTGTCTCTGGTTCGGATCTTCCCCCCATTCCCCTGCCCTCCCTTTACCCCCTCTACCCTTCCCTATCTACAAAGACTTTGTTTCCATTTTTTCCTTTTCTCATATTTTTTCCTTTTCCCTTCTTTCCTTTCCCCTCCACTCTCACTTCACCTACTCCTTTATTCTCCCTGTTCTTAAAGTCCGAATTCCTTAGCATAACTTATGCTACTCATCCTGATTTCGCTTTCTTCATTCTAATCTAACACCAGCTGCCCATATTTGATTCACCGTAGTCAGCCAAGCAGTACGACCTGTTATGTTCATGATGCTACGGCTACTGATGCTTGGAACATCTCCTTGCGAAGTAACCTCTTTGCTGCTCTGTCCTCAAATGCAGCATTGTAAACGGGAATCTCTGAAAAGCACCAAAATAGAAAGTCCTGAACACTTTGTGATCTGCTTCTTGGTGTCACAGTTAAGTTAAAAAAAAAATCCCACATGGTCAGAATAGATGGTGATTTCTCTAGAAAAAACCATGTTTCTTGTTGACTGGATAGGGCTGATTTTTTTTCTCCAAGTGTAGTTTTCTTTTTTCTATCCTGGGATCTTAACCTTTATTTTCATGTTAACTCAGGCCTCAGACTAGTAAGGACTTTTGAGTAGAATATCTAATGAATATCCTTGCCTTTTGGCTGATCACCATGGGATCTCTAAATTGCTTGTAGTATAGAAACATCTTTTTTGCAGTCTGTCACTACAGGAAGTCAATTTCAATGTAAACTTGCTGTAACAATAAGCTTCTTAATGTTTGATCTTAAATTTTCAGTTCCAATGTGTGCAGCTTGTCTTTTTTCCTGGAAAACAGAATGGTTGGCTCCTCTCTGTCCGAGGATTCTTCCTAGACATGTGGATAATTCATAAATCAACCTTTGATCTTTTGGAAGGCAAACTAAAAATTTGCTCCTGGGAATAAGCTCCCTTCCCTTTTCTACTGGAAAGTCAGGCTATGCAAGATGGAAAATACAAAATGCTTAGGTAATTTCAATTGGACGTGCAATCCAAATTATGTTTCAGCTATGTCCCAAAAGAATAAGAAACAATGTTTTTATGGAAAATTACTTATTACAGAAGATATTTTATAGCTATATTATAATTTGTGGTAGACAGAAATCTTTCCCCAGGGCTATCTGATTTAAGGCTGCAGTAATGGATGAAACTCTGATATGGTGGTGATTCTCTAGAGTCTGAGCTTTATTTCTAACATTCATAGAATTTTTTCTAATTCTGCTTGCAGAATAATTCTAGGGGATAATACAGGGTTTTAACTACAGAGGGACAGGGAAGGACAGAGAGACGCATGCATGGGAAGAGTGGTAGATTTGAGCCAGTTTCTGTAACTATCTTTTCTGTGTTTGTCTGATTTTTTCTCTCAAATTCAATCAACTTTAACAGGGACCAGACACCCTGAACCCAAGGTGGAGCCTTAACAAGATAATTTCTGTGTACATGAAGCTCCCAAAATAGCCTCTGAAGTCCTGAAAAGGGCATTCAGTGAAACACAGAGTAAACAGGCACATAATGAAAGGATGATGGTGGCTGTGCTGGTGAGAAGGACGGAAAGGAAAGAGCAAGTTCATCTTGGACAAGATTCAGCCTCAAGGTTGGTCTTCTTCTGTACAAAGCAGTCAGTAGCTGTCCTGGTACTGGAAGTTCTCCTAAACCCCTGTGGGTGCTGCACCTGATGGAGAGTGGACATTTCACCTGACCTCAGTGGGCCAATATATAAAAGGGAGCAGTGAGACGGATGCACCTTTCAACGCCAGCCCTCTGGGGTTCTCATGCATAGGTGAAGCCTACATAAAAGAAATAATAATGGGAATAAAAATATATAGAATTAGACCCATTAGGAGGTGACTTATAACTTCAGTTTCTGGATTCTATTAACAAGCTAGTTCTTTGATAATTATATTTAAGACATTCAATTTGGCAATTTCCAGTGCTACTCATATTATAAATTGTGTATACTCTTTGGAGGAAAGGATAGATTGAAGTTATGGGCAAGGGGAGGCCTTTACCATCATCCTTCAATGTTTTCCATGGCATTGGCCCCTGATGTGAGATGATATCCTGGTTTGGGCCACTCTCATCAGCTCTGACCATGACCCTAAGTCTAATAGGAGACCAAATTGAATGTGAGATCTATGCTAATGTCCCTGGCAGAAGCTGGATCATTTAGAGAGAAGGCAGTATCTGCATGGAGAAAAGGATGTAGTATTATTTTCTGTCTAGCAAGTATTTCTGAGTATTTGGGTATGCATGTGAGCACACACACACACATATGCATGTGTATGCCATTGCGCACACGCAACCAGATGAGCAGAACAGCCTGTGCTGAGGACCATCAGATGCCACTAGATATGCAACAAGTGGGCCACCAGGATGTAAGGTGGGAGTGCAGAGTTATGCAAATGCCAAGGGCAAAATATGGTGAGCATGTGTGGCCTTGCACTGAAGCTGTTCTTCTCTTCATTTGGCATCCAGATGCTTTTGCCGGGCAGGGGGTTGTGCTTTACTCCTTTTTCCTTTCTGGTCCTTCTGTTGTGAGTCATCATTTGGATTGAGACCCTGCAATGATTTTACAAAATCCTTAGGAAATTCAGAATAAAAACAATTATACATGTTATATAATTGTTCTAATATAAATAGTATATAATATGTATATAATTACCTACTATAACATACACTATAACTTAGTTCATTATAAGTACACAGGGAAGCTGGAATCTGACATTAGCCCTAATCTACAACTTGCAGTTCTCGGAACTAACAGACTTTCCCTTTTGTTTGATTCTCTTATTTGTTTTAGATCAGATATCATGCTGAATCTTGTCTTCTAAATCTCAAAGGTTTAAAATAGCAACTGGCATTTTTTGTTCATTCTCTAAGTCTATTAGTGATAGGGAAAGGACTGCTCACTGTAGATCCTCAGAATCTTGCTTCTGGAAGCTAAACTGAGCACAGATATCCATGATTACAAAGTAAGACAAAGAATATCTGACTTCTCAGGTGATGCTTTGCCATGAGTAAGAGGAAGGCTAGCACCATATCTCCAAGGTCTTCTAGGTCTTTCTCTATTAATATTTCTATCATGGCAAATCAGCAGCAGTACCAGTTTTTTTTTTTGTCACATATGAAGCCAACGAAAATCTTTCTGAAATCCAAAGATTGCATTACAAAATTCTATGTTTTGAAATTACATTTCTTTTGGAATTTCTGCTTTGTTCCTGCATACATTTCCTGTACTAGTCAACTTGTCCTCTGTAAGCAAATGTAACATCAATGGGAATGTCACATTTCAATTAGTTCAGGAGATGGGAGCAACCAGTCATCATTCTTTTTATTACTATATGAATAAGGATGTGCATAAATTGAAAGCATAATAAGTCTTTGCATCTACAAGGACATAAATTTTTATGCCACATTTTGATCCATTGCTTTTCCGTAAGTCTTTTTACATTCCTACAGTTACCATGGGAAATCCCTGACAGTACAGTAAATCAATAAATGCTTTCATTTCAGCTAGTGAGGTGTCAAATATATTTTTGAATATGTTTATTGATGCATACAAAATGTTTTACTTGCATTTCAGCCTTTGTCTATTTCACAGAATCTTGTAGCATTTTGTCTGTTACAATTTCTAACATTGACTGGAAGCACTGGCATTCTGTCCAATACATTTCACCCCTCCCATGACCCTCATTATATTTTCAGATCTAGTTCTAATGTTGCATTGTTCCATTTGGTTGCATGGCCATCTTACATTTCAACGAGTCAAGTACGTACACACATTGCTATTTTCTTTGCCATATGGATCAAGGAGACACATTCCCTGTGTCTATATCAGTCAGTTCTTGCCCCGTTTTACTGAATTTTCTATATACTTAGGGCCAGAGATACAGATCTAAGTGGTAGAGTGCTTGCTTAGCAGGTCTTTGGTTCAATCCCCAGGATCACAAAAAGTTAAATAAACAAATAAAATAAAGTTAAAAAGAAAAATTTCTATGTAGTATTTTTTGTGGAGTATTTTATTATGAATAAGTCCCTATCTTAGTTACTAAAATAATACATTATGGAGAGGGAGAACTTTGGGAAACCTGACTTTTCATTTTGGATATGCTAAAGGGTAGGTCTGCGACTTGATTAAGCTAAAGAACAGATGTATAGCCTGTGTAAGTTTTTATTTCAGCATAGTTTTAAGATGATAACAACAATTTTCACCTGCTGAAGTGGAGATTTGAGTTATATATACTTGGTGTCTTCCTTCTTTGTTTGGGTTCAGACTTTGCCTTTCCTTGTGAGAATACTTCCTTCCTCACTTTAATCCTATGATTTTGTTGAATCTGTGGAATTGGTACATAATTGCCTCCACTTAGTGAGCAAGGCAAAGGAAGCAGGAAAAAAATGTGAGAAAACCTCAGAGGGAAGAGAAGAGGGAGACAGAGAAGAAGAGGGAGAGGAAAAGGGAGAGAGAGAAAGAGGGAGAGTGTTGTATTGGTCAAGTAAAATGATGCACAGAGAATTCTTTGAAGACCTAAAGCACCTCAACAAATACTGACTGTAATTAAGAGAATGGTGAAATATAGTTTCTTTCCTTATAGAAGAAATAAGGTATTCTTGTCCCTTGATGTAAATTACTTAAGAATCGAAGTACTAATTGCACGGTCAAGTACTTGGCTTTGGTGTCCAGAGATCTGTCTAGGGAAAAGGTAGAACTCAGACAGGACTTGAATAATAAACATTATAGTGATCAAGATAAGAAAAGGGCTTTCTAGGCACGCAAGATGCTATGGACCCAACACTCTTCACTGGTTACCCAGCAAATAAATATAGTACTTATTAGCTTGCTATAGGTCAGGCAAAGAGGAAGTCAAATCTTTAAAAGATTTTAGAATCTGCTCCAGCTGGTTGTGAGACCCATTTAAACTGGAGAATGCTGAAAAGAATCTGTAGTATTTTAAAAAAAATTAGAGGTGCATGTTCCACGTTCCTGTGGGTCCTTTCTTGTATTCAAAGGCCTTGCTTCTTGGTTGCATTTTTAACACTTCACTGGTGTTTGAGTTCCATTGATATCATTAATATTTTTAAAATTCTTTTTCTTTGGAAATGGGTAGAAATGGCCAATTCAGATGAAAGCTGTCACCCCCTGAAGTCCCTTCTGTACTACTCATAAGCTATCACTTCTCACCACCCTGTGTGTACTGTCCTTTCCTAGTTTGGATCATCTTGAGTCGCACTGTGGCTAAGCCTTCTGGCTGAAAATGGCAATTTTTCTCTCAAGAAGCCTAATACTCTTGTGCTTAATTAGCTGCAGATTTCCCAGTTTTAGAGTGTCTAGGACAAAAAGGGAGCATGTTGCTTTCCTCATTATTTTAAAAAATTATTTGAATTTTAAAAAGACATTTTATTTTATTTTATCTCATTCCTCCCTCTAACTCCTCCCCTCCCTATGTACAAAAGCTTTGTTTCCATTTCCCCCTTTCTATTTTCATTTTTTCTTGTCCCTTCCTTCCCTTCTTCCTCCCTTGTTACACTTCACATTTGAACACTTTCTTCCCATTTTCCAACTCCCATTATACATTTCTGTCCTTATTCCCACTTTTGTTTTTTTTTGCACCAGAGAGAAAGTGTGGTATTTAAACATGTCTGATTTATTTCACTTAAGAGTATGGTTTCTCAAGTTCCATCCATTTAGCTATAAAGGTCTGTAAATCATCCTTCTTTAAGACAGAATAGTACTCCATTGTATAAAAACCCCACATCTTCTTTATCCATTTGTCTGCAAAGTCAACACTCAAAAGTCAGTACACGAATAACAGACTCACAGAGAGAGAACCCCAACACCCATTCATGATAAATACCTTACAGAAAATTGGAATAGATGGTCTTTATCTCAATCTGATAAAAGCCATCTATGACAGACCATCAGTCAACATCATAATAATGGCCAAAAACTCAGTTTTCACTCTGAAATTAGGAACAAGACAAGGATGTCCACTGTCACCAGTCTTGTTCAATATATTTCTGGAAACACTAGCCAGGGCAGTTAGAAAAGATAAAGAAATAAAAGGAATAAGGATAGGAAAGGAAGAAGTTAGACTGTCGTTATTTGTGGATGACATGAAACTCTATATGGAACACCCCCAAAACTCTTCATTATTTCTTAAAGTGCCATGCTTGAAGACTTGTAAATTAATCCATCACTAGACTCTATGTATCTCAATAGTACATGTTTCCTTCAATCCAAAAAAAGTCACATCAGGATGGTTGCAAAGTTCACTTGAGTAAGGCATAAAAAATTGAAAACCTTAGTCTTCCTATCTAGAAATGGGATTTATACCTAACTTTACAGGGCTATCATAAGAATTAATTAAAATAATTAGTATGGAATTATTTTAAGAAGCATCACAATGATAATAAAAAATAAATACAGAAGTGAGAAGACAGGTATAATTCTTCATCATGACATTATGCTTTCTGTTTTACCTCTTAGTTCTGTCCTTCCTCCCTTACTCTCACAAAGCTTTACATTTTTCTGGACATGTGTGCTTATCTTAATTCTAGTACCTATCAGGAATTTCAGGCTGGAGTTTATTAATTTTCTGGTTGTTAGTACTTTTCATCTTATACTCTTGCTGGAGACACACTTCAGGCAGTCAATATAAGAAAAAGACAGAATCAGGGTACAGAACATGTCTTGAAGCAGCTGTGCATGGGACTTGTCAGCTGCAGAGAAGGGCACACGGGGACCTGGAAGGTGACTGACTCCAGTAGAAGCCACAACAAGAAGGTCCTGCCTCTATTGGCAGGTGGAATCAGCCAGGGCCAGTCTGATGATGGACAGAGCTGGAGAGGCATTTGGTTGAATCGAAAAGGGTGTTGGGTGCCAACCGCAGCTTTCTTGGGCATTCTAATCCATCATTTCCCTTTGTTTTTAAACATATCTCTTGGAGAGAGACACTTTGGCGAGGAGAGAAGCTAGGCCTGCTTCTCACTTTTTCCTCTATCCTCTTTCCAGCTGGAAACGAATAACTCAAAGCTAGTTGACTTGTGAGCAGATCCATTTTTTTCAAACTCCATATTTAGTCAATTTCATAGGCAACTTCCAGAAAGGCTGAAATGATTCCACGGAAGTAGCTGGGTAGCAGAGGCTATATGCCTTGTGGGCAGGGATTGTTGAGATTTTTGCTTTATAGGCTGTAATTGCTAGAAGGATCTTAGAGGCTAAATATAGTTCTCTCCCCTCTTTTTAGGAGGACAATGTTGAGGCCAAGGGGTCAGAGAGCTGTCCAAGGTCTCACTTCCAGGTGTCCCTATTTTCCAAGACTTGTGAAAGAGGAGAGGGTCTATAAAAGACACTGTGTGTCTGGTAAAGAAGTGAGGAGGGACTGAAGTAGAATCAGTCAGCTGGGACTGGTCTCGGGAAAGGCTGGGCTGGGAGAAGGGGAGTAGGTCTTGCCAGGGTAAAATGGACTTCTCAGAAATAGAAAACAACAGAGTGGAAGCCAAACTAGGTCTTACAGCAAACAAGTCAAAACCAGAAGCTAATGTCAGATGTTGCACAGGTATACTAAAAGCAGCTGAGAGTGATTTAGGGTCAGCATGGTGAAAAACAAGTTGTCTGCCATTTAACAAAATCAAATAGGAGTTATATGAAGTGAACGCAAGAGTTGGCTTTTTAATTCCTCTCTGTTAAAGAGGAGCCTCGATCTGGCCTGCTGTTTTGTCCTTACCAATGCTTGACTCACCCAAGTTCAGCCATACCCAGCCCATAATGTCCTTCTCTAGTATTCATGTTTGCAGGGCTTTCCCCAGGTTTTTGGCTCTGCTTGGAATGCTATTTCCTCTCCTTTTCTCAGGTCCAACCAAATTCTTCTACATATCCTTCAAAGACCAGCTCAGTCCCACTGGCTCCATGGAGCCTTCCTCATAGGGCAAGGGGAAGCATTCTTCCACTTTGCTGGTCTCCGGGAGCTTTACAGCTGAGCCTATCACTCATCCTATTAAAGTGATCTGTGCTCCAGCGTTGTAGCATCATCTCGTCCCCCTTTGGAAAGTGCTGGAATCATTCATCTTATAGCATACATGTACCTTACCTGTGTATCTCACATATAGAAGGTATTCAGAGAATATCTGCCAAAAGAATAGTCACTTAGAGGTGTACATAAAGTACTGGAGTCATCACCCTTGCCTTTAGCAAATCCTTCCTAGGTGTGTCGTGTACTCGGATAGCAGAAATCTGAAGGAGTCAAGGCTATTCAGGGGAGACTCACAGAAATGATAGACAACTTTTAAAAATGGGCTAAATGAAGTTAACAAAATAAAACTTGGGATTTCTTCTGAGAAGTGAGGTCCTTTCACTGATCTTTCTTCAGCCCCTGAGAAAGGGCTTTCACCCAGTGGCTGCTGTTTATTCCTAATCAAGACTAATCAGTAGGAAATTAAGCTAAAGAGAGGATTGTTGAGATTGCAAACAAGGAAAATACAGTATTTCTGAGAGAAGGTGATTAAACTCCCAGATGAATTACCAGAGAAATTTGTGGACTTCAGGTCTCCCAAAGACTATTAAAAAACAGATTTCTATGTGTGGAGGCCAGGTCAGTGGCTCCCTCTGGAAGGAAAGCCGTGGAATGGAATGCTTTTAACAATCTCTTCTCTCACAACCTCCCTGTTTGTTCCTTACCTGGTCTCAGTAGTCAATGCTACAGTAGTAGCCCACCAGGTGGCAGCCACACACAGTGAAAACCTGGGGATAGGGCCAGCCTGCGTGGTTTGAGTCTCAAAGTTAAGCAGTGCAGAGGAAGCCAAGTTATTTGTGCAAAAGCCTAGTAAATGTGTTCTGTTGAGAGCCGAGAAAGCCTCTACCAGATTACTTCTCTCTTTCTCCACCCCTGCTCCATCAGAGCTGGGTGTTAAGATCAGAAGGTGCACTGAGGACTGGGAAAAACCCTGCAAACAAGGTACTGTGGTACAGTTATTTCCAGAAAGTCCCAGAACTTATGTTGAGGGAAAAGGAACAGGGTGCCAAGACTCTTGTGGGCTGAAGCTTCTACAAACAAGAGCGCAGTGAATAAGACCTGGTTAAAAGCGAAGCAAAAGAATAGCTACCACAGCGCAGATGATTTAGGAGAGCATTAAATCTGTTAAGGACACATACAGCGAATCTACATGCCTGCTTTGCTCACAAGCCTCTTTCTGAGGACTGCTGCTTTAGGAGCATTGATTTTCCTTGTTCTATGTTGTGGAACTTGCTGACTCTGCTGCCACCCAACAGGCTGGGCATTAGTGACTGAGTCAGAGGCTGTTTCTCTGGACTGGAAGAGGAAGGCTCCTGTCTATGATGTGGTCAGATCAGACAGTGCCTCCCAGTAGATTAAGTGTGACAGCTAATCACCTCCAACCCTCTCCCAGGGTCTGAGATTCACCTTGTAAAGCAGTAGGCAGTTGCGGCCCTGTGAATAAATATGGCCTGCTTTTTACCTAGTCCTGAGGTTGTGAGGTCTCAGAGTATCTTAGCTTGCTGAGAAGGCTTTCCCTTATCTTGGTCACCCTGATGACCCAAGCTCATTCTCCATAAGCAACCTGTCAGTGTATGATAAACACCAGGAGACTCTCTTACTCAGCCAAACCTGCCCAAAACAGAGAAGCCTTTTGAATTCAGTTGTTTTTTTTGTTTTTTTGTTTTTTATGAGACAGGGTCTCATTGTGTAGTTCAGGCTGGTCTTAAACACACTATTAGCCTAGGCTGCCCTTGAACTCATAGGGATCTGCCTCAAACTCCCAAGTGCTGGGATTATAGGTGCATGGCTGTAACCACGCCCAGCTTGAATTCAATTTTAATTCTGCAACACCTTGAAGGAATATTACAGCTTAGAAGTCAAGGTTCTGGGCCTGCAGAAGTTGCAAGTGTGCTATGTTGACAGATATGAAAAATGTGGGTCCTGCAGTGAAGGAGGAATTACTGCAAGATTTGGCTAGGTTTGAGTGAATTTTTCATTTGCTTTTTCTGACTTTTAATATTATCTATCCTATTCTCTTTGTGCACCATAAGGTCAGGTTTGGTTGTTTGGTTGTTTGCTTTGTTTTTTTGGGGGGTGTGCATTTTTCAGCCCTACTCTGTTCTGTAATCCTCTAGATTAGGAATCATAACTTACCCTGAACTGGTTTTATGATTTTATAGTGAAGGTCCACCAATTCCCAGGAAGGAAAAGATTAGCCAGAACGTCTTTCTGTGAAAGACAAAGGGTTTTTAATTTTGGAGTCGATTCAAGGTGCTGATTGGCTGGAAGATGAAGTGGGAAGAGGGAATGCAGCCAGGGAGGACATCCTCCGTGTAGTCCTGGCTTTGAAAACATAGTGCTTTATTTGGGATTATTTCAGATGTCTAACGCAGCAGGCTTGACATCAATACACAGCAGGCCATGGATTATAGCTGTCTCTAATGACCGTGTTCCACTCTGTTTATTGTTCTGGATGTTAATATATAGAGTAAATGATAGTTCTGTAATTGAAGGTTGGAAATGCCCCATACTTAGGCGACTGGGTGACACATCGTTAACCACTAAAGTGAAACTGAAGACACTTGCTGGCCAGGAAATTACAACCTTGGAGACCATCTTCCTATTTGTGTATGTGGTTTGTATGAGAGAGCACAAGCCCAGAAGCTGGCCGGCACCTTATTGGAAGTCCTTGATTTCACTGGAGTGGGGAGAGGCATCACTTGGAGACCAGAGGACACATATACTGAATTCTCAGCTCATCTGTCAGCTAATCAGAAGTAAAATGAAATGGGTGTCTGAATCCAGGAGAAGAAAGTTGGCTCTCTTCTTTTTGTCTTAAAATTTTTAAGTGACTTTTCAAAAAGTTGGTTGAATTTAATTACTTGGTTTATGATACCTCAGTAATAGGGATTTGTCCAAAACAATTTCTTAGAATTATTTGGACTGTAGCTCTGTGCTGTGAAATAGTTTGACAAACCATCAGACCATGAGCTAACAGGCCTTAATTATTCCTATAGAAAGGTATAATAGCTTCCTGTGGTTGCTGCAACAAGTTACTACAGGCTTGATGGTTCAAAACAACACAGGTTTATTAGCTTTAGTTCCAGAGGTCAGAAGTAAAAAAAGCCATACTGGGAATTCTATGCGGGCTCTGCTTCTTTACATTTTTCATTTGGTAAAGGGAGCCTACCGACTGATTCTCCTGCCTGCCTTTTCCCATTATAATGATCCCTGTGATTGTGATATGATATTTAAAATTTTTTTCATTTTTTAAACTTAGTGTATGTTTGTGATACATAATAACTGTATTCATCTTGGCAAAGTGGCACATGCACCTATCACATCCAGAGCATTTTTACCTCCCAACCTACCCTCCCTTCTCCCTCCTTCCCTACTTGCCCTTCATATCTCCAGAGTCTCTTTCCCTTTCCCTTAGTGGGCTGATTAGTAACATTAATTTACCCTTCAGTCTTATTCTACCCAGGCTATGTATGTAACAGCATATTCGCAAGTTCTGTGGGTGAGGACAGAGACACTTTGGTGTGGAGGCACTAGGTCCAGGTACATGAAGTATCTTCCATGGGGATGTAATCTAGGTTGGCCGATGAGGACGATTGATGAGGACAGTAATGATAAAAACGGTACATATGCCCTAAGAGCAAAATACTCAGATGAATCAGGATCACGACAGCTTACACATGCTTCGGGCTAGCAGACAAAGCTGGGGTCAAATCTTAATTCTGTCACTTGTTGACCGTGGGATTTGAGGTAGAGAATTCAATGCTAATGAATTTTCTTTACTATAAAATGAAACTGATGGTATGCATCACCCAAGACTGTTGTAAGAGTTAAGTGAGATAATACAAACAAAATACCCCTGGGGTGGTGCCTAGGATATAGTGAGTGTTCAGGAGAGGTAGTTACATGTTAGCAAGCATCCCCTTTATTTACCTGGATCCTTGTGAGGAATGGCAGGTACAGTGAGAGTCTACGCTTCTTTTTAAAAATCAAGACAAATACACAGAACTAAGCGTCTGTAATTTATATGAGTTTTATTTAAAACATGGGAGTGATAACCCTTTGCAATTTCTTGGCAAATAATTGTTTACTAAGTAAGTCCATCTTTACCCAGTATTGTTATCAAACTCGGTCGTGCAGGTCTGGCTTTGTGCTGTGTGAGACGGAAGAGTTAAGCCATGGCGTGATCTCCAGGTTACTGTGGTTCCCAGGCCCTTGGATGCTCTTGCTGACAGTTAAGGAAGCCCTACTGACTTGAGGCAAGAGAAACCTGAAAAGAAGGTTAGTTGGACAGGGGCAATGGGAGAATGTCTCAGAAGAGTTGGGGTTTAGGTTGGTCTTTGAAGGAAGAGAGAGAATTAGAGAAGCTAGGAAAAGTGGAGAGGACATTCTAGGCAACAGGATCTGCGGAGAAGTGACAGCAGTAAAAATCTCAAGGCAAGGATAATAAGTCTAAGGGACAGAGCAGAGTCGTGGAGCTGGAACCTGCAGAGATGGGATAGGACTAAAGAGGATCCCTGTCACCATAATGTACACCTAAGCTTCTCTACCTTATTCGATTTTGTATGACACATATTGGATGCTCAACACCATTAATTTTTATGGATCCTGATATATGTAAGGAATTTGTACCTCATTCTCTGCAAAGTGAGAGGCTACAGAAAGGTCAAGGTGAAAAATGCCAAGTCCATCTTCAGACCATGCTGATAGTGGGGAAGATTGTCCAGAACTGGAAAATACTATAATTAGAGACCAATTAGGACATTATTATCAGTGTCCAGGAAAAGAAATGAAGAAAAATTGGCAAGACTAAGTAGGAAACTCAGATCTCTTACAGTAAAATTCAGAGATGATCGAGTGGTATCTGCAGGGTTCTCAGGGAAGATTTGCAGAGTGGTGATTGCTTAGCCTCTATGTGCACCACCTGCATCAATTTCTGATGTCCAAGAATAAATAGGGTGACCAAAACCCTAAAGGTGAGCATATTGGCTTTCTATTACTGTGTAACAAGCCAACCCACAAATTAATGACTTAACATACATATTTATTTATCTTACAATTTTGCAGGTTGGAAACCTGAGCTATTCCTTCTGTTCTTGTCTGGGTTCCCCCATCTGTCCATGGTCAGTTGCTGTGTTGTTTGCGGCTGCTGGTCTGGGATGCCTTAACTGACTACTCCAGTGTTCTACCTAGCCTCTCATTATCCAAAAGCTCAGCTTGGGATTATTTTCAGGATGGGAACAGGGTTCCAAGAGTCATAGCTGAAACGTGCAGGTTCTTTCCAGCCTAGATTTAGAATTCAAGTAGAAACATGTTCTCTTCATTCAGTTCAACAAACCAAGTCACGTTGTTAACCCTCAGTTCAAAGACTAGTGTGATAGACCCCCACTTCTTAATGGCAAGAGCTACAAAGCCACATTGTGAAGGATTTGTGAATTGAGGCTATTTTGCCCATGCCTCACTCTCTAAATGGCTATCCCACTCCTGTATCATATGGATCTGCCTATATTATATACCTGACGCAAGTAGCATCATGAAACATTTGTCTTCCTGTGAGTAGCTTATTTCAATGAGCAAAATGTCTGTGAAGTTCATCCATGTTGTTATACATTGTGGGATGAATTTCTTTCTTTCTAAAAGTTGAATAGTATTTTATTGCATGTTATGCCAGATTCTTAATCCACTTATCTGCTGATGGACATGTAGGTTACTCCTATAATTCATGCTAGAAAACAAAAGCTAAAAACCCGATTAAAACTGGTTTGAGATCTTGATTTCATATTTCTCCAAAGAAGGCATAAATATGAAAAAGTTTTCAGTGCATTAATCACCAGGGAAATGCAGTGGCTATTCACCTCTACACACACACCCCAACCCAAAGACAGCATACATGAGGATGTGAGGAAACTGAAATATTTGCACACTTGGTAGAAGTGGGGAAAAGGTACAGAATGGAGGTTCTTCCAAAATTAAAAATGGAAGTACCATGTTCTTTAGCAATTCCATTTCTGGGATTTCATCAGAATTAAAATCAGGACATTAAAAAATATTTGTGCTCTAAGCATACATATTAACACAGCAAACATTAACAATGTTTCCTGTTCACAATACACATTGCCTTTTTTACTTTTTGCAAAACCACTCAGTGGAAGGGGACATCTTGAAGATGAGGGAGGAGTGGAGATGCGTGATTCTGCTGTTGAACTAAACACTGGGATAAAAGACCCCTGCCACTGAGGAGCCAGGATCCAGGAGGATCCGGGCTTCCCTCCCTGTCCCAGCCCCACTCCTCTTCCTGGGGTTTAGCTCTGCATCTTCTTGAGAGTGTGTGTGTATGTTGCTGAAGGGTGAAAAGAAGGAACAGCAGGGAGAATAATGGGGCAGTTGGAACGGTCCAGGGCAAGTGGCAGCTGCACAAGGACCTGGATGAGTATGGACTAATCAAAGTGGACCTGGTCCAGGGAGGGAGTGAGGAACCTGGAGGGCAATGCCCATCTCTCCTGGATCTATTTCCTTCCTTCTCTCACTACTATTGAGCCCAACCCCTCAGTCCTTACTTTCCTTCCTAATGTCTTGAAAGTGATCTAAGTCAGAAAAAAGAAAAGAAAAAAGAAGGGAAAAAAGTTATTCATAATGGTTCATCTTGACTGCCACTGACTCTCAGTTGGAATGTTTCTTTATATGAACTCTTCCAGATACCATCGTGTGTGAACTGATTCACCACAAGTGCACCTTTTGTGTTGCAGCTCCATGCCTCTGCTCACACCATCCTCGTGTAACTGTTCTTCATTCTAGTCTGCGGCCCCAAATTATCACTCCGCTGGGGAAGACTTTTCTGATAATTTTGAACTTAGTATCCTCCCTTCTATCTTATAGGCTGTATAGGATATATGTGATTCATATGTGATTGATACATACATATGTATCACTTATCTTTCTGATGTCTGGATCCTATGCTCTGTGTGAGACTCTTGGGGATCAGATCAGTGCTTCTTCCTGCCTCTTGTCTCGGATAGCTCCAGTCTGCTGCCTGGTACGTGCTCTGAGCATGTTTTTGATGCTTCTGGTTCTTCAAATACCATTTTCTCCTCCTCAGATTCACTGTTAGTCCTTCTTATGGCCGTCGATCAGTTTTCCGTGCCCAGCACTCTTTCCACCTTCTGAGTAGTGAGTGTTCCGACTCCTATTGGGGTGGCCCTGATTCATCATGTGTCCTCTGTCGGGAGGTAATTGCAGGTACCAGCCTTGCACTACGGAATCCCAGAGGGCAAGATCTTTGCTCTCTTCAGCCAGTTCCCTAAGTGACCTACGTCCAGCCAGGTGACTGGTCTTTCCCAGGGTTCTGATGCTGAAGGACGGGTTGGAGGATGGAAGAGTGCCTGAAGGCCACTCCTTGCAGTGTGGCAGTGAAAGCACCCTGGACCTCCTGCGTCTTGGAACTTTTGGGGTGAGCTCACCAAAAACCCTCCCAGAAAAAGTTCTTCCAAAGTAGCCAGAGGCTTTGAATTGTTGTTTTTGTTTGTTTATGTTTCTTGGAACCAGGGACTCTTAACTGATATGTGACTGACTTCTAGCCCTTATCAACCCTTTCTTGGAGCACTGCAGTAGCCTTCTTACTAGGCTCATCTTCAACTCTACCTTCGTTCATTGTTTCCTACATTCTTTCCAGAGTGCTATATGTAAGAAGAAATTTTAGAGTAAGTCCTCATTTATGGCTGCTGTTAAGATGAGATATAATCTAGAGTATTTCTCATTTTCTCATGCCCTGAGCCTGGGCTTCAGAATTGGGGTAAGAGAGTGCAATAGAAAGAGGTCAGCATTTGATCTTATATCTAGGTTTGGGAAATCATGACCCAGCATGTGATATTGGTCAGCTGATTAAACTTATGATCAGTCATTTTCTCATATGTCAAATGCAGAATACAACCTCCCGGGTTGGTGAGGACTTGGTGGGGTAGTACAACCGCAGTGCCTTAGGTATGACAGGCTCTCAGCAGCCGTTCTCTCCCTCTTGCCTCCTTCCCTAGTTGACCTTGCTGCCTCCTTAGAGATCTGGACAAAACTTCCGTGAGCCTGGCTGCTCCTGTTCTCACCTAGGCTGGTAGGTTGGGTATTGTTCACACTGTGTTGCGGCCTAACAGGCATTCACAGCATTCCAAAAAGACGAGGAAGATGAGAGGGAGAAGACAGAACGGCATGTAGAAGTTAGGGAGTTAGTGTTTGTGGTGTGTTGAGAACAGTTTTGATTATACTGGTGGTGGTATAACTGGCTCTTTTATTGTGATACAGTTTATCCCTTCGGCAAGTGCTCTTAAAAGACAGAGTTGTAATTCAGTCAGAAGCTCTATTTCTTGGTTCTCTGCCTACTCGCAGCAGATAAAAACACAGTGCACACTCTGGGTAGCCTGTGGAAGTATGTGTCCCCACCAACAGCCATGTGCTTCCATCCTCATTTTTCATGACACCTTCTTAAACTCTTCCTATTTCAAGTGGCCTATTTGTTACTGCTGCCAAGGACTGAAAGCAGCGTGAGCTAATTGCGAAGAGGGCAATGGCTTAACAGAAGGATTTTTACCAACAATAGGAGGGATTTTTCTTCTTCTTCTTCTTTTGTTTTTTTTTTTTTGTATTAGTGGTAGTTTTATGGGATTAAAAAAATACTCAGTAGCCTCTGATGATTCTGAACTTTGGCTCACACAAGAAAGTACATAATGTGTGTGGTGTCGATTGGAAAAGAGTGGAATATCTGTGTTAATTGATGTATTAGGTCAGATAAATGGCTCCACTGGGTCTGTTAGCTAAAATGGAAAATCTGGATGTATAAATAACAGGAAGGACTCATAGAGGTGGATCACTCTGAGATATCAGTGTTCGAAGTGTTAACAAACAAGTGAGAGTAACCCATGCAGGAATGATTTGCTCTGGCAAGGACATGGGACATTCCCAGCATAACACAATGGTTGAGGGGAAGGGCAGGGGTATGTGTGTGCGTGGGGGGGTATTTCTGTGTCACATGCAACCAGGGAGGTTTCCCTGATGCAGTGATCGATACTTTCTTTTTTGTGCTTTCCTTTTAAGGTTTTAAAATTTTCTTTATTGTGCTAATTTACCAGTTGCTTCCAGGAATTTCATCTTCCCCTTCTTCTCCTTTCTTTGCCTCCCCTGATTACCCCTTATCTAAATACTTACAGATCCTAACTCTGATATGCTCAGAGTCCCAAGTTCCAAATGAAGAGAAGAGCTTGTCTTTTAGCACACACAGGAGGGCTTTTCTAGGGATTTGCCTTCAAGCTAGAAGCTTGCAGTTCTCAGGACCAGAAGTCCTTGTTGAGTAGAGAAGCCAACCAAGGGTCACAGCCTATTCCCTTGGAAGGCACAGAGCATAGGAAATAAATATTTATAACAAAGCAGTCAATTTATTCAGTGCTCTGTGTAGCAGATGTGAAAATGATGCATGCTGATGTGAAATGAAATTAGGGATTTCCTCTGTCCTTCAGATCAGGAATTCCATTGTTTGAACCCATGTGACCTAAACCTGGCTCAGAGTATCTTTGGAAGCCACTAATAACTGTAACTACACAATGATGACATGCATTTCCACAAACTCAGAGGGACATCCCAGAGGGAAACTGGGTGGCTCCGGAGTTAACTCCTACTTAACTCTAATAGGTATATGTTCTTGGCCATTGGTTCTAGAGCCTTCATTCATCTTGTCTCCCAGAGCTCAGTAAAAGGTGCCAAGCTTTAATCACTCAAAGTTATTTTATGAAACAATGTAAATGCTTCTCTTTTCAGTTGAAATGTTGAGGTCTGGAGTGGAAGATGAGGACCTTGTTTCTTTGGCTACTAGCCAACCTGGATTAAAGTAGCAAGTATAAACACAAGAATTTTAGGAGAATTTCCTTGGGGTTGGTCCAAAGTCTACATTTCTCAGTATATAAAAATGACCTCTATACCACAACAATTTCGTTGACTGTTTGCAGTAGAGTTTTGAGGTGTTTGGTCCAATCTGTACACCAGTTCAGCCTCAGTTTGTTTCACACATCCATCTGCCCCAGCCAGTGGCAGTAGTATAAGCCCTTTGGCCTGGGTGGATATCAAGTGTGTGACTGTGGAGGTTCACTTTTATCCTGGCAGAATGCTGGCTTTCCCACACTGTTAAAAGGTTAAAATATGATATAGTGGAAAGGGTGTGGCCTGTGAGCCTAACAGCAGGGCATCGACACCCAGTTCTGCCTCTTCATTCTGAGGACTGAGGACATCCTTGAGTGTCAATTATATGTATCCCAAAAGAGAATAAAAATCTCCATTTGTTATCATTGAAGGATAAGTTGAGGTAATGCATAAAATTACTTTGGACATCAAAAAGCTCCACATAGATGATACTGGTCAACACCACCACCTCTGAAGAACTTAATAACACAACTCCTGTTAAAGGACGTGCCAGGGGCCTTCTTCACAGACAAGTCTAAATTTTGAAAGAATAGAAAGTGACTCAGCCTTACGTATCCTTGCATATCACTTGGTCTTTTTTGCACATATCTGAGGGTTGAGATCATTGTCATATTACTAGAAACTCATAGAGAAAGGGGAAGCTTTCTAGGTGCTGAGTGATAAAGTGACCAGCAGGGTTCTTTCCTGGCAGATGTCCCACTGTCCGCTGAATTCATGTTTTCCTTGGCTCAATTTTCTACTGAAATCACCCTGATTTCCTGTTATGAGGAAACCCGGGGATGGTTTTTCCTTCTGTAAAATGGGAATAACACTTCCTAAGGGTGTGCAAGATTTACAACAAGATAGAGTCTGTAAAACACTTGTCCAAGTTGTGTATAGAATAAATGATTACAATTACCATTATTGCCATTATTGGGCATGTGGCAACTGTCACGGTATAAATAACAAATGTCAGCAGTCATATTTCTCCCTTTAAATAGCCATTGACTAAAGTAAGCTTCAGATACTTTTGGAAGGAGAGAGGATGTGCGTGTTGGAGTTGCTAAATTCTTGTCTTCTTTAACACTAGAGTGAATCTCTGAGTGCTCTTTTCTTTTGGATAACTAAGAAATGTCAGCCCATTGCATCAAGGCTCAAACTTCTTTGCTTCTCAGCCACCTACCTGGTCTAGGCAGGAGCCTCCAGCTTTTTAGAATAGCTGCTCCCCAAGTTCAGGTGGTGCTGGTCTTCCTCTCTGGATTTGGCAGAGGGAGGCAACAGACTTTATATCATATCGTGGTGCAATAACTTTAGGGTACAAGCCAATTCTTGATCCATTTAGACACAGTGATTGTGGAAAGACAAGGGGTAATATGCTTTAAGCATTTCCTCTTTACTAATGACTGCTCTAAGCACTTGATAAACATTACTTCATTTAATCCTCACAAAAATTTTATAGATGAGGAAACCAAGGCACAGAGAAGTTATGTTACCCAAATAGTAAATGATTATTCTAGGACTAAAGCAGAAGTGCCTTTGGTCTTAAACATTACTGGCTGACAAAAGAGCCAATTTAGAGGGGCTCAGCACGTATAGCTCTGGGACGGTACAACTTTAGGCAGGGAACTTGCACTCTTTGAAATGTGGTAGATTTAAACTATATTTCAGTAGGGGATAAGAGGAGGGAGTCTTCAAGTATGAAATGAATCGTCTTTCCAGTCTTCAGCTGACACAGTGCCATCATTTTGTGTATAAAAATAATTCTTATTGCCTGCAGATTCACCTTTTATTTCAGATTATTTTTTTGAAGGGGAGGAAGGGCGTGTCTTCCTGTCTAAGGTCACACAGTTGACAAGTACTATCACTGGTATCCCTGGCATCACTGATCTCACAGGTACGGAGAACCCTAGTCCTATATTGTGAGGAACAATTTCTAGACCTCTCTGGTGGGGCTTGAAAGTAGATTAGAAAGAAAAGATACCTCTCTGCTCAGAGTCGTACAGCAGCGCCCTTTTTTGTAGAGAGGGGACAGGGATGGGAATGGCAGAGATGAAGAGGCTGTCACGGGATAGACCCATGTCAGTATGGGACGCACTGAGGACAGCAACGGCTGACAGACTAAAGTGGCTCTTAATTACTGCAGCACACAGTGGGCCTCTGACCTCAACACTTCACTATAACAATTCCTACTGGCTTTCGGATTTCTGTGCAGATGTCCCTTGTCCAGCGCGTTCTTTCCTTATTGCCTTCTTCCCTCATGCATATAGGATGGGTCCATCTGTGTTCCAAGGCATCCTGTCCTTCCCATTCATAGTGCTAATTCATCACTCACTCCTTCCACAAATACTGACTGTGCAGGCACTGGGAGTGGCTGCTAAGAAACACAAAGAGCTACTTCTCAGCGTGAGGTAACGACATGGTATGGAGAAAATAAAGCAGAAAAAGCAGTCGATGGTGCCGGAGAAAAAGGCACCCCAGTTTATACAGTGCTCAAAAGGAAGCCATTCAGACAGGAGGCAGGGGTAGAGTTTTGTTGGTCTGGAAAGAGCCAGCACAGAGGCTCTGCTGGGTGCCTCAGGGACTTCATCAGACCCTATAGTGGTGGTCTAGCCTGTGTGCAGATACACATTCTGGTCTATCTGCTTGTTAGACTAATCTGCCTTAGAGGTAGGGAGCCAGCTGTCTTCCCACAGTTACATCCCTGACACCCACTATAGCGGGAGTCTAGCTGTTCTGCAGCAACTGACAGAATGAACTGAGTAATGCAGATAGCACAATTCACACGGACTTCAAACAACGCCCAGGGACCAGGCTATTCTGAGGCTTTTCTATGTATAGGTTGGGTTTTAAGGTGTCCCATTTTCTCTTTTTTATTTATTTTCACGTTCTTCACTTTTATTTTTTTCTTCAGACTGAAGTTAAAAATTGTAAGCAAATTATTTTGTAGCTATGAAATCTTTTAAGTGTGCAAAATGTCTGCAACTAAGCTCAAATTTATGGCTAAGTATCTGTAAATGACCAATCTTTAAGGTTTTCTTTTATTTGAATATAAATTGGTGATAACTTGACCTAAAGTGTTTGCCTCTTAGACAAGGTCTTTGAGAACTTTAGTGTGTGTTTCCTACAAACAGAATATACTTTGACAATGGCAGAATAGCTATCAAAATTAGGATTTCTGGTTGAGGTTCTTTTTTTCTCAAAAAAAGTCATTTTAATCTCATACCAAAAGTAGGCCCTAACTAGTAAGTTACAAGGCGACAATTTGAATAAATACATGAATTTTATTAATTCCAGTAGTATCTAATTTGAATTTAACTGAAATAATAAACACATATTTCAAAATTAAAAACAAGTATGCTTCTGACACCAGCCCCAGGCACCTCTGTGTGGAAATCCTTTGTTTATTTAGTGGTTTCTACTTTCCTTGACCAGATGTCTTCTAAGGAGTTTGGGGGAATAGGTGAGGGGTGCCTCACGTGCAGAATCTCTGACTCTGTAATCTGATTCCTCCCAGATGCTACCCATCCATCCCAGCTGGCATCACACCTACCTTGCTTAGCCCTAGCAAAAGGAGTTAGGACTGAATCAGCCACGAAAGAGAAATAGACTTTAAAGTTTAAAAAATAGGTAAAATTGATGAGAGTTACCACAAGGCATGCTATTTCCTCCGCAGCCCGTCTGAAGTGACCAGGCAACATCCCCCATTGGCCCACATTTGGTCATGACTGTGGCTTCTCAACACCCACTCCACCTTTTTTTTTTACACTGCACTCCTATCACTTTTGTTAGGGACCAGAAAAAGGCTCAGTTCTTGCACAGTCTCTCCCACTGTGAATCTTATACATCTCTGGTCTCTATTTTTATTAGTGTATCTTTGGAGATATTAGTGTATCTTAGGGAGTGGTTGCATGTACCTAGTACAGCTTGATTCTTTTCCTAATCCCCTTCCCCTCCTTTCCCACCTCCCTTCCCTCTCTACGTTCCCTTTCCCCATTTTTGTTTTTAGTGATATTATTAATTTTATCTCACCTTTGTGACATAATATGTCTACATTCATTTAAGTTTTTAGGTTGCTGTACATGGCATATCTTCATCTACTTATCTCCTCTTCCCTTTCCCCTTTCCCATCATCCTTGGTCTCCTGGACCTTCCCACTTGCAAGAGATCCGTCCCCTTGTCTCCTTCTATCCATCCTTGATTGTACTCTTTGTTTGTACTTTTGTTTTTCTCAAATTAGAGATACTATATGGTATTTAAGCTTATGTGTCTGATTTATTTCACTCAACATTATATTTTCCAGGTACATCTATTTTCACACAAATCTCTCAAAATTTGTCCTCCTTTATAGCCATGTAGAATCCCATTATGTATAGATGCCACATTTTTTTCCATTCAGTTGTCTGTTGATGGGTATACAGGCTGCTTCCAGGATTTAGCTATTATGAATTATTCTGATATAAACATTGATATGCATGTATCACTGTAGTATGATGTTCTTAGCTTTCAGGTCTCTGTTTTGAGTTTTTCCTCCATTTTCTATCATATTACTTACGTTTCATTCTCTGGTCATTCTATGGGTGTTTTGCTTCCATACCTACTCTTGTGTGCTTGGTAAATAATCCCATAAGAACTGGGCATGCAGGTGATGTATTTAGCTAATATTTGCACTGTGGGCCTCCATATCAATGATCACAGGGCTTATGGTAGAGAAAACTGATGGGAATGTGGCCTTGAGCACTATGTCAATACCTGTCTTGACATGAGAGTTTGCTTTTCCTGCTTTATCCAGTCTGCTGTTTTGACCATTTTACCATGTTACTTATTGACTTTAAGGCTCCTCATTGTCCGGAGATAAAGTTGAAAATTCTTTGGAATTATTTAACAAGATCTTCCACTTCTTGAGCTTCACCTTCTAATATGCATTTCATGTCCCAGGGATGACGCATAGTTTGCAGTTGCTTACAAGATTCAAGCTGTTTCATGCTTTGCCGATTTAGCAGGCTGGTTACTTTTACAGTTGGGGAACCTATTCCCTCCTTTTATGCCTAGTTAATATCTCATCCTTCTAGATTCAAACTGGTTATCCTTTTCAGGATGCAGAGCAGTTCCTCTTTTACTGTGCTCACACAGCACGCTCTCAGCATTGCTTTAGTGCACCTCATTCATTCATTCCTCCATTCGTCTACCAACTTTATGTTCAAGCATTTTATATGGTACCAGGAATTGGCCCATGTGCTGGGAAGACCGTATTAACCAATCCAGATGTCTTCCTTTATGGAAGAAACATATATTACAAGCTCTTAAACAAATACATTCTTAAATGAAAAATGTGAAAAGTGCTGCAAAATAAAGGGGCAAGCTGGGTGGAAGTGGTTAATTAAGGAAGCTTATTGTTGAGGAGGTGGTATGTAAGTGGCCCTCACAGGGTTGAGATACACTTTCCCAGATGAAGTGAGAAGAGAAAGAATGATTATTAAAATGACCAAAGTACGCATCTGTAGTCTCATTTAGATTTTAAGTCATGTGAGTAGAGCTATTGGATAAAATCTGTTATTGTATCTGTAGGACTTGGATATGGACACAGAACATTAACCAATGCCTTCAACATAGGAAAGCTATCGGGTGCTTGTCCAGAGCATGAAGTCTTGTCAGTTAGTATCACAAACCCTGGCTATTTGCAGCCCTTGCCACAAGGGAGGAAGGATTCCCATCCTTTCTTTACTTCCTGTAGCCCTCTTGGGTTTCCTTTATTCAAATTGTGGCTTTCTCTTTCAATTCAGACTACACTGAATTTCTCAGAAGATCTTCCAAAACTCTTCCCATAATTACTGTGGGACTCAAGTTAATAATCTACAATTTCCAAGATCTCAGTATTGGTTAGTCCTAAAAACAGCTATATATTGACCTTTTGCCACTCAACTGTGATGTGACAGACACTGGAGGGCTCAGTCTGACGGTGGAGTGCCTTGTACACCTGGATTTGAAAAAAAAATCCTGAACTTATTTTACTGTTTATTCACAATCACAGTGAAAGAGAATGGAGACTGTTAATTCTCCAGGCCCATTCTCAAAGTCAGGATGGGTACCTATCTGCTAAGGGCAACAAAACATTCCAGTCCCATCTAAAGAACATTTATTGTCAGAATTACTCAGAGTGCTAGGAGAGAAGCACAAGAGTCTGCCTGTCTCAGCTCAGGTCCATTTTATGGTTTACTTGCTTCTGAAACTCTTCATGAGCAAGAACGTGAAGATTTCCTAGAGCTGGAAAAGGAGATGTCTAAGAAGTTTCAATTCATCTTCTTAAAGAGAAATATAGCTGAATAGAATACAATACATATATCCTTTTTTCTTTTTTCAATATGAAGGAGAAATTTAATACAATAAAGGGATAACAATTTAATATAAGGAATTTCTCACTTATTTTTAGCCTGCATTTAGTTAAGAGTTAATCCATTTCTTTTGGCTGTTGTTCAGAGAAAATAGACAACCTATGGGTTTCATCTTAGTCATGGCCCTCTTTGTGGCCTTGGACATTGTCCTCAACAGGAAAAAAAATCTTTATTTTTAAATGTTTTAGTCATCCTCTTTAGATCCTTTGTCTTAGTCCCTAAATTAAATTTTATAAAAGCAGGCTAAATTTCAGAACTGACCTTAGGTCAAGTTGAGAAAAAGCTTCAAAGCTGAGTGAATGTGTCTGCAGTCCTAACTGGACTTTCCAAGTTGTTCTTTGAGGCCTCCAGGAAGAATTCTAGGTGCACACCATGGACAAATATTCCTGGAGAAATATACACCATGTATCACACATTTTGGGGAAACAGTATTCATGCTATTGCAATGGCTTCTAAGTTCAAACTTTTTTGTTTAAGAGGAAAGGAGCACAAGTCTTTCTACCTGGCAGTGTCTAAACCAATTTTATAGTGGGAAACATTTGCAGAGGGTGGATGAGTCAACTCTACAAGGCTAAGAACACATTAATATTCAAGAAGCACAATAGCAAATTCAATTGAAAATAGATACTGCCAGGGCTACCCACTTGGGATCCCCTGCTGACCCTCGGAGCTTTCTTATCAATAAATATCTTCCTACTTTTAACTTCCATCATACCTAGGACTCTGTCTTCGATTTCTAGAAAACAAGAACTCACCATATCATACATTTAACAGGCTGGGAGTAATATTTCATCTTTCTAATTTTCCCATGACATTATTGGAGGTCCCATCAAGATAATAATTAATAGGATGTAAGACTTTACTTTTTTTGATTGCTAAATTATATTAAGTAACCAAAATTGTCATTCTTGTTTGTCGCTGCTCGTGTCACTTGGAAATGCTTTATATTTTGAGTTCTTATACATTGTTATTTGTTAAAATGATGGTGATGTTTCTTTAAAAGGACATTTTAATTTTGTAGACAAGGTTTTATATTTTTGTTCTATAATGATTGCTTGATTGACTTGTTAGCCCTGAGGAAAAGTACTGTTAGTTTGCCATCTAACAGACTGTACCAATAATTACAAGTGAATTAGAAAATGTAAAAATGGGTCTCTCTGTAAAATCTAGTTTATAGTTGAAAAATATATAAAATATATATGCCTATTGATAAAATGTGGGACCCCATTTGTCAATTAATAAGGCACTAGGCCAGCAACTGCTCTTAAGACTTGAAGTACAGGTTTCACAGAGTAGTCTGGCCCAATCCTTCTCCACACTCTAGGGAAAATGTTGAGCCAGCTCTGCCTCATTTTCCTTCTAGTATGATCTTCCACCAGTGGGGAAACAATCTTAGCTTTTGAGATTTCCCCATCCTCAACTTTCCAGGCAGACTGTTGACTCAGGGGCAAGTTGTCTCAGTAACTCACCTAGAGCATGAGAAGAAAGACCTCCTTTCCTGGTCTCATTTCCAATCTCTCCTGCCATTTTTCTATTCTCCTTTATAGAGGCATGTAAGGTCAGAAAGGATCTCTGAAGTACTCAATGTCTTTCTCCTAATAACCTTTAAGTTAATTCCTTAGAAAATGAGTGTTTTTGCCAATACTGAAAATAGGGAAGTCATTTTAGATCAGTAAACATACCCTGTCTCAGGGTCAGAAGAGACATAGAGGTTTTGCCTGTCCTGGAGAGTACATGAATGCGATGTTCCTGCTTAGTGTTCTGGGCAACAGTCTTCCTCGGGAGACTGCACTTGAGACCCCAAGGAAAGAACCAACTTCTGGGTGAAACCAAAAGGAACTATTTCCATAAGCACAACAGTTAAGGGACCAAAACACATTTAGTTTAAGGGAAAATCTCTCTCTTCATAGGTCTGGCTCTTTTTTATGCATGAGAAAAATACTTTGGCTAATAAATTATAGACTAAATGTTGGCAAGACAAGCAGCTAGATTCCTTTCTGGAATCTCTGATTATGTGGAACTAGTGAAAACTGGGATGACAACCGAGAGGTCATGGCCAGGGCTACTCTCTGGCAGATGCTTGAAGGTTCCCCAGTGGAAACTGGATCCTGACAGCCCAAATAGGTAATCAGTAGAAAAATTTCCCTATAACTATTGTCCCTAACTGGACTCCTCAAGGTGAAAGGTAACCCTTTCAGTTATCATCAGGTATCCTCTGCCTCAGAGTGACTTGAAACAATGCTGGTAGGGCCCTTTCTCAAGCCTCCATTAAGAGTTCAGCTACAGGATAGGACTGTTCCCTCTGCTAGTTAGATGGACACAAATAGAAGACAATGACTAGGTAAAGGTTGTTTGACAATTTTTAATAGTCTAGAAACTCTGAAGCTCTTGGAAATTAACTTTAGAATTCTTTGGCTACTTTACTACTAGATTGCACCTCTCTAGGAGGCCTTCTTAGACAGAACAGTTAACAGAGAAATGGCTTGCATGTGTGCTATACTAACTAGGAACAAAAGGGATCTCAACCAGCTTTCCTCTTCTGTATGTTTGTGGAGACCTGATGAGTGCACCTTGTGAACTTTGAACAATGTGTAGTTGCTGTCTCACTGCTGGGGAAGGTTACCTGGGTGATCAGATAACACAGGTATCTTGGTGATTTTCTTGGAGGGTGAAGATCCCCTGAGGCTTTTGTCTGCTTTTGTCTCTAAAACTGATCTCTTTTGCAGGAAAAAGGTATGGCTCTTCAATGTATCTGCCTCATTCCCTCTCAAAGACTTAGAAAACAGTGACAGATAATTGTGATTGTTGGTTTGGCTAACAATGTTTCCTTCAAAAAGGCATGATTTTACAGCTAAAATCAATTGTATCTTGGGCTTTTGAGATACATACAGGAGTAAGAACACAAGTCCCCTGAGGAAGGTAAGATTTCGAGCTGATAAAGGGTGGCGACTCCAGTCCAAGCAGCATTACAAGCAGCATTACAAGCAGCATTACAAGCTTCAATTGCATAGGGAGATGAACATCACATTATTAATTATAGGGGGCCAAAACATAGACAGCTTGGGGAGCAGCCAGTCCCTACTGGAGCCCAAGAAGTCCCCACACAGGACTACTAACTGGCCTACTAACAAGACAGGAGAATATAATAAGAGACATTTTTGGATATGTATTCTTGAAGGTCTCAGAAGGACAAGATCTGAGCCTTTTAATTATTTTAAATTAGCAACTATTCAACAGAAGGAAATGAAAACCTTTCTGCCTTTTTAGATCACTTATAAGAGACACTGATAAAACACACAGCCTTAGCTCCTGAATTGACAGAAGGACAGTCTATTCTTAAGGATAAGTTTATTACATGTTCAGCCCCAGATATTAGGAAAAAATTAAGTTATTGATGCAGAACAGATCTAATCTCTCTCTCTCTCTCTCTCTCTCTCTCTCTCTCTCTCTCTCTCTTTTGGTACCAGGGCTCAAACTTGGGTCCTTGTGCTTGCAAGGCAGGTGGCAGAACCACTGAGCTAAATCCCTGGCCCAGATCTAACCTTTTTAAATTAACGACAGCATAAGTAAAAAAGATGGAAAAGAACCTTATGTTTGGAAAAATGGTGGCAGGGGAATACATTGTTTTCTGAATTGATCAAGTGAGGTCATAGACTTGTTCTAACTTAATCTGTTCTTAGCATTTTATGAGGTTACTGTCTACACAGAAGAATCATTGTCACTAATACTTTACTGAATTTTCATATGCTGAGGATTATTGTTTGATTCTTTCTATATTTCAAATGTTTCATCTTGCAGTGAGATCAACTTTTCCAGTTGCAGTTTTTAGCTTTGCCACTGAACATTGCCTTAATTAACACAATTGTGTTAGCATTGAACTATTCCATGTTATCCACATCTTCAATAAGATGAGATAAAACAAGGATGTATAGATAGCTGAAAACTTCTATACCCATGATAGAATGGAAAATGTCTAACTTAACACATAATGGGAAAAACAGCCTTCAAATAATAAATATGTCCATGGTTAATGACTGAAGGAAATTCCATAACAGACATAATCAGCCTCACTCACACACAAGTCATGTTGCTGATGAACCAGTTAACCCTAGCCACCACCTCAGCCTCAATTCAAATACCCATTTACTACAAGAGAGTAAACATACAGGATAAAGTTTATGAAAAAAGCATGCATCAGTGAAATTATGTGTTTTGATAATTAATTGGATGAATTATACATCTTTAGGATGGATTATGACAACTGGGAAGAGAGTGATAATGCTAGAATAAGAAAGATAATAAAAAGTCTTCAGGAACATTAGTAAGACCTAAGAAGTTTCAAGTGTATACTGTTGGCACCTTTATCCTGAATAGGCAAGATCAGACTTGTGGTTGGGGAATCATAGCAAAAAAGTATCAAAACCAAATATATACTTACATACATGTATATATACTTACATTATTCTTACCAATCAGAAGAAGAAGAAGAAGAGGAAGAGGAAGAAGCCACAGCCAATAGGACTGGGGATGTGGCTCAGTGCTGCCTGCCTGGCAAATGCAAGGTTCTGAGTTCAATCCCCACTACTGAGAACAAACAAAAACAAAACAAAACAAAACAAAATAAAAAACATGTAGTAGCTATGTATTCATAGTATTCCAATGAACACAAAAACCAGGAGACATTTATACTTTTCCTTTGTGGAGCTGTTCTCCTGTATGGAATTGTCTCACTGCCACGCATCCCATCTGGAACACTAAAAATACATTATTAAAAAAATTTGTAAGTGCTAGCAGAGATGCTAGAGCTAACACAAGTCCCATGTTTTTAATGAGAAGCATAAAATACTGCAATTTTCTTTAAGAAGATACCTTTCTGAGAAGAACCAGCCTCTTAAATAAATCTTTCTAACATCCTGTTACACCTTAGTTTTCACACTTTGAAGTACTGCCATTCTTTTGGCTGGTGTGTGAATTTATAGGACAGTTGGCAAAGGAATCAATTCCCCAGACACGTAGCCTGTGATGACCAGACAGTGAGGTCCTAATGGGACTGACAGTAAAGGTGATCTTGATCTTAGAAGCTCTATCTGGGACAGGGCCCCCGATGCCTCAATAAGGCAGATCACATTTGCTCTGAGAAATCTTTGTCAAAGATCAAATAGCTGCCTGGGGTTGTTTCTGCATCCTCTCTTCTGTTCCACTAATCCACATGTCTGTTATTGTGCCCTTACCATGCTGTTTTCATCACCGTTGCTTTGTAATATAACTTCAGGCCTGGAATTGTGATGCTGCCCCCTTTGCTCTTGTTAGCCAGAATTGCTTTTGCTATTTTAACATTTTTTTTTTGTCTAGGAATGCCATAAGTGTTTTGACTGAGATTGCATTAAATCTGTGTATAAGCTTTAGAAATATGACTATTCTGATTATACTAGTTCTACATATCCAGGAACAGGGGGTAGTTTTACATTTTCTGATATCTTCTTCAGTCTGCTTTTTACTGTAGTTTTCATTGTTGAGATCTCTGACTTCCTTGGTTAGGTTAATTCCTAAATATTTAAATTTTCTTGATGCTATTATGAATGATATTGTTTTTCCACTTTCCTTCTAAGTGAGTTCACTGGAGGAAAAACAGCCTCTTTAATAAGTGGTGTTGGGAAAATAGTCTGTATGCAGAGAATTGACTATAGATCCATGTATCTCACCATGTTCTAAACTAAAATCAAAATGGATCAAAGATCTAAATACTAAAAAGAAAAATACTTAATCTTCTGGGAGAAAAATAGGTGAAATACGTGTAGTTAAGGACTTTATAAAAAGAACCGTACTGGTACAAGAAATAGCACCAATAATCAACAAATGAGACCATATCAAATAAAAAAGGTTTTGCATAGCAAAGGAAACAACCAACAGAGTGAAAATGTGATACATAGAATGGGAAAACATTTTTGCCAGCTCTTCCACGGACAAAGGATTAATATCTAAAATACATAAAGAATGGAAAAAATTCAATCACCCAAAAAGAATAGACCCAATCAAAATGGGCAACTGAAATCAATAGACATTTCTCAGAAGAAATACTAAGGCCAATTAATACATGAACAAAATGTTAACATTGCTGAACTTCATAGAGATGCAAATTAACACAACACTGGGATTCCATCTCACTCCAGAAAGAATGGCCATCGTGAAGAAATCAAACACTAAGAAAAGCTAGAGAGGCTGCAGAGAAAAGGGAACCATGTTATATTGCTAGTGGGAATGTGAACTAGTATAACCACTCTGAAAATTAGTATGAGGATTCCTCAAAAAACCCTAAAACTATAAATTCCACCAACTTAGCTATTCCCCTTCTAGATATTTCCCCAAAGGAGTTAAAGACATCATATTACACACACACACACACACACACACACACACACACATATATATATATATATATATATGTATATATCCATGTTTATAGCAGTATAACTCATAGGTAAATCTTGGAAGCAGACTATATGTCCATGAACAGATGAATGGATAAAGAAATTATGGTATATACACACAATGGCACACTAACAAGTGCAATAAATCAGGCACACAAGTTTAAATATCACATGGTTTCTTTTATATGGAAGCCAAACTATAAATAAAAAGCAAAATAAAAAATACATTATAAGAATTATGGGGATAGATTTTGTTCAAATGGGAAGAAGATCAGGGGATGATGAGGTGGGAAAGAGGGAATTAAAACAAGAATTCAGGCTTGTTATGTACCAACTCCCCAGTATGAATGTAACCATTATGTCCTGCAAACGTACTAATAAAAAAATAAAACTGAATTAAAGAACAAGTGTTGAGAGATTGCTCAAAAAGATTTAATTTTGACTATATTGTCTCATTTGAATATTAAGTAATAATCATTTGATGGGTTAGGGAAGTTTCAAGTAGAGCCACTTAGTGTGTGGTTCTGGTTTTTGGTTGGTTGCCTTCTCATTTATATTTGTTTGCATTTTCTTGCCATGAATTCATTTTATTTTTGATTGATTTACTTTTGAGAAACTTTATGCCTTGTTAGTCCAGTTCACCGGAGGTCATTCACACAGCGCAGTGGCAAGGGGAAATCAAGGAAGCTCTGCCTCCTTCTGACCTTCCCGTAGGACTGATGACTTATCTTCCCTGACTTATTTTGACTTGAATAACTCCAAGGATTCTAAGTGCCCTAGCTTGAAAAGAATTAGCCCAGCTGTGGGAGAGGGCTTAGAGATCTCCTCTGTGTCACGAAACACTTCCTGTTAACTTGAATTCAACGGACTTATATGAAAACAAGTTCATAGGGTTTGAGGATCTGGCTGGAAAGCTGTAAACAGTGGGAAGCATTAGTGTTTCCAAACTCAGGCCCGCTGGCTCATGTGGTGTCAGTGGGGTGAAGGAAGGGTCACACTGACTTTAAAAGAACCAGTGAGGTCTGGAAGAGCGGTCACACAGGCTGCTGGTGCGTCACTCATTCCATTAGAGCACTGAGCCAGCCCGCACCAGCCAACGCCACCTGGATGGAGGTGGAGAGAGACAGGAGAGCACGGATTTCCAAGGACCGGCTTACCTGGAGTTGGGTGTCTGGTTTGGGCTCATGTTCCTGTTAGTGGGTGACACGTGCTACTGGGCCAGACTAGACAGAAAGGGCATTTCTTCTCTGAAAGATATGTGCAGCACTTTTGTGATCACTCTAAGCTGGCACAAGAAGACAACACATTTAATGGGGAAGACACATTAAAAAAAAGTTTGCTATAATCAATCTCCAAATGCCTTTATCCCCAATTTGAATAGTGTCACTCTTTGTTCTCTTCTTAAGTGCTACAGTTAAGCATGTGCAGAACTGAGAATGATCTTTGTTTACAGCTAAGTGAAGGGCAGGAAGCGTTGGAAAAGTACTCAAATTCTTTAAATAATTTTGAAAGATGAAAAGCATAGATGGCCTTCATATAGAATATTCCTTGTGGAACAGGGTGCCTCAAACAAAGCAGGCACAACAAATGCACGGATATGGTAGGTGTCCAATAAATCCTTTTCTGACCACTGAGTGGATAACAGACCTCAGTTTGAGGCAGATATGTCTTTGGGAGATGGACTTTTCCTACCTTTAAAGCAAAATCAGAAGCAAGACCTAGTCCATTCATTCGTCCCACACATATTTGTTAAGCGTCCATTACATACTTGACACTATTCTAGGAACTGAGGGAAAAGAGAGAAACAGAGTTATTTCCTGACTTTGCGGAATATGCATTCTACTAAGAAAGACAGGTGACACCAAAGAAGAGCACATGTGGTGAATACTGGAGGTCAGGATCTGGGTGATATTTGGGAAAACAAATCAAAATGAGGAAGTGACCTGGGGAAACGGTGTTCCTGGCAGGGAAAGTAGGAAGGAAGAGGCTGAGGGGCAGGATGGAGCCTGGCATGTTCTGACCTACTGGATCCAAGTTGGATGAGAGGAGAGCTGGGTGTGTGTGTGTGATGGACTGGGGGAGGTAGGCCGGGGCCAGCCATACACACTGCTTAACTTCTACGGGTGAGCTGCATAACTGAGGAGTTCCCATGCAAAATGAAATCATAGGTCTGCTTATTTGAAAAGCAGTAAGAAACCCTGGCATAGTGGTGCCCCTTTGCAATCCCAGTACTCAGATAGGCTGAGTCAGGAGGACTGCAAATTCAATCATGGCCTGGACAACTTAGCAACTCAGTAAGACCCTATCTCCAAACAAACAAACAAACAACAAATAAACATAAATGTGTAGCTCAGAGCGAAGACCCTGGGTTTAATCCCCAGGGCTGAAGAAGAAAGTGACATTAAGGGTACTACAACTTATAGCTTTCTTTCACAGTCTGTGTCATGGTGATTTTATGTTTATAAAAAAATGTGAGATAATGAAAAGATGAAAATAAAATGGTTGTAGATGGGGAGGGGAGGAGGGGGTGAAGGGAGGGCAGGGACAAGGGGAAAAAATGAGAACCAAGACTTGTCATGTAGAGGTACAAGATCTCAGCAATGAATGTAAATGTACTGTATCCCTAAAATGGACCAATAAATTCAATTAAAGCTGAAAAAAAGTCATCCATCATCTTAATTTCCGTAACAGTTATACTAATTTACCTCCCCACTAACAGTATACAAGTGTTCTCTTTTCTCCACACCCTCTTCAACACTATCTTCAGTGTCTAGGATAATAGCTTTTCTAGCATATGTGAGGTGATAACTCATGTAATTTTAAACAAATTTAAAGATTGTGGAACCCCTGTGCTATGGAAAAGTCCCTAAGGAAGTTAAATTGGAAAAAGGAAAAATTTAAAACCATGAATATTCAACTAGGTACACGTATGACCAGACAAGACACGTCCATTGCAGACTTGAAAAAGCTTCCCATCTCTTGTGGTTTCTGGACAAACATGGCTGAGGAACCTGTAGTCTTAGACCTAACTCTTCCTGACCCACTAAAGGATCTAGCCTTTTCGTACATAAAAGCATTTTACTTTTGGTATAAAACATACTATAACATTATATTGTATACCTTATATATGCAAAATAAAATTCATTTTGAAAAAAAAAAAAAGATGCTGTTTATGTCTCACTCCAGTGAGTACAGGCAGGCTTGAGGGTAATTGCAGAACGTCATGGGCACCCGGGAATTCCACTTTGCTACTCAATGTGTGCAAAGCCTCCTGGCTGCAGGGGAGCTCAGTCCAGTCACTGGACCCCACCCTTTGCTTGCTCGGCTGGGGGAGGGGAAGTCAAGCTTCCCTTCTCCTGGGTCCTCTGCATCCCACAACGGAGGGGTGGCACCCGAGAGATTGCAATGACTGGGCTGGGACATGCTTGGCACTGCTTTCTCACCTGTCACCTCTTACAGCACTATGCTTACCAGCCCAGTACAGGTCTTCCCAGGTGTGAGGTCTCAGCTATCAGACATCAGGCACATAACAGGGAAAGGGGAGTCAAGTGGGACCTGGGCCTCTAGCAGTAGGGAGCAGGAAGCCAAAAACCGTCCTGGGAGGAAGGGAAGTGGTGGGAGGCGGATTGCCCCTGAGCTAGGTTCCAAGCCTGAAACATCTGGACTTGTTTGCAGAACCCAATACAGAGGTAGTAGGAGAATGATTCTTCAGTTAGTCAGAATTGCAAGACCTCGACTGCAGACGTGAAGTCCCAAGCACAGCAGTCTTCTGAGTGCAGGATAAGAATGGTTGCCGGGGTTTGGGATCCATGCAGTTGGCCCTTTGTCCAGGCACCAGACATAGTGATGAGCCTTCTCCTCAACAGTACCAACAGGGAGGGATGGGTGGTTGGGGGAACAACTGTTCAACATGGGGGAGTACTGTTGTAGAGCTGAAGACAAGAATCACTGACAAATACTTCCCTATGTGCCCCCATAAAGGAACACGATCAAACAATTCCAAAATTTAAGACAGTGGAAAATAATGTTGGAGTGCAAAGAAAGTAATCACCTTAAAATGGCTGATTTAGAATATTTTTATTGACCAGCATTTCAAAAGAAGTGGCCATCAGCACCAAGATCACTTAATCTACCTAAAACATGGCTTCGATGTGAAAGTAACAAGTGAATTTTACAAAAGAAACTATGCTGGGCTGGGATTTAGCTCAGTGGATCTGCTGCCTGCCTTGCAAGCACAAGGACCCGAGTTTGATCTCCAGTACCAAGAAAGAAAGAAAGAAAGAAAGAGAGAAAGAGAGAAAGAGAGAAAGAGAGAAAGAGAGAAAGAAAGGAAGAAAGAAAGAGAGAAAGAAACTATCTTGATCCTGGTTCAATGGCATGGAGGGAAAATACTTTTGACCTGGCTAGGTAGTACTCAGTTCTTCAACCTTTTGCTGTAGTCTCTGAGTGGAGTAGAAAGGATAAGGTGTTCACTTCTTCAGGCATGGGACATCCTCCACCTGAAGTCCCAGTTCTGTCCCAGTTCTGTCTTTGCGGCCTCCCAACACTGTTGCTGACGTGTTCATACATTTTAGCTCAAGCACTACCCCATCATGCCAAGAACACTGGTGACAGCTTCCAGTCACGTGCAGGGTAGGAGGAGACCTCTTTTCTGACATCTATCCTGTGTCTCCTGACTGCTTTGTCCTCCCTCCTTGGGCTCAGTGGTAGAGTACGGTCCCTCAGCTAGCACACGGGAGGTCCTGGGTTTGGTCACCAGCAGTAGAAACAAACAAACATCCTTTAAGATTTAAGGTCTGGGAGAGAAGGTAACCTTTTCTGGGACATGAAAATAGTCGAGTCCTAGTTTGGAAAGTACTTTAAAAACATGGCTACTTAATTCACATTCATATTTTCCAATGGAATTAACTATTTTGACATAAGAAAGTATCTTGCTCATTTTTGTGGATAGGTGGATGAACATAAATTTTGAATGAAGGAAGATACTTTGCCTTTCAAAAATCTCACAGAGCTATATTTATTACATGATATCTAATGAGAAGAACAGCTAAATTTCCAGATAAAGAAATAAAGGAAAAGGATTAAAAAAAAACTATCACTGATGAACTTGCATGCTTTGCTTATCCATCTAAGACATCACAAGTATAGGGTTGAAAAATATGCTTTTCACTCCAAAGTCCACGATGGTGGTAAGATATAAATGGTATATTGTGGTGGCAAAGAGGTAATTTTCATATGTTTCTTCTCTTTGCAAGAAAATGTTAGAGGTGGTGCAAGCAGCCAAACCCTACATTCTCGGATCATGATCTGTTGAGTTCTGTATTCATCGTTTTTAAACTTCTCCTCAGGGGCTATAATGTGGGCCTGCAAATGTAGCATTTCTGCTGGCAAATGTGAAATCCTCGGTTTTGTACTTTAGGTCTTTTCAAAACTTGACTTTACTGGATTAATATTTCTTTTCCTGGTGTTAGAATAATGAGACTCAGTGTAGGTTCAATATAGCAGCTTGTTTTCCTTGTGATGCCCTGAAAGAGAGGCAGTGTGGGAGCTGCCTGTGGTCTGTGGCCACAGGCAGAACTGGATAAAGTGTCACATTGTCTCGTGTGTAGATAAATCCAAGCTTGGGCCCTGTGCTGTCAGCTCTGAGAGCTCAGGGGCACGTTTGGCCTCCCAGCTGGTACCTTTCTGTTGTGCTCCAACATGTTGCCATGGCAAAAGGGCTGTGCCATTAACTTCTAGGATGTCGCTATGGTGTTTGCGGGCTATTAATAGCTTGATATATGTTTTAAAAAATGCTGAATGGTTCTGAATATTTTGAAGAATTGTCCACTGCTTATTTTAAAAAAGAAAAGGCAGCCCCTTTGAAAATAACCATTGCGACTCCTGTTATTAAATAAATCTAACTTCTTCCAGTGTCAAGAAGATAGATCCTGAATTGCCAAATAGAAAAGCTCAGAGGGGATTTTGGCAATGTTGTCTTTTGCAATGTCTCATCTTGACATCTGAGTAAGAATTTCATTAACTACCAAAGAGCAGTCACTTAGGAGGCAGAATCCTACTTTTCTGTCAGCAAATAGGAATTACAGAAGAAGTTAATCTAACAAGAAGTTGCTGCTCCTGGGCATTTCAAATTTTGAGGACTGTCCCTGACCCTCTTTGCCTAGATTCCCTTTGTTCCTACTGTTACCGTACTCTACTGCCAAGGCCCGGCAAGCTCTGGGACAACGTTCACCTGTCCACAATCCCCCAGGAAACTAACACAGGTCCTCCCTGCATAGAGTCTTTCAAACTGTGCTGCCTTGAGAAGCGTGTAGTGCCCAGGCCTCTTTCCCTTGGGACACCTCAATGCCTACATACTAACTCTTCCTGTCCTCTTTCCCCTCCACTCTGTCAATTCTAGAGCGGGAAAACAAACTCTATATTATCATGACTTCCTTATAAATTGATTCCATATGTATTCTGTGCTATGGATTTCAAAGTCTACTTTGAGATTCAGAAGCTGATAGCTGACTCATTTGCTCTGTTATTTTTCTGAGACCTTATTGCTTTAGCTGACATGTGAAATATGAGTGAAAATTATGTGGCATAAAGAAAACACAGACAGAACACAGAAAGATAGCCTGATAGGCTCAGTCAGAGCCTATCATAAACTGCTCATGCAGTTTTAAATGTGGAATACAACAGAATATATTAACAGAGTTTATACCTGGTTGACCAGTTATCCACAGCTTTTCCTTTTAAACTGATAGGAAACAGAATCATATAGAGTATAAGTGACTTGTACGTGTTGTACACATGGTTGTAGCCAGAGATCTGAACTTCTTATTAGTGAAGTTTTTGCATAAAATCCTGTGCACTGAAACTGAAGTTTCCCAACCTCTCATCAACTCCCTTTATGATTTCTCTCTTTGGAAAGTTGCCAAGCTGGAAGAAAACTGACTGCATACAAAGGCCAGTCAGTGTGTGAAGAGAGTTCTCCAACCCTGTGAGATGACCTCAGTGAACAAATATTCTGGAAAGAGAAAGCCATCGATTAGGATTGGCTTGAAAGAACCTGTGAAAGAACCGTCTAGTTAAATCTGTGGGCTACTCTGAGAGTCTCATAAAAACCATAGAATTCTCCTTTGAAAAACATACACTTGCGTAAAAGTTTGCAAACTCATTGAGGCGGTTTGCAGATATCTTAAAACTCAACTCACGAATCCATTTTAGGAACCCTGCTCTAGTGACAAGACCCTTCTTGAGATAGCAGTAATGCCTGGGAAAACACTAAGAAGGCTGTCGTTCCCTGCAGAACTATCTAGGAAGTTTGGGAGGGGGAGTAAGTAGAAAGAAATAGGTCTAAGGGTCAGCTCAGACAGTGTTATTAAAGGGATATAGCAACTTTTGAATTTTAAACATTTTAAGAGTGAGAGATTTGAGAGGGAATTGTTCCCACCCTTTAATCAAAGTCACCTTGGAGAGGGAGGTCTATGGTTGGCCTGGTGATATCAAGGCTCAGGAGGGTGAAAATAGTGTAAGGGCAGTGCAATTGAACAAAGACGATCTTGTTGGTTTCTGGATTCTGTTGGAATTAATAAGTCACTCGTGAGCTACACTTTTGGGAAAAAAGAATATAAGCACTCACTGACAAAAATGGAGACATTGCTGATGTCCAAGTTTTCTTGTCCTTGGAGACTTTACCCAGTAGCAGGAAGAACAATAAACACACTGATTAGGAAGTAGGATCTTGGAATTTATGTTTATTCATTTGAATGTGAGGCTGAAGTAAGGGCTGAAATTCTCTAGTGGAGGGGGACAGTCTCCATCATTCGGTGTATATATAGCCAGCATCTATTTATTTAGCACCCTGGAGGTGGCAAATACTGTGCTCAATCTTGGGAGTAAATGATTAAATAGTGGACATGGTCCCTGATTTTATGATAAGTTAACTGGCAGTTAGGGCAATTAAGGCAATGCAGGGTGGTACAGGGGAATCCCAGGGAAAGGGGCTCCTAACCAAGTGTGAGCAGACATTTTCTGCAGGAGATGCAGGCTTGGAAGACGGATTAAGGTTGACCAGGAGGAGGAGGAAGAGAAGAAGGAGGAGGAGGAGGAGGAGGAGGAAGAGGA
>NW_022900929.1:37230141-37268724 GCF_012274545.1 Fukomys damarensis | reverse complement strand
GGAGGAGGAGGAGGACCATGAATGGAGTGTTCTAGGAAGGAGAAAGTGCCATGTAACCATGTGGGTGTTCTAGAGAACTTCAGTGAATGAGGATGGAAGGAAGCACCAGGGAGTTCAGAGAGAAGGCAGGCACTGGACCACAGATCGAGGCTTGATAGGACATTCTGTGAGGTGGAGACCTAAACCTGAGGGCATGGAAGAGTATTGAAAGGCTTGCCATGGAGGGCTAACCTGATACTCCATTCTACCTGGGATGACTGCAGTGGAAAAGGGATTTTGAGAGATACCACGTTAATATTGTAGTTGCCCAATTCCCATGACACTGACACCCTTACAACGGGAGAAACCGGAAGCAGTCTGCCCATGTGCCTAGGCATACCTGTTGCCTAAGACCTTGGATACAGACTTTAGAAATGAATCCACCATCACACAGTTGTGTCTCCCACCCTCACCTCTGTGCTGTTTGTCTGATGTGACAGAACCTGATCCTGCTAGCTAGTAGTCCTTCAAGGACTTGATTGTGTTTCATCCCATAGAGGAAAGGGAAATACTGGAGACAGACTCATGGGTCCTTTCTCTTCTTTCCCTCATTCATAAGCTCCCCCTGCCCACCCCGTGGGAGGAAAGACTCATTGGAGGGGGACATAGAGAAGAGGCTCTGGCCACATGTGGCTTAGCCTCTCCTTGGTCTTCTGTTTGGAGACACCTCGGGAGCCCTGTGTTTTATTCATGCATGTGGAGCATACGCAAGTATCCTCTGTCTCTGCAAAGGGGAGACCTTTGTTTCAGAGGATAGGCTGTGTTTATGGGAGACTCAGTAAGGAATCATATTCTAGTTATAGGTTGAGGTGCATTCTCAAATTCATCTACTCAAGTAATCAAGCTAATATTTTGTTTTCACCTTTCTGATTCCTGTATGCATCTCTCATTTGATCTGAATTCAAGAGGGAAAGAAGTAAGTGTTATCACTTAAACCTTGATCACATCACTATCTCTAGTCAGATTGCTGGTCTTCAGTCTTGTTTGGGTGTGGTGGAAGACTCACCCTTACTGATGTAATTTGTTAGCCCTTTGGAGAAAGCATTCTACAAGTGGAAGGACTCTAAACACTCACCTTAGCTACCACTTAATTTCTTTTTCTTTCCTTGGGTAAGAAACAAGAGAACTGGTGCCAACATGCCATTCATTCATAGCATGTAGAAAATGTAGGAGATGGCTGAAAGATGGTAAAGACTTGGGGCATTGCTGTAACGTATCCTCGGGAATCAGTTTTGAGACATTAATTTTATTTCTGGCTCTATTTTATTTCCCTATCCTTACTTTACCTTCTTATTTTCTCAGTTGCTTTACATTTATTTTATCTCACTTTATGCATCTTTATGTGCATCTTTATAAACTTCCTAAATCATTTTAGTGCCCAGGTAAAAATTAGAAAAATAAACACAATATTCCCCTAGTATCCAAGTCCCTTTAGATCTGGTTGGCTGTACACAATCTGCTTTGACCTGTAGAGTTTCATAATTTAGAACACTCATACTCATTCAACCCTTGAAGATGTAGCAAAGTGCAACATAAATGGCTTTGAAAAATCATTAATAGCACTGCCATCTTCTACTAATACTAATGATTTAGATGCATTTTTGTTTTCAATTAATATTTATACCAGTTCACTAATTTTTAGGGACTCTTGTACTTCTGGAACATATGCAAACTTCAGCTTCATCTGGTCCTTAAGCATCAAGTCAGCATAATTAATATTCTGCAGCTAAACATGTAAAGCAAAGCCTAAGCACCTCTTACTATCCAGTTCAGTACCACATGGAAGTGTGTGTATTTGAAGGATAATATTGGGTGCTTATGTTTTCTTTGGGGATGGGTGGGACAAGCAGATCCTTTTTAGCCTCTGTCTATGGCAAATACTACCCAATATCTGAGAAATCAGAGAGACCTACATTTCTTCAAAGACACTATCCTTTTTGCATTTAGAAAGCGTTCAGCCTGCCTGTGATATCCTTTTGAAGGCTATCTCTGTTTTAGCAAGAGTTTTCATAACTTTGCCTTCAGCAAGCACTTATTTTCTTGCTTCTGTGTTAGGTTCTAACTATATCTCTTCCCAGAATTTTGGCTCTGGCTCTAGTTCCTTCATAGAATATTTATAAATAGAAAAATTTACAAGGCAATCCTGTGTTCACTGCTTCTCTAGTCCATTGACCCCCCCATATCATATGATTGCCTCTTTTAGCACCAAATCTATAGTTTCATATCTACAAATACTTCAATTTCCTGAGTATATTTTCCTTGTGGTCCAAAACATGCATTAAATTATATAAGCATTCTATTCCTTGGTGATTTCTATATTTTCATTTCTGTTCTTGTTACTTTTGTACCATTGCCTCTCCTTCTCGGAGTCTCTGTCTTTCTTGTGTGTAGAGGGTGTTTTTTCCTACACAAGCCTGCTGACAGAACAAGGTTCTGGGGCCCAGACTGGGAGCGCAAGGCATGGAATCACCATGCACACTCCAGGAGGTTTCTGGAACACTTCCGCTTTATTCAGCAAATGTACAGGCTTATATAGGGTAAGGCTGGGGTGGAGCCAGGGTGGAGTCAGATGCTTGGCACATTGCCACATGTTAACTTTTGTATTGTATATTTTAGGGCTGAGGTGAATGGACTCAGGACTGTAGAGGTTTGTGAGAGGAACAGTTTATCTGTCTAAGGTCAGATCTCTACACACCCAAGGGGGAGGATTATTTCAGCCCTAATAGGCCTTGGAATTTTCTCATGAGAGATGGGTGAGGAGCTCCTGACTCAGCCAGACATGAATCTGATCCTCAGTGATGGGGGGGGCAGATTGGCAGGTATCAAAAAGAACAAAATACCACTTGGTAATCACAGATTTAGAAAGAATGTTTTCTCCTTTAAGGGTAAAGAGGAAGAAGCATGTTCCATGTTAAAAGAATAACACATACAGTTATCATCTCAACTGTAAATAAAAATACCTCATTGAGGTTAGGCGCAGGAGTTTCACAGTTCTCGGTTCCAAAAGAAACAACCCACTGGTATCAGAGCCCCTTTTCCTTCAGGGGCCACAGAAGATGAAGCCTGACCTTCAGGGCTCATGGCCAATTTCTCTGGTGGCTTGTATCATCTATCTGGATTTGTAGCCTGAAACTTTCTTGATGGGCTGTTGCTCAGAAACAGAAGCACCCAAAAGCATGAACTCCAAGACCTACTTTCTTTCAGCCAGTGCTATATCAAACTATTCCTAAAACAATTTCAAGCATGATTTCCAATTGAGTTTGCTTTTCCTTCTGACACACAATTTTGTCCAGGGCTTCTCTTTATAATATCAGGTGTGCAAAGCTCTCCTCTGTCCCTCATGCCTATCCTTTCCACAACACCAGCCATACTTGAGTTGTGGAATCTTACAGAGAAGGAAGGAATATGTATCATCACTTGGTTTTCTATCAGCAACTTAATTTAGAACTATTATGGCTACCTGTTGTGCTCTGGGAATTACGCTTGATACTGCGACCAACAGGGAAAAGGGAGACTCCTTCTGGCAAGGAAGTCATTCATTCATTTATTTGATAAGTTGTTAATTACATCTATATTGGCTGCTTACCATGCATCAGAAAGTGTTACAGCTGCTGAAGAATGTAGTGGCCCCCTTATCTTCAAGGGATGTGTTCTAGGACACCTAGTAGATGTCTAAAGCTGAACCTTATGTATACTGTGTTCCCCTACATGTATGTCTATGATAACATTTAATTTACAAATGATACACAATAAGGAATGAACAACAATAACTAATATTAAAATACAGCAATCACAGCAATATACTGTAATGAAACATATGAATGCGTTCAAGCTAACTTATTGTACTGTTCTCATCTCTCTTCATCGGATGATGTGAGATGATCAATGCCTGCGTGACAGTGAATGATGTGAGCATTGTGATATAGCGTTAGGCTGCCAGGTAAGAGTTAAACACAAACAAAGACCCATCTGATAATCAAGATGGTGACTAAGTGATGGGTGGGTGGGTAGTGTACACAAGGCGGATACACTGGACCAAAGCACGATTCGTGCTCTGAGTAGGCTAAAGTGGGATGGAGAGTTCGTCAAACTACTCAGGCTGATGCATGAATGCATGAATTATTTATTTCTGGAATTTTTCATTACATGGGTAATTAAAATCACTAAAAGTGAATCCATGGATTAGAGGTGAACTACTGTACAGCAGTAAACATGACCTCCAAAGATTGATGTCCTCACAGAGCTTACACTTCAGTGAGGGAAGAGAAACAGTTAGAAATAAATAAGGAAAATTTATGAGGTTGCAGTGGTCTTTTTGATGTGCTGATTTAGATAGACTATACTCCCTAATTTTCTAATCAAATGCTGATCTAAATGTCAGCATGAAGATATTTCATAGATATAATTAAATCCCATAATCTGTTCACTTTAGAGATTGTCCTAGGGAAGCTGTGTGAGGCTGATTCAATCAGCTGAAAGGCCTTAAAAATGGATCTAAATCTACTTTAAAGAAGCAGAAACTCACATGTGGCCAGTACTTTCAGCCCATTTCCAAGCATTCCAGTCTGGCTTTCTTGGGGGCCTGACCAACAGACTTTGGAATGATCAAGACAGCCCCACAATTGCCTAAGTCAATTTCTTGCAGTAAACTTTTTATTTTATTGTTGCTTTTGTTTTCCTGATTCAACTCTTGCTTCTTCTTCTTTTTTTTTTTTTTTTTTGTTTTGTTACTGGGGATCGAACTCAGGTCCTTGTGCTTGTGAGGCAGGCAGCAGAGCCACTGAGCTAAATCCCTGGCCCCTACTTCAACTCTGACTCATACAGTGCCATGAAGAAAGAGCAGGAAGGGAGGTTAAGACAAGTTACGAAAAGGATATATAGACAAAAAAATGAAATTAATACCCATTATCATATCTTTATTGAGAGAAAGGAAAAGCAAGGGAGAGGGAGATAAATGCAGTGGAAGTAGTGCTTATTGTGCAAGTAAGAAAGAAAATTTGCTTTAGAGAAAGAAGGGATTTAGCTCAAATCCTGTAGACTCTTAATTGGGTTAATTTCTTCTTCTGAGCCTTTCACCCTTTTAATTTTAGTGCCATTTTTATATGAATATTATCTAAATAAGGTATGATCACCATATATAAGGCACCTAGCACAACGCCTGGCATATAATAAACTCTATCCTTTTAAAAAAATTTTATGTCTCCTCCCCACTGGCACCTGCAAACATATCTGGTGTGGAAACAGCATGGGAATTCAGCACTGTACCATATGTATCATATGTACTCCACGCACCTGAGGACAGCACATGCTTGAGGCACACAGTGGATCCCCCTACTCAATGGATACCCCGGGCAGACTAGCTTGAGAGGACAGTGACCTGGGAGTTACACAGAACGGAGGAGAATTCAACCTTTTTTCCCCAAACCTGTCGACTCCATCATTCGCTATCATCTCCAAACTTTTCCCAACCCTTTCTTAAGTCTATAGAAAAATACCTGGCACTTGGAAGCCTTTTTTAAAAGTACCTTCCAAATAACAAAATGATTCTTCAGTGCCTGAGTTCGGTTTCCTTTCGAGAGTCCAACTAAGTAAGCTCTTTCTGTGCGTGACTTCTTGTGAAAGAACTTCAGACAGTTGGTAGGGAGAGAGGAAGAAGGGGTGAATGCTGCTGTGTGGCACATTTCAAAACGTCAGTTTCCAGGAGAGGGGAATTCCTGCCTGTCATTTGTGTACACATTCGGCATTGAGGAAAAGCCCAAGAGAGGAACACTGTGCTTGAGACACTCACGTAGCCGTACACTTCCTTCCTCTCTCTGGGTAAGTGGACAGGAAGACGCTTCTGGGGCTGCTTTGCCTTTGAATGAGGAGGCGCTGTACTCATCCCTGCAGAAGGAGTGAAATTCAGCTTTGTGGGGTGCGTGACATGGTTTCTTCCAAGAGTACCAAATAAAAAGAGGGACCCAAGTCAGTAATTGTGAGTTCCAAGTCAGCATTTGCATCGTCTTCTTAAAATAAGAGCCAGGAAGGACTCCTCGGGGTCAAAAGGCATTTTTTTTTTCCAGGCCTACTCTGTGATAACCATAGAAAATGGAAATAGGAATGCATCAGTGTACAAGTAGGGCAAGTTCCCCTTTTCATGCGGATTACTGGTGGGAGGTCTATGAGAGATAAATCATTGAGCACTTACTATGCACAAGTTCTGTCCAGGTAATCAAAAGCAAAGGGTATATGGAGTTGCTGTAGATGGGAAGTGGCTTGGAGTGGGGCCCCTAGACACACCTGGAATTACAGGACCCTGTAGCCCTGCCAGGGTATCAGTAGAGATCTAAATGATGTGACCCTTATCCCAGCTAGGGAATCCAGTCTTGGGGAAACAAAGCCCATGAACTTGCATCAAGTAATTAGAACTATGACATTAAATCCAGCGTACCAAGAACATTTCCCGGCACACAGTGAGAGCTCAGCATTTGCTGAGTGGGTAGAAGACAAGAATAATATTTATAGCAAGTGTGATGTGATACTCACATGAGAACCACTGTCCTGGAGCCCTCAAGTCTTCTGCTGAGGGTCAAGGTTTCATCCAGGGTTTTGCACAGACCTGGGCCTGGCTGAAGTCAAAGGACTCAACTGTGGAGTATGGCGACTTTTGTTGGAAGGCTGGTTTTCATTGGGGTGAGGTCCAGTTCACAGGCATCACTGCTACCGCCCCACCCACACCTGCCTTAGCCCTTGGCTGATGGTGGTCAGAAGAGGCTGGGACTCTGGCAGCTGTTTTCAAAGCCCTCAGGCATTCCTGCTTCCATATTTATATTCGAAAGCTAGATGAACTGGAGACTAACTGGACTATTTCTGGGCAAAGTTTAATCTGCTCAAATCAATTTACCTTTTATGTTTTGTTATATCAAAGCTATCCTTTTCTCCTTCCCATCACCGAGGAATCTATTCAACTTTGGTACAGAAAAAATGTATTACACATACACTTTTTATATATTTATAATTACAGTGCACAATATATGTTTTATACTGGACAATCTGGTATACTAAGCTGGTGAAACCATCTATTATATATTTATGTATTTATTTATAGGCGTTTCATATATAATTTTATATGTATCATATATATGATCAGATTACAGAGTGCATTTTGATTTGATATAATGTGTGTGTGTATTTCAGATTAATATATGTGTCTGTTCCCCTTGGAGAGCCATTTGGGAGGGCACAGGGAGCTGACTTCAAGGGGGAGTTGTGTAACCATAGCAGAGATTGATTTTAGCCATTGTTTTCTCTGTCCCTCTTGTAGCTCCAGGTCGTACAAATAAAGGGAGGAGGAATAAAAGCTGAGAGGTGAGCCCTGTGCCAGATGAGGGCTGGGCAGGAGAAGCAGCACTGGCTGGGGTAAAGGGAAAAGTACCCATCTGTCATCTTGCTGAGGGTGCTTCCCTGTACCAGCCCTGGGCATGAGCATATAGACCCGTCACGCTTTGTTCCACTCAGCCCTAGGAGGAATGTACAGTTACTCCTACTCTTTCCATGAAGAAACTGAGGCTTAGCACATTCAGCATACTGGTTCAAGAAGCCTGTCTGCCACATGGGATGCCTTCTAAATAGGTCTAGGTGAGTAAATGGATGAATACACACAGCTGGCAAGTGAGGATCGGGATTATGCTTGGGCTGACCCCAAAGACCAACCTCTTTCTGCTGTTTTCCCTCCGGGGTTTTATTTTTGCAGACAGCAAAAAGGCTACTGGAATAATGTTTAGCCTCCTGTTTCTGAACAGGCAAATATCTGTCCTCTCTCTTAAGTAAGCCCAGCTGCCAGAGTACACGGGTGGGTTTATGTTACCATGCAGGAGGAGCCAGATGCCGACTGTTATCTACATGAAGGAATGCTGTTTCGCTACTTCCCTCTGACTGATAGTGAAACTGAGATGGGGAACCACTCCAAGTGCAACTTACCATGCAAGAGGACGTGGAGTCCCTCGTGGGATCACGCTGAGAACCTGCTGAGAACATGCTGAAATCATTATTCTGAAGGATTGGGAATATTTTCTTTTTCAAAGCCAGTGACCACGTCTGCTGGGCATACGCCTGTGGTCAGGTTGAATTGGCCTCTTCCATGAAGTAAGGCTGTGGTTGGAGGCCAAGGGCCACCGTGCTGAGAAAGCAGTCGTTCATCCACGTGACACAAACAGGAAAGTCACGATGAAAGGACCCCTTCTAGAGGCATACCTCAACAGATCTTCTCCCAAGGGATTTTCTGTAGATGAGTATAGAGGTGACGGGAAGAGAAAGTGAAGACCACACCCTCTTCTGGAGTTCAGGCCACTGCTCAGCATTTTGTGTACATCAGTTGATCCAACTGTGAGTCTCAGGACGGAGGTTATGTTCTGTGATCAGTGCAGCACGTCCACCGGCAGTAAACCTACTGTTTCCTCATCTCCTCTAGGAAGTACACTCTGTGAAAAGAGTGATTGTTTTTACTGGTTTCAGCATAATTGTAGCCCTTGTTTAGAAAATCAGAGTCACTGAGACTGACATTTCTCTGGATTCAGAGTCATACAGTCTTCCTTGAGAATGAACCATTTTTTTAGGGCATTTAGAAGTCAGGGGAATAGTGGCTCTGGCTGAGAGACCCTGGGAAACAGACAGGTTTCAGGTTCTTAAATAGCTGGACAAGTGGCACAGGGAGTCTGTCCTTGGGTATTCTAGCAGAAAGATGGTCCCAAGGTGTAGGCACTATTGCTTCAACACATGTACATGATGATTGAATTTGGGGCATGTGTGATTTCAAGATGTGTTCCAACCATCGATGTATTCCTTGTGCTCCTCTTCAGGGAGATAGAATCAGCAAAGTTAGTGCAGACTTCTCTTTGTTTAACCATGCAGTCATTTTGTCTAGACTTTCTCTGCTCAGGTTCTTCCTATGACTGAGGGAATTATCATCTATTAGAGATGAAATATCTGATTTTAAGCTTATTTTCTACCGTCTCCTGAGCCCTCCGCCCTATTTCATCTGCTCACAGGCCCTTCATATGCAAATGACCTTCAGGTCTAAATCCTTAGACCAGATCTTGAGGTATCCGGCCCTGAAGGTACCACCAACACCTTGGGCCGTGCCAGCTCAGTCTCTTGGAACACACTTCTCCTTGGATCCCCATCATCTTAGTCACTTTCCTGTCGCTGGACACAATGCCTAACACCTACAACTTAAAGGAGAGGCTTGTTCTGGATCACATTTTCAGTTTGTGGTTGGCTGCCTCCATGGCAGAAATGTGGTCGAGGGGTCTGCATACAGGAAAGCTGCTCATATTAGGTTGGTCAGAAAGGGGAGAGCAAAGGGAGGAGCTGGGGAGGGAGATGCCCCCTTCCAGGTCACATCCTCAGGGACCCCCTCTTCCATCTAGGCCCCACCTCCTAACAGCATCTTCAGCTCTGAATCAATGGCGGATGAACCCACAGATGAGTATTGCATTCCCATGATCTAATCACCTTCCAAAAGTCCCACCTCTGAACACCAGAGATTTTTAGGGCGCACTGTAGCTCTAGACCGTAACACCATCCCAGTGAAGGGCTCCACAGTTCAAGTCTGAATGAACTGCAGCAAGCTCCTCTTTTCCCCTTAGTCTTTCATCCAAGCAGCCATTGAAGGCATGATCAATTTTAACTCAGCAATATTTCCTCATCTGTCTCCTCATAGCCGATCCTATAACCATAATCTTAGTCCACACCCTCACCAGTTAAAACTCTTCCTGGCCTGGACCAGTAAGGTAGCTTTCTAAATGTCTCATTTCTGGTCCTTCCCCAACCCCATGGCTAGTGCGGGTGACTTTTCTGCCTCTCAGAGCTCGTGCTCCTCCTCTGTTTACAGTTTTGCTCTCTTATACAGCATCTGAAGATTGTTGTGCTCTCATTCACATTTATTTCTCAGGCTCTTTTGCTGCCTCTCACCAATAGGTATTTAGGGTACACAGCCTATGTTCTAGTCTCCTTGCACTTCCTCCAATCTGAAAAGCTCCCAGATTCCCCCGTGGCTTTAAGTCAGGTCCCTGTTCATATCAATTCACTCTTGAAGACTGACCTCCTCTAAAGCCTTCTTCAGGTATGAACAAGCGTATCCTCCTCCAAATTCCTCAGCTTCTATGCTAGAGAACCTTTACAACACTTGGGAAAGCAAATGTGACACTGTCACTACTGTCCTACCTTTGCTTGCTGCCAGACTGTGAAACACAACAGCGGGATATTTATTTCATGATAATAAAATAAATGAAAGTGTATATATGGCCATGCTTAATGATTGCTTGCTATTTGAGAATGGGAGTGATCTCTCTTCTTTTTAAAGTTCTTTTCTTATGTCAGTAAATCCTGTTGGAAAACAATCTTTTCTTTTACGTGGCACCAGCTGCTGCTCCTTGTTTGTTTTCACTCGTGGTTTCCTTCTGATTTGCTGTTTGGGCCTCTTGTCTTAAATGCCTCCTGCTCTCTCTTGTTAGACTCTCACTGATTCCTTGCCTTACATAAGCATGGTAATTGATTTTAAATCTGGTCTGAAAACTTCCCCTAAAAACGTGGTGTGACCCAAGCTGCCTGCAGGTTATCCAAGAGTTGGCTACTGGGGAGTGCTACCTACTTTGAGAAGACAAAATAAAAACTGCTTGGCTCGGTGCTAAATTCTGAAGGAAATAGCTGGGCTAGGAGACTCATAGAGTTTGCATTTTCTGGGCACTGCTTTCATAACAAAAGGACCATTTTAGTCTCCAGAACTCAGCTGACTGGTTTGTTACTAGGAAAGTCTGGGGCTTAAATAGCAACAAAGAGTGAATCTGTGTTTGCTCTGATGAGAGAAATGCGTGCATGCAGGAACATCTGGTTCGAGGTCATCCATCGTAAGGAGTAACAGGAAATCTTACCCTTAGTGGACTTCTGCAAACCTGGGTCCCTAAACACAAGACAATCACCTGTCTGGCGGCATTACAGTGACCAGACATTCCTATTTGATTGAAGAATATCACTTTTCACATTTTTCCACTCATTGAAACACTGTGGGTCAATTTCTTTTGTTTCCCTGTCTGCTGCCAGCACTTGTGTCCCAAGCAGTCAGCATCACTGCACGGCTTTAATATAAACCTTTACTGCACTAGTGAGCTACCGATTTTAAGTTAATTAAAAAGTGCAAACATTGAATTGATGAAAATAAAATATTTAAAAATTTATAAAAATAATTGTTTTATAACATTTACTAAGGATTTTTTTTGCCCACCTCGAGGATGGATACCTTGAACGTTAGTTTTTCCTAACATTTCTCTAAGAAGCCTACAGTTTGATTCTCACTAGAGAGTCTGGAGTTCACTCAGATTGTAAATTGGTAAGGTTGTCACCCTTCAAAGCTGGCAGGGTGATTAAACGTGGGAAATAGAAGTGATGGACTCAGAATACACTGTTTGCTTGTTGTTCCATGGAACGGATATCATCATTTGCAACATTTATTTAGATATGGAGTTAAAAGGTCCAGTTGTGCCATAAACTTTGTTTTCTGAAGAGTGAAGGAAATCTTCAAGCTCTGGGAAGAGCCAGTCTGAATCATCAAGCCCAATCCCTTCTGGTCAGTTTTCTTAAGAAGTCCCACCCAATTATCTTCAATCTTAAAAATCCTGATGATGCTTCATCTCTGCGTGAGGGATTTGGTAGGTGGTGACACTGGTTAGGTTACTGAGATGTGCTATTTGCAAAAGTATCCTAAATCGTAGCATTATTCTTTGTTAGGATTAGAGTCACAAGCACTATTTTTATCTCATTTCAAGTGCATGTATGCGTAGTTTTCTTTTCAATAGTAGAACTTTTAACTGTGGAACACGTAGTGTTTTTATTTGGAATTCATTGCCTTGAATAGTGCTCTCAAAGTAAGTATATTCAGTGGCTGAAAATTGATAGTGTTGGGTATTTTCACCATTTCTGTTAACATGGAGTAGAGATTAGGAGGGTTTCCTTTGGCCATTCTCTGCTAATAAACAACAGGCTGTTATCTATGGGTCTCCTTTCTTGTTCCAGTAGCTACACCGTTTCTTGGCCTCCACAGATATTGTATATATTGTACACAAAACAATAGCAGGTTAAGTGAGAATTCCAATTCTGTAGCCTGGGTTTTCAATGATTAAAGTTATGGAAATTTGTCACTACTAATTCCTCATAGGTAAACTTCAAATATTCCTAGAGTTGATTAGTACTTATCACATTTTTATGTAATTTTCATATATACTAGGAACTGATAATTTTCTACAGAGCATACCATGGATATTAGGCAACATCTAACAGAATTATTTGGAGAAGTAATTTTTTCAACAGTTTATTCTGATTTACTTCTGAAAATAGTAGTAATTATCTCTGTGGCTGGATTCATACATTTATTACCAATGGTGTAAATTTCATTTATCTTTGTTGTGAGGCACACAACTTAGAAAAACACATCTGTAGTTTTATTCTCTTCTATGCCTTTAGAGATTACATTAATCAATTCTGAAATGGAGAACATTATTTTGTATTTTTTACTGTGAAAATCTCCCTTGATGTGGAGAAGTTAATGTACTTTATTTGAAAAACATTACGAAAGGTTTGATGATTTCATGAGCGCCATTTGACCAAGACTGATGACTGAAAATGCAATAGGGCAAGTGGACAAGTCCACTACAATGAAACATCTGGAATTTTACTGCCCTCATTCCTGTTTCCATTTTTATTGTTTGCATGCTTATATAACATGTTACTCTCATTGCATCATTTGATTAAAAACTTTATTCTTCTGTTTACCAAAGTCTTCATTATTTTATCAAAGTAATTTTGAATGAGAGTATCTGTTACTTTGCATTACCATCTTTATACCATATTTAGTCATTAATGCATTTCTGTGTATGTATGAACTGAAGTTATAACAACATAAATCATGTAGGAAAAAACAACCAAACACTCAAAAAATGTATGTCTACAATTATACTGTAGTGTACACTTATACATTTAAATATTTATATATGAATTTTTCACAGAAGTTAACTAAAAAATAATGCCAATGCCCACCATCTGGCTACTGGATTAGATACAGTAGAATAATACTGTGCAACCTGGGTAATGTCAAAGTCATTATGTGCATGAGAGAAAAGCTAAACAAAACAACAAATGGCACACACTGTATGATTCCATTTATATGGACTTATAGAAAAATATAAGGTAACATTGGGTGACAGAAGGAAGACCAGCAGTTATAAGGAAAGGTAAACTGCAAAGGAGCAAGAAGAAATTCCTGAGGCAATAAAGATAAGACTTTGACAAGATAGCTTGTGTAGGGATGTGCCTTGATTGCCTTTCAGTTACTGGGATCATTTTTAAATCAGAAAAATTTCCACAAAGTTTTCTTTCACTTTTTCTGGAGTTGTTTTTATTTATAGTTTCCTTTTATTTTAGGAGTTATTTCAAAATTTAAGTTCCACTGATCCAGAATAACATTTCCAGATGTGTTAGTTAACACACTAAATTCCCTCAGAAATAATTTTAATTAAAATAAACACATTAAACAATTATCATGGGGGTAAAATTCACACAAGCACACATTCAAAGTTTGGTCCAGAAATCTATATTTAAGTATAGAAAACTGTTTAATGTGTTTGGGTTCTTTAAAATTGCCTTATAGCCATTTTTATTTCCTTGGGAAAGATAACATTCAAAAACAGTTCTGACTAAGGTGTTGCAAATCTTTGTACATTATTTCCAGATGATGAAATTGTACATATCATGATCAGGGAAGAGCATATGAAATATTTAAAATTGTCTTTAAACCTGTGTTTCTTCATCTAGAAATCACGTTGATCAATTATTGCTTAATATTTTCTGTTAAAGACCAAAGGAAGGTTTTCTCTGTGTTAGTCAGAATAAGCCAGGATGTCCTGCAGTAACAAATAATCTCTGAATCTTAATTACTTAAAAAAAAAAAAGAACAATAGTGTGTATGTGTTTTTTTTTTTTTCTCAGTCAAGGTACGTGTCCACCGGAGATTGGCTGTTAGGAAGTGAGGTTGTAGAATCATGCTCTGGATTACTTTCACTAAGGGAACCAAAATGAATTAGTGTGACGGTTGGTTTCAGGTGTCAGTTTAACTGGACTAAGTGACACTCACATACCTGGTAAAGCATTATTTCTGAGTGTGTTTGTGAGCCTCTGGAGGAGGCTGTCATTTGGACCAGTGGACCGAGTAGGAGGCTCTGCCCTCACCAGTGTGGGTGGGCACCGGCTAATCAGCTCAGTGGAGGTACAAAAAGAATAAAAGATGAGAGGAAAGGTAAATATGTTCATTCTTTTGGAGCAGGGGCACCCTTCTTATCTTGTCCTGGCACATCAGAACTCAACACATAGGACCCCTTGACTCTGGAACTTGCACAGGAGTGCCCCAGGTTTTCATACTTTCGGCTTGGATGGAGTTTGTACATCAGCTTTCCTGGCTGAGGCTTTCAGACTTACACTGTGCACTGCCTGGCTTCTCAAGCTGTCTGTCATGGGGGTTTTCAGCCTCCATGATCAGATGAGCCAATTCCCCTAATAAATCTCCTCACATCCATCTATGCTTGTAGCCTACTGGCTGGGTCTCCCTGGAGAACCTTAACAATACCACAAGACCAGCTATCTTCAAATTTCTACTGTTGACACAGGACAGAGGAAAGTGGGTAGCCAATCATATGCCGGCAATCAGTTCTTCTACCCAGGCGTGCCACAGATTACACTTATTCATATTTTTCTTTTGCTATTTTAAAACAGACTTTACTTTTTCTATCAGTTTTAGGTTTCCAGTTTTTATAAACTTATCCCCCCTTCCTAGTAACCCCTGCCATTAACAGATTGCATTAGTGTGGAACATTAGTCAGTAACAGCGGAAGAGTCAAGGCAATGCTGATACGAGATCAGTAATGTCTATCCTTTACATCAGACTTTGCTCTTTCTGTTTTAGGTTTTATGCATTGTGACAAATGCATAATACCCTGTATGCAACATATGGAGTATTTTCCCCGCCCTAAAAATGTGCTGTACTCCAACCATTTATATTTGATAAAAATAAAATGAATGCTTAAATTTTTAAAGAGAATTTACTGTAAAGGAAATATTGCTGAGAATGATGGGATAAGTGTGTTCAAAGCAGAGAGGACTGTTTCGAGGATTAATGGCAATGTGTCCTTTCGGTAATAAATTAAAAAAATTAAATAGTCATCATATTTCTTATCATGACTGGTTGATGAGATACTTACGGCAATTTCTGTCAAATAAAAACATCACAGTGCTCTGTCCTTGTCTGCCTTAATCACAAGATCTATCGCCATGTGACTTCCAGCTTTTTCCTGAAGTAGACGTGATCATGGAAGGTAAATGTTTTGAGTCAAGTGAGGACATTAAGGTGTCCAAGAGAGCACAACTAGACATTAAGGAAAACTTGCAGAACTGCTTCAGAAAGTGACAAGAGCCATGGAATAACTGTATATAGTGCGGGGGAATGTTTGGAGGGGGATTAATTGTAATGTGTCTTTCTCTGTTATACATTTAAAAATTTTTACAATTATAGTTTTTCCGCACCAGAGAAACTGTTCGGTATTTAAACGTGTGATTTATTTTTTTCACTTGAGTGTATAACCACAATATACATACATTTTCCTACCAATGACTCTAATTTCTCGTTCTTTATGGCTGAATAGTATTCCATTTTATAGAAAAACCACATCTTTTTTATCCGGCCTCCGACTGATGGGCAAATGGGCTGTTTCCAAGTCTTAGCTATTACAAATTGTGCCAATAAACTCTATGAGAAAAAAAAATTTAAATATTTGTCATATTCTTCAAACACATCCTGTATCCCTGCTCCTGGAAACCAATGATCTTTTATTGTCTTCATGGTTGTTCCTATTTAAGAATATCATATAGCTGGGATTATATAGTATGTAGCCTCTCAGATTGGCTTCTTTGACCAAGAAGTATACACTTCTGTTTCCTCTGTGTCTTTTTGTGGTTTGTTTTCTTTTTATCATTGAATAATACCCCATTTTAAGGGTGCACTAGTGTATCTTCGTTGTTCCAATTTTATTAGCCAAAGCAAGCCACGTGATGACCCTGCCTTCAGAGGAATGAGAAGTGTAGCTTTATCAACAACCTAGACATCTTTTAATTTATTTTGAATGGTCCCGATTAACCCTTTGACTTGTGTGTTGAATGGAGAAGTAAAGTTGTTTTCTTGTGAGATAAGGTAATTTAAATTTGCTAGCAACTCAGATGCCCAATCTTTACTATAAGGAAAGTAATAAAAGGGGCCACAGCATATCTCTTTTCAAAAAAGTCCCTCATACATGGTCTCAAAGCTTGGCTGTAGACTGCTCACAAACTCCTCTGCGCCTGCCCAGAAGATGAGGTAGGTGATGATGCCTTTCAATTCCTAAAGGGGTCGGTGTTTTCAGAAGCTGTGTGCTGTGTAATCTCAGAATATTACTTAGCATTTTCTTGGCTAGAGACAAAGATAGTAAGTCAGAGAAAGGCCAATCCAGCAAACCCACCAGTATTTTTAATAAGTAATATAAGGAACTGAATCACTTGAATTGCAAGAGGAGACTGCTCAGGTGTCACAGAACAGAGCTGTAGGAAGTAAAGGCCACCTCTTAGTCTGAGGGAACAAGGGGAGATATGCTGGTGATCAGGACAGGAAACATGGAAAAGGGCCTCACAGAGCAGGAAGCCAGATCTGAAGGCGAGCCGGGTGCTTGTGACGCTTGGGAATTCGGGGGACAGACCTGCAAAGCAGAGATATGAAAATAGGGACGGGTGCCGACGAAGTGTGTGGTCACTGAGGAGGGAGTTAAGGCTGGTCTGCCCCTGAAAAGAAGTGAAAAGGGGGCTAAATGCTGCTAGGGCGGTGCTGAGAGATCCAGGATGAAAACAGGAAACAGCAAGTCCCAGCCCCTCCTTACCCCGACCCCGCTGTCTTCTGGAGTCCCAGGTTCCCGCTGGCAAAGCGGAACTGTGGTTTGCAGAGGGTCAGCCCCATCACCACAACGCTGAGGGTGAAGGTGAGTGTGGTGCTGAGAAACAATAGTTTAAGAACAAGACAGTGAATAAGCAAATGTTTGACTGGTCCCTGTTTATCCTACACATCTGCTCCTTGCAGCCAAAAGATTCAGAGAAGATTGTAAGGAATAAGTGAGAGAATGTATGCAGAGTGCCCAAAAGACAGTAGACCATCAAAAAACATTTGTTTTCATCTCTCTGACTCTTATTAGATAAACACTTAGGTGCATATTAGAAAAAAACAGTTCAGTATTTACAATTATTTGTAAAATGGAGAGGTTCAGTTCTGTCTATGCCATCAGAATTACTGAATTGCATAGTTTGACAAGCACAGGGGAAAGTCTGGGGCCCAAGGGAAAGAAAAGATAGTCAAGATTTGGACTCCCCTGACTGGCTGAGCAGCAGATGAAAGGTTCCAGTGTGCAACCATCATCCACTTAATGCTCCATGCCAGGACCAGTCTTCAGATACACTCCTGGTCAGGTGCACACCAGGGCGCGGGTGGGTGGAAATACCATCTGCTCTGTCCTCAGGGTGAGGACACCTTGCTCATTATTTACCATCCTGCCTCTCAGAACACGAACCTAGGAGCCATGGCAAGGTCAAGCAGCCGGCAAGGTAATTCCTCGCTGAGCTGCACCGCACGGAAGAATGTGCGAGTCATGTTCTCTCTTATCCACAAGTGCAGGCAGGAGCCACCCTAGCTGCATTTTCACACAGGACTTGCCGCAGTGAGGAGATTCAAACAGCTGCCAGGCCTAGAGGGAGCCGGGAGTACTGACACCGAGCTGAGCCCAGGGACGACAGAGCCTGTGCTCTCTCCCCTGAGAGCAGCACATGGCCAAGGCTAAGTGGGAATCCTGAAGGGGTTCCTTTCTTTCTTCTGAGTCTTGCTTGCGTGACAGGAAGAAAGAAGGTTTAAGAATCAATGAAGGATTTCCTGCAGTGGGAGGCAGCCCCATGGTTTCAGAATCAGATTCCATTGTGACAGCCTAGGGATTGCTGGCTCTCAGGAGTCAAAGGGCAGTTTAAATGGGGTGGGTGGGGTGGGGTCCTCCCTCCTGGTGCGGGAAGGGACAGTGAGTGAGGTAATCACCTGTTTGAGTATTAATAATAATATTTAAACATTAAAAGTCTACTGATTTCAATAAGAAGTAAGGCTGAGATGGCGGTCCTGGAACTGGAGTCAGCCACTGAGCAATATCATCAAAACCCAAGTCCTTCCACTCTTTGACCCTTCCTTTCTCAGGAGGTGTCACATTGTGGCAAGATGGACACTGCTGCAGTTTCAAGCATCTATCCCCACTTAACAGCATCCGTGACGGAAGCTTAGGACCAGACTTAACTTGGTGGCACCGTATGTATGTCCAGTGGGAAAACCAGTGTGATTCACACCTAGGTTCAGGAGAGGGAAGTTTGCTGGGAGTTTTCCTCTTGGATGTGACGTATGAGGAGATTTATTTCTTACCAGTGCCCTTCCTTGAATAATAATACCACCTATTGTTCATTAAGTACTTACTATGTTCCAAGGCAAACCCTTGTATATTGGTAATTTTAGTCTTCATAACAACTCAGTGAAAAAGACAATATTACTTCATCCTCATTTCACAGATCAGAAAGCTAAAGCCTGCAGCAGTTTCTTTTTCTTCTTCTTCTTTTTTTAATACTGTAGGTCCCAAATCATTAGTACATCATGAAATCAATTTGCTGGGTCATGGCTAGCATGTATAAACATTTACACAGAATGGAGTCAGTGAAATAAATAGCATTTAGAACATAAAAGCTAAATATTGTTTTATTAACCATTTAACAGTTTGCCCTGAGCATCACTTGGGCAGCGCGTTTGTTTATGTACTGATTTTCCCAAGTGTCCTCCAGCAGGTGTCATTTCAACCAGTTGATTCTTGTACTGAGTAAATTTGATAAAACTGTCCTTTTTATATTACCTGCTATCTTACAAAAATTAATGAAAAGAGCTCACTCTGGCAGCACATATATTCAAATTAACAAAAAATACGCAATTTTTGGTCATCCCGTATTTAAATAATTGGACTGATAAGTGGTTCAACTTTTCAATTTACATGAGTGAATGTGTGTATGTTTGTACTTGTGTTGTATATGTGTGTAGATCTATGTACTAGAGGGGTGTGACCTATGCTATAAATGCTTTTACTGTGGCTTGTGTTTAAAATTGCTTGCAAACCTATACTTGAGAGGGGTTAAGTAACTTGCCAAGAGTCACGTGTTAGATTACGTAATTGTAATTTCAGCGCATGCCTTTCGAGACCAGACCTGGGCTCTCAGTCCCTGGCTTTGCTGCCAAGCTGAGAATGCAGGGAGCCCAGGAAGGGTGCCTATGGAGAGGGAAAGTATGGATGAGGAACAGCTGGAGAATGGAGGCAAGGCGCTCTTCCTTAGCACTTTCTCTGCTCCGCTTACTCGGCTGAAGTCGCAGTGGCCAGTGGGAATCTCGAGGAAGACGCTGGTGTGTACGAGGGTGGCACCGAGGACTCTAGCTGTCGTGGGTCCACGTTTCCTGGTGCAGTCCTGACAGATGCTACTCACTAGCTCCCTCTTGCATTTGTACATCTTCTCTGATTTGAACAAAAACGAATTCTGTCAGTGTCACTTCTGCACAGAATTTTAGGGCCAAAGGGACCTGAGTTATCCAAACAATAAACATCACATGAAGCGATGTGCTGAGTTCATGTAGAAAATAATGAGACGCCTGAGCCAGACTCCGATCCCAGGCGCCAGGAGGGGGGCTGTACACTGATTTAATCTGCATCAGGCCTGTGAGGGCTTCTTAGAAGGCGATGGGCTGCCTAGCAGGAAAGGCCCTGTGGGCTGTGTGCGGGACCCTGCTTTGAAAGTCTGGGGGAAAAGCCTACCACTTCTCTAACATCTGCCTGGGCTTCAGGGTGAGTTGAGACCTTCTCCTGGGAGGGCAGGGGAGTGAGAATAGAGAGGATGGGAGCTAAGATGCCTCTTACCTTCTTTTTCTATGCTTGAGATGAAACTTAACTTCCAGGCAACTTTTTTTGTTTTTAACAAAAATAATTTGAGACTGTTTTCCGGGACAGAGTAGGACTGTGCAGTCTTTGTGTCCACAGCACCTGTCTCAAGAGATTGAATCACAGTTCTGTTCTAGGTCCTGAAAGTTTATGGTCCATTTAGCTGTGAAGCAGATTACAAGGTTGGCTAACTGTGGTGTCTGATCTCGTCTCTGGAAGTTGCTAACTACTCTCCCTTTCTGGAGGAGAAGCACCAGACCAGAGGAAAGGCATTTTTGTGGCCTTGGCATGAGTTATTTGGTCATTCTGGGCCTTCCTGGATCATGTGTGAGACTGGACCAGAGAGGCCTGCTGTGCTTCACAGATTTTGTCCTGTGCATTAAAAGGAAGCAGACTTTTCTCCAATTTGGAGTGCTGAGTGAGCTCTGTTTTTGAATTGTGGAGGTAAATTGCTTGCCATAAATGCATGCAAACAAATATTTCATGAGCAACTTAGAAAAGTTATAATAATGTGTCAAGGATAAGTTTCATGTTCTTACTGTATTAATCTGTCCTTTCCTTAATTTCCCGTCTCTCTGGGGTCGTGAAGAAACTTGCCACCCCATGCGTAGACGATAGCCAGAACTAGCCAGAATTTTTTATTCTATCTAGCTTCCTAACTTTTAGTATCTCCCTGTGCCTCCCTACACCCTTCAAGTCTACCTTGCCTCTGCCTAGTATAACCAAGACTATGAAGACAGAGCAGGTCTCATTTAGCAGTGGTACCTCAGCACCCAGCATGGTCCCTGGTAAGTCATGGCCCAGCGATGTCACTACCCACGTGTATGAATACCCATAAACTTTAGTGATGGCTTGTCCATGTGCAGTGTCTCTTTTTAAACTCTGTATTCATTATTAACTCTGTGTAAGGGAGGGATCACGGCTGGGTAGAAAGAGTACTGGATAAGTACTGAAGATTCTGTTTTAATGACAGCTGTGTCCCTATTTGCTAGCTGTTTTGCCAAATGCCTAGCACCCATTATCTCATTTATGTTACAAATAACCATTGATGTGGATGTATTCTTTTTCCACTTTAGAGAGCCACTAACTGAAACATAGTCCCTTGAATGGACCTGTCTAGGCACACAGTTTAAGATTCCTAGACTCTCTGAATTGGAAGTCCAAAGTCAATTTGCTTAACCATTCTGTTAAACTCCTAGGCAATGGTGGCCAAATGAGCAACTCTTCATACTTAGTTTCTTGTGTAAAATTAACATTCTAAGCTCTGCTGAGTCCCTTTAAACCCTATACAACTGCCCTGTAGGTCTGAGTTTGTGATTCCAAATATCCACAGAAATGCGCTGTGAGACATCAGTGAGAGGGACCCAGGTTATGCACTGAGGGCAGGTCAGAGATTCCGTTGGGAAGTGGCACACTTTTGTAGCCCACACTCCTGGCACAGAGCCAGCCTGCCTTGGGTCCTGAAGCACAGCTCCCTGGAGTGTGCATTTGGCAGTGTGAAGGCAACCCTCGGTCTTTGTGTAGCCAGACCGCTCAGAGAACAGGTTATTCCCCTGTAGGTTTGATGTGAGGAAAGTAAAGTCTCAGGTACCTGAGATGGCTGGGAGGTACTGTTAAAATGACTATGCCTATTAACTTGGGGTTCAGGTGACATCATCAACTGCTCTCACAGGAGTCTTGTTTTGTTACTGGTGCTCTTCCTTGCTCATCTTTGAATTCACTACTATGTACGCTTTCAGTGTTGCTCCCAGGGCATAGTTTTCACCCTTTCTCTGCCAGGGTAGCCTTGCCTTTCCTCGTATTCAGGCCTCACTTTCTCTCAAAACTTACTTTAATTTCCAGTGAAATTTCAGATACCATTATGTGTATTCCCTCCCCACATACTTAGGAGCTCAGTATTTCTCAAACAGTAGAACTCAGGGATAAAATTTAAGACAACCCAGTGGAGAATAAATAGCTCTGTTGCATTACATAATACATGAATGTAGGACTCCAGCACTAGGCAGAGTGGGAAGATGAGCAGGTAGCTTGTGGACCCAGGGGTAATGATGGGACTCGGCCAGTGCCAAACTAATGCTGGAAGCCGGTCAAACAGAGTCCACCAAAAATGCATGCACACTTTAGGAAAAGAAAAACTTGTATAAATATTTTAATACTAAATTTATTGAGACTGTATTTATTAGAGTAATGCAAGGTACTGTTGGCCTCTACAATTGCAAGAGGTGCTCCAAAAAGAAAAAAGTGGTGGCCATGAGCTTCCAGTCACTTATTAGTATGGTGAACTGCTGCTTGGGTAACCTTGGTCATTGAGGTTGTTGCACGTGCATTTTCAATTTCTTTTCTAAAGCCGGCTAGTTCAGTGGGTTTTCTGCAATATATGGCATTCTCTACGGTCCCCCATAAGAGGGTAATTTTATCTGTTAAAAAAAAATTACTGGGGTGGGTATTTAGCTCAGTGGCACTGCGCCTGCCTTGCAAGAGCAAGGTCCTGAGTTTGATCCCTGGTACTGAAAATAAAATAAAAATTGGGACCCCTCCCCCACCCAAGAACTGCCCACTAATGGACCAATCTCCCTGCCACCAGCGGACCCCAATGAGGACCGGAGTTGGGCTGGTGCTTCCAGTAACAGCCCCCACCCCATCACCCTCCCCACTTCCAGCTTCCTGGCTATCCCTGTTCCTCATCTAAACTGCAAAAACACAGGGAATCTTAATGGCCATTGCCCTGAGCTAGAGCAGAAGGGAAGAATAGTAAGAAGGCCTTACTCCTTCTAAGTCCCAATCCCAAAGGGTAAAGTAACTATATTGATCAGCTTATTCATTATAAACACTTTGGGCTAGTCTTTGATTTCATTTTATTTCACACAGTTAAAAGTGATAGATTATTAACTACCACAAATTGTCATTTTCTAAGCTGTTTGATTCTATTATTGTTTCTGATTTTATTACTCGGGCTAGTGTTGCGATTGATTTAATCTGTTATCTTTCCTGGAGTAATGAAAATGACATTGTCCCATAGTTATTAGAGTCTCAAATCCTAAAGACCAGGTCTATCTGGAAGACACCTCTGAGAAGCAATACTTCCTTAAAGCATTTCTTTCTAAATACTAGCAACAAAGATACTTACAATAAATAATATCTAAATATCACCCCAGGAATAAAGCAAAGGGCCATGCCAACAACAGTAATATAAATGAAAAGACATTTAAACAAGACTCAGTCTTCCAGCTTACCAAAGGCAAATTCTGGGAAAAACAAAATGGAAAAGTTGATAATCAGCCACCTGGACAATCTGAACTGATAGCACAGGAAGTAAAAACAAAACGGGAGACTGAGGCTCTAGAAAGATTCAAGACAGAAATAATTTCCCAGATAACAGACATGATTATAAACTCTAGAACAGAAACAGATAAAAAAATTAGATGAGTTGAGGACCACGATTGAAGCCATGAATAGGAAAGAAATGGAAACCATGAGCGCCCAACATGGGAAAGAAATGGAATTCTCGTTAGTGTGAGAACTAGCACAATAAATCAGCATTTGGGATCTCATCTTTTTAAAAAGCTTCTGCGCCACCAGAAAAATCACAAGCAGAGCTAAGAGACAACCCACAATGTGGGAAAACATTTTTACCAGCTATTCCTCAGACAAATGTTTACTATCTAGAATATACAAAGAACTCAAAAAAATCAGTCCTCCCAAATATAAAGACCCAATTAAAAAGTGGGCATCTGAAATGAACAGACATTTCTCTGACAAAAAAGTAAAAACAGCAAATAAATATATGAAAAAATGTTCAGCATTACTGGTCATTCTAGAGATGCAGATGAAAACAACACTGAGATTCCACCTCACCCCACAAAGAATGGCTGCTATCAAGAAATCAACCAATAAAAAACGCTGGTGGGGTTGTGGGGAGAAAGGAACCCTTCTCCACTGTTGATGGGAGCACAGACTGGTGCAACAACTGGGTAAATCAATATGGAAATGCCTTAAACAACTAGGATTGGAAGTCCCATTTGACTCAGCTGTTCCTCTGCTGAGTACCTTCCCAAAAGAATTAAAAGAATCATATTGCAGCGATATATGCTCATCCATGTTTATAGCGGCAGTTTGTAATAGCTAAAACTTGGAAACAGCTTGATTGCCCATCAACTGGATACTTGTTAAAGAAAATGTTTTTGTTTTGTTTTGTTTTTTGGTACCGGGGATTGAACTCGGGTCCTTGAGCTTGCAAGGCAGGCCACCGAACCGCTGAGCTAAATCCCCGGCCCGTATAATACTTTTATAGAAAGGCATTTATTTGAATTTTCAGTTTCTTAGCACTTTGTCCCTATCTGATTTCAGTTGGAGAAAGCAGAAAACCGCAAAGAGAAGTTATATACCTTTTGACCTTGGTAAGACAAGTCATTGTTTCCAATCTCATGGAAAACTTTTCATTTGAGTACATCTCTCAGTTTTTTTCCTTTTCTTCTGGTATTTACTGTGCATTTCTGTGTATTAACCCTCTTATCAAATACTCTTAAGTGAAATGTGTAAATAATGAAGTTTCTCTAGTGTGAAAAAGTAAAAGTGTAAAAAAAGGATTAAAATGTATAACTGGTTTTGTGTAATAGGAAAAAAGTCTAAAAAAGTAGAGGAAGCGGGAGGGGTAGGGGAAAAGAAAAAATATGTGAAAAGGAAAAACATGGAAACAATGTCTTTGTAAACAGGGAAGGGTGGGCTGGGGAGTAGAGAAAAATAAGAACCTGATAAGTCATGTATCGGTACAAGAGCCCAATGAGGAATGTAATTGTATACCTAATATGTACCAATAAACAATAAAGATAAATAAAATAAAAATCATACTGTTTTTCTGAAGTGTGTATACATATTTGGGGGGGCTCTTCATACAATAATTTATCTGGGACACTTGTGTCAGAGATATAGACCATACGTTTTGGCTTATATATTTCCATTCTCGAAACAAGTCCTCGCATTCACAGAGAATTCCTCTGCTTACAATAAGACAATAGACATAGTTAAGACACTTATATATGTTGCCGTGGTGTAGCTGGGTTTTTCTGTAAGAATCATCCTATCATCTGTAAGCAGTGAAGGGTTTAGAGTCTTCTTCCTTCCTCCTCCTTAGGCAATGTTTTTCTCTACTGCTTATGCCAGAACCTTACGTAAGTGATCTTTAAATTCGTGGCTGTGAACCTCAGATGCCCCCAACCCAACCATGCTGCATTTCTGAAGAAGGGATACAACAAAAAGTCCCCTTCTCTGGGAAAGCAGAATCTTGCAGTCATGAATTCCTCAGACGCCTCCATCTTGGACTTCACAGTCACTCAAACTAGGAGAAATAAATGTGTGCTGTTTGTAAGTCACCCAGATTATCGTATACCACTACAGCAGAGCATGCAGACTAAGGACACAACTCAATATGTAAAAGTTAACAGCATTACTATTCATAACCAACAGTTAATTCGAAAGTGGCAGGAAAAGGACATAAATGATAATGACAAATACCATGCAGTAACTAGAACTACAAGTAATAAAAGAAAAGGTGTAAGATTTATGAAGAAGATGTAGAAAGACAAAAAATAAATAATCTGAATAAATGGGAAGAAGCATCAGGCATATTGACACAAAGTAGTATCATAATATAAATTACGAAATTCAAAGCAAATGATATAAAATATTACACTTCAAATTGTGCTTGGTGCAGTCAATTCAGCACTTAAAGAGAAAATTATAGCCCAAAATGCATGCAGTAGGGGCAAAAAGCAGTAAGACTGTAGTGGAGAAGCACCCACTAAAGAAAAAGTAAAAGAAGGAGGAGGAGGAGGAAGAGGAGGAGGAGAAGAAGAGGAAGAAGAAGAGGAGGAGGAGGAAGAGGAAGAGGAGGAAGAAAGAAAATAACAACAGTAGAAATTAATGGAATAGAAGGAAATATATGAGTTTTTTGGTAAAGATTTACATAATATAAACCTTTACCAGAATTCAGCAAGAACAAAGAAAGGAGGCACTGTTGCCTACTATTAAAAATAAGAGTGCAGCTATAACTAAAAAATCCTGTGAGCATTCAAAAGACAATGGGACTGTTATATATAATTTCAGACAGCATATTTGAAAACATTGTTGAAACAATGAAATTGCTAGAACATTTCTAGGGAAAAGTATATTTCAACAATATTGATTCAAAAAAGATAACCTACTAAAAATTAAATTACTTTTTTGGTAAAGAAAATATCAGTGGTTTTATCAGAAACTTTTACCAAGCATTCAAAATCCAAGTAATTTCAATCTTTACCAAATTATTCCAGGAAATAGAAAAACAGGGAAGGATGGTCTCCCATCTCATGTTATGAAGCTAATATAAACATCAGTGGCCACATTTGACAAGCGAAATATGAGAAAAGCAAACCACCAGCCAGTCTCTCCCAGGAACAGAGATAGAAAAATCCCAAACAAAGTACTTGCCATCTGAATCTAAATATAGAAAGGATGGATGGTACATTAGGATCAATTTGGATGTGTTTAGGAACACGTCCTCTAAGGTAACATGCAGAAAGCAAAATATATGAGTGCATCTAAGGGAAGTTGCAGGTTAGGGGCAAAGAGCCTCCAGAAATTCTGACTGCTGAATATTTCTTCAGTGAATTCAAATGCTATTGGGTTAAAATGGAGACACAGGAGCAAAATCTGGAAGTGTGAGGAGAAGGTAAGCATGGCACCATCGTCTCCTAAAAGAGTGGAAGAATAAAGGACATGCAGCATAGTTGGGTTGGGGGCATCTGAGGTCCACAGCCATGAATTTAAAGATCACTTACGTAAGGTTCTGGCATAAGCAGTAGAGAAAAACATTGCCTAAGGAGGAGGAAGGAAGAAGACTCTAAACCCTTCACTGCTTACAGATGATAAGATGATTCTTACAGAAAAACCCAGCGACACCACGGCAATATATATAAGTGTCTTAACTATGTCTATTGTCTTATTATAAGCAGAGGAATTCTCTGTGAATGCGAGGACTTGTTTCGAGAATGGAAATATATAAGCCAAAACGTATGGTCTACATCTCTGACACAAGTGTCCCAGATAAATTATTATATAACGAGCCCCCCCAAATATGTATACACACTTCAGAAATACAGTATGATTTTTATTTTATTTTATTTTATTTATCTTTATTAAGTTTATTGGTACATATTAGGTATACAATACATACATTCCTCATTGGGATCTTGTAACTATACACAACTTATCAGGTTCTTATTTAGAAGAGGGAGAAGGAGAGGGGCAGGGACCAGGAGAGGAGAGGAAAGAGAGATCAGCTAGGCTTGTAAGAGTGTCACTTCTGCCAACATCCCATGGTTAAATTTTCTGGCATATGGTCTCTTATAACTGCAGAAGAGGCTGGCAAATGGAATTTACTTCTATATCTAAGAGGAAAAGGAAATGGGTTTTGATGTTTTTGCCAAAGAGCATGCAGACACTTTTTGAGATAACTGTAAAAAGGAAAAATTTCCAGAATCTCACTATTTAAAAGGCTGTATCATTAGTCTCTGTCTTCACTTCTCTTTTCATCCTTGTGTCTGAGTCTACACCTCAACTCACATAGACGGGATTTTCTTTTCGTCACTCCCAGTGTCTTCTGGTGGGTGTCACTGTGGAACTTTATGGTCATATTTTGCTACTGAAAAGGAGCAGAAGACTTGACTCATGCTTTTAGTGCATTTGCACAGTGGTTTAGGCCAGGTAAGACTAACATTCACAAAGCAAGCAGAGAATGACACAGAAGAGTAGATAACCAAGATTCAGGGGCTGGATGGTCTGGATGATGTGGGCCATTCGTATTGTCACACCTAACATTGTGCCACAACATTTTTTGTGTGAAAGGGTGGTGTTAGTATACACTTTTCTTTGAAATATGGCAAGCCACCGGAAACCCTTAACTGTACATTATGGGGCCATCCAAACTCTCTTTTCTGTCCTAAGTAAAATAAATTGGGATTTAACAGCCTCAGCTCTCTGAATCAGTATTCATATAGCTAAGGAATACAGTCCTTTGTTCCCTAAGGAAGAGTAGAAATCAGACCAGGAATGTAGCTCAGTGGTGCCATGTCTGTTGCGCATGAGGTCCTGAGTTCAACATACATTACTGGAAAAAAATACAGTAAAAAGGAGTAGAAATAAGCTCAAAGCATTAGCAGCCTGGAGAAAACTAAATTTGTTCAGACCAATCTGTTTAGTGTTGGCACATGCACACACTTTAATACATAAGCTTTTATTTTTTTTCCCAGAAAGAAGAGTAGAGAGCTCTGTCTTATTTTTATCTTCCAAGTTTCCAAGAAACCTCTATTTTTTGATACATTTTACTTGAAGATGGAGTATAGAAACTCGGCCATCCAAAAGGAATAAGAGAACCTGAAAGATAGACCACAGTTACCACTCTTGTCCCATTCCCCAGTTGAGAAATCCTTTCCTAACTAGGTGGTCAGGAAGGTGAGGTAGAGGATAACTTAGAAGAACAGACAGTGACTGGTCCCAGTGTGCTATTAAATCTTTCCCAAGACTCCAGTTTGTCATCCCAAGCAGGTGACTAAAGAGAATTCTTTTGCTTTTTGTAGGATTGGCTATAGTTCTGTTGTTGGAAATGTTCTTAAGAGCTCAGGCAGAAAATCTTTATTTTTCATGATATATGAGCTCCCGTATGCCGCTGGTGGCATTTGGTGATTAAATTGGGACATTCATTTGGGCTGTCTTGCTGACCCGAGGGCCTCAGCTGGGCAGTGCATGTCATTGCCATCATCGCTTGGACATCACCAGCAGGAAATATCTGGAGCCTCCTGAGACAGTCTGTCCTCCTGAGCTTTCCAGAGAGGTCTTGGCAGGCAGGAAAATTGGCTTTGTCTGAAGCAGTGCCCAGGTCTGGAAGTCTCTACCCTCAACCCCCAAATCCCCAGAGCACTACCACAGTGGAAAGGGGCCAGGCGGTGCATCAGCAAGGGCAGAGGACCACGGCCCATCCAATGTCCATGTCGGAGGTGCCTGTGACTGCTGCTTCTCACTGACAGAGACAGCATTAGTGAGGGACTCACTGGTATCGAGCTGCAAATGCCTACATTTTGCTTCCTCTGGCAGCAGCTCCAGGGAGAGGAGAGCAAACAGGTTATAAATTCTTTAATGATTCTTGAGCCAAAGGCAGCTTACAGACTGGATTTTCAAGCAGTGTTTTTAAAAAGGTTCCAGGGGACATGAAGGTAAATAGCTTGAAAAATAGGGCGAAAGTTATATTTTTCCCTTCTCTGAAAAAATTACACGAACTGAATGAACACCAACTGAATTTTCCCTGTGACTGTGAGACACAGTAGGGAGCACTGTTCCAGGGGCGTTTGGTTCTGACTTGTGCAGCCCCCACCAGTGAATGTTCTTTTTAGAAAACAAAAAAAATTGGAAATCAGACTTTCAAAGTTTTTTTTCTTTATTTTTTTCAGACTGGTATAAGTCATTGCAGATGTCTGAGCATTAGCTGTGTGATATCTTCAGGGATGTGTGAGAGTAGTTGAACTGTGAGTCATCCTCCCTGAAGATAGTCAGAGAGAAGCTGAATATCAGCTCAGAAAGGATGGTTCAGGAAGGTGTGAGAACTAGTTAAAAGGATGCAAAAGAGTCCTTTCTGGTCCTAAAGTTCTGTTACATTATTTAGCCTACGTTTTTTAGATTATTTGGAAATGAATGCATTGCCTTTTAAATAGATATGGGAATAGATTCTAAGTAAGTATTCCTTGTCTTTTATTTTAGCAGAAACCTGTTAAGATCGATTGGTATGATGCTTATAATTCCATGTCTTAAGGGAGAGCTGTTTTCAAATTTCCTGACCTTTTGCTTGGCATGTGAGCTAATTCTGATTTGAGATGTAGGGAATATTGACACTTTATTTTGCAGGGCAAGGCAGTGTCAGTAAAAAAAAAAGGAGCAAGCCACAATGTATCTAGGAAAAGATAAGTATCTAGGAAAGATAAGATGCTATAATGTCTGGAATAAACTTGAGTTTTCTTGGCCTTCAGGACACCTTTTCTTTCAATGACTTCTGTGTAAAGTAATGTATCACACCAAACTGTGTACATACTATAGGCCATACCCACTGTCTTTGTTTGAGAGTGATTTTTCTGAACTATGGAGGCACTTGGTGTGGCCACTTCTCAGGCTGATCTCCACAGCTGCGGTTGGCCATGATGCTCGGTGCCCGGAGGCGGAGAGTGACAGTGGAATAAGCTGTCAGTGACCTCTGCCCCATCGTTTGGTACAGTCCTGCTGCCTTTGAGGACCTCACCCCGATCCTAAGGAAATACCTGATACTTCACTTTCTTTTTGTTAACTAAAAGTTGGTGTTTTCTCTCTAACCTCCGGAACTCTTTAAAAGGAACCCCTTAAAAAGGAAAACGTGGGTGGGAGGTTTGGCTCAGTGGTGCCAACGCCTGCCTCACGAGAGTGCAAGGGTCCAAGTTCAATTCCCAGTACTGAAAAAAAAAAAAAGAAAGATGTGTTTTTCTCCTTGTCCACTCAATAAAGAACTGCTCTTGCCCAGTAATCTGACAAGAACAATAAAACACTGGGTTTGTGGATATAGGATAAGCCAGATATTATTGAAGAGTTCTCTCCTTGCAACAAGTGCTTAGCTTACATTTATCAGAGTGTCATTTCAATGAGGCTAAAAACCTTTGTATATTTTAGTCACCGATGACCCTCAGTGCCTTGAACAGCTGGTGCCCAATCACAGCATGTTGAATGATTCTGCAGTACCTCAGGGCTGTGTCATTAGAAAACACACTGGTTATGTAGAAAGCAAACAGGTATGTATGTGTGTGTGTGTGTGTGTGTGTGTGTGTAGGTGGGAGGAGCTAGTTAAAAATGATTTTAAAGTGCCGCTATAACATAGAGGAGGGCGTGACCAGTTCTGCTCTGTGAAGTTAGTGGCAGCTCCAGAAAGCACTAGCCCTGGATGTTTAGGACAGGTGCCTCTGCAGGGAGTTGGGCCATCACAAGGAGAGGAACAACACGAGTAGAAGCAGAGGTGTGTGACTGGATGTTAGGTTCGGAAAGCAGCTCACCTCAACTTGGGTTTCTCCAGTCTTCCTTTACACCTCTTGTCCATAATTTCCTACCTTTTTTGATCATCCCTTCATTTATGCTAAAGCCAACAGGTATTTCTTGAGCATCAACAGATGTCAGCAGTAATTCCAGCCCCTGAGTATGCATGCAGCAATGAGTGAGTGAAACAAAATATCTGCTTTCACGAAGCTTTTGTACCAGTGAGGAGAGACAGATGCAAATGAGTAAACACTATAGTGGATAATAAAAATAATTAAAGAGTAAATGAGGATGAGGGCACGCAGTGTAATAGGGAGGATTGCTTTAATCAGGGTGTTCAGGGAAAGGCTGGATGTGATGAAGATATTTCAGGTGGGAACCTGAGTGAAGTGAAAGAGTGAGCTTTGGCTGTCGTTCTGTAGTTTTCTTTAGAATCCTTCTAGTTATGGTCCAGTTAGCCCTGTAGAAGCATGAAAAGAAAGAGATTCTCCAGTGGACCTCTGCGACCATTTCTACAAAGGAGATACTGTGAACCTATAAGCCAAAACGGCACACCTAAAACACACTCAGAATTGTGTTAATATGATTGCTCCACCTAAGATTCAAAAGCTCAATGGTAGAACTGAGGCTGGGCTGAAGATGACATAGTCTAACAGCCTTGGACAGATGGATGGAACCTGCTTCCTTGGTTCTCCAAGAAAAAGGCTGCATTCTGTATGAGAGCCTGGTGGTCAAGCAGCTGGAAAATATCTGTCAACCACTGAGTGGCACAGCCAAAAAAGGAGTGGATTTTAAATGCCCTTTGGGAACAGTTATAAGAGCTTTCTATGAATATATTTTGGGAGCAGTGATCACACATGTCATTTTGCCCCAACCTAATCTGTATGTAATAAGAATAAAAAAATTGCCTTTGATGGTTGAATTGTAAGTATTTGTGGATTTTTAAAATATTTCTTCTGTGTGCTGTAAAGGGAGCCCCAGTAAATAGAGTCAGTACCTCACCTTGGTGCAGAAGCCTGGTACATATTAAATGTTTTATAGTTGAACTTTATTACATTCAAACTTCACAGAGACATTTATGAACCTTATTGCATTCTGATATGAAATAAACCCAGAAAGGTATTTCTGATTTTATGAAAGTGGAATTTTTCATTGTATGGAGCATTGAGAAAGTTTTTGAATGCCAGAGCTCTGAGTTATTTCACAAATGTTAAATTCTCTAAGAATCTTTGGAACCTTTGAAAAATTCTGTTGACTTCTGCGTCTTACATTTGACTTTTTTTTTTTTCCTCTTCCTTTTTGGAAAATGTGTATAGTTTCCTTAGTAGGAGGAATGTGTGGAGGTTATGGTTTGTGCTGTATCTGTGCCACGGTAAGAAGAGACCCTGTTTATGGCTCGATGAGACATATAAGGAAAATAAAGGGAGGAAAACATCATTTAATAGATAAACAGTCAAGCACAGCTTGACATTTTTCTAACTCCTTCAAGGACACACATTCCTGAAGGTCCGTGAATCAGTCTTTAGAATACATTTGGAAGATTAACTATTAACTTGCCTTAGTAGAGGGAACTTTTGCAATGTTGACCCATGGAAACTTCAACCTTCATGTCTCGTTCACCATGATTGATTCATTCCATATTTACTGAATTTTTACTTTGCACCAGACACTGGTCTAACTGATAATGAAAAGAAGGACACAGTTCTCAAAGTTTATGGTCTAGGCCAATGGGTTATCAGTGAAATGTGTGTAGATCATTATCTGACTACAGATAAAAAAGATCCAATTTAGACAGGGTATGGGAGTTGAGAAATTGAGGAGGAACATCCCGGAAAAAATCCTGGGAGCAAGCAGTCCCTGCGTTTAGTTTTCACCAATGGGTAAGAAATAGGCAGAAGATGTTAAAATTGTCTTTGTACGCATTGCTGGGGCAGGTAGCCAGAAAGATGTGTGCATCTTCTGAGATCAGAAAGCAGCAAGTATTCTAAAGAATTTCTTGGAAAAGTGGAATTCTGAATGAGAGTCTACTTCCCAAAGGAATCAGCCATGCTAGTCTTGGCTGTTAAGTAACATAATAATAACATTGTCTCACTGTGCTTATTTTTATTGTTGTGATGGTGGTAATATTTTCATGGAGCCTATGGTTTATGCATTTTTGTGTAGATTAAATTATTTAATTCTTATAACAACTGAGTGATATATTATCATGCCTTTATAGATGAAAGATGTATCAAAGAGACATGAAAGAACTTACCCATGGTCACATAATCAGAGTGTGGCTTTACTGGAAAGAAGCCCTTTCAATTCATGTTATGACCTTAATGTGGTACCATAGGGCCTTCTTGATAGTTTATTTTACTGATCATCTTTGTATATATATTCATCCAGCATGTATGTATCTATGTATTTATCTACTTTTGTGCATTTATTCAATACTCATTAATTGAGCATATATCATACTACAGGCAGACTTTTTGCTAGCTTCTGCAGTAATAGCAATGAATAAAATAAATTATTTCACATTGTGACAAATGCTACTTAGAACACTATGGTTTCAGAGTAACAGGAGTTGGGGGACTACATTTTAGGTCATTATTTCTATTTTATTGTTCTTGCAATATTCATAAAGAACTTGTTTTTTTTTTAGTAGTCCCTTAATTCAGTGAACATATTATCATGTGAGATTCTTCTGTTACTTTTGTTGATGTGTGAGAATTAAGAGGACCTCTGATCTTTCAAAAGACCACTCATTTTGTACCAGCCTCTTTCATAAATGCTGTTTTATTAGTCTCATTTATTGGATGCTGGTGGAGTCCCTCAAAGAGCCAACTCTCTTTCTAATGGCACTTTTACTACTAGGAATATGTACTGAACACCTTCTTCCTCCCAGAGGCAGGAAACCAATCCCAGGATGGCTCTGTTCAGCTACTTCCTTGTCTTGCCAGAAGTAGCTTTCCATGCTAGCAGCAACCAGCAAAGGTGGCTGCCCTACAAATACATCCTTTCAAAGTTCCTTCCCTGGAGGCCTAGTGCCCTTCCAAAACTTAAATGTTGGTACATATGCTTGGTTGTTTATTAGCACATGTCAGGGATAAATACTTAACAACCAGAGCTATAGAACAACATGGCAAGCTACTAAACTCTTAACAAGAGCTCAGTGTGGCCAAAACAGTCCAGACAAGTCCAGTCCTCAAGTCCTTAGGGAGGAGGCACTGCTTGGAAGTATTCAGGCAGATAACACAGAACTGTGTCTTCTGGCTATGGAAGCTTATCATAATTTATGTATAATGGATGCATATGATTTTATATGTTCTTGGGAAAAGAGGGAGAGTGGCTGGGTGGTCCCAAGTATTTACCATGGTCAAATTGTTTACTCGGTGTCAATTAAAATAACAGACATAAACAACTAGGATGAAGTTTAGAACCACCTCATTGTCAAGTTGCCCTGCTAAAGCATGGAGCAAAACAGTTTTAATTGGTTTCTTAGAGAAATTCATAACTTGCTTTGTACAAAACAAGTGCCAGGAGGTTAACTGCAAAATCTCCCAATTTATTTCTCTCACATCTTCAAGAATATGAAAGAACCTCACAGATTGCAAAACCTTAGGACATAAGTATCCTTTGGGGGCGGGTGCAGTGAGATAGGATAAGATTTGGAGCCTACATCCCGGTAGTCAGGAAGCCAAGTTCAATTTTGTTTTGGATGTTGCGTTTGGGTCCTCCTCTACATCTGTGGCTCTGTCCTTTGAAGAGGAAATCCATGAGGACAGGTCAGTCATCCAAAGAGTCATGTACATTGCCAGTTTTTCTCATTTGCAAGATCTCAGCTCTTTCATTTTCCAAGTGACTGATGTCCTGGGATTACTGCCCTCTCCCTTCCTCCAAACCATTTGAACTCAACACAGCTCTTCAATGAATCTTGAAAAATCAAAGGTTCAGTTTGAAGTCTGAAGTTGTCGGCAGTTGACACCATCCTAGAAAATCCTTATCACTGGCAATCTTTGAGGTACATGATCCAAGAGCTAGCACACCCCCTACTTCCATATCCTTTGATATGAAGCAGAAAGGGGAGATTTTCCTGGCTACTGGATCTAGAGCTATTCCAAGAATTCGCTGCTTATCCTTGTCTTGAAATGATTCAAGAACTATGCCTGGCTTATGAACGCACCCTGTTTGGAGGAGACTTTCTTAAGAGCACTTTTCCAAATAAATTGTCTCGCTTTTGCATTTCACTGAATAAAGTCACTGCTTGTGTACTCTAACATACTATATAAAATGGTAGTAAAAAGCTTGCTATATGGAATTAGACAACCCTGCACGTGAATCCAGGGTCCCCTCGTATTAACTGTGTGGGCTCAGGTTCACTTCTTCAACATCCCAAGTCTTGTCCTTGGCTTTTGTAAATGGGTATAATAACAGCACCTTTTTATAAAGTTGTTAAATGCATGAGCATTCAATTCATGACAGTTAAAATATCAGCATGCATGGAGAGCATTGAGAGCTCTCTTAAGTACTTATAAATGCTGTGAGAATTAAGAAAGTTGTTATAATCAACTTAAGTCCCATGAAGCACAAGATGATTTTGGATTGGGAGTAAGGATAAAGGGGTGATTGACTTCTTTTCATTTGAAAAAAATGCATATTTTGCAGTTGAAAAAATATTTCATGAACTAGATTGAGACTTCTCAGACGCAGTGTGAGCCAGCTCAGCTGAAGGTCTGTTACTTGGGGCTGGGCAGTGAGGGATGCCTTACAAAGCTCTTCTGTGTCAAGGTTGAGAATTGGCTATACGATACTCCCAGACATACCTTCCCAAGCCACATGACACATTGCTGTGCCAAGCATGGACAGTCTGTATATTTCTCTTTCCTGTTATTACACATTCCATGCTGATTCAAGTGTAGAATGAACATTTTAATAACCTATGTGTTGAAAATTGAATTCAGTGATTCAAACTTTTCAGGGCTCTTTTCTAATAAGAGAGAAGAGATGAGAGAGACAGACACATGCACACAGAGAGAGAGAAAGGAAGAGGGAGGGAGGAGAGAGAGAGAGAGAGAGAGAGAGAGAGAGAGAGAGAGAGAGAGAGAGAAAGCAGCACCCCAACTACTTAGCAGTCTCAGAAGCGGGATCTGAGCATTCATTGACAGTGATTATCCACCTCAGCAGGATGGCATGGCCACCTCAGGAACAGGAAACTGTGCGTATAGGTAAACAAGAGAACCGCCAATATACAATTAATACTTCTGGAAGAGTACCAATTTAGAATATACATGAAGAGTTAGACAAGATTGGTTGTGTTGAGTTTAGCAGTATAAACAAAGTCTAATATTTTACAGAAACAGATCTTGACTTTGTGGCAAAGGCTTCGTAGATGAAGTACGGTGTCATTTGGACCTATAAAGTGGAATCACATGATCTGAGGGGGGCAGAGATAGTTCTTTGGGACTGCTGGCAGAATAAAATACCCTCGAAGGTACCTACCCATGGCAACAGCCATGCAGAGACCAAGTAGAGGATTTCATAGCAGCTCTGAGAGTGGTGGGTGACGATGACATGGAGGTAAGGGTGACCTGAGTGGAGGGCAGAGACTTCATCGTGTGACTCAAGAGCTACAGAGGTAAAAGCAGGAAACAAGGACGTGTGTGAGACGTGCTGAGTACATGCATGGAATTTGAGGGAGAATGAGAATTCAGTGAAGGTGAGAGAAGACCTCTACAGCACTTTCTTGGTATAACATTTCTTTCTTTACTAAGGTGTACCCATGTTATTATGATATACATCCTGAAATGGTCAGTACAGTCAAATACATTTTCCTTTCTGTAGCCTTCCATTGTTATTTTATTATTTTTATTATTTTTTAGGTAAGACCACCTAGAACTACTCACTTTCCCAGTTTCTAGTCGATAGTACAATGTGACTAATTTCAGTTCTCACATACATTAGCTTTCCTGTGTATCTGCACGTTTGTACCCTTTGTCCTTCTCTCTCCCAGTTTCTCCTCCCCACACCTGGTAACTACACTTCTGGTATTCGAATTCCACTCTCTTATGTATTCAATATCTTTTAGAATCTATACAAGAGATCATGCACTATATTTTTACATCTGGATTATTTCACTTAACATGATAGCCTCCAAGTTCATCTGTGGTGTCAGAAATGACAGGGTTTCCTCTTTTATAAAGGTAATATATATATATATATATATATATATATATATAGATATAGATATAGATACAAATATATATATTCCATTGTATATTCCATTGTATATCTGAACCACAATATCTTTGTGAATCATTCTGTTTGTTTATTTATTTATTTATTTAGTTTGAGACAGGGTCTCACTATGTAGTTGAGACTGACCTGGAACTCACTATGTAGCCCAGGCTGGTCTCAAACTCACAGCGATCCTCCTGCTTCAGCCTCCAGAGTGCTAGGATTACAGATGTGCGTCACTATACCCGGCTGTGAATCCTTTTGTTGATAACAATTCCATCTCTTGGCTGTCATGAATACTTCAATGATCATAGGTATGGAGATATTTCTATGGAGTACTGACTTCATCTCCTTCGAGAATGTAACTTCTATTTTCAGTGTCATACGACTGATCCAGTAAGGTTATAGGCAAGCAACAGATGGAAGCCTAAAAATGAATGGTTTAAGGAGAATTTAATAAAGGAGTCATTTTCAAAGTTGTGAGCAGAATGCAGGATAGTTTCACAGAGTGTAGTTTCCTGGACCAAGGGGGACAGGGAGTGTTTGTACTCCAGCTTGAGGGAGAAGGAGTCACCGGAGGTAAGTGGAAAATGTGGGCAGAAGCTCATTGACCAGGGGCTGCCAGACAGGAGCAGATGGAGAAACCTAGAGTCCATCTCTCCACTTCTCATGACCAGAGGGACACTGGCTTCTACTACAAGGATTTCTTCCTTGATTCCAAGGAAGAGGGAGAAAGGACCACCCCTGTGGGATATTTGTTTCAACCTCTCTCTGCAGCCAGTGGAGGGAAACTTGAGCAACCACAGAGAGCTGTGATATATTTGGTGGAAGTGCGGATGGTGCCTGAGATGTGCAACTCACTGTATTAGGATCGCTCGCTGAAACCACACTGTCTAAAATACACCTAATCACTTTGCTTTAAGTATCTCTGTTTGTGAGCCCCTGGGTTTGTTCCTTGGCACCATGAAAGAATCCATAGTATCAAAATACAAAAACAGAAGTATAACTCAAAAGAAGCAGAAGCTTGCAGATAGCCTCTTCCTCAACAGGAACATGGCTCAGCCATTTTCACTGCATCCCCTCTTTCTTGGCGAAATCTAAAATACTGACCCTAAGTACACAGCTCTCTTTACATATTGAAGAAAACAAAATCAAA
>NW_022900929.1:37217332-37230130 GCF_012274545.1 Fukomys damarensis | reverse complement strand
ATATATAGATATAGATATAGATACAAATATATATATTCCATTGTATATTCCATTGTATATCTGAACCACAATATCTTTGTGAATCATTCTGTTTGTTTATTTATTTATTTATTTAGTTTGAGACAGGGTCTCACTATGTAGTTGAGACTGACCTGGAACTCACTATGTAGCCCAGGCTGGTCTCAAACTCACAGCGATCCTCCTGCTTCAGCCTCCAGAGTGCTAGGATTACAGATGTGCGTCACTATACCCGGCTGTGAATCCTTTTGTTGATAACAATTCCATCTCTTGGCTGTCATGAATACTTCAATGATCATAGGTATGGAGATATTTCTATGGAGTACTGACTTCATCTCCTTCGAGAATGTAACTTCTATTTTCAGTGTCATACGACTGATCCAGTAAGGTTATAGGCAAGCAACAGATGGAAGCCTAAAAATGAATGGTTTAAGGAGAATTTAATAAAGGAGTCATTTTCAAAGTTGTGAGCAGAATGCAGGATAGTTTCACAGAGTGTAGTTTCCTGGACCAAGGGGGACAGGGAGTGTTTGTACTCCAGCTTGAGGGAGAAGGAGTCACCGGAGGTAAGTGGAAAATGTGGGCAGAAGCTCATTGACCAGGGGCTGCCAGACAGGAGCAGATGGAGAAACCTAGAGTCCATCTCTCCACTTCTCATGACCAGAGGGACACTGGCTTCTACTACAAGGATTTCTTCCTTGATTCCAAGGAAGAGGAAGAAAGGACCACCCCTGTGGGATATTTGTTTCAACCTCTCTCTGCAGCCAGTGGAGGGAAACTTGAGCAACCACAGAGAGCTGTGATATATTTGGTGGAAGTGCGGATGGTGCCTGAGATGTGCAACTCACTGTATTAGGATCGCTCGCTGAAACCACACTGTCTAAAATACACCTAATCACTTTGCTTTAAGTATCTCTGTTTGTGAGCCCCTGGGTTTGTTCCTTGGCACCACGAAAGAATCCATAGTATCAAAATACAAAAACAGAAGTATAACTCAAAAGAAGCAGAAGCTTGCAGATAGCCTCTTCCTCAACAGGAACATGGCTCAGCCATTTTCACTGCATCCCCTCTTTCTTGGCGAAATCTAAAATACTGACCCTAAGTACACAGCTCTCTTTACATATTGAAGAAAACAAAATCAAACTTTGAGGTGAAAAAATCTTTTCATTTCCACTTAGTGTGAGATGGTGATTTTAAAAATTGTAGTACTGAAGCCATGCTGATGTGGGTTTGGGTCTTGGCTCTCTTTCTAATTATGTGGTGTGGAGAATCTGCTCTGTCTCCCTAAGAGACAATGGAGTTGTTTTGAAAATTAAATATGATACTTAAAGTGCTTAGCATGCTATCTGGTACGTTCCAAGTACTTAAGAAATGTTACCCATAATTATTATTATTATTGTTATTGTTGGAAGTCATTTTCTGTATCAATGTCTGCTTAAGAAACGTCTTTCTTGCTCAGATTCTAAGGTTGTAAAACTTGCCTGTCCCAGTTGCACTGTGTCCTGGCATTCTTTATGCGATCGCAACGAGGCTTTGGTCTTCTTTGCAGAATAGTTTCATGGACCCAACCACCTGTAAGCCAAACAGTAAGCAGCTCCTGTTTGGCTTGGCTCTTTGACATCAACCTACTGTTGGTGGATGCTTGGGCTTTTAAAGTGAAAGATCTTTCCAAATGATAGCAAACTTCCAGTTACCCATTGGTGCCTTAAAATTATTAGGCCTGCTGCAGTGAACAAACTGTCCTTGTTACTTATTTCCAAAAGCAGTTCTTAAAAAAAAAAAAAGAAATTTCTGCCCTTTTTTAATATTTATTTTTTATTTGGGATTTAAGAGAAAAATTCATGGTCCCCTGTTTCCTAAGGAAGCTACTACTCCAATGATTATCACAGAGATTTTTGCTATGACTTTAGTGTACCTGTGTGGTTTTAATAGGGTCATCCCTTGACCTTTGATTTCTGTCCCCAGGAACACTGCTGACGATATAATCCAATCAGATAAGAATCTCTCATCGTGGCATCACAAGCAGGTCCGTGCTTAATGGTAGAACAAATTTTCTTTCATAAATTTTATGTTGAAAATGTTGAAATTCATTTTTAGTCCTGGTTCTAAATTCTCCTCTCTTTAGCTAGCATATATATGTTTTTCATGTTTCCAAATCTTTTATTCTGTCACTTTCTAGTTTAGAGCGCTTGATCTGTATCTAGGTTCCTTAAAAAAAAAAAGCCCGTGTCTTTCCTCCTCTTTAATGGATGATGAAACAACACATGTAAAAACAAAATCAGAACACCCAGCCATCTGTGTCAGTGAGAGAGGAGAGGGTCCTTGGTTGGTCCCTGTCTCCCAGGACTTGATAGCCACACAGATCTAATCCTTAGAACAGCCGTTGGGTCAGCGTTGACCAGCACTTGCCGAGCTGACAGGCAGCCTGCTGCCGAGCACACAATTGTCATCTCTCCCACTGATTGCCTGAGGAAGGTCTTTCAATGCCTTTACCCTGACATGGTTCTTCAAAAAACTAATGCTCTAGCCTTCTATATCCATTGTTTGGTCAGTTCTGGAGATAGAAACTAGAGCCTTCACACTGATCTACATCTCCAGACCCTTTTTTATTTTTAGACGAGATCTCCTAAGTCCCTAAAATGCCCAGGCTAGGCTTGAACTCGCAGTCTTTTTTTTTTTTTTTTTTTGGTACCCGGGATCAAACTCGGGTCCTTGTGCTTGCGAGGCAGGCCACCGAACCGCTGAGCTAAAACCCCGGCCCTAAACTCGCAGTCTTGAACTTGCAATTGTCAGCTTCTCGGAAAACTGGAATTTCAGGCATACATCACCACACCTGGCACATACCCTTCTAAACTTAGTTTTTCTCTGTTATTACCTACACATATTTCTTTTCCTGTCAGTCTTTTTCTCCGTAGGATCTGGCCCAGGAAGTTAGGAAATCTTACTGTTTCTACTGAAGTTCCAGAGAAAGGGGAAAATGCTGCTTCTTCTCTCTCTGTAAATAGAATTGCATTGTCCTGTGTTAAAGCTTGTGTCTAGTCTCCCTCAGCCCCCAGCCTCACGGGGTCATAGGCAGGGCTTTTCACAGGTGGCTGCATCTAGAGTGGGTGATGCTGGGTTCAGGGGTGTATGATTACTGAAGTATTCCACTGGCTGGTTTGGCATGGGAAGGCCCACCCTGGGTGTGAGTGCTGCCTGCTCTAAGGGCACATACCCTGCATAGAATCTAAGAGACAGAAAGGGGGCTGCTGTGGTCACTGCTGCTGCTTCCTGGCTACTTCACCTCTTACTGCCTTGCTGCCTTGCACTTTCTGCCTGCCATGAACTGTTTCTTCTCTGCCATGCCACCCTGCCTGGGAGCCAGGAACCTATGATCTGATTCCCTACAATACATCTTTCCTCCTTTAACCACCCACCCCACTTCGGTACCAGGGATTGAACTCAGGACTTTGTATTTGTGAGGTAGGCAGTACCACGGAGCTATATCCCTGACTCCTCCTTCCACTTTGAGTGCCAGATATTTTGTCTCAGCAATGAAAAAAGTAACTAAGACATCCCAGAGACTCCTAACTATCTAACTTTCCTGTTCTCCATTCCTAACAGAAATTGGAGTTGTGGGGAGATGAACAAAGTACTGGTTGGGGAACTTTGAGAGCAGAAGGTGGTGTGAGGACTCAGGGTATTTATTCCCACTCAGACATATGAAGGTAGAGGGAATGCTGTGAATCCCGGCGGCATGCCCAAGTGCTCAGCAGCAACTCTTGCAAGCCTTTTCCCTGTCTTCCCTGTCATCTACAAGAGGGGAAATGCAGAGCTCTGAAACACAGGTTTTCTTTCACCACCGCTGATCACTGCTTTGTCTCCTTAGTCTCTGTCTTAGTACATTTATGCTGCTATAATAAAATATTGAAGACTGAATAATTTTTAAACAACAGAAGTTGATATCTCACAATTCCAGAGGCTGCACAAAACAAGTTCCTGGTAGGTTCAGGGTCAGTTGAGGGCCTCGCCTCTGCTTCCAAGCTCGTGCCTGTTGCTGCAGCCTCTCTGGGGGACAAACGCTGTGCTTGCATGCGGAGGGCAGGAAGGGTAAAGTGACTGGCGAGTTCCACTGAACCTGTCTCCACGAGCAGCGATGTGTGATGATCGATAATTACCTCCTAAAGCCCCGCCTCGGAATACATTGCTGACTAATGATCAAAAAAGGTGTTCTGGGGACTCATTCAGGTCACAGTAGCCCCCCTTCTGGTTATTTCATAAGGATTAGGTCTCCAATTCTTTCTCTTGATATATTTTTTTTTCTGGAATCATTTATTTTCAAATTTTACTTGTATTTCTTCAACTTTCTACATTATTTGGACCGGGCATAAAATTCGACATTGCAGTCAGAACTCTTCAATTTTTCTCCATATTTTTGTTTTTCCTTTATTCTTTGTTTGTGAAGGGTGTGATCACTTAGGCTTCCAGACTTAAAACTTTACAAACACCCTCTATTAGTCTCATCCCATTAATCCTCTCTTGATCTACTCACTAATTTAATTTTTTGTACATTTCATTAGTCATTTTATATATGTTCTTGCTTTTATTTTTAAAATAGCAGTTTTAGGTTTTTCTTATAAAAGCCATTTTTGTATGCATTGCAAGAAACAGAACTGAAAAATATAGAAAGCACAAAGAAGAAAATGCCTTGTAATTTTACTACACAGAAAAACTGTTCTTTGTAAATTTTTATCTACTTCTTGTGTATTTTTCTATATGTATATGTAATAAAAGATACAATATTGTTTGCAGTTATGTACTATTCAGCAACAAATTGAAAGCATTTTTAATGTTACTAAATGATTTTTGTTTGTTTTATGACTTTTAGTCAAGTAAGTGTAACACAATTTATGTAAATAATCACCTACTCCTGTGAATTTATTAGTTGTTTTACTATTAAAATAATATAAATATTATTATAAATTTGTAATTGTTAATATTGTGATTATTATAAAATAACATAAAAAGACATAAAAAGGACTAGAAGATTTTACTTCCTATGCACTAAAGCTTTTATATATGGCCAGTAATATGAATAAAGTTAAAACATAATGACAGACTGAAAGCAGATATAAAAACACATATAACCGAAAAAGGGGCATTAAAGATAACATATAACATTCAATGTAATAAAGTGTGCCTACAAATAAACTTGAGAAAGATCAAAAAGAAGAAAATAATTTAAAAAAAGAGTTCACAGATGCCCAGTAAAGAAGAAAATGAGACAGGTAAGACATGATGTCTCCTTGTTTTCAAGTCCACTCACATGAAACCTTAATGGAATCATGTAAAGAAAGATATTTAGCTAATATAAACGATACACAAACATTTTTGAAACCCAAAACACCCAGAGATGACCCCTGCTAACATTCTATTTTCTTTTCTATATTTATCTAATCCCAGTAAAATTTTTCATTTCCCTAAGTCGTAACTATAGTAACAAATTAAAATACAAAATATAAATGGAGGTGCAGTCTAAAATTGTAAATTAATGACAGGGAAAAAATAAAGTAGCTTTAGTGAAACAATGTCAGACAAAGTAGAATTTAGGGCAAGAAGTAATGACATTAAACAAAATTTAAAATTCTTTTGAAAAAGGTATGCATGACTTCATCCCTGATTTTATTTTATTATTATTATTATTGTTTTATTATTATTTTTTTTTTTTATTGGTACCGGGGATCTAACTTGGGTCCTTGAACTTGCAAGGCAGGTGATGCAACCACTGAGCTAAATCCCCGGGATCATAGGCGTGCGCCACCACGCCCCTCTTCAAAGTATTTTTTGATGACTTTCTTTGCTCTTAGCCTCTATGACAAAATAGTATTTTTTCCTTTATTTTGCTAACCATTCATTTTCCTCTTTCCTACTTTTATTCTTCTCTCTCCCAACTTTAAATAAATGTTAAGATCTTGGAAGCTCAATTCTAGATTTTTCTCTCTTCCTAGTCTGTAGCCTTATCCAGGTGATTTGAGCCACAACTCATTATTGTGTCTGGGCCTGGAAAGGTGGCACAAAAGTCTGTAATCCAATACTTTGGGAAGCTGAGGCAAGAGGATTGCAAATTTGAGACATGCTTGGGCAACTTAAAGAGGTCTTGTCTCAAAATTTAAAAATAAATAAAAAAGAGGCTGGCGATGTAGCTTAGTGTGAAGGCTCTTGATTTTTTTTTGTTTGTATTGTTTCATAACTGATACATAATATACAATCAATATTTAATGTGGCAAAGTATATCGTGTTATCCTTTTAATGTTGGCAGAATCCATACTGATTCCCCTTCTGTTAATAACTGATGATAGCCATCTGTGCCTTGAATCATTTTCCTGGTCAGTGTACACTTTATCTTAGCCAAAAGGCTGAGAAGCAATCTTGATTAAGTCTAATGAATATATTGGTTTTATTTTTCTTTCCAATGTGCCAGGTTTTGGTTCAATTATTTTCTCTGTTGTTTTTCTGTTTTATGCTTCATTAATTTTTGTTCTATTCATTACCATTGTTTCTGCTTACTATGGGCTTAATTTGCTTTTCTTTTTTCCTAGCCGTTAAGCTGGAATCGTCTATCATTAATTTGACAATTTCTTTCTTCCTGATTTAAAATATTTACTGTTAAACAATTCCTTTTGAAACACTGCTTTGGGTGAATGATACCTTTTTTAAAATTTTCAACCAAATATTAGAGAATATTTACTAGCTTTCTATGTGATTTATTTTTGGCTCATATATTACTTAGAAGTGTATTGCCTAATTTCAAATAGGAGAGATATTTTAGATATCTTCTTTTTTTTCTTGTTTAGTTTCATTGTGTTCAGAAAACATTTCGTATAGTTTAATCCTTACAAATTAGTGATGGTTGCTTAAATTAGATCCCGTGATATATTTTCTTTAAATTGTTTAAATCAGGTCACATAATCTACATCAGTGAATGATTCCAACAGTGCTGATAAGAATGTGTATTGTACATTGCTGGGTATTCCATGACTGTCAGATCAAACTGGCTGGAAGCAAGCAGCAGCAAAGAAGCAGGATGGGAAAGCATAAAAGTTAAAGTAACAGAGGACAGAAAGACAATAGAGAAAAATTAGTGAAGACAAAGGTAGAACATTGGCATGATTCATAAAACCGATGAACCCTCTAGTCAGACCGATCACACAAAAATAGTACAAGATACAAATGACTGATATCAGTTATTGAAAGAGGAGGAATAACTATGGATCCTACAGATAATAAAGGATAAGAGATTATGGAGCACTTTATGCCAATATGTTTGTTCAAGTCTGCTGTAGTCTTAATGATTTTCTTTTGGTGCGTTCTATCAATTAACTGCTCAGAAAGGAATCTGAAGTCTGGGTCCAAATTCATAGAGAATTTAGTTCTTGCTTCTCATGACGGAAGAGCCCTCTTTCTCTCACTCTTCCTCTCCTTCTCCTCCTCCTCCTTCTCCTTCTTCTTCTTTTCTTGTATTGGGAATTGAACCCAGGGCCTAGTGCGTGTTAGGCAAGCACTCTAGCACTGAGCTTTATGCCCAGACTGATTTTATTTTACTATTTTGTTTAATTTTAGTGGCACTAGGGATTGAGCCCAGGGTGAGTGTTTACACTGAGCTATAGCCACAGCTTTTTAATTTTTGGTCTTGCTAAGTCTCTGAATTGCCCAGTCTGGGCTTGAAGTTGTATTTCTCCTACCTCAGCCTCTCAGAGTTCAGGTATTATAGGTGTGTGCCACCACACCCAGTTATTTTATTTTTTAGAGAAAAAAATGCTAAACTATCCAGCCTGGCTTCAAACTTGGGATCCTCCTGCCTCAGCTTCCCAAGTAGCTGACCCACACATTATAATATCCAGTCTAAAGTAGTTTACTCCTCACAGGGCTGGTTTTCAGTTCTTCTGCCCTATCTCAGTCTTTTTTATTTTTGCAAGTACCCAATGAAGGCTCTTGGGGAAAATACATTGGCAAGTGAATGTGAACATTCTTTATTTGGTTCTCTCATGGATTTGAATCTGTCTGATAGGCTACATTGACCCTGTAAGGTTTGATTAAGAGTTGGTTCAACTCTTCTTACTTGTGTGGCATCCATTTCTTTTTCTATTTCATACATGAAAGAATTTGTGTATTCCAGGTCCTTTCACAAGGAATAACCACAATTTGGAAATCAGATAACCAGATTGTCTTGGAAACACTTGAGATGGGTTGAAAAAAATGTAGGAATTTGTAGATTATCTGTTTTTTTTTTTTTTCCCTTATTGTGAGGTTGAGATGGCATTCCTTGCAGTTTTCTCTATCAAGTGAGAGTGGAATTCAAATTTTAATGCATCTCAAATAGAATTTTAATCAGCCCTTCAAGCCACTTACAAAAGTATCTGATTGAATCAGTTTCTAATTTTTGCTCCTAGGAATTTCACTGCTTCTCACATTCCTGGCTCTGGTTTAGGATTTAGCATTAAGGTCTATTGAATATTGCCTTGCATTCCTGCCTTTCCAAATTTTGTTTCATTACTTTTTAAAACCAGTTCTTTTTGTCTGGGATCAGGGGGCACTCTGAAAAGCTTATCTCTATCATGCTCATTGTGCAGCTGTGTTTCCTCTTGACCGCTGCAAGTTGCCAGGATCTATTTCTAAACCAAAGTCCCTAGATGTTCCTCTTCTCTTTTTTTTTTAATTTTTCACTATTTTATACTCTAACATTAATTCATTTTTATTGTCCTAACAATATTCTTATAAGATTATAATACAAAAAGTTGCAGCGCATAATTTTTATATTTTCTTAATGAATAGCTAGGATGTTTTAGCTTTTTCTAAGTGGAATATGTTATTTTTCAAATTCCACTTCTGATTCCTATAGATTAGCTATTTTAATATCCTTTAAATTTTCTCCAGGTTAGCACTGATTCCTTCATTGTTTTATGATTCTCCTTTTACTCCAGTTTTTCTATGATATTTTTCCTTGGCAACATTTCACAAATTGCATGAGACAAATAAACTATTGTATTGATGATCACCTTCATTAGAATAACGTTATTATCTACCATTTCCTCAAAAGTCTCCCAGAGCAAAAACTTTTAACCTTTAATTTAAAAACTTTGACTTAAAATATTCTGTTTAGGGCCAGGAATTTAGCTCAGTGATTTGGTGGCCTGCCTTGCAAGCGCAAGGACCCGAGTTCAATCCCCGGTACCAAAAAAAAAAAAAAAAATTCCGTTTAAAGATACATTTAAGAGATGCCTAAAGAGAATTTAAATTAGTCTTTTAATGCAAAATTTCTCTGTTATGGTTGCAAATATAGCTTAGTGATAGAGCACTTGCCTAACAGATGCTAGGCCCTGGGTTTAATCCCCAGTTAGTACACAAACACAAAAAAGATTTCCCTGTTGATTACATATTTAAATTATACAATACAATAAAGAATTTTTGGTAGCAAGAAATATATTGATTAAAATATGTAATCATAATTATACTCCTTTTTGTTTTTCAAGAAGCTATTGACATGAATCACAACAGATCGTCACACATACTAGAGAAAGAATAGCCCTGACACTGAGGTCTGTGAATTTTAATAAGAAAGTTTCATAGGTAATTTCTTTTTGTGATGTCTGTAAGTTGATTTCGTCTTTATATACGTTTTTCCTTTTCACATTTCATTTCAGATCTTTCCAATTTTGGACAATATCCACAGCACACAAATAACTACCGTAATTTGCCTAAGACCACAGGAGTTAAATTTGGATTTCAAAGACTTTCTAAAGGCAGAATTTATCTTCATGGAGCAGAATAGTAGTCTGGGCAGGGAGAACGGAATCACCTGCTAAGGGACTGAGCACAGGCCACAGGGAGCACAGCAGGTTGACAGCGGCAGTCACGGAACTGGACTCCAGCGCTTACATCAGCAGTTGTGTCTGCCTCACAGGTCTGTGGAGCTGTACACCCCCAAGCAGAGGAGGTGAAGCCAGTGTCCAGATCCCACTGAAGGACACCCCAGGCATCTGCGAATCTTAGATAGAAATGTTTTACATAACAGGACAGTAGAGCTGTATTAACAGAATCAATGTGCTGCTGTTGATTTTCACGGTTGGTGACATATGAACCTGGCAGTCAGGCAGTGGTGGTCTTAAATCGTGCTGTGGACATTGGATCTCACTCAGAATGGTCAGAATTCCTTCATCATGTAGCAAAAGCAGACCAGGTCCAGAGGTATCTTGGAGTAGCCGCTGCCTCCACCACAATACTCCCCATCTTCATGCTTCTCACACTCTAATTTCAGACACATCTGGTCTTTTGATTTTGCTATGAGGGAAGCAGGAATTTCCTGAATAAACCTGTATGGGAAAAAAACAGAATGACTGTGTCTGGGCTTAACAGGATGATGCCAGGTGCAGGATGAAAAGGCCAATGATGAGGCCGGACGGGCGCATGCCTTGATAACGTAATATGAGTCTAGCTGTCCATCTTGGAATGTCTAGGATCACACCAGTTTTAATAATCTGCATCATTAAACACTTATAATATTCTGGGAATGCCATCACCTTATAAGTACTAGAAACTAACTTCAGCATGAATAATCTGAATTACTGTTATTAAAATCTGTACTTATTACAATAAAATATACAGCTCATCAAATATTAGGAGCAACAATACAAAAACATAAGCAATAGAAATACTGTAGTAAGTCACAAGACTGCACCTCAGGGTCACTCTATATGTAGCAACATCACGATTTTCTGTGCGTATACCTGTGTTATTCCAGGCAACTGCAGCAACGAAACCAAGTGACTGGCTGTGAAAGAGACTTGCTGCTCTCTTCCAGCTGCTGTTGTATATGGTCACCTTCCTCCTCTCCCAAGTTGTTCATGCTTTATAATTGAGCTGAACTTGACCTTCACTTCACTGTGAAGAAATAGGACTTTAAAAGATAGGAAAAACACTCATGCTTTAAGTGAGGCTTTGCAACAACACAAAATGAAAACAAAACTTCTGATAGGGAAGAAATGGCAAATCTACACATATAGTTTGTAATATAAATAAATAATTTGGAATGGGAAATTTAACATCCTTGTATAAATCAAAGACAGCAGCAATTAAATTTTCATCATCTCTGTAGGTTCTTATGCTTTATTAAAGACAGTTCATCATCATAGGTCTAGGATAATAGGGGAGTAAATTCAATATCATGCCATAAAATGCAATTATTCTTAGGCTTGGGTCTCTATCTCTCAACTAGTTTCATATACTTAAAATTGCACTTTAATTATCTTGAAACAAAATCAGAGGAAATAAAATTATGCTGATAACATCTTATTAAACTATGGCATATAGTATTCACTTACATGATTGCCAATGAGAAAAATATAATTCTCTAATTTTGTGAAGTCAGAGTAAAATTAGTAGGGTAAGGTGCATAATCAAGAATAGAAATGTCCACAACCACTCCACAGGGCGCTTCACAGGAAGTATTAAGAGCCTTCATATTTTCATATCTTTCAGATAAATTCCCTCTTTTCCTGAAAGTCATATTGAGGAAGAGGTTACACACATGAATAAATATAGATGTGTTCATAAATATTCATTGGTCAGTCATTTAAGTTTAAAAAAGGTAGACATGATGTTGAAAAACTGGGGCACAAATATTAAATAAATTTAACTGGGTTGAATCGTATCAAATTGCCATTTTAATCTTTGATAGTATTTTTATCTTGACCCAGTATTTATATCAGTGATTTCATTTGGGTCAATCTACTAGGATAAGTATACAATGAAAAATTATGTGGCCACTAAAAATCAGTTACAGAGATTGTTTTTATTGATGTGCATAGATGCTCATAATTTAGTACAATGTGTAAGGTAGAAAATCTCTCAGTCTGCTTTCAAACACACACCCACACACACACACACAGGATCTGTGGCCACCTTTGGGTGGTAGAATTGTTTTCCTTTTATATATTGAACAAAACAGTGTCACTTTTATAATAAGGAGGTGGGTTATTCTTTAACAACACATTGCTATCAACTATTATTTTCCAAGTAAAGAATAAGTGACTCTTATTTTCATTCTCACAGAACTTCCAAAATTCACTAACCCTTGACTTGTTAGATGGAGTGCAAGGGGAAACTAATAACTGGGATGTCTGGAGGGCCTTTACTAGTGCAGTTTGGAAGGAGGTCCCAGGCCCAGTGGTGGGAGGTCAGAAATTCCTAAGGAAGAACTGCTGCCTCTGCCTTCTGAGATGACTGCTGACACTGAGGGGAGCCTGTGGGGTAGTAAATGCCAGAGAGAGCCTTAAAGCACAAGAGCCATTGGGCCTCCCTGCAATACCTGGTCCAGAACAACTTATGAAATAGGTAAAGTACGCCTGAGGAGAAGCCAGCTAAACCTAATCATCCTCTTTTTGGTTCTCAGAGTGAATACTGGAAAGCTCGTACCCACCCTCCATTGGTAATAACAACAACAAAAACAAAAACTAGTAACAAGGAAGACTCACTAAATAAAGACAGAAAGGATATTCCTTGCGTGCTGATTAGTCAATTGCCAGCCCTTTTCTGATTTGCCTACTTTCTCCTCTCAGGTGCTTGAAAAAAACCAAGAATCATGTGGGCATCAAAATGAGTTTGGGCTTTTGATTCAGATTCTTTCTGTATATTTCCTGGCTCACCCAGGAAAGGCAACATCTATTTATACTGTGTGATTCTGGCTCCAAAGATCCTAATCACCTAACCACCATTCTGGTCTTTTTTTTTTTTTTTTTTTTTTTT
>NW_022900929.1:37196255-37217221 GCF_012274545.1 Fukomys damarensis | reverse complement strand
TTTGGTACCGGGGATAGAACTTGGGTCCTTGTGCTTGCAAGGCAGAGGTGGCAGAACCACTAAACTAAATCCCCGGCCCCATCCTGGCCATTTTTTAATTAAAAAAATAGAGATGTATTATGTACATGTATATATTCCCCAAGATGATTATAAATGGCATATACTGCAAATGTGTACTCATAAAACATTTTAAAAATAATTTTGGTATGCTTCTCTGAATGCACCAAAAATCACTTTAATTATCAGGTTAAGATTTCTAATACTTTTACTTAGGCAAACAATGTTGCCCAAAAGATTTTTAAAACAACACTCCCTATGTATTTTTGAGTTAGAAACTTAAATATTTTTGAACTATAGAATGCTGGAATACTAGAGGAGATTCTAAATAATGGTAAGTTTACAGTTTTAGGAAAAGCATCCATTTAATTTCTTTCAGGGGAGTGTGGAGTAAGAGCTACTATTGCTGATTTTTGGCACAGTCAGAGCTAACATCTAAGTTTGTTTCTTGAAATGAGATTTTTTTTTCACACTGGTGCAGCCTTAGAGAAAAATAATATTTATTTTCAACTTACTTGGCGTAAGGTTTCCTTCCTTTGCTTTCAGCCTTGAAACACACCAGCACAATTTTCTCTCCTGCAGTGGGGGCTGGGGTATGCAAGGACAAAGTGTTTGCATTGGACTTAAATGCAGCCTTTTTGCTTAGTAGATTAGAAAGTTGTGCAAACAAATCCAAAGTCATAGCTTTATTCCTCCATGGAATGTCAGTCTTCCCCATTGTTCTTCCTTGAAGAAGACTCCAAAGGAAGTGAAACTGAAAAAATAAAATCTATCAAAGAAGAGAGCCATGGGTGCACAAATTAAAAAGTATTGCTTTAAAAAACTAAAAAATGTTGTTTTGAGTATGATCTGGTGACTAGGAAGATCTGCATTGGCCAGGGTCAGCTGGACAATGCCTGGGGAGGGAATCAGAAGAGTGGGGTGGAATAAGGCCAGGGAAAGGGGGTCACTCACTGACTGTATGTTTAGCTTGAGGTGTTGCTGTAGCAAACTCATTCCATTCACTACGGAATCAACTCAGGGCACAGCAGGGCAGGGCACCAGCTTGGGACCCAGGATTTAGTTGTTATAAACAAGATAGTTGAGTCGGGGAGGAGGTGTCCAGAAAGCAAATTTTCAAATGAGTACTTTGGGAATCCTGCTCCAGTTTGGGAAGAAAGCACAGTGAAATAGGGCTTCTGGAGTTGCAATCACAGGGTTCAGGTGTCGTCTCCCTCTGGCTTTGCTCTACCCTCTTTTCAAGCATGCCACATATGATGCAAAGCAGCTGCAACTGCACATTATCTCAGACCAGAGGTTTTCCAGACCTCTCATCCATCCCTGACCCATGCATGACTTAAATCTTGTTAAGAGAGCACTTCTTAAGCAGTATTTACTAACATTGAAAATATAAATGAAAAGCTCCTGTTACCGTTTCCCAACCCTTTTCAGCAGCTTTCACAACTCCCATCTCATGAAGGTGGGAGTGGAAAACAGCATGAGAGACAAAAAGGAGGCTTTTTCCATGCCATCTTTGCCCCCTGCTCTACAGGCAGGACCCATCCTGCTGCCACGTACCTGGATGCTTTGGGTTCAGTGCTGTCTGAACCACTTCTAGGTCTTCAAGCACCAGTGTCTGGCCCTCTGGTGCTTTGGGATTGGGGAACTTTTGACTCCAAGAATATCGAATTTGTTCCCAGCCCCAGACTTCTGCTCCCTCAAACATGTCCACGGGACATAAGCTTGCCCTGACATGTCACAGAACTTCCTGCTGGATAGAAGTAAGAGAAAGAATGTGTGCTAAACTAAATTATCTATTAATATAACAAATACAGTCCCTCCTTCCTGTGGTTATCTTGAGTCTTTGGCTATTTACAGGGTTATTTATGCAAGGAGAACACAGGTGATGAGAAAGTCATGTTGCTTCCAAGCTCTCCAGCCCCATCCCTGAGATAAGTGTGTAGATGAAAGTAATACCTTCTCCAATGCCAATCCATCATAATCCCCATCAACCGCTGTGGAAGCCTACGCCTCATGATGAGGCATGGGGATCTGGCATGAAAGACAGGAGGGTGTATCTGTCTCATAACACTTGCCTCCTTCGGGTGATGCTTCTTGGACATCTTTTGTGATGTTATCTCAGTTTAGTGGGATCTAATTGAACAAACTGGAGTTGGCATCATGTTACACACAGCACAGGTACATGAACCCAGAGAGTATAGGTGCTTCCTTGACAGTTTGATATCTGAGAAATTGTGTTTGCAGCTCCCATGCAAATACACCAAAGATTCACCAACAGTTTTATGTGTCTTACACATTACCTAGGTGAAAGCAATGCATTTGAAATGAAGAAGAGAGATAAATTCTCATCAGAAAGACCTGATTAATATGCATCAAAAAGGGTGTAACAGTGGTAGGAGGCAAAGGTCAGGGTAGGGGAAATGGCCAAAGGGTACACAAAGTTGTGGTTGCATGGGATGAATAAGACCAGAGATGAAATGAGGGCTACAGTTAAAATATTGTGTACTGGAAATTTTCTAAAGGAGTAGATTTTAGATTCTCCTACTGCAAAGAAGAAAAAAAAATGTAACTATATGAAATAATGGATATGTTAATTTGCTTTCCTGTATACACCCACCACATGTAATAGATAGGCACACATATAATGAATAATATTATATAATATATAGTATAATATATGCATATGTGATGTATGCACATATATAGGTAAGAAAGACCTCATTAATACACATTAAAATTAAGAATGATAAAAATATCTTATCCTTTAAAGAAGATATAGTACTAACCAAGTCAGACTTGACTAGATGTAGATATTCCCTTCAGCAAAGAACTAGTTAATCATATGATTATTATACTTGTTCCCAAGGGCCTGGGATGTAGCTCAGTTGTTCCACAGCCTGCCTCACAAGTGCAAGTTCCCAAATTCGATCCCTGGTACAAAAAAAAAAAACAAAATTCTGCATACTTGTTCCCTCCCCCAGTGACATGTTCTATCTGGGGAGAGACAGTAAGAGCAAGTGGTCCAAGCAGATCTACCCAGGATTTAAAACATGATTTACATTCTATGGAAGGAAAATAAACAAGAAAGAGGAGCATGCAACATATACTTTTACAATTGTCTTCTTTTAAAAAAGTTCCTTTAAATCTTGAGCTATACTTTTTACATGCCAGTGATTATACAATAATGTAAAATTCATCTGATGCTGCTTTAACTATTAGATGAGTATTATTAGCAGAGAGAATTTAGGTATAATTTAGGTATGACATTTCAAACCAACTATTCATTTTATATGTTTCAGGTTTAGAAAATACTTTATTGAAATGGTATGTACCTTAGCATATCATAAGGGTCACACTTAACCTGGACTCTCAGGAGAGCTCTGAATTTGAGGCAGGAGAGTGCTATACAATGAACAAGAAAGTGCTTCAGTGTAGATAACCGCCATGAGTTTATTTATTTGTGGTGCATTTTCTTGAAATCCTCATAGATTTCTAAATGTTTGATAACGAGGTTGTCATTGTAGTGAGTTCCTTCCTGCAGGGACAGAGCAGAATTTGCTCATCTGACCAGAGGACAGTAATAGACAGTTCTCCTCTCCCCACTGAAGATGTCCTCTTGTTTTGTTTTGCTTTCGTCTCTAGCTATAGATATTGGAAAGCGTTGCATAACTTATTCCAGAGAAATATCATTATTTTAAAATAGCAGCTAAACAATGATATCCAGTTAGAGATGGCTTGGAAAAATTCACCTGGACATTTTATAAAGACGTCTTTTATTCTTGTTTATTTCTTTTCTACCACTAGAAAGAAACACAATGGATCCTTCTGCGTATCCTGAGAGTGAACCAATGTAAGCTGGAGCCCAAAGGAGAAAGAAACCCTAACATTCGTATAGTATCTGAATCAAGCCATCACCACAAGTAATAAAGCACATGAAAAACAAGTGTTCTAGAAGAATATCCATTCGGTAGCTATTTATTCGTGTATCTTATGTAAGAGTCTCCAAGTACATGTCTTCTGAAGAATAGAAACTTTACCAACAACTTGGAAAATGATCTCCAATTAACTGATACCAAGGAATTTAAGCTCCAGATTGGCGCTCAGCTGCACGGTACATATTCCAACTCTGGGACTCTATGTTCTGCAAAACTTTCTGGAAAACAACGACGTATTTTGAAAGGTTTTGTTTATTCTGTAATTTTTTGAAAACACTATTTTAGGGCAAAAAACTACTTGATTTAACCTAGATAAGCAAATATCCTAATTAATAAAATTACCTCTGAATATAATATTTCTCAATCCATTTGTCCCATCATTTTGAAAGAATGGAAGCAGGCATTTGGAGAGGGATGCTTGACAGCATGCTAATTGAAGCCAGAGCAAGTACATCTCCATTGGGTAACTGGGAACTCTTCAGTAAAAGCCAAGGAACTGATTAGTCATTGATCATAATGGGATTGGTTGCAAGTAGACATGCTGTCTGGCTTAAGCACCCAAAGAAAAGAATGCAGCTGCCTGTTTAGAGTTAACCTAGGTTTCTGTGTATACTTCACACACTTAAAACTGTCCATTTTCTTATCAGACCAAAGAGCAAAAAAGAAAAACAAAAAGTAAAACATTTTACAGGTTTATGTCACTCAGGTACAATTTTGTGGTAAGATTTTTTGTCTGTTTCTTTGTATTGCTTTTAAGAGTCCTTAGCATATTCTGCAGTTGCCTCTGTTCTCCTTGGGGCACCTCAGTTTTGGATGCTACTCTTGAGATCTCTCCTGCTGTTATGTTATATGAATGATAGGATGTAAGTGACCATTATCATAAGGGCTCTTTGTAAAAAATTCAAAAAATTTTTTAAAAAATTTGAAAGATGTGTACATTTTATAGTCTGGCTCTCAGTTTGATATCTTGCTGTCAGGTATGTTTCTCAATCTGTATTATCCATCCCATCAATAAATGTAAATGGTAAAACAAAAACAAACAAACAAACAAACAAACAAAAAAAGCCAATGTAAATACCAGATATCTACAGAATTATTCAGAAAGAACTTTTGGTCATTTCTAAAAGTGTAGCCATTTTCAAACATTTAATTTAGTCTGCCTGTTATAAGCAACTTAAAGTGTTTTTATTCTTCTTTGTTTATAAAGACTCACAGTTTCTGACTTTTTTTTAAAAATTAGGAATATATTTAATTAATATACATGTTTGGGCCAGGGATTTGGCTCAGTGGTTCCGCCACCTGCCTCTCAAGTGCAAAGGCCCAAGTTTGATCCCTGGTACCCAAAACACAAACAAACAAAAACATACATGTTAAATAAAAATATAGTTCTACAATGTATATTATGCAGAAATAATATCAAGTAGTTTAAACAGTTTTAAGTGGTATTAAGTCTACCATTTAAAATTTTTATTTCCTACTGTATTTATAATTTATATCTTTCTCATTAAAAGTAATTGACATAAAGAATGAGAAATTAGATTCATTCATAGGGAAATGGATGCATATTGAGGATATACTCCTAAGTGAAATAAATAAGTCACACATGTGTAGATACTGAATAATTTCTCTGGTGTGAAAAACTATAATAGTACATAAGATCCTAATGAGATAATTGACAATATGAAATAGGAAGAAAAGGGCTATAGGTGTAGGGAAAATGGGAAGGGTAGGGGAAAGGGAATAAGGGAAAAGAAAAAATATGAGAAAATGAAAAAATGGAAATAAAGTAAATGGGGAGGGGAAGAGGGGATGAAGGAAGGGCAGGGACAAGGGAAAAAAATGAGAACCAAGACCTGTCATGTAAAGGCACAAGTTCCCAATAATGAATGTAACTGTACTGTGTACTTAAAATGTACCAATAAACTCAATTAAAAAATAAAATAAAATATTTAATCATTAAAAAAAGTAACTGATAGGTTGAAGACTTAATTTTTGCACATTTTGTATATGTGTGTAGATAGATATGTGCAAGTATACACATTAAAATGTTTTCTGTACTACCTAATGCTAATTATTGATACCAAAGCTCTTTTATATTTTTTTTTAGGTCTCTTCAAGGTCTAACATAGGCTTTTCTTGGTAAAATGAAAAGAAAATGCTCACATTAAAAAAATCCATTATTTTTCTGATATGATATCTTTTTTTTTCTTTATTGTTACATTTTAGGCACACAGTACAGTTACACTCATCATTGGGATCTTGTGCCTTTACATGATGTATCTTGGTTCTTATTTTTTCCCCCATCCCCCTGGCCTTCCTTTACCCCTTCCACCCTTACCTATTTACAAGGACCTTGTTTCCAGTTTTTTCCTTTTCTCTTATTTTTTATTTTCCCTTCTTACCTTTCCCCTACCCCTCCCACTTACCCTACTCCTTTAGACCTTTTTAAAATATGGAACACTCCATGAATTTGTGTCATCCTTGTCCAGGGGCCATGCTTAATCTTCTCTGTATCATTCCAACTTTAGTATATGTGCTGCCGAGGTGACCACTGATATTTATTTTTAAACAATCCAAATATATTCTAAAAATCTTACAAAAGTGATGCCTTATAGGGTAAATAGCTATATTTCCACCACAGAGTCATAGATGAAAATACTTCCCAGACCAGATCAAAACATAAAATTTTAAACGAAGGATCCAAAAATAATTGTAGTTCTCGGACTGCTTCCGTAACTAAAACCCCAGAGGCTAGCACAAGAAAGGAATTCGCAGGATGAGCAGCAGTATGGAGTTCTGCTCTCACGCTTGAAGCAGTGTTGGTGAGTAACTATGTAATAAACCTAACACTGGAAGACCAAGAGCTGAGGAAAAGTAAGTTCAGTGAATTAATGTGTCCTTCCCTCTCCTGATGGGACACAGTGAAAATGACTCCTGTGTTAAAATATGCGGGATTATGAGTAGTAGAACAAGCTGTGGTGTTCTGTGAAGGACAACAAGGGCCCAGAGATAGTGAGCTGGAGGATGACACATTTTCATTTGACATTATGAATATGTCTGCCTATGCATATATCTGTTCATCTAAATTATGTAGTGTAAAAGCTGTTATTCATTACTATATGTTAACACCCTTTCCTGCATATTTAATATAGTTTATAACATCTGCATAACATAGTACTATATAACATATTTCATACAGTGTGTGTGTATGTGCAGGAAGTCCTGGGAGCCTACTATTCCCACACAGATAGAGGAATCTGTTTTGTGTCTGTCACTACACTTGATCTTAGCCAGAAGGCTGAGAAGCAATATTTTGTGTCAGTTATATCTTTTGCCAGCCTCTGTTACTCATTGGCCCTATTGTTCTTTTGTTTTTCTCTTATAATTCTGAACACAGTGGTCCCTTTGGTCCCTTCTATGTACAAACACAGAGAAAAATATATATAGTATGAGATGTGATATATTATGTGGTAACATTTTACTACACAGTTATATAATGTATACCACATATACTATGCCCAGATATGTATATATACATGTATATATATTTTGTGAATATGAAGGATCCATTGGAAATAAAGTACTGATAATGAATGATTCAACAGAAATTTTGAAGATAAAATTAAGGAAATCCAAACACTTGAATCTAAAGCCTGGAAAATAGTTTTTGAATCAGAGCATTAAAGCATGTGATATCCTCTGACTAGTAGGAGTTTCAGAAAGGGAGAAGGGATGGCCAGTTTTATTAAATAAACAATAAAATAAGATTTCCTGGAACCAAAACCAAAAGACAAATGTACCCAGTCTGAAAGACCTACTAAATGTTCAGAACAATAAATGGGGGGATAAAAAGGCCCACAGGGACCAATGAGGAATAGGAAAGAGGCTGGTGACAGATGTTACTGGGACACAACAGCCTTCTGCGCAGGCTCATAGGTGCTCCCTGGATCTGATGTGCCCACCCCGACCACCAGAATCCTGCAGGTGGCAGAGAGCCTGCATGCCCATGCTCCGTAGCTTTGACCATTCCTTGTTCTGTGCACTTTGTTGAGAAGAACTTCTGGGTTGGCTTCTGTGACTGACTAGAGAAGCATCAGGGAGTCATCCTAACAGGAGAGGCTTTGTTTCATAAGCAACTCCCCTTTTGTGTAATCCCTACTGAAGCACGAAGTTATTTTTGCCAATCTTCAAAACTGGACCAAACTTTATGACCTAGACCAGCCTTTATAAATCAGAAATTTTGACACATTTTTGTAAAGATAATCTGTGCTTTTATTGAGAGAAAGAAAGCACATCATGTAAGGATCACAGCGGGGCCAAAAATTGAAAGAGTGAAATAATGCCTTCACAATCCCGAGGGAAAACCGTTTCCACACTGTTCATCAAATATCTAAAAATATGAATACTTTTCTCATTATGAGAAGTTTGCGTCTTGTCATAGGAAGGATGTTTACTCCATAGATATGTGGGGTTAAAGCAGAAAAGTCACAGGTGATCTAAAAGGCTTAAGACAGAGGAAGCAAAGGACACTCCCAGCTTGATGGTGAACACCTAGGGTCACAGCTGCTTGGCAAACCCAAAGAATGGCCATTTTAGAGACGACTCAGAGTTCTGGCGGAAGTTGGGGCATAATTAGAAATTGTCTATGAATAATAATTATTAAAATAGGGGTAGGGAAATCAACAAAAAGGAAAATGTGATTATAGATACTGTTTGGCTCCACTTCAAACAGTATCTGTATGTTCACACAGAAGCCAGCAATTGAACTTTGGTCTTATTTCTTCACCCAAGTCATGACAGCGACTTTTGTGTCTGGCCTGTGATGTGTCAGTCACCCTTGGGTGGGCTCTGTCTTCCTCTTTACGCTCAATGTGACCAACAGAAACGTGGGCTATCTGAGGTGTAGAAACATTTTCTGTCAACCTGTTGCCCTCCTTGTTGCCATCTCTTGGCTTCTTTAACTGGTCTTGTTTATTGGCCAGGTTTTTAAAATTGCCAAGGTGATTAATTAAAATTAAATGAGTTTGCTTCTCATTTTCATTTTCTCATTTGCCTCCACGTCCACAGTGGGAAACCAAACTGGGCATCAGTTGTCCTATGCTTCCTGTAGCTTTTATTCTTATTCCTTTCCACCTCAGCTCCACACCTAGATCTCCAGTTCATGGTCTCTGCCTTACTTCCTTTCCACCTCCACAGATAAAGATTACCAAATGATGCCCAGACACTCATGTTTTATAGACAACGAACAGAGTTTTAATCTATGGTGAGCATTAAAAATGGAGCGGGTTTCTATAAGATCCTAATCCTGACTTTTCTTTAAAAATTGTAAGAACAAGCCACGTTGGTTATTCCTCCTCTTGTGGCTGTGATTGGCTGAAGCTGATACAATGTCTTTTTTTGGTTTGCCATAGCTCTAACATTATTCTACCTCCTATCCCCAGCCTCCTTCATTTGTTTGGATAATTTCCTACCTTTGCAGGCACGTGGACTCAAAACTCCTATCTCAGAGTCTGATTTCTGCACCATCATTCTACTTATATAGCACTCTAAAAAGTTAATAATGGCTTCTTTCTCCTAAAATTAGTGGTTTTGCCAGAACTCTTTCCTCTTATATTTCTGCGCTGGTTGAATCCAGGGCCAATTAAAGGAGATTCCTGTTCTCAGAGAGGTAATGTACCTCCTGTGCACCATCATCCCATAAATACCTACATCAAAGCAGTTCTGCTTGTACACTGTTTTGCTTGCTAGTGAACTTGATCCAAGAATGTTAATTTCGCCATCTGTAAATGTTTAATTTTGTGGCTCTGTTTAAATAGTGGTTTGTGGTTATTCCTTGATTTCACTCCGAGTTCCATTAAGGACCTGGATTTTCTTAGCCTTGGTAGGAATGTGGAGCATATGACAGGATAGGCAGTAACTCGGTGATGGGGAGCTATAGGTACTTGTCCTCCCCTTTGCCACTTAGTAGATGCATGACTTTGGTAATTCCACTTGTCAGTGAAATTTCCTACTCATTACCTAATTTGATGCCTATGTTTTACCAATGACGAATGTTCTGGAAGTGACTTCCCTTGGATCATTGGACAAGGCCATGACAGTGAAGAACTTGGTCTTCAGTATCCTCCTTAGTCTTTACCCCACCATGTACCATGGTGCTCTCCCCAAAAGCTCTACCTTCCTGGATGTACAATTCTCATGAGTCTTGATTCTAAAGCCCATAACTTCTTCTGTGCCAACTTCCACCTTTTTTATTAAGGTTCCTTTTAAAAGTTACCACTTATTGGACACTTACTATCTGCTAGGCACTGGGCTATGCTTTTTATAGTGAATCCAATCACTGAGACTGAGGCTGGGAGTGGTTTCAATGCAATTTGTCCCAGAAGACAGTGCTCCCAGTTTCCAAAGCCATATCCCAAGGAACACATACTCTGCTTGCCTGCTGGCATCTTATAGGGTTATCTGTAAGATAACCTGCCTTTAGAGGTGATCATTTTGCGAGGGAGCAGACGTGCTGCGAGGCAATCCATCTTACTCCCTCCTTTCAGCTGCACACTCACCCCCAATCTCTGAGGTCTGATCACTCATGTCTCGGCCACAAGTGCAACCCAATCCCTCAGCGAGCACAGCTGAGCTAAATTAATCTCATTTTTTTAGCCTTTGCACCCTAGATATCAATCTCCTGGGCAGTCAGTGCTCCTGGAGCCATGCATGAGATTTCAGAGCCCCTTATCACTGCCCTCTTTGTACTCTGGCCCCCAAGCTGCACATAGCACTGTGGGCACCACAGAGCTACAAAAACATTTGTCCTGGGGTAGCCTGGATTCCTCAGGCCACTGTGCCTAATGAGCTGGCTGCTGCCTGTAAATCAAGTCAAGCATACACAGTCCCAGCTTTCATCAGGTGAGCACAGTTCAGCAGTGCCTTTGAAGGAGGGGTCCCTATGGGCTAAAGAGGGTGCATGCTGCCCAGATAAACACCCCATCTCAAAGATGTTGTTCTGTTTTGCAGACAGGCTTGTCATTAGTGGGAGGAAGCTTGCTGGGTTGCCAAGTACTAGGAGCAGACCAATTTGACTCCAGAGCCAAAGAAACACACACACACACACACACACACACAGACACACACACACACACACACACCAGAAGAGCCCAATAGAACATGCATGGTAACAGAAGATACCAAAGGCTTTACACCCATCCTGTCACCCATGGGTGTGCAGCAGCGGCACGTGAGTCATTGATGGGATCCGCTATGATGACTTCAGTGTCAAGGGAGTGACTGCCTGTTTGAACACCACCGGCCAGTGCCTTCCCTTTCTTCTGAAGCTTTTCCAGGCTTCCCTATCTGTCCAGCATCTGCTTTGCACTCTTCTCATAGTTCCTGTTTAAAATGACCCATTGGTTGACTTCAAGGCAGAAGAAGAGAAATGCAACAAATACTAATTCCTATGTTTTTACTTTTACACATAGGGCAAACTTTTTTTGATATGTGCTCTGTCCACTGATTGCTTGACAGGCACTCAATGCATTCTGTATTGAGTTTTCAAAATTCATCCACTAACAATAATGATGTTCAGTAGCCACTACCAAGTCCTCTCATGTATCGGACGCTTCTATAGGTGCTGAGAGTACAGTGATGAACTGGAGAGACAAACACTTCTCATCTACGGTAGGTGTCAGTCGTCTCTGAGAAAGCACAGGTGATGTGAGTTACATGACAGTCATGAGTCAACTTCAGTGATAATCAGCAAATTATGAAATGTAAATGGGAGAGGTGATTAAGAGGAGTCATGGAGGGAGTGGGCAGGCTTTCAGTAAAACATCACATGGAGCCTTCCAGGTAAAATCTTGTTTAAGCAGAAGCTTATTTGAAGGGAGGAGGTAAACTTTGGAGGTTTGGATGAGAGCTTTCCAGGTAGAAGAGACCAAACGCACCCCCACTCCAGGTGGGGTGGGAACGGAGCTTGAAGAGCAGGAGAAGAGCAGGGCTGATGGACTGGAGAGGGGAGCGGAGCTGGGAGATGAGGCTGGAGAGGCAGGTGGGAGCTATGAGGCGGGGCAGCCATGGTCTGCGCAGGCCTCTCAGTCTGGCCAGCACACGTATTACCTCCTGTATCCTCAGGTAAGAACCCCACAGAGCCAGCATCATAGTCCTCTACAGAGATCCGCAAATGGGCTCCATGAGCCCATGATTCGCTGGGGTCCATGCAGATGGTAAAAGACAGAACCAGGATCTGAAGCCAGTTCTAACCTCTTGCTTTACCCACTGCCACTTCAAGCTACCTTCATCTTAAGGAGGTGACAATGTTATTCGGGTTACAAAATTTAATAATGACTGAGAGAAGAGAAAATGTAATTTGTGCTGATTTGAACTCTGTAGTGCTGTTGGAAGCTACTTTATCAATTCATGTGTTTTGTTTGTGCTGCTTTCTTTTTTAAGTAATTGCTAACAGACCCTTCTAGGCTGGGACAGCCTCATGTTAGATATGAACACTTGAGCAAGCATGTCAGGCAGATCACTGCACATCTTAGTATCATAAAGCTCAATATAATTTTAGGGGATGGTAAAGTCAGGCATGTTTATCTAAATCAGTGTCGTCTAAACTTTAGTCACTATAAACCACCTCAATGGCTGGGCCATGTTGTATGATTATTTATTCAGTATTTTCTTCTAAATTAACACAACTTTTCACTTAAGCAACTTGGTCTACAAAGAAACATCCTTTGCTATAAAAGTAACGAATGTAGATTGTCATTAAAAAGAAAGTATGAAGCTTGGTGTGGTGGTCCACACCTATAATCCCAGTACTTGGGAGGCTGAGGCAGGAGGATCACCACCAGTTCAAGGCCAGCCTGGGTTACGTAGTGAGTTCAAACTCAGCATGAATGACATAGAGTGACCCTGTCTCAAGAAAACAAATAAAAATAAATAAGGAAATAAATAAATATAAAGTATGTATGTGATCTCCATTTTGTCTTAAATTATCCAGAGTAAATTCAGTGGTAGGAAACAAACTATGGAAAACACTGATCTTAATCTTTTTTCCTGCAACCACAATCAAAAAGGGTAAGAGCTGAGTATTTCTGCTTGTGATGTACTTTGTACAGTTTCTTCATATAGTTTTCAACAACTATACTTCGGGAGTGTGGGAAAACAAAGTTTGCTGTATTTTATTTAGCCAAACATGAGGTCTATACCCTACAAAATAGAGTTGGTCAGGTGCCTTGGCACAAAACAGTGTCCAGTAAGCAATTTCCTCTTGCTTCTTGAGTAAAGAAACTCTGCACCTCTTCCACACTCCCACAATACACTCCAATCAATATTTATCTCATCTTTCTATCCTCCACTCTACATTTGTTGGGGATTCTGAATAAAAAGTCCCCATATTTTTCTATCTTTAATCTACACTTAAAGATCGTTGTTTCCTTCCTTTCTGCAACTCCCTCCTCTTCTTGTCATCTCTGCCTCAAAAACTTCTACCTATAATTTAGGGCACATTCAACAACTCCATTCCATAATTTATCATGCAAATTCATACGGATGTACTGAAGTAATCTTTGCACCCTTCACCTTATATTAAATTTCCCTGAGTAGAGTATAACAGATAAACTTTTGCTATAACCACTTCTGGGTTTTCAGAAGGCTTTTGTGAAAGTTGATTTGTTTGCATATTGATTCTGCTCTCATGACGTTACTGTTATGTAGAAGAATATGTAGTATCCATCTCCAAATCTTTTGCAAGAACTAATAGAATATTTTTAGCAAGATGTTTAAATGGCTGTGTTCCATTTTGTTTTTACTAAAAGAAACAGTTTTAGGAGCTGGAGGAAGTCATTGGTTTTGTTAACGACTCTCAAATGGGATTCAGTGACCTCTGTTCCATAACCCCATGCATTTTTACTATCAAAGATCATATCCTTTTGTCCAATTTACAGAGACTCTCATCAGAAAGTTTTCTAATTACAACACCTTCCTTGTATATCTTTCCTAAGGCTATGAAATCCTCAAAAATTATAAAGTAAATATTGTGCTATCTTGAGATGGTCAACCCTATGAAGAGACTCACATATGCGACACACATTTTCAGTAAAGAGGAAATTCCCTTGTGTGTCTCTGAAGTGTTCTCCACCCTGGGTACATTTGACTGTCAGTCATTTTCTATGTGACAGTGACACCAGGGATGAGACTGGAAGCTATGAAGGCTGCTGTGGGACTCAGTGAGAGAGTTGCTCCTTGACTCCCATTAGCAGAAATTGGAATAGATTTAAGTTCTATTAATGGTTTAGGACTAAAACATGGCGTTGAAGAAATGTTAGTGTCTCTTGCTACCTTTTTTTTTTTTGGTTTTTTGAGACAGGGTCTCACTATGTAGTTGAGACTGACCTGGAACTCACTATGTAGCCCAGGCGGGTCTCAAACTCATAGCGATCCTCCTGCCTCAGCCTCCCGAAGGCTGGGATTACAGGCATGCACCACCACGCCCAGCTCCTTGCTACCTTCTAAAAGAGAATCATGCTAAACCAGAACTCTAAAAAGTATGGAATATATTCAAAGTTTATATTCAGTAACTTTATTCTTAACAATCCAAACACCACAATGAATCACGCTGGTTGAAATGTGCATAAATAACCACCATACAGAATGATCATCATTAGAATCCTTGACAGGAAAGGTATGTGACATATATCAAGTGTGGCACTATTATGGGGGTGACGTTCCTTATCACTGTGCCCGCTAGACAAAAGATGCATCTGAAATTTTAGAGTAAATGACCAAGAAAGGCTTAGGACAACATGCCCCCTCATAAAACCACCATGTGACTGGCTAGGATGTCCAGGACATAAAACCACTATAGCCTGTGGCCTTGGTTGTCCAAGGCTTTTGTGGCTTATGCCTTATCCTCTTCTCCCAAGCTTTGTTCTGTTGCTTCCTGTCAGAGCTTGCCTTTCATTCTAGCCGTGACTGTGGCTTTTCCCCTGACAAGTAAGTGGTTGTTCTCTGCGAGACCCAGGGATAGTCCCTGGGTGTTGTGGGTTGAGCGGCTCTCACCCTCCCTCCTGCATGGGCACGTGCCACTCTGGCGCCAATCAGACCTTCTGGGCATCTCTGTCAAAAATCATTTTTGACAGGACCTGAGGAAAGTAGTACAGTGGCCTCCCCTTAAATCCTGGGAGGAACGTGAAGGAGTGGGGACACATAGGCTCTTTGTAACCTCAGGCTGGTGTCAGCCCCTCCCATGGCTGGCAGGGCTGCATGACAGAATACAATGACATGCTCAATTGGGCCGCATCTGGTCAGCCAGCACAGAGGATGCCTTTTATTTAAAGAAAGTAACACTGTACCTCCTGCCAGACTGAGGTCATCTCCTTCCCTTTTCTATACTTCCTACCTATTACAGGTTTATACATTTCTACAATGTTTGCCAGAGCTCACCTGAAGCAAGCAATTCTCAAATAAAAACCTTAAAGAAATATTTTTGTTCAGGGCTCAGACCCATAAAGAATAACTACGATGGGCTTTAAAAAAATCCCATCCTGATTTTACAGCTAATTGCTTGAATAAAGCAAATAAACAGACCGAGTTTGTCTCACTGAAAAGAAGTCTATAAGCACATAACCTGAACTGGAGTTTGTAGATTTAATTAGAAAAGTCTTCATCCCATACTGTATTCCTACAGGGCTTACAGGGCTTCTTTTGTCTCTGAAAGCAAGATGTCTGTATCGATTTGAATACATATGTTTATTCATCAAGGGAGAAAATAATCACTTTTCAACTCCGAGTAAAACTGAATAAAGGTCTCTTTAGAGAAAATCAGATATGGCTTCTTAGCGACATGTGATAACCATGACTTTAATGTGACTCTGGACAATCTCCTAAAGATCATTAAGGAAGCAAACACTTATCTTTCAGGGAAACTGCCTGTTGAAAAGCACAACCATGACCCCATAGTAACTAGCATCTGGATTAAAAGGATAAGTACCATATTTCCCTCTGGTACTCTGGTGGCTGCAAGGGAGCAGCCCTTGACTGGAGCTGACACCAGAATCAGGGCCAGCAGAAAGGAGCATTTCTTGTATATGCTATGTCTTGGGTTCTCTCAGGGGCCTTCTGCATCCATCAGCTCACTTAGTCCTCCCCACAACCTGCTGAAAAGAACTCATCTTATAATTCAGAACACTGAGCTGGCAGAGATTAAGCGGTCAGCCCAAGATCTAAAAAGCCAAAGCGAAAAAGTATCCCAACATGTAATGATTGCACTGTCTTTCAGTCATCAATTTTTAAAATGGTCAATCCATTCAATTGAATATACAGTCACTTTTTTGAAAAGTATTTGGGTCAATCTTCCATGTAAAGACATTTTATTTTTTTTAAAAAATATGTATTCCCTTTCCCTATAATATTTGTGTTCAACATCTTTCAGTTGAGAAAATATATGTCCATCAGAACTTGATAACTGTGATAGTTAACTGTGTAAGAAATGCCCAACTAGATTAGATTAGATTTGCATAGTTCTAGGTGTGGCTGAAGGGATTTACTGAAATCAGACGACCCACCCTGAGTGGTACTAACCAATAGGCATGTTGCCTGAGTGAAATAAAAGGGAAACAAAGAAGGCTCACTACTGTTTCTTTGGAGGAGCTCTAGTCTTCACCTTCACCTTGGACATTGTTTCCTGACTTCCAGCTCAGACCCTTCAGCCTCCTGACATGGACTTGCATAGGACACCTCAGTGAGCTTCAGGCCTTTGACTGGATCCTTTGGATCTCCACTGCATAGACAACCCTTTTGCATTTTTCCACACCTGATTCTGTGGGCGGCCACTGTGAGCCAGTCTTGTAAATTCTTATATATTTGTTTATCTTGCATTAAATCTATTTCTCTAGTAAGCACTGATTGATTGATACAATAACCATTTGAAAAAATGTCCTATTTCATTAAAGTCATTTCAAATGCAAGCAAAACTTTTACTCTTGTACTGGAGGTGGCATAGTGCCTAGGAGGAGTTTGGACACAGGCTAAATAGAACTCTCCTCAAGCATTCATATCCCACAGGGTGAGCACTCTTGTTTCAGAGATCAAGACAGAAGAAGAATGGGTGGGGTACAAAGGCATTGAGCCAGAGTCAGGCTCGAAGGGGACCAGCTGTAAGGACATAGTAGCTAAAAAGGGGAGTTTTACATGGTGCTGACTTGGCGACCAGAATTTTATTTCATGGTGTTCATTTCTCTGTGAGCTGTGTTAATTTCTGTTGTCAGTTTACCGGGCAACACCAGAAATTTATTCTCTCACAATTCTGGAGACTAGAATTCTAAAAGGCCAGGCTGTGCTCCTTCCCACAGCTCTAGTGGAAAATCCTCTGTGCCTTTTCTTGCTCTGGTGGCTCTCGGCATTTTTGGCTTGGGACAGCATCCTGCCTGCCTCACCTTGCCTCCTCACTTGGCCTTCCTTTTTCATTGTGTCTTCTCTTTCGTATCTTACATATTTCCCTCATTTAATTTTTGACTTACTTTGCAAAGTAAGTTTTCACATTCTCATTTCACCAGAAGGAAACAAATTCACCCCAGCGTCCTAGCCTGGAGATGTTGGTGGGGGAATGACAGTGATGTTCCACTAAGCAGCATATGCAAATGCTTGTTTTCTCATGTTTTTTCCTTCTCCAATACTTCCAAAAGGTAACAGCTATAACTAAACTCTTTTTTTTTTTTGGTTACAGGGATTGAACTCAGGACCTTGCACTTGCAAGGCAGGGAGCAGAACCACTGAGCTAAATCCCTGGCCCTAATAAAACTAATCTCACTCCAGACCCAGAAAAGTCTAAACTAATTGACAATTAACTTTATAGAACATCTACTGAAAATATAAAAATTTGCAAAGTGCGTTATACAAACATGCTATTATTTCATTTAATATGAAATTTCATCAGAAAGTAGCATGTGCCATTTCAGATAGCTGACAAATACTTAAAATGAGAATCAAGGATATTACTCCAGCATATCTCCCTGAAGAGTGTACTGTGCATGCAACTGTATTCTGCTTATTACATCTTTTTTATGAAATATTGGATTACAAAATATATTCATGGCTTAGTTCTTTGCTTAAATGTGTATGTGGCTAAATAGCATTTCCTTTCTCTACCATTATTTATTCATTTTCCTTTAGGCCATTGCTTTTTCTATGAGAAACCATGCAAAGAAACGCTTTCATACTAATATTTGTCACCAAGTCTGATTACCTTCTCAGCATAGATTGTCATAAATAGATCAACTACCACAAAAGTTATAAGCATTTTGAGGATTTTTGACAAACAAATGTGTTCTTGCTTTCCAGAAAGAATTCACCAGTCACATTTTTGGTAGCATTCTTCTTATTTCCTATAACACTGTAAGAAGAGAGGCATCTTTTACAGAGTTTTCTTTTATGAAAGGAAATAAATTATATTTTGCTTTATTTGATTTTTTAAATTATTACTATGGAAGAACTTTTTAAGAACTTCTTAAGTCTTTGGCATATTTGGTGATTCTGTGGCTTGTTCTTTGTGATATTTTCTAGTAAGAGCTAGATATTTTTATTTATTACATTTATTTCTTATTTATTTGAACTCTGTATCTAGGTCAAATGTTTTAATGCATAAATATGATTTTCACAGATAAATATTTTCACTAATTGTTCATGATATTAAAATGATGCTTACTACCTTTGGCTTTCTTCATAACATTTTATAAGAAAACATTGTATGCATTATAGAAGCCCCAAAGGACAGTACTATGATGTTGACTGCAGTGAATAATTTGAGAAATATAGTACTAAAATGACAGGCAATTTAGCCACATTCAATGCCATTCTGAAATGGGAAGTAAATACTTCCTCTAAAGTAATTAACCCCACATAATATTTTCCACTGTTTTAGCCATTTCTTTTTTCTTCAAGAAATACATATAACATTTGGAGATGATTTCTATTTTTTATTGGAGAACATGTCCCTAACCGTTCTTCATGCTTCTCTTTTAAACTTCCAGATAAGCCCTTCACCTGGCAAAATTGGCGACAAGAAATACCATCTCTATAACAGTACCATGTTTGGTATAGGAAGCAAATATTTTTTAGCAACCACACTTATTGTGGTATTTTTGCATCATGAACACTTTTCCAGTGCAAACCCAAATTCCCACGTCCACTCGAGAGTGAGGCCTTGGTAGTGGGACAGGCCGTCCGGGTCAGCGTGCCTTCGCCCTGATCCCAGCTCCTGCTCATGTTGCTAAGCCTGGCTAGTCCAGGGCGTCGCCGGAAGCCCCTCTTGCACTAAACCATGGAATTAGCGGCAGCTGTAATGCATGAAGTTTCTCGCGCTAATGTTCTCCGCGTCTCGGACTGGGCGAAAGTTTCAGGTACAAGCAGAGGAAGAACTAAGGCAGCTACGGTCACAGAGTGAGATGAGAAGGTAATGGAACCTTCCCCATCAAAGCTTCCTTTGAAGGTCAGATGTCATAAAGACACAGGGGAGAGATAGCGGACAGGAAAGTCTATCGGGGAATGCAAAGGGAGAAGATTTTTCAGTGTGGATCAGGGAAGCCTTGGTGAAGGAGAAATTCCACAAGGTACACAGTTCTGTGGCATTTGCATCTTTTTAAATAAGGCTGATAAAGGAAGCTTGCATAGTCTGTGCTAGCTGGGAAATACAATGGCAATTGGTCGCTATTGTAACTCTAGAGGTATTGTGAAATATCAAAGTAATTTTTGAAAAATTATAAATATATTTTATTATAATACTTTATAGCATGCCATGAAAAATTAAAGGGATAATTTTACTTCTTTGTAATTCTTTAAACACACATGGAATTTGATCACAATGTTTAGTTGTCTAGAACTTCCTACCAACCATGAGTAGCTAGTGTGTAGCTTCTGTCTCTTAGGTTTTAACCACTTTAGTAGGGAGGGCCTGATTTTTCTACTTCCTTTGGCCTGCCAGCTGGCTGCATTTGAAAATGCATTTTGATGTCTTGGAAAAGTTAATTTGTCTCCAAAAGACATTGCAGATCCGCTCACCAAGCACACTGTGCCCTAGTGTTTCAAATCCTGTGGTGAGAGACTGGATCTTGATTGACTTGCTGCACCTTGAACTGAGCATACCTTTGGCACAAGTCTTAGTAACACCACTGGTCCATCAAGCCATTGTGCAGCTGAGTCACTCATTTGACACATTAAGTGAATAATTATAGATTGGCTAATCTGGAGGCCATTCCAGGAGCCAAACTTCCATCTACTAATAACCCTAGGATAGAGTTTCCCACTGCACAAAGATGCATGTCTACAGATAACAAATGATTTAGTTGTTCTCAGCTCTGCTATAATTTTTATGATTGCTGAGAGTATGCTTTTTGTCCTCCTATTTCTTATCAACCTATTTTAGATATGTAAGTTGTATGCACCCATAAATATATACATAGCCACAGGCTAAATTTCTTTGGTTAATTAGATTTCCTTTAAAACAAAGCTAAGTATAAAATTTGAGGGTTCACTTACCAAACTCCATGACTCTTATAAACAATCTCCAATGATTACAGTATCTGTGACATTTTAAAAAAATAGTTCTATTGGAACCACAAGAGACCTAGAATAGCAAAAGCCATTATAGGCAACAGTCACATGGCACCAGGTGTAACAATTCCCAATTTGAAACTATACTACAAAGCCACTGTGATAAAATCAGCATGGTACTGGCAAAGAAATAGGCCTGAGGATCAATGGAACAGACTGGAAGACACAAAAACAAATGCAGATGTACTCAGCTACCTCATCTTCGACAAAGGAGCTCACCATCCTCAGTGGAGGAAAGATAGCCTCTTTAATAAATGGTGTTGGAAAAACTGGATATCAACCTGTCACAGATTAAAATTAGACCCTTATCTTTCGCCATTCACTAAATTAAAATCCAAATGGATTAAAGATCTAAATATTAAAACAGAAACATTAAAC
>NW_022900929.1:37159659-37195114 GCF_012274545.1 Fukomys damarensis | reverse complement strand
AAAAAAATGTGAGAGAATGAAAAGATGAAAATAAAGTGTTTGTAGATGGGGAGGGGAGGAGGGGGTGAAGGGAGGGCAGAGGTAAGGGGAAAAAATGAGAATCAAGACTTGTCATGTAGAGGTACAAGATCCCAACAATGAATGTAACTGTACTGTATCCCTAAATGTACCAATAAACTCAATTAAAAAAAAAATAGTTCTAGTGTGACTAAGTCCTACAACTTAAAAATCAATGATAATTTTTGTAAATATGCTTTTCTTTTAAGAGTCAAGATGCCTTTTGATAGTGGATTTGCACCAAAACATTAAAAATCATAGCAGAGTAACTAGGTTTAAGTTGGGAGAAGGGAAGTAGCTTCTGGAGCATCCTTAGCATTCCCAAGCCATTTAAGCCACATCCCAAGGAACTTGGGTAAGAACTGGCTCATAATATTTTCCTCAGAACCCACGAAAATATTTACATGGAAATTTTACTCCATGGCTTTATATTTGCCTAAAATTCTTATTTTGTCTCACAATATTTCCCTTTCAGAAATGGGCGTTTCTTCAGAGTTATGCTATAAAGAAAAAATGTAGTATTCTATTTAATAATTAGCATGAATAACTTTGGTAAGAAATACTTGGGTTTCATTTTTTATTGAGTTTATTGGTACATTTTAGGGATACAGTATAGTTACATTCATTATTGGGATCTTGTACCTTTACATGACCGGTCTTGGTTCTCATTTTTTTCCCCTTGTCCCTGCCTTCCCTTCACCTTGGGTTTCATTTTGAAAGTACTCCAAAAAACCCCACTCAACGTACTGTGACTGAACAATTATACATATGATGGGATTGATAATTTTCATCCTATTTCAAATTCTACAACTATGGTTCATTTTTGTATTTGAGTAACAAATTCCAAAGAAAAAATTTTTTACATTTTATTATGTATGTGTTTATGTATTTATAATGTGTATTTATATTTTGTCAGAATTGGTTAGCATTTGAGAATTCTATATGAATTCACTAGAAGGAACAATCTTCAAAGACTTTAGTATTTATGTGATGTGAAACTAACCCATGAAAAACAAAGAACATAAAAGAGTTTGCTGTTTTGAAATAATTAAGAAAGACAAAACATTTTAGTGCACACATAAATAGAGCAATGTTTGGCTTAGAATATTCATTCAATAAATATTTGTAGAATCAAGCTACCATCACTGATGGCAACATAGCTAAGATTCTTAATTTTTAAATACTATTAAACAAATAATAAAAATCATAAATATATACACATATGTAATTTATACACATATAAATTGCACAATACTGCATTACAAAGGGTTCTTAAACTTAGATTTAGGAAAAGAGAAAAACCTTACTTTATCATTTGCAAAACAGTACAATCTAAATTTTAAACATATCATCACATCATCTTTTATTTTCTAGGATCCTTTCTATATTTTCTCAGAACAATGAATAGTTCACAAGGGAGAAAACTTAATACCATTAATTTCAGGGCAGTGCTGTCTAACTCAAAGAAATGTCAAAGTAACATTGGGGAAAGTATGGGTGACAACATTAAACACAGTCAAAATTTAGCCACAGATTAAACTGTACTGAAATACCCTCTGAACATTCTTCACTGCCCCAGGACCGCATGCAGTCCAGTGGCACAGCTATAAATCTTGTTTGCTAGCACAAAGGAGAGAGGTGAGGCTCTTAAGCACTGAAGGAAGCATAAAAAATACTGTTATAAGGTTCTTGTGTTATACATGAAGTTATATGATGTAAGTAAATGTGATGAGTTAAAGATGTGCAGTGTAAAGAAAGCCTAAAGCAAAGGTTAGAGTAAAATAAGATCAATAATTGTAGCTAATAAACCAATAATAGGAAGAAACAGAATCATAGAAACTATTCAATTAATCCAAAAGAACGCAGAAAACTAATACAAAGATGAGTTAAACCCAACTTTATCAATAACTATGTTAAATGTAAGTGGATTAGGTACCACCATTAAAAGGCAGAGATTGACCAATTGCATTTGTTTTAAAAAGACAAAAGTATATTGCCCACAAACACCTCTTTTTTAAATATCTTGACACACAAGTTTAAACTACAAGGATGACTGAGCATCTGGAACCCAGGAATGAAAAATGTTATAGCATCTTTAAAAGCAATTTAGTAATTATAATAAAGTTAAACAAATAATTGCTATAAGACTCATTGATTGTGTTTCTAGTTATTTACCAAGAGAAATAAAAGTGTACATTTGAAAATCCATATGTGAATTTTTATAGCAATGATAACAAATTCTAAATGGGAACAAACCAAATGTCCTTCAATTAGTGAATGGATAAATGAATAGTGGCATCCTATAAACATAATTAAAAAATATTTTTGCTAATAGATATACATATAAATTAAATGAACAACCTTCTAGAAAAGTCAATTGATATCAAAATTAACACAAAAATTTAAAGTCTCAATAATTCTTTATTAATTAAAGTAATTAAAAATTATAACTAAAACTTTTTCAAAAAGAAAATTCTGCCTTATATAGATTTCCTCCAAGTTTTATGGAATAATCCCTGGTAAAATAAAATGAATCTTACATGAGTTCTTTTACCATACATAGTTACATATAATTGTCAAGTTATATAATCTATAATATATTAGATTATATATTACATAAAATTTACATACTATATATATATATATATATATATATCACTGCCTACCTTATTTCAATAAATGTAGAAAAAGCATTTGATAAATTCAACATTCATGAGAAACACTTAGCAAACAAAGATTACAGTAAAGCTTTGGTTAGTTCATTCTAGAAACATGCTTGTAATCCAACACGCTTGTATTCAAAGTGAATTTCTCCCTAAAAAAGTAGAAACTCAAATGATTCATTTCATAACCCCAAGTATTCAAATAAAAATGATTATCATATAGTATTATAACACAAAATAATAAAGAAAATACAAAATATCAAGAAAAATAAATAAATTAACTTGCACTTACCTTTGAAAATCTTCATGGCTGGTACAAGGGACACTAGAAAGAGAAGTGTTATTGCATAGGATGACTTTACTATCACAATGTAACCATGTTTGTCTATTGACTCAACGGACCTATTTTCTGTTTGTGCAACTTTAGCAAGGAACTTATCCAATGACACTTGCTTTTGCCACCTTTTGAGGGTTTTTCCGGAAATGTGACATTGCATTGTCATTAAACAGATTCATCGTTCACACACTATAGCCTTATTTGGGTAGTGATTTCTTACAAAATTCTGCACTGTTTTCAATATATTGAGAAATATCCTTAGTTGCATTTGAGGTAAAGGATGCATCAACCTTTTTATCTTCTTCCCCTGCAAATGAGATCTCTTCCATAATCTTTTGTTGTTGGCAAATGATAACACTCCACAGAGAGAGAGAGAGAGAGATAGAGAGAGAGAGAGAGAGAGTTTGTGGGTGAATCATTGGCTCAGTTGTGATCACATGATGTTTTGTTAATAGTACTTCAAGTACTACCTGTACTTGTATTTTAAAACATTGCTCACATTTAACAAGTTAAAATTTATTGAAAATGTTTGCTCATCTTGTGGAACACTTGTATAACAAGTTATTTGAAATCCAGATACTGCTGTATTTATAAAAAAAAACCTGTAATAAACATTATCTATAACCATGAAGCTTTAAATTTTTCTTACTGTGATAAAAAACAAAGCTATTTATTATTTCTACTGTTATTCAACATTGTGCTATTGATTCTATCTAATGAAGTGATATAAAAAGAAATTAAATGCATAAACATTGGAAGGAAACAAACTGTAATGTTTCCTAGATTCCATAATTGTAGAATAATGTACAGAAAAATAACTAGATTAAGCAGAATTTATAGATACAATTTCATGTACAAAATCAATTATATATTAAAATTTTCAAATGCTATTTTTAATAGCATCAAAAAGTAATAAATAGGAAATACTATAACAAAAATATGAGCACCCTCTATCCAGGTAAATTTACTCTATAATAATTACATGATAGTTAAAAAAGAAGAATTGCCAAGACAATCTGGAAGAACAGTCATAGGACCTCTGCTACCAGATATGAAGATTTATTATAAAGATAAAGGCAGACAGTGTGCGTCAGCTTTACGTTGCTGTGACAAAACACCTGAGATAACTTAAAAGGAGGAAAGATTTGTTTTGACTCTTGGTTTTAGTCTATGGTCACTTGGCCTTGTTGTTTTAAGCCCTGTGTAAGGCAGAGTATAATGGTGGGAAATGTGTGGTAGAATAAAACCTGCTCACCTCAGGGTGGCTGGGAAGGAGCGGGGGAAGGGAGAGAGAGAGAGAGAGAGAGCACTCAAGGGACCTGGATCCCAATGTATCCTTCAAGGACAAGCCCCCAATGACCTACTTCCTCTAACTAGGGGCCATATACTGAAGTTTCCATCACCTTCCAAAAGCACCATTAGCAGGAGACCCGACTTTCAACACAGAAGTTTTTGAGAGACATTTAAGAACCAAACCATAGTTTGGTGTTTTGTGAAAACAGACAAATTGAAGAGACTGGAGAGCTCAGAGTGAGACTCATTCACATGTGTGGGCATTTATAGCAAAGATAGCACTGCAAAGTAACAGGAAAATAAACCTCTCTTAAATACATATGCTGAGGAAATTGCCACCCTTGAGGGAAAAAACGACATAGTTCATGAATTAGGGCAGAGTTCATCTCAGCAGTCTTTCTGTTCCATGCAGCTGCAGCTGGGGTTAGATGGCACAGTTCCGAGAAGACTTACTGAGATTGCTGACAATTTAAGTCTGGTTGTCAGCTCTATTTCAGCACAGGGCTTGACTTGAGAGCCTTGCTTTCTCTCCATATGATTCATTTTACCGGGCTGCTTGTACTTCCTCAAAGCCTGATTGCAGGAAGAGTAGTTTCAAAAGACAGGAGGTAAAACTTCCTCATCTCTTAAACACTAAATTTAAAAAGTGGCCCTCGATTACTTCTGCTTTACACTAGTGATCAAAGTCACAGAATTCATCTACCTTTAAGAGAAGGAAACATAAGATACCGTATTTCAAAAGAATCATTTGTCACTGTCTTTATTCTTCTACTCCCGTCTCATCCCCAGCCTTCAATATAAGATTTCCAGGCCTTCAGTGAAAAACCATGGGAAAGCCTTGGCAGAAGGATGCAGAAACTATTTCTTGGAGTTCCTTGTAATTTGTTCTGCAATGCCAGCCCCTCACTTTAATGTTCTTAAACATCACAAGAAGTCTAGCCGATATCTTTTTACTGGTATGTGTAACTAGTGACTTTAATTATTTTATCTTCTCTGTCAGCTCCACTCGGGATGAAAAGTTATGGGTCTCTTTTCTCCTACGAAAGACATGTCACTTTCTGGAATTTGGTTCATTTAGATGTATTTGCATCCTTGGCCTTTTGATTTTTTTAAAAAGCTATAATTTTGTAGAGTATCTGGCTCTTATCATTGTGGATGATAGTGACAATGCCTTAGCTATCTTCTCATTACTGAGCCACAATACCCCACACCTGCAAGGCTTTCTTTGGCTCACAATATGTAGGGCTTCCGTCCATAGCCTGCTGGCTCCAAGACAAAGCAGCATGGTGGAGAGGCATGACAGAAGAGAAACAGTGCCGGCCATGGTGGTGGGAAGCAGAGAGCCAATCAAGGGAGAGAGGCAGACAGGCTTCCGGGCCACGCTCCCAGGGGGCCTCTGACCAGGCTTCATCTCCCCAACATGGCATTTAGCTGTAAACTCATCAGTGGATTAGTGGATTAACACTTGTCCCCTGAAGAGTATGATGCCCCATGATCAAATCACCTTTCAAAAGCTCCACCTGTTATCCCGTGGGGCTTTGGGGGGGGTGGGGCTAGACAGAAATCATAACGAACAATCTCATAACTTTCCCGTATTAACAAGAAATAGAAAATTTTCCAAGTTCTTGATTTGTATATGTACCTCCCATGATTTTATTCTTTCTGATTTGCTATAGAAGTTTTTTAAAAAAACTTATTTTCATTATTTATTAATGAAAAGTCTCACAGAAGATATTAAATTGCAGGGTGAACATCAACAATGGAAAACAGTCAAAAGTAGCTGAATTATTGCCTAGGAAGAAATGTTGTTTGAGAAAAGATGAAAAACTCAAGTCATCAAGAAACGGAAATTCTTGGGAACACATTTAAGAATCTGAATTAAAGGTAATCACCTAGTCACTTTTGCACATAAAAATGCAAAGGTTTGGTAAAAAGGGAGAAGAGCTAAATTTAGTTGAGGTGCTGAGGAAATATTGAGGAAGACTGACAATATTCATGCATTTACTCTTTCACATTAAAAATCAAACTTAATTTTAACTTCATTTCTGAAATATTTGCTGGCAACTTTATTCTCTTATTGCCCTTATAAGAGGGTAGTTAATTAACCTGGCAATTATACTATGCAGGGAATTTCTGATGACTTTTGGATTTCTTTTATTTTATTGCGTTTATTGGTACATTCTAGGTACACAGTACAATTACATTCATTATTGGGATCTTGTACCTTTACATGACAGGTCTTGGTTCTCATTTGTTCCCCTTGTCCCTGCCCTCCCTTCACCCCTTCCTCCCCTCCCCAATTACAAACACTTTATTTCCATTTTTCATTTTCTCGTATTTTTTTCTTTTCCCTTATTCCCTTTCCTCTACCCTTCCCACTTTCCCTACACCTTTAGCCCTTTTCTTCCTATTTCACATTGTTAATTATACCATTAGGATCTTGTGTACTATTATAGTTTTTCACATCAGAGAAACTATTCTGGAAATCAATATGGAGATAACTCAAAGAGCTGGGACTAGAGGTTCCATTTGACCCAGCCATAGCTCTGCTGGGTATCTTTCCAAAAGAATTAAAAGAATCATATCACAGTGACAATATGTGCACCTATGTTTATAGCAGCACAGTTTGTAATAGCTAAAACATGGAAACAGCCCATTTTCCCATCCGTTGGAAACTGGATAAAGAAGATGTGTTTTTTCTATAAAATGGAATACTACTCAGCCACAAAGAATGAGAAATTAGAGTCATTTATAGGAAAATGGATACATTTTGAAGATATACTCCTAAGTGAAATAAATAAGTCACACATGTGTAAATGCTATAGAAGTTTTTGATGCCATAAATATTTTTTACAATAAATCTATGAAATATGCTGTAACAATTTTTGTATTCTTAGTATTATTTTTCTTTTATATTGGATTATCAATAGAGTTGTGGGCTCTGATCCTTTCAACTAGTGTATACCATATTTTTTCAAATTTTAGTTCTTATAAGTAGCTATGTAGCTCATTACTAACTCGAGGTTTCTCTTTCAAAAAAAGCCAGAATCATATTTGTGGTTTTATTCGGAAGCCAGAATCAGAATCACTTTTTAATTAAACTTATTTTCCTTGCAATTATTTCTCATCTATCATTTTCTCATAAATCTTCCTTTACTTATAATCTCATTTGTAATCCTCACAAAAATTAGAATGTCTCAAGAAGAGAGCCCTATAAATATAAAAGAGCAAATATATATTTTCATAACAGTTATTTATGTGTTGTAAAATTTTGGTAGAAGATGTCCTATTATTATGTGTCCTTCTACCAGTCAGGAGACTTATAAAAGCCATTGCAAAGCTAGCACATGTCTTTGTTTGTGACTTCTTTTCACTCCTGATTATAGTGAAAGCATCAGGAATTCCTTCTACCAATTCTTTCTTCTCTACATTGCTTGAAGTGACTTTGAGGGTTGAACACGGTTTTTATATATTATTAGAAAATATAATTGTGCTTCTATAGTTATTTATTTTAAATAGAGATAAGAAAAAGATTTAAAAGAAAAATAATTCATTATTTGAAAAGTATGAGAATGGTTGACTCCTATAAAAATATTCTGTGAAAATAGCCTACTGTAAGACATACGTACCTCCAAAGTAAAGTTTCCAACTTCTTCAAAGGATCCCTATCCCTATGTTAAAATTTCCAAAGAAAAATTGTCCATAAACAATCAATGAGAAAAACACAGAGCCATGCCAATGTCTGGTTCAGTACCCAAGGAACAACAGAAAGCATCACCTTGTACCTAATGAGTGATGCTAATGTTTTTACCCTTAATACTACAGGTGGTGTCAAAAGACTGAGGCAGGCCAAGTTCTTGTTGTTCACAGAAGTCTCTTGAAAGAGAGCCAAGAGCATCGTCCATGTCAAGCAGGTGCCAAATGCACAGCATTATTATTTTGTACCAGGCTGAGCAGGAAACTTTTGGTAACTTTTCCTCTGTGTTAATGCTTGAAGGAAAGTTATGCCAGTGGGAAAATCCAAAGGGTATAAAATTTGTCTTTATTGGGACTATTGATATTCTGTTTTTCATTAATGATTATTATCTATGAGAATCTCTTGCAAATTACCGAATTGGTCATGTTAAGTGGCTGCAATAATAAGCCACACCCTTTCCTTGAGATCTTCCTTTGAGCTAAAGACACACATGGCCTCTGTACTTGCATGTGTGTGGATGTTTGTGTGTGTTATGGTTTAGATCTAAAATGTCTCCCCAAAATATCCTGGGTTCAGAGATAGGGCTTTTGGAAGATTATTGTTGAATGAGGGTACTATACTCAGTGGATTTATCCATTGAAGAGTTCATAGCTCACTGTGTTGTTAAGAAGTGGGGCCTGGTTGAAATTGAAGGTGGGTTTCTGGAGTGTGCCTTTGGAGGTCTCTTTCTCTCTCTCTCTCTCTCTCTCTCTCTCTCTCTCACTATTTCTGGCTTTCTCTCATTTTTTTTCCCCTTCTGTTTCTTAGCTGTCATGCTCTCAGGAGAGCTACTTGAAGAACAGCTTTCTTCCATGAGGTCCTTCTACTATTACATTTCTGCTTTGGAACCAGCTAGCAATGGACTGAATCCTCTGAAATCATGAGCCAAACAAACCTCTTTAAGTTATGATGTCACATGTTTTGTCCCAGCAATGGGATAGTTGCTAATACAAAAACTGATGGTAGAGAACTGAGGTCATTGCTGTGACTCTACCTGATCCTGTGGTTAAGAAGCATTTAGAACTGGTATGCAGCAGGAGTTTGGAAAGATTTGAATATGAAGACTAAAGAGAGAAGTCCCTAGAATGTTGTAAGTAGGGCTTGATGAGTGTTTCTGGTCAGAGCTCAGAAAACCTGAATACTGATAGGAATACAAACAGTAAGGGCCAGGCGCAGGAGGTTTCAAGAGATAGAACTATATTGAGAATTAGAACAGAGGCCATGCTGTTACATTATGACAAAAAACAAAAACAAACAACAACAAAAAAGCAAAAAATCTGCCTATATTTTGTCCACGTCTAAAGACCTTGTGTGAGGCTGAATCTAAATGTGATGTATGAATTAATCTGACAGAAAATTTCAAGGCAGTCCAACATCCAACCAATGTCACGGGCACTGCTGGCTGCTTTTAGTTAGATCTACAGTGATAATCAGGAAAATAAAGCAGAGTAAAAGATGTGACAAATCTATTTTTGCCCAAGGGAATCATTTGTAAAATTGGGGCCCTAAGAAAAATGTGGTTGCTGAAAGATTAGTTCCATTAAAAAGAAGCCAAGTACTTCGCACAAGGTTAATAGGAAAGATGTCTTGAGGTAATCTCAGAAATCGGTCAAACCCAGCCATCAGAAACTCAAGCATGTAAAAGGGTAGACTCCTTTGAAAGACTTTGCTTTGAGAAGAGAGCCTCACCTAGGAAATATAATCCTGAATTCAGCCATGCATGCACTCAGAAACCACCATAGCCATTACAATGGAGCCCTGATACTGCTCCAGGTTGCAAGAGACCTTGTTGTTATTTATAGGATTCTAGTTTTATAGGACTGCAGAATTTAAGAAGTAATAGGGTCAAAGAGGATTTCAACAAGGTTTAAGAAGAAATTCTGGGAAGCCACGCAATGTGTTATGACAGTCACAGTACCTGCTAAGAGCCTCCGAGAAGGCAATGCGTGAGACTATGAAATTGAAACCAAATTTGCAGTGGAGACTTCAAGAAGCTGAGATGCTAGGAATGTGGCAGTTTTGCTCAAGAAAGCCATAGGCAGCAGGCAGAGCTAGCCCCAAAGAGGCCATGTGTGCTTTAATAGCAAGACTATGTGAGTATTTCTCCTCTATTGGAGCTTACATTTACCACCACAAACTCCAGGTGCTGCACATGGAGCTATAGGATTTAATGCTTGGTCTACTGGGTTTCAGTCTTGCTTTGGTCTTATTCCTTTGCATTCCTCCCTTCTGGAATAGGAATGTTTGCTCTGTGACATTTTATGTTAGAAATCTCATGTGTTCAGAGGTGGGCCTTGCAAAAGGTGATTGGACCATGGAGGTGCTGTACTATATTCATCTTTGGATCAATCCATTGATAGGTATACAGTTGAATGTGCTGTTAAAAAGTTGGGGCTTAGAGGAGATAGGTCACTAGAGGTGTCCCTTTGGAGGGCACATCTCTCTGGATTTTCCTGCTCTCTCTGCTTTCTGGATGCCATGAGTGGAGCAAGTTTCCTCTGCCAGGCCCTTGTACCATGCCATTTCTGCCATGGAGCCAGTCTTTTGAGGACTGAACACTCTGAAACCATGAGCCAGATAAACCTTTTCCCCTGTGAGTGTGAGTGTCAGGTATTTGTGCCAGTCAAGGCAAAATGACTAATCTAGTCTGTGTGCACATATGTGTTGCTGACAGACTGTGCTGCTCAAGTGGGTGGATGGTTGGGAGCAGTTCAAAGGAAGAACTACAGCATAGTTCTTAATGGCATTATTCCTATGTCTGGTACCCACTTCTTAGTCATAGCTTCTACTTATCTTTCAAGTGCTATTCAAGTGCTGCATGAAACATAAACTCTTCACTTTTGGCCGTTGCGCACACTGATGTCTGAATTCCTAAAACATTTAAATTCCACTCTCAACTTGGCATTCAATTACATATGTCTCAAAATTGTTACTCTTTTCTTAAATGTTTTTGATTCTAGTTTTTGTTTTCGTTCTTAGATAATCCCAGGCTTAGAGGGAGGTCTTTGTCTCTCTTTTTTTCCTTTCCTTTTTTCTTGATTCATTATTGCATGCTGAAAAGGATAAGAAGAAATACTACATAAACACAGCCAAGGCTGAACCTTCACATGTGGGTGTCTTTAGACTAATTCAAGATGAATTTTAAAATATTTATTCAATATTTACTTAAAGAGGTCAGGAGACTCTAATTTCCTATTAATAAAAATGTATCCAGAAATAGATCCACTTTTTTCTTCATTTTGCTGCTCAGAGCCCAAAATCTGAAAAATATAACAGAAATAGTTTTCTGCTTTCCTATAGCTTTTATTCTCTCAGCCGTTCTTTGCGATTATTCAAACCAGGTAACTTTTTGGCAAATTTATGAAAGATTGATATAACGAAAGAAATTCCTCAATCCCAGGAATAGCATTATGTTGTGCAGTGTTTGGTCTCAGACTCTTCAGCTGCCAGCTAGTGCTGTCTTTTGGCTGACCACCACTGCATGTGCAGGTTACAAGTTATTTGATAAAGGCACGTTCTTATTAGTGAGGACTCTCTTTATATTTTATCAGAAGAACTGTTTGCTTCAGCTGGATTTGGACCAGCTCTTGTTCCTGTAGCTAATACCCTCACATTAGGGATAGGCTTTAACATATAAATTCTAGGTGTACACAAACATTCAGATCATAGGATACTTTTTAAGTTTTAAATTTGGTTAGTACATGTTCGCCTTATATCATGATCACTCTCATTGTGGGGAGTTGGTGCGTGTACATATTGGATCTCAGTTCTTTCTTCTTCTTATCCTGCCCTCCCACTGCTTCTTTTGATCCTCTTCCTATTTCAAAAAGATCCCTCTCCTTCCTATTATCTTTTGTTTTGCTCTTTGTCTGCTTTCATTAACTAAAATCCAACATTTACATTAGAGTTCACTCTGTGTTGGACAGATTCTGGGGATTTTGACAAATGCATATCACATACAAACCATTATGGTATCATACAGAATGGGCTAAGTCTCCTAAATATCTCTGTGCTCTGCTATGGGTTTTTAATATATACCCTTGATCAAACGGAAGACGTTTTTGTTGTTGTTGTTGTTAAGGTTTTTCTTTTTTCTTAAAAAAAAATCATGAATGGATGTTCAATTTTGTTAAATAGTTTTTCTACATTTATTAAAATAATAATGTGGGTTTTTTTCCTGACTGTTATTCTATTATCATCATAGTTTATCCTCATTGATTTCCAAATAGTAATCAATATTGCATCGGTACACCTCCCTTGACCTGATGCCTTATGATTTTTATATGTTGCTGAATTTAATTTGCTAACATTTTGTTTGCGATTTTTAGGATTTATATGTGAGGAATATTAGTCTATAGTTTTTATGTTTTTTCTGGATTTGGTATTATGGTAATACTGGTCTTAGAAAATGAGCTGGAAAGTATTTCCTTCTACACTATTTTCTGAAAGAGTTTTTAGCATTGACTATTTTCTTATCTTTTTAATGTCCTTACAATTTTTATGAGTTCTCCTTTTCATATCCATACAAAATATTTTTCACTTTGATATTTTCCCCTATATCTGTTTAAACATATTTGAGTTTTCCATGTGTTTATGAAGTTCTTGTGGTTTCTTTTACCATTGATTTCCAACTTTAATGTACTATGTTCTGATAATATCTGTGGAATGATTTCAATTCCTTTGTATTTATTTAAGTATGTTGTATGAGCTAGTACATGGTCTGCTGGATTACATCCCATGTACAGCAGAAAAGAGTGTGTATTCTGGTGTTGTGGAGTAGAATACTTGATCTATTTGTGACAATGGAGTATTGGGATCCCCCATTACAATTGTATTAGTGATTATTTGATTTTTCATTTCCATTAATATTTATTTTATATACTTGGATGTACAAGTATTTGGTGCATATATATATATTTATGATTGTTTTCTCTTCTTGGATTGTTCCCTTTAAAATGCTGTAGTGACCTTCTTTGTCTCTCTTAATCAGTCTTGGCTTGAAATCTACTTTGTCTGCAAATAGAATAGTGAGCCCCTTTTTTTTTTTTGCAGGTTCATATTGCATAAAGAGTTGTATTCTATCCTTTGACTTTCAGTGTATGCGTTTATTTTTCAATAAATGTGTTTCTTGTATAGAGCATATTGTTGGATCTTGCTTCTTGATCCATTTTGCCAGTCTATTTCTTTCGATTGGTGAGTTAAAACCATCAACATTTATAGTTATACATGATATATGTTGATTTTTCCTTGTCATGTTATTTTCCCATTATTGGTCCCCACCGACCCCATTTAATTGCTATCCTTGCCTGGTGGATTCATTCTGTTGGTGTTCATGGAGTTGTAGTCCTTGTGTTTTTCCAGAATGTCATTCAGAACACTTTAAAGTGCTGGTTTGGTGGTCATGAATTTCCTCAGATGTTCTTTGTCATGGAAGTATTTTATTTCTCCATCAATTTTGAAAGAGTTTTGTGTGGTGTTTCAATTTGGGTTGGAGGTTGTTTTCTTTTATGGGCTTGAAATACTTCACTCCAAGCTCTCCTTGACTTGAGGGTTTGTGTTGAGAAATCTGCTGTGATTCTGATGGGCTGTACTTTACAGATCATTTTTTTCTCTAACAGCTTTTAATATTCTGATCCTGCATAGAATTTCTGGAATCTTGACTATTGTATAGTCTGGTGTAGATTTTTCTTATCATAGCTAATTGGACTTCTATATGCCTCACTTATCTGTACATCAAATTCTTTTACTCTTCTGGGGAAGATTTCTGTCACTACTGTTAACCGATTTTTTAAGTTGTTTGCACTATCTCCTGCTTTTTCATTGACTCTAATCAATCTTATTCTTTGTTTTCACATCATCTAGCAGCTGTTTGATTGATTTTTCATAGTCCCTTGCTATTTTTAAGAAATCTTTCTTTTCATAATTGCTATCTGCTACCTTGTCTTCTATGTCTGATATTTTGTCCTCACACTGGTTCATTCTGCTGCGTATACTTTCAATGAAGTTTTTAATCTCCTGGATATCTGTTTAAATGTTTCATGAATTTCACTTCTTTCCTTTGTTGGGCATTCATGGTTTCCATCATTTTCCTAAGCTCCTCTATCTTTTTATCTGTACATGCTCTAGAGTCACTGAGCATGTCTTTCACTATGGTCACTATTTCTGTAGTTATCTGAGAAATTATTTCTGATTTGATTTTTTTCAAGATCCTCATTCATCTGCTTTGTTACTTCTACTTTACCAGTTCAGAATCCTGGTGGGTGTTTTTTTTTTTACTTGTTCCACCTCATTGCCTCTTAGGGTTGCCTTTGTTGAGCTGGAAGTCTGCGGTTGCATCTCTTCTCATTTTCTACTTTTAAAAAATTTAATTCCTCGATTGATGCTTGTAAATTGCTTTTCATGAGTAGCTTTACTGCTAGTATTTATAACCCTTAGGAAATGACTGTTTCTCAGAGTTGCCTTTCAAGGGTAGCTGGCTTTTGGATTTTGAGTCTTTTCCGAGATCCTACCTCTTCAATTTATTGGGGATAAGTTGGTGCCTACTTTGCCCAGTCCCTAGTTCTTTGGCATTGGCCTATAGAATTATTTATGACCCTTAGGCAATCTCAGTCTTGGCATACCAGGAAGAACAACTGATTAGAACAGTTATGTCACCTCTGCTAAAGTAGTACAATTGGCTATAACAATATCATCAAACACAGCCTAGAAAATGATAAATTGTTATAGTTATTAATTTTCCATCTTTAACTATATGAACTAGATTTATGGTTATATAAAAAATTCTAAAACAAACCAGAAAATTGTACACTGTGAATAAACCATCAGCATGGCGATTTTACCCTCAGGGGAGAAAATTTAAAAGGGGTTAAGAGGAAAAAATAAGAGAAGTAAAGGAGGAGAAAGCAATTAAAAGCAAGGCTGGAGGATGATTATGCAAATTTTAAGAAACTAGTGAAGACAGGAGGGAAAGAGAGAAGGAAGAAATAGAACAAGAAGAGAGCAGAACAAAAATAAAAAAACTGGAAACCATTTTCACACTCATATAAAAATAAGAACAAACAATCAAGAAAACAAAATAAAACAGAAGTAAGAAAAGACAAAAATGAATGTCCACTTCAAGGTGTATCTGGGCTGTCACTGGTAGACAGAGTAGTCAGACAGAGTCCAAATATGTGTTGATTAATTCTAGCAAGCCAGCCATAGCTTTATGGCAGATAATGTATGATCCCAGAAAGCCTGCACATTTAGTTCCACCAAAATTCAGTCCAGATTCTGGCTGTGAGGCTGGAATCCAATTTGTCCAGCTTGTAACACTGTTGGTCTCTTGCCAACTTGAACGAGAGTCCTTGGCCTCCTGTGCTTTTACCTAGCCTAGCAATTTCTGCTTTTTAATCAGTTTATTCTATTTACATAATTATTTGTATGATTGAGTTTTAGTCTACCTTGCTTTATTCTCTTTGTAATTTTTGTTTTATTTTTCCACTTCTGTTATATTTTACATTCATCAAATATGTATTATTGCTCCATCTATTGATTCTCTTAGCTTTTCAGCTATGCTTTTTGTTTTTATTTTTAGTGATTGATCTTATGATTATGATATGTATTATTCAAGTGTCATGCTATAATTTAAATTAAATGTAAAAGAATAAATTAATTAAATGTAATACAGGATAAGAATCTTATAACATTTATTCTTTTCCAATCTTTGTTCTTGTTGCATTTATTTTACTTGCATCTATGTCTAAATGAAACATTTTAGTCATTTTTTTCTTTAAATAGTTGTCTCAGAAATTAAGATGTCAGATAAATGATAAAAAGTATTCTGTAATATTTTTACATTCTTTTGGATCTTTCATTTCTTTTTTATATCCAAGTCTCTTTTCATACCCATTGTTTTAAAAATTTTTTATTAGCACATATTTTCAGTACACAAAGATTATATTCATTGTGTGGAACTGGTACATGTACATAACACATCTCAATTCGTTTTCATCTTTTTTAACCTCTTCAGCCCCTTTTTGTGCCAGCATAAGATTCATTTATTTATCTGAAAATTCCTTATAAATTAATTATCACACATACAGATTAACAGACTAACAGGCTAAAAAGCATATAAGACAATTATACTAAATCGACATACACTTTTAGATACATTGTTCAGACTGGATTATAACTATTTCTCTCTCTTTGTTTCCTATTGTCTGTATTTTTTTCACTTTATATATAGGGTTTCTCATAAAAGAGAAACCATGTGATAACTAACATTTATTATATTTTGAATGTTAAAATGCTGTTTTTCTTCCTTCAAACATTATTTTGGAAATTAGTTGATTTATTAGAGGATCAGCTTAATCTCAACAAAGCTTGATTTGGGATACATTGAGGCTAATCTAGACTTGCCTGTGAGTGGGGTATAGTGATACTTTTCTACAGCACATTCTTCACGAAGAAGTCTCAACTGAATGCTCAAGGTATTCAGCAAGTTTGCTCTTCTCTGATAGTTGAATTCCAACATAGCTGATCGTTCTGCAATATCCAGAGTTTCCATCCTGCTCTTAACCCTTCAGTAGCTACTATCCAAGACTTTTTTGTGAGCTCTCACCGTGTATATGCATAGCTTAATCTTCAAGTGTAACATTAACATTTCACATGTATATATATTATGTTATTACTTTATTGTATTATATATTATTATTTTTACTGTTATACAAGTACCTCTTTTTCTACTCTCCATTCTTCAAATTCCACATAACTCAGCAGGCCTGAATTTGATCACTGCTTCTCTCAGAGAAATTTTTGTTCCCCCAAGTACACGTGTTTGATGTGTACTTCCTTGCACCATAATTGATAAGTTTTCTTGAGATAGAAATACTCGGTGAATGTGGAACTTATCTCTTATTTTTTACTTTTCTCAAAAATCACAGAAACTTTGCATTGTCTACTGTCAAACTCATGAACAGAATTGCCTTAAAATATTTTGTCTATTTTTATAGTTGTTTAGAACAGAGAAATGAGTCTTATATATTATTTTGACATGCAATTCTTATATTTATGGTTGAAAATGGAAGTATTTATAATCTTTACAAATATAAATAATATCTCAAATATTTGCTGTATTTAAAAAAATACATCTTAGAAAAAATTTTATCAGCATATGTGAATGTTTCACTTTAACTTATTTGCATTATATTTCATTGAATATTATCAATGTATTTTATTTTAACAACACTATTAATGGATTTCTCATTATTTTATCTATTATAAAGAATGCCACAATAAAAATTCTTATACATAATGTTTGGCCTATTGGTATAACATACCATTGCATGACATGTATGTTATAGAATTAATAGATCAAAATAGAAATATTTAGATTTTGATAAATAATAACAAGACACCCTGATTATGCCATTCTATACCCCCATCAGTAGTATAGGAGAGATTTTATTTCCCATACCCTTTCCTAAACAAGTATTGTAAGAAAAAAAGAAAATGATGCACATGCATTTATGGTAAGGGAACTTTCCAGGGGTATCTTAAACTGATATTTTAAGTTTAATATTTATCTAGTTGCACCTTGCTATGTCAGAGGCATCAGAATTTAGTAAACAATTATTGAATTAATTTCAGTGAAATAAAAATTCTGACTTTAAAATGGTTAACAAAAATTAAGAGTTGCATATTGCTGACAAGAGGAGCTTTGGATGGAATTGCATGGAGGGATTGACAGGCCAACTCTCTAAGGTTTTATAAATGTAAACCCTAATCTACATTTAACCACTTTCTTCTTATTATTTACTTCTATTTATCCTAGTGGTCTGGAATCCCATGAAGCATGCTTTCACAACTGGTTGGAAGTGAGAGATTAGATGGATTAGATCAAACACTACTTCCCTTAGATTAAGCGAAGGAAATTGGGACATTTCCAAAATATACTCACTAGATTAGCCATACAGTTTGGGTTTGTTCTCGGTGGTGAATACAACATTCACTTTATAGACTCTTTTATACACTCTTAGCCTTCAAGAAATTAAGTAGAGAAATGAAAGAGAAGAGAAGAGAATATGTCAATAATTCTTGCAAGAAACTTTAACATACCCAGAGTCAATACACAAGATTATAATTTAGACATCCTTAATAAAAGATAAAGAAATTTTTGTGTATAATTACTTAAAATAAATATGAAAGATAAAAATTTATGAAAAGCACATGTATAAATATTATATCATTTGAACAAGTCCTCACTTAAAATAAACATCAAAAATATTATGGAGAGCACATGCATAAAATATATACATTAGTTGAACAAGCCACTTTTCTCTGGGTCTTTTAGTTCTTCAAATATAAATTCTTTCTTTTGTTGACAAATAAAGCTACAAAAGCGAGGCAGACTTTGAGCTGCACCTTAGGGATGAAGAGGATTTTCTAGTTAAACAAGGAAGAAAGAATATCCTGGTTAGGAAAACACATGATTCCAGCAGGCTCCTTTTACTTCCAAAGGCAGTTAGTCTTTCCTTCCACTGGGTTTGTGCTGTACTGTGTATGTATTTCTAATATCAAGGTTTGTTTGTTTGCATAGGTCTGCACCTTAAATGTCTAACCTGTGCCAGGTACAGGTCACTGAACACTTGAATAAGGAGAAGCCCTTTCATGGCAGAACTGTGTGTTCAGTAAGGCTGTCTCTATTATCTGTCACCATGCTAGGTAGCATGAGATCAATATCAAGTATTTAGGAAAAGATCAAGAGTTTACATTCTATCTATAGGGATTTTATTAAACACATGGCACAATTAATAGCACAGTCTGTGCCCTAAAATAAAATTTTTCCTCCAAAACTATAGACACAATAGTAATTAGAAGGGAATAATTGGTTTGGACACAGTTTTGTTGGAAAAGAACATTACCATGGTCCTTAAAGGATGGATGAAGTTTTTGTGATAAAATCTCCCAGAAAGATGATAAGAAATAAAGAAATATATGGGGCCAGGGATGTAGCTCAGTGTTTCCACTGCCTGCCTCACAAGTGCAAAGTCCCGAGTTCAATCCCCCATCCCCCCCCAAAAAAAAAGAAAAGAAAGAAAAGAAAAGAAATATATGGAACATGTAGGGGACAAGTGAGAGTTCAGGTTGTTCCATAAAGTAGACCATGTCAGGGAATAAGAGAATTAAGGCGGGGCAGACACAGTCCTTCCATAAAGTAAAAACCACAAGATTCAGGCAAAAGTGTACTTAATGAAACAAATAGATGAATCATTTAAAGTTCTGAGGAGGCTGTCATGACAATGATGTTTAAGAATGCCTGGTATCAATTTACTAGTAAAAACCAAAAGTTTCTGAGGGAGTTGATGTCAATGTTGAGTTTTATTCATTTGCAACAATTATTATGTGACTTACAACAGAGTGTCTAACATATTCTTAATAAAGTTTTGAGTTATTCTCATGCATATAATTTCCTCATCATCTGAACAAGAAATAAAGAGGCTATAGCAGTAATTTAGGCATTAAATGATGACAGAGCATATGACAGGTGCAGTATAAGTGGACAAATGGGAAATATCAATGCTACTTCAAAGGAAGAAATAACCAATTTTACTAACAGATGAAAAATAGTGAAGACTCTCAAAATGATGCTTATATTTTTGTTGTGAAAAAATATAACTCTATATGATACAAGGCCAGTTGGGAAGGATCTTGACTTGGGAGAGATGAAGTTTGGATAATGAAACTATAGAAATTGAAGGGAGAATTGACACAGTCAGGAAATAGTCAGGGACTACCATAGAAATGGGGACCAGAGAGAATCCTGGGATTTTTCCTGCTAATCATTTAAATCATGATTTATATTTTCTTCTAGGATAGTTGAGGACATAAAAATAATTTTTGTTAAGACTCATGACTCTTCACTTGGGCCTATAGATGCTCAGTAGGTGACTAAGTGCAGAACAAAGCTTGACTTTCATTTAATTTCCTTTGTTTCCATAAATCTTGGGTCAGTTCTCTTTTTAGCTCTGCATAAGCGAATGCCAATCATCTGGGGACTGTCTATGAGCTGGCCAGACAGGGTTGTTTAGCTCTGAATTTATTTATATGATCTCATCTCCCTTCAAAATTGAGTATACCAAGATAAGAGGTTTCCAGGGACATTCAGCTCTACTCAGAATTCTCCAGAAGTTATTTTAAACCTGTGATCACCTGGATCCCAGAAAACACAGAGCACCACATAAATGAGATCACCACTGACAGGGACAATCTTTTTCTGGGAACAAAAGCATTCCTCAGCCACAAAGATTCCAGAACTAAGACACCAAGACTGAGTGATGATCAGCCAGAGCCTATACCAGCAGCTAATCCTTTGAATCACCTTTGGGTGAACCCCTGTATCAGTATGTGCCCCCCAACTACCTAAGCTGAAGTTCTTTCTTATCTTCCCTCTAACTTTCCAATTAAAATGTCTTTATTCTGTACATGTGTGCCTTAGTTTTAATATTTCCATTTCTACTAAAGATTCATGCTATCCAGTGATGCAACCAGACAACCACATTGTTATAAGCACTTGGAAATTAGAAATACAGAAGAAAAGTCGAGATTGCAATTGAATGAGAATAGGAAAAAATAAGAAATAATATGGAGTTTGGAGGTAATAGTACCTTGACTTTTACATAAGTATCTAAGAATGTGAAAGCATGCCAGAGATAAAAATTAAATCCTACGAATACTGGGAACAGAACAAATATAACAAAAGCCCTCACTGGCAAATATTACTATTTATGTGGTTGCTCTACCACTGCAAAGGTTTAATGGCTTATGATGATTTGTGTGAGGTGTCTCAAAGCGAAAAGCAAGTCTGTTAATAAAGGTCAGCTGGACTTGCCTTCTGTGGATTTCTGCAGAATAACCCTTTATTGCAAGCAGGAAACTTAATGGCTGTCCTCATAAAGGTATCATGGGTTTTACCGTCCTTTTTATGAACCATAAAAAGAGGCATATACCTTTCCCTTTTGTTTGGGAAACATGTATTGTGTGGTATTTATACCTATATATATGGAAAGTGCCTGGAGATAGCTTATTTTGTGTGACAACAGGTACACACAATGAGTGGGCTGAAGTTCTAGAGACAAAATCTTGCCCCCCCTCACACTGTGTTTGCTAGTTTCCTTGGTTTCCTTAGCCACACCTGTGGAACCAATGTTTTGGGCACTTTGCAATGTTCCTTGGGGGTAGAAAATATTGATAGTTTTGTTTTCTTAAAAAAAATTAATAATTTCAGAAATTTTTATTTCCAATATGCCATAACATACCTTGTCTGTCCTTTCACACAAAAGTTACCACAAGCACCTCTTACACAACTTTTAACTGCAGAGAAAATGGAAATAAGCCTCTGCTTCAGAAAATAATAGCACTTTTATATACATAAACTAGAAAAAAAATTCAGAAATGTTTGCAGATGTTCATAGCCAACAAGAAGTAATGAAAGAAGCCTGGCTTTCAAATACTTCCGGGAGTGACCCAGAGTGGGAAATGCATTCGATATCATGATCCAGGCTTGTGGATGCATACCTATGCATCACACACAACAGCAGCAGCAACAACAACACAATTTGGAGAGACAGGGACATCCAGGACACATGCTGCCTGGGAAATGCACTTTCCTATTCTTTTTATTCTATCTCATCTTGTAAAAATAATAATGGTGTGACTTATGAAAATGACTTTAAATCTAGAGGCTAAAAACTATAAACCATTTATAGGCCTAGAGGAACATTTTTTCTAGACTTGGAAATAAGCTGTAATTTTTCATCCTGAAGGCACTTTATGAATTATTTGTATTCCCTCATCCCAAATTAGCCATCACAGGGCACAGATGCCTGGCTAGGGGCAGTTTCATTCTCATGCACATCGTCTTGCTTCCAGTCCCTGCAGCCCTCGCCTACTTGCTGCCTTGACTAACGAGCCACTGATTTTGCCTACCTGTCCCACACAAGCCTAATTACAGGGGGTTAAAGCATATTTCCAGAAAGACTTAACACTGAACGTTGGACCATTTTTGTCATTCCTTTAGATAGCTCCAGTGACTTAACAGACAGAAGAATGTAAGAAAGGACTACAGCAGTAGTGACCTTAGATTTTTTCCAGTAGGGAAATTCTAGGGGCAGCCATCAGTTGGATGTTGCCCAGGGAATTTGCTTCATCTACTTTTTTTTATTACGAGGTATTGAACTCGGGACCTTTCACTCACAAGGCAGGTGGTGGAACCACTGAGCTATATCCCCAGCTGCTTCATCTACCTTTGTCCAACCAGAGTACTGTAAATTCTGTTATTTATTTATTTCCCCCACATAAGACCTAGCTGGAAAATAAACTCTACCATCATTTTTTTCAGGATGCCATGATATAAGCCCTATCCCCAAAATAAGCCCCAGTTAAGATCAGCCAGATGAGTATGTTTAGTACACCCACTGAAATACATGATGGATATATTGAATTATAAAATAATAGTATTGAAATATTATTAATATAAATACATATATTATTGACATCAGTACTTAAATTAAATCATAATATAAATTACAAGTATTTGTAAATGTCCAAACAGCCAACTTCAGAAGAGAGATAAACACCTATGTAAACAGGTGAACTCAAGACTGACTGCCAAGTGATGTGTAAATCTAAATAACATTTGATTTAATGGAAACTCTGTGAAGCCTGCAGGAGGTTGTGACATGGGTGCAGAATTCAAGGGATGAAATCACTGACAGCTGTGTTGTCAGTGCCCTAGGAGCAGGCTACATGAATAGGAAGGGCTCATTTAAGGAGAGCTCTGGTGCTATTGTGCTATTGTGGGAACTGGGGCCAGTGGTTCTACAGGAAATGGAGCCATAAGAAATTCAGGCTGGAATTCGGGGTTTGGAGAGTTACAATGATGTTCCAAAAGATGATATGACTGAATTTGGAGAAATGTAGATTTTTGTACATGAATAAATACAGATTGTTAAACATGAAAAAAATATACCTCCTAAAAGTAAGCCCTGTGTCTTTGGAAGCAAAAATTAAAAGAGACCTACTTTTATTTTGGAGAAATATGGTATTTGTCTGAGGAGACCTGTTGTGTTGGGCCACACTATGGCTGAGACAGAAAACTAAGAAAATTCAGGATGAAGATAGTCTGAATTAGGCTACTTTAAAAATATATGCTTGCAAAGAATATGCCATAAAATGGAAATCTTTAGGGGGGGTCTCTTTCTGTAATTATGCAAAAATGATATGAAAGTATTTGATTTCAAGGTTTTACGTGAAGATGAAGAGAACAAGCATGACAATTTCATTATTAAGGATTTTCCTGAGAGAATAAAAAATGTGTGCCTCCACAAAATCTTGCACACTATTGTTCATAGAAGCATTGTTTGTAATAGCCACTGAATGAATGGAAAAAATGTCTATCAGATAGTGAACACATAGACCTACCTGTGGTACGTCCATACAATGGAATATCCTTCTGCCATAAACAATGACTGAGGGCTCTGTCCTACACAGTGGATGAACCCCCTAAACCTTGAAAAACAACTAGATGAAAAAGGCCACATCATATAGATCTCAAATATCTCAAATGTTCAAATAGACAAATCGATAGAGACAGGAAATATATTAATGGCTTCCAGGAGACTGTGAAAGGAAGATATTGGGATTTACTGCTAATAGATACAGCTCTTCTTTTGAAGGTTTATGATGGAAAACTTCTAGAATTAGATAATGGTAGTGATCACACTCTGCAGCAAATACAGTAAAACTTAGTGAAGTCTATACTAATAGTAATTTTGAATATATTTAAACTTTGATAAATTTGTGTATTCAATAAAAATACTATCAGCAGCAACAGTAAAGAGAGGTGAATTCTAGTTTATATAATTTCTGCATTATCACAGTGGTTGTTATATGAATAAATATCTCTACGCATTTTAAAATGAGGTACTTTATGTAGATTAAATTTATAAAAGGATGTGTTTTTGCTATTTAATTTGCCAAGTTTTTACTGATTCTTTGCCAATCTCTTACAACTTTTTCTACTGAAAAGATAAAACTTTACTCTTAGATATAGCTAATTTACTGTAAGCAGTGTACTTACAGACGTGTGTAAGAACATTTTCACTACTTGGTATGCACTTAAAAAGTAATCTGTACTTGCCACATTGTAGTTCAATCAGTATTTCCAATTATTTATTGAACATGTGGTGCTTGCATGGTACTGTCCTTAGGGATCAAGAAAAGGAGAGGTCTTAATTTATCCCTTTCCCAGGGAAAACCTTAGTTCCAGGTTCTTGTTAAAGAGGTAACTTAAGAAACATTTGGTTTATGTAAAACAAAGCATTTCTGAGGTTGATTTACCCAGCAGCATGGGGCAGCCGGATGAAACCCTTGTATTTTGCATTTTGGGGCTTTCAGAGATGTCAGTGTTAAGCACAGAGAGGCTCTGTCAAGGAAAAAGCTCCTGCAGTTGAGTAATTAAATTTTAATCTAGCTGTTGTCTTTACGTCACTGTGAACCAGCCTTCCAGGATTTACCTGAGTGCCATTGTCACTCTGCTCATCCAGAGTCAGCTCGTCCAAGGCCCCGCTGTACACAGGCTCAGATGCGGACAGTGTTTTCTTGCCGTTGTCACCACCGATGCTTTCTGACTTCTAGAGAACCATGTTCTGTCTTGTCACATAACTCCTGGAACAATACACGGGCCACTGACCCTGTGCCTCAGTGTGTGATGGCTTCTGTCTTCATGTTTCCCAATCTCTAGAGCACATGAGCTTTACTTCATGGGAGTGAACTGAGCCCTCACCATACAGGGACAGGCCAGGTGCCGCGGGTGCCAGGGAGGAGTGCGACGGAGGTGCCAGGCTTGGTCATACAGTTTTCCTAGGGAGGCTTTGAGGATATTTGAGAGTGGAAGGCAGCAGCTTCCCCACCTTCAAACATAGGATTGTCAAAGCTTGGGTAGGTCATTTGTTGTTCATAGTAGTGAATCTCATTTTTTAAATTGAAGTTGATTAAATAAATAGGATGTTTGTTGCTCAAAATTCTCTACCCTGTTACTACTTTGCTGAAATTGACGCTGACAGTGATTAAGCGAGAGAAGCAGAAGGAAGACTGAGTGGCACAGACTTAGCAGTGAGGTACTCTGTGGAAGAGCTGCTTCCTGCACAGGCAGGAAGTGGTGCCTGGGAGGCAGGAAGTGGTGCCTGAAAGCCCAGGCTGACAGTGTCCACCTGTGCCTGGGTCACATTTCTAGGGCAGAGCAATGGTGGGCTTTACATAGCTTTCACTTCTGTTAGCAAATTAGACAGGTTTCATATGGAGAACAAGTTTGCCTTGATTTTGTTTAAAATGTTTTCTGCTCAGCACTCAGAAGATAAAATTGACATATTTTTACAATTTAAAGTGCTGAGATACTAAGAAAGATTAAGTCAGAAGAAAACAATCTGTGAAGCACTGCAGTATTTTCTGAAAGAAGGATCGGTGATTTTTCTTGGATTCTGGAATATTCCTTTGACTTCTTGGCACTAGGCAGCTTTTGGTAAAGTAGATTACTAAAAATAAAATTGGCTGTTCATAAAACCACAAATTCGTATTAGAAGTTGTCCACACTGCAGTACTAGGAAGATAGAAGTGACTATAGATATATTTATTTCAAGTGCAATGAGAGAAGCTGGAATTGAGGCAAATTCCAATCAAATTCAATGGAGCAAGTTAAATACACTGATTCAGGATAAAATATCATTTAGAGTATCTTGTGATTTCTCCAAAAGTGTGAAAATTTTGAAATAGTGTTCATCAGAGAAGTGAATTCAAATGTAGACATAAAAAGTGGCTTGTTTTTGGGTATAAGACGAGTGATGATTTTATCTCATGTAGTAGCTGTAGCAGAAAGCATTGAGTTTGGAAACCCCAAAGCTTGACGGTTCTCATTCCACATCAATTTACCACTTTCTCGGGTATGTGCTCATTTCATTTGGCTCAGTTAAACCAATGGCCCACACTCCACACCAACCCTGTAGAGGACATTGCTCCGGATACAGAAGGGGAGACACAGGTCATCCATGATGTCAAGCTATTTACTCCACAGACTCACATTCCCCACGGTTTGCTCCCTCACCCCACAAAGAAGAGTGTGATGTGTACATTGGTTGGAGAAAACTCACCATACCACACTTCCTCCTCTGGGAGACTGACCCCTTAATTAGAATAATGAAGGCCAGTGCAGCTGCAGGACAGGAAAATTAACACAGAATCCCCTGTACATCACTTCTATTAAGAGTCTAGTGTTAGTGACCTACAGAGTGTACTAAGAAAAGTTACCTTTGATCAACTGTTCAGTGGAAATGTTGGGAGTGTTCTATGAAACTCTTTCAGTGTGGCCAGGACAACTGAGGAACATAATTTAATTGTATTGGTTTTAAGTAATTTAGTGTTGCTAGTGATTACAATATTGGATTATATACCTCTAGATTACTGAGTATAAAACTTTAAAAATCTATTAATCAAAATTAAAATTTTATAATATTTTGTGCATAGAAAAAAAATGAAATACTTTAGGAGGTTTTGAAAGAGTCTGAAAAGAATTCAACTGATAATGATTTTTGAAAGTTCTATAATCTAAGAGTGCATTTTCATAATAGGACCATTTTGAAATCTCTATATTGGCTGTATCTCAATATAAGTACACCAGTCATATAATAATTGCTTCTCTGTTTCTCCCGTACATTTTCTGTCCTCTTCTAGGCCATCGGGGTATGATGCAGTGACTGGACTACTCTCAGAGATGTGACCATCTGGTGAATCCCTGGATTTAACTGTCTCATCTAGTCAGGCAAAAGAAATTATTAAACAACAGTAATTGAATATCAAAGGATTCTTCCTTCAAAAGTTTTGTTTTGTTTTTACATTTATTTTGTCTTTTAAAATATTTCTTCCTTATTTTCATAGCAGGAATTCAATTAAATATTGAATTGGGAGTAGTCCTGAGAAGGTAATAAAAACTGGTGGTTTTCTTTTTTTTTTTTTTAATAATGTTTGGCTTTTGATGTCTTCATGGAACTTTAGAATGATTCCCAACTTTTTAAACATTGGCTTATTTTCAACAGATAGCCACAGCTCCAGATGCCTGCCTCCCTAGACTTCTTGCATTTGTAGGCCTCTCTTTACTTCTTGCTCACAGAGCTTTTCTGTTTCCTGTACATAGAAGGCCTGGGAGGAGCACCATGCCCAGAAAGACACCAGAGCCTCCAATGCTCATAAAGAGCCAGTCTCATGGCAAAGGAGCTAGAGTTTATTAGAGCAAATTATCTGTCAATAACTTTGTGAGAGGAGCTGCAGGTTTTCTATATTCAATAAATGAATAAAAATTATTATCAAAAAAAGAGAAAAGAACCTACATCTTCCAGTGAAGAAATCCTCCAAGAACTTACTGATTTTTGGCACTGTTTTATTTACTTTGTGGTTTATATAAACAAAGTCAACTTAGCTTCAGAAATAATACTAACTCTTGCCTGGTTGAGTCACAATTTAAGCAAAGTAACCATGAATGAAAATTCTAGTTTGCTTTCCCCAGTCTTAGCTGGCTGAACCCTGATGCATCTTAGGGGAAATAGGTTTCAATGTCTTATAGACAAACTTAGAGATCCTCTGGTATGATTATAAAATAGACCCAAACAGTAATTCAATCAGATACTATTACTGACTGCAAAAACCATTTTCCACTTTCCTTCCAAGATGGAATGTTTATGATTCCATAAAGGACCTTGCAGGGGATGTACAACAAAAATGGAAAAGGTGTTTAGCTTGAGATTCTGAGTCTGGGTTTCCACTAATGAGCTTAACAGAAATAAAAGCACTTCTCAGTCCTTACTTGCCTGTAAGGACTGACGGTGAAATTGTAGGATGGTATATATTGTATCTTCTGTGATAGATGTTTGATTTTATTTATATAAGTCCTAACCTGGCCCTTGAGAATAGGTAAACACGAATTTCATGAAACAACAGTTATTAGCATTTCCCCCAACCCCTGGAAATCTTTTATGACAGCTGCTACATGTGACTAAGATTTGAGTAACTGGTTTCTTATTTTCCTATGAACTTAAGAAAAACTATTCTAGGTCAGCTGCAGAGTACAAATGGTGGATAATTTATGTGGTATTTCTAACTGTGAGATACAAGGACTGATATGGGGCAGTACTAGTCTTAAAGCAGTGTTTTGTCTAAATCCCTGAGCAGTCTGTTAAAAGTGTACTTGCTGTGAATTCAACTTAACCTTTTATATTACCCTGCACTTTGGCCTGAATATCTCTGTCTCCCCCAAATTCATATGTTGAAGTCCTATCTTTCAAGATGATAGTAGTAAGAGGTAAGACCTGTAAGAAGTTATTAGATCATGAGAGTGAAGCTCTATTGAATGGAATCAGTTCTCTTAAAAAAGAGTTCTGTTTGCCCTTTCTACTGTGTGAGGACTTGGCTAGAGGGCACTATCTATGAATAAGAAATCCGAGGTTTCATCAGGTAACACATCTGCTTGTGCCTTGCTCCAGGGTTTCCTAGCCTTCAGAATTGTGAAAAATAATTTTTTGTCATTCATAATCTACCCAATTGGAGGTGTTCTGTTGCACAAACAGAACAGACTCACACCTTAAATTTACTTTTTAAAGAGCATTTCACTTATAAAGGCTAATAATTTCATGTTTACTACTTATTGTCTTATTATTCATCACTCATGAATCATTCAACTATCCAGTTAGGAGGCAATTGCAATAATGAAAAAGATTATAGTTGCCTGATGTGACCTTGTGGCCACGGAGATGGAGAGGTGTATTGGATTTTCAACATATCAGTAGGCCAGATTTACAGTGTTGTTGGTGATTGTCTGTGGGGTATGAAGAAAAAGCTGATTTCAAGCTAACTTGTAGGTTTCTGACTTGAGTCAGTGAACTTGGAACAGTGCTTATTGAAATAGAAACAGGTTTGGGTGTTAGAGATGAGGAGTCTACCCTTGCACATACATTCCACGGATTATCTTTGTGACATCAGTGTGGGGAAGCCCAGTGGACCGGTCAATTCCCACCACTTTGATTAACCAGGGCACAGAACGAGAAGTGTTTAGCATCAGAATCCCAAGGTCCCACACAAATGAAAACAGTTTTTATGAAACCATGATTTTTCAACCTCATAATTCCCCAGCCTTTCACTGAAGAATGCCCTAGGGTAAGATATATAATATCGTCTAAGCCTGCCAGTCTTCCTTCTGATATGATTCAAAGTATGGATTATAGACTTTCTTACTTGCAGTGACAGAAAAGTCATCTGAGGGCCTAAGTTTCAGCTCAGGGAGTGATTCTGTTTCAGTTCAGTATCAGTCCAATTATCAACTATATCAAGACATAAAATTGCTTCATACTGAGTTACTGGTAATGATCAGTATAACCCACAAGCTCCTTGGCATTTCTGTCAAATATATAGTATGGTTTCTAAATTAAAATCTGCCAACCTAAGAAACATAGGTAAAAAAGATATAACAAGGTCTCAGTGGAAAGATAGTTTGTTATGAGATCGAGCCTTTCAGCCAGCTGGGCAGACTACATATGTTAAAAAAAACTCTCTCCCTCCTCCCTTCCAGTAAAGACAGAGTGTTTATAAAGCACTCTGGGATTTAAGGAGTACGGTATTGGTTCTAAAATAAATTTTGTTATAAATCATGAGCTTCACATTTTGTAATAGAACAAGGGAAGTAAGAGAATTAAGTGTTTTCTACTATTGGAAGTAAACATGGTTCATTTCCTACTTTCTCCTTTTCTGATTAACTCAAAATAGTCACACTCCTTTTTATATGATACTGTGTCTGGAAAAGGGTGTCATGACTCAGTTTTTCCTGGAAATCAAATTGTTTTGTTCCAGGACTGGGAAACCAAAGGTGCATAGGGCCAAAAATGCTTCCATCTACTGGTCAAATTCAAGAATACACTAATTGTTCTAAACAGTCCTGGAGGGTGCAAAGCAACTCATGCTTGGGCAGAGTTTGGTCATGAAGTTCAGATGCTCAAAACAGTGGCTCTTGCTGGTAGTGAAGGTAAATCCCAATCAATAAGCGAGCTATTGAGAGATGAGAGGTGGAGCAGGGAGTAAATTAGGAACCCAGATTTCCCCAGGTGCTGTTTGTTTATTCTCAGCGCGCCTTTGCCAGCCTTACAACAGACAGGTAATAGGTTGTGCTTATGTTGAAATATTCAGGCAAAGGATGCTGTGTGTCTGACTTAGTTGGCTGTGGAACTGAGTCATAAATCAGGAAGGTCAACTGCCTCTGTTTTCAGTGCACCCTAACTGGCTCACTAACTCCCTCATGATCACTCATTCTAATTCACTCCTGTGGGTAAAACTACTACATGACCGTCCCCTTTCCATCAGTCACAGGGAATTCATTTGCCATGGTGAGCCATTGCCAGGTGGGACAATGGAATTTATCCATTCCTCTGATGACTAAGATATGAAATACCAGCTTTCTTGGCTCAGAGGAAGGTGTTGTAAGCGACAGGCACTGTGGCCAAGTTCCCCCAGCACCGTTTGCTCCCTTTGACAGCTCCCTCGGCTGTGATCTGGCTGGATTAATTCACAGCTGCCCATTATCCCCTTATCAGGACAGAATCTACATTGTTAGCATTCCTTCTAACCTGCGGCCTCTGTTCATTTAATAGTCATCTGATGGGGACTGATATTAAGTGAAGAGGAATGTTCAAATCGTGATGGCTTTGGCAAGTGGGAGCTAAAATAAAATTTCACTTTAGGAAGAAAGTATTTGCTCACTGCTATGAGATTTATGTTAGTAGTATTGTGGAAATGGATGGAAAATGATTCCAGAGAAATATTCTAGCAAAAGGGACCCCAAAGAATGATCCTCTGTGTACTTCATCAATTTAGCCAAAAAAAATGAGAAGAAAACATCATGAAGGCAAAGAACAAGCATGATCAGAATAAAACTTCTCTAAGCCATGTTTTGACCTTTAGGCAAATATTCTTTACCTAGAGTCTCATTCTTATAATTAGCTGAACAACTTATTTGCATTTAACTAACTCAAGCAAGAGATATTTAGGGTTCTTAGAAGGCTCTAATTTCAAGGACCAGTGTTCTTAAAGGACATCCTCTTAACATAGGTTGCTTGAGTTTAGAGATTTTCCTGTAGAAACTCAGAGCAGGGTCTCTGAAGGAATTGTTAGAAAAGAATGAGTTCAGGCAGAAAATGTACCAGTCTGGCTGTGTGTAGCTGTGTGTCGCTATGTGATGAGAGCTGACTTTCTTCAAAATGCCATCTGGACTAAGAGGGTCTTTTTCTATTCAAGGCTTGCACCAGGATCACAGGGCAGTAAGATAAAAAACACAGAGGACCCATGAGATTCACTAAGAATCTTTAATAGGAGGCCAAACTGCGCACTGACTCAGAATGCATACATATAACATCACGCGGACAGCTGAGACATTCAATGGTTTATCTTCTGAGAGAGTGCATAGCTATGGAAAGGCTTAAGTTTTCATGCCTTTCATATGTTTCCAATTTAAAATGCATGTGAAATACACTGACCATAGTAATTACTTCTCAATTTGTAAAATCTAATCTGTGTAACTAAGAAACTGATGGTGTCCTTTCAGTGCCTTATGGAAAACAAGGTAGGAAAAGCAATGGGTTGGTCCTTTTTTTTTCCTAGTCTTTGAGAGCAGGTGGAAGTTGGGAAGTCCAGAACTGCCAAGGAGATGGAAATTCCCAGGAAGTGAGGAAAACTCTTGAGACTGAGCACCTGAGTACCTTCTGCGCTGCTTCACTGAGCACTGAGGACAGTGGTTGAGTCTGAGTCTTGAATATCACTTGAACTAGCGAAAGTTCTCACCATGAGATAGTAGCATAGGGAAGACACCATCCTCAGACATTACTCTGGATGGACCCCCTGAGAATCACCTTCCTTTTCTTTTCCTGTGTCTCTGCTCACCTGGCACCTTTCTGCATGCTATGTGAATTGCTCTTCCTTGCCTTATCTGGTTCATCCCTTTTGTCTTGTTAGTGCCACAAAATCTTTCTGATGAAGAGCTGCTCACCTGTTGAGAGAAATCCCCTTCGGCTTTGTGGAGCACAGTGAACCCGGCAGGAGCTTTGGGCTCGCTAATGAATCACACTCTGTCATGGATTTGGTTTGGGAGAAGTGGAGCACTTCCTGTCCCAGCTAACTGCAGACTGCAGCCTGTCCCTGAGGTGGTGTTCAACACTCAGTGTCTGGGGGAGCATGGGGCAGGGTAGATAGCACCTTCGGGTGAGTTTGAAGCTCCTCACTTACATATTTAAGAGCTGTTTAGAGGAAGCTCTTTCATGGCAGAGAAGTGGGGAAATTGTTCCACCTGGCTTGCCATTTGCCACTCCATAGGCCCCCTGTGTGCACTGAAAGTATTAAAGCAAGTAAAACAATCACAGCAGCATCTCAAGCATGCTAGGAGCTCTGCCATGCTACTATTTATTCCTTGCTGCTTGTGCTCTTTAGCTTCTGATTTTGGCTCCCAAGTCTACTCCTCCAAGTGCTACCTTTCTGGCTTCTGTGTGTCATTACTGCTGAGCTTTTGTCCTTCTTCAAATCTTCACATTTGAGCAATGATTCACAGGGATAAAAGGCTTACGCTAACCTCAGCCCAGGCCCCAGCAGATAGCCATCCTTCTAGCTCCGCCCCACCACACCCAGGTGCACAGCTCTCCCCCAGATTAAAACAAAACAAGCCAGCACTTTTTCCATGCCCTCTGTACTGGCCTCTTTCATTTGTCATTTAGTCCCCAAATAAAGCCTGTTCATTTATTTGTGGAATAGAGAGTTATCTTTAGGTAAACTTGTATCACCATGTTGACAAAATACCTGAAAAAAATCAACTTAAAAGAGGGAAGATTTATTTTGGCCCATGACTTCAATCCATGGTCATTTGGCTCCATTGGTATTGGTCCTGTGGTGAAGCAGAACACTACAGTGAGGAGGGGTTGGTGGGGCAAAGCCACTCACCTCAAAGCAGTCAGGGAGAGGAGAGAGAGGAAGACATCAGATACCATTCCTTCATGACCATGCATCCAGTGGCCAACTTCCTCCAACTGGGCTCCACCTCCTAGCCTAAGCTGTGAATTCATCAATAGATTTACCCACCATGAGGTCAGAGCCAGTATGATCCCATCACCTCCCGGAAGCTCTACCCGTGCATATTGCTGCCTTAGGGACCAAGCCTTCAGCACCTGAACTTTTGAGACCTAAAACATAGCACAAAGTTTTCTAAATATTGGAAAGCCCAGTCAGATAAAGCCTGTTGGAGGAGGAAAATAAAAACTGCTTCTCTTTCTTTTTAGTCTTCTAAGGTAGGGAAGGGAATTATAAATTCACATGAGAACAATTTGTTCTGTCATGTTATGGTTATGTTTCTCTCATTAGACGGCATGTTCCACAGAGACGGTGAACATGATTGTATTATTTTTTTTGCATTTAATATTCATTAAGTGAATAAATAAATAATATGAGTAGATATTTTACTACTTAGCCAAGAAAATTTATTGATTTTACTTGCTCATCCTCTCCCTTGGAACATATAAACTGACAATGATTTGTTGGTAAATATTTAATAACCAGCCTTCCAGTAGAGTGCTGGAAGCAGAGATTTGTAGCATTTGTCAATGCTGAAGGATTGAAGACCCTTCAGGCTCCCGATATGGATTTGCACAGAACATTACAGTGAACTCCAGGCCTTTGACTGGATCTTCTGGATCTCTAGCACAGAGACAGCCCTTTTGCACTTTTCCACACTTGACTCTGTGGGGTGGCCATTGTAAGCCAAGCTCATAAATTATATGTATGTATTCTTGCATTATATCTGTTTCTCTGGTAAGCACTGATGGGTACAGATTTTGGTACTGGTAGTGGCTCTATAGAAATAGGATTGTAAAGATGAAAATCTTTAATGGATTCAGTGGTTCCTGGAGTTGGCGCTCTCAGTTGATGAGACCTAAATTTGCCTTGATCTTTCCTTCTGATACTGTAGGGAATACTAATGATCCTTATTATGCAATTTAGATCCACTTGATTATCCTAATTCACTACTTGTTAGGTGTAAGGTATTTAGTGACTCCATGTATGAAACTTCTAAATATTGGTAGACTGGAAAATATAATGTTGCTGGCTGGTTGCTCTTAGCATCTCTGGAAAAACTACTGAAGGAAAAAAGTGAGTTCAAAACAGCCATGGGAAATCTGAAGTTTTCTAATTGTAAGGACCAATTAATAAAGGAAAATAAGAAGCTCAAAGATTCAAATTCACAGCACCAGACACACATAAAGAATTTGAATTTTCTAAGTATGATCTGAAAAACAACTCCTATCTTTTAGCCAGAGGGCTGAGATTGCAGAAATTCGAGTGCAGCCATTCATAAATCATTTGACAAAAATACAGCATAAGTTTAATAGTCAGCTGTGGTGGATATCTATAGCAAAGTTGAGGGCACTGACCAGAAAAGAATGGGATCCTGTAAACCATGATGAAGATGTTTAGGAGGATCCTGACAAGGCTGAGGTTGTTGATCTCCTAGACTCTAATGAGAGGAAGAGATTGGCCCACCTGGAGTGGAGAGACATCCCCACCCCACCCACTATGGCCTTGGCCTGTCCTGTTATGTTTGATGACACCAAACCTGTGTTGGCTAAGCATGATAATGCTGACCTCCCTCAGGACCCACCCTCACCACCCACTGTGCTTCAGGGCTTACAACCAGTCTCAAATCAAAGAATGGTCCTAAGGGTAAGGTGCATAGTGTGACGTATGATGAGGTTCGCCATTCTCCCAAAAAATTTATGGAGCTTTTTAAACTCTTACAAGCAGATGTCTGGGGTTATGTGTGAGTCTATGAGGGTTATAAGATGTATTTGGTAAGATTTAAAAAATGTTCTGCAAATAAGAAATAATAAGAGACCAGTGGTCTAGGAAGGTTTCAAAGGACCCCTGATTCTGGGAAATACCAGGAAAGTATCAAAAAGTCAAAATTGACAAGAAATTTTGAGCCATGTTGAATGATGAAAAGTCCAAACTGATATGCTATTGATAAAAGAGGACACCCTATCAATCATAGCACTATCCAGGACTTAAACTGTTTCTAAGACCTTTAAAATTCTGAATCTGATTTTGACAAAGATAGCAAAGCAATAAATCAACAGAAAGTAAAGAAGCACCACCAGACCAATAAAAGAAGCAAATTGAAAAACTGTGATGGGAAGGGGAGGAAGGGATTGGAGGGGGGGGAAGAGAGAGAGAGAGAGAGAGAGAGAGAGAGAGAGAGAGAGAGAG
>NW_022900929.1:37130024-37159348 GCF_012274545.1 Fukomys damarensis | reverse complement strand
AGGGGGAGGAGGAGTGGAGGGGGGGGAAGAGAGAGAGAGAGAGAGAGAGAGAGAGAGAGAGAGAGAGAGTAAAGAAACCAAGAAAATGAATCAAAAGAATCCTGGAAAAAATGATTTAGATAACTCTGAAAGAATTCAGAAAATGAAAAACTCATGTAAATCTAAGAAGATAGACTCAGAAATAAATCTCAAGAAGGACAGAAAGAACTTACATCAAAAAGTACCAAAGAGAAAGAAAAGAAAAAAAAAAGCCATTATTGAACATAATGACTATTTTCCCAAAGGAAAACTGAAGACAGTAGACTGAAGCACCTCTAAAATTGTGAAATCTCCCAAAAGCAATTATTCCAAGACAAAAAGAGAAAAGCAATCAGTTAATTGGAAAGAGTTAGGGATACTAAGGGGTTAGAATAATTAATTTTTATACTGGTCTTTTATTTACATAGAATGTTGGGAATGGTGAAACATAGAGATGTGAAAGGAAAAGTAGACACTGATTTTTTTGTTTTTTTGGTGCTAGAATACATACAGTTTTGAGTCAATAATTTCTTTTTGTGGGAAGTTGAGAATTATAATCTCTAACTAGATAAAGTAGTACATGATAAGAAGAGATGTCTCTGAAGAAAGTAGAGTTGAATATTCATTAATTTATTCAGCTATCATGTGCAGATAGAATACGAGTAAGGCATGTCCTCCAACTCAGGGCTATAGCTAGGTTATAGAATGCTTTGTGTAAGTTAGAAAAAAGGTGTATCTTCTAAACACAGAGCTTCATAGGGTTCATAATTTGGTTAGGAGCTAACACTTTTGAATGAGATGGCAGATGTTCTCCCCCTAAACAGACACAGCTCTACAGAGTGCATGGTTTAAATAGTAGAGGGAGGCCCTTTCTAGATGTTGTTGTATAACACCTTGCTAAACTCTCTGTAGTGGCCCTGGTCTAATGAACTGTTCAATAGAAACACATGATTTTGAATTGTCTAGTAGCCATATGTTAAAAAGTTAAAAGAACTAGGTAAAATTAATTTTAATAAAATATCTCAAAAATAAAAAAATTTTAAAGTAAAAATTTATTTCAATATGTAATCAATAATAAAAATTAATGACACCTTACTTTCATACCAATCTATTTACCATATTAGAGTACATCTGAAGTGAAAGAAACTCAGAACCACAACACAAAATATAATAATAATTCATATTAGAGGAATATGAAATTCAGAAGGGGTCACAGAGGATGTGGTAATTAAGAAAGCAATGTTTTTGTTTGGGTTTGGACAAAATTAAATTTGTGGACCAAAGCATTCTACATGGAAAGACTTTGTTGAGCAAGGTTGTGATTGGGTATGTTCAGAAGATAATCCCACTGGATCGGATAATAAAGTCTTAAATAGGTGAATGGGCAATAGAGAGAGATATTTGTAACTAGGTTAAAAAACACTTGGCTGTAGTTTGTGTTTACATGTTAACTAAGTTTATTAAAATTTTACATTACCTCTGGCAGCAGGAAATTTTGAATGTTTGATAATGTAATTAAAAATAGTCCAGATGAGCCAAACAGATTGGCTGTGATTCTAGGGCCCAAGGAGGTTTTCAAAAATTGCAGAGAGAGAGAATTCTAAACATAACATTGGGAAAGTAGAAAGTATCAAGCAGTGGGCACAATTCTAGATATTCAAGGACTAGAAAATTAGACATGGGATCCCATTTCATTTGTTGTGGAACTATGTAGCAACCTTCATGGGATCCATCCAGAGAAAAGGGATAAGAGTCTAGTTACTGAAATTGGAGAGTAAGTTTGGACTGGCCCTAGCAGCAGGGGTGATTTTACATTGATTTGTGAGGTAAGTTGGTCTAATATCTTTGAAATTCCTCTTAATTTAGGACTGGGTTATTGTAATGTGTGTTGAATCCTTTGGAGTGATTTTATAGAATCTTATGTATCTTCTTATGAATCTTAGGTATCTTTATTTTATAGAATCTTACATATTTTTCCCATTTAATTTTCTCAATAATTTTGAGAAATGAAAGTGATTTCATTTCTGTGATACAAGGACACATAGAGCTAGTACAATAATTCATGTCTTCTGAATCTTTCTACCCTGCCATGATTTATATCAGTGCCTCAGACTACAAAGGCATTATTTATTAGTAGGTATTAAGTGACTCCATATATAGCACTCTTTTCATCAGTCATTTCACTGAATACTGTGTGCAGGACATTTTTAAGTGTTATAAGATAAAAGTAATATGAGCAGGTGCAGCTTTATACTTCTCATTATAAAGTCTTCATGCCAGCATTTGCACTCCTGAGGATTTATTTTAAATAAATGATAGGGCATGAACAGAGTGGGAATGTCTTCCAGGATGGAGGTTATGCATGGGCTCAGCAACATGAACTCTCACTGACCAAGGCTGATCTAGCTACAGCCACTGCTGAGTGCCCAACAGGCCAGCCACACAGATCAACACTGAGTCCCTAATATGGCATTATTTCCTAAGATGATCAACCTGCAGTCTGGTGGCAGGTGGATTATGTTGGACAAATTCCACCAAGAAAAGGACAATGCTTTGTCCTTACTGGCTACACTTATTTTGAATATGCATGTAATGCTTCTGTCAAAAGTACTACCAGTGGACTTACAGAATACCTTACCCACTGTCATGGAATTCCACACAGCATTGCCTCTGACCAAGGACCACATTTTGCAGCCAAAGAAATGAGACAATGCTCATGGACTTCACTGATCTTACCAACTTCCTCACCATCCAGGAGCAGCTGGATTGACGGAAAGGGGGAATGGCCATTTGAAAACACAAGTACAGTGCCAGTTAAGAGGCAGTAGCTTGTAGGGTTAGGGCAAGGATCTTTAAAAGGCTGTATATGCTTTGGATCAGTATCCTTTACATGACACTGTGTCTTCCATAGTCAACATTCATAGGTCCAGGAATCATGGGACGGAAGTGGGAAAGGTACCACTGACAATTATCCCTGGTAATCCACTAGCAAAACTTTTGCTTCCCATTGCCACTACTTTGTGCTCTATTGGCCTAAAAGGCTTAGTTTCAGAATGGGAAGACTTGTACCAGGAAGCACAGAAAAACTCTGTTGAACTGGAGGACAAGCCTTGACCTTAGTCATCTTGGTCTCCTCACGCCTGTAATAAACGAGCTAAAATGGGAGTTGTGGTGTTGGCAGGAGTTATTGACCCAGACTATCCAGGGAGATATCTAGTGGAGGGAAAAGAAGAATATACTTAAAGTTCAGGAGATGCCTTAGGGTGCCTTCTAGTATCAACATGCCTGTTATAAAGGTCACTGGGAAACTACAACAACCAAATCGAGGCAGGATGACAAATGGCCCAGGCCCTTCAGGAATGAAGGTACGGGTCTCCTCACCCAGGAAAGAACCAAGCCTTGCGGAGGTGCTTCATGAAGGGCAAGGAAATACAAAATGGGTAACAGAAGATGGTAGTTCTAAATACCAGCTATGACCTTGTGATTGGCTACAGAAGTGAGGATTAGAACTGTAGTAATTTTCTCCTAACATGTTTCCTATGTACTATAATGACGATAGACTTAATATTGGGTCATAAGTATTATTAAACGTATGCCATAGTGCTCAAGCTATGAAATGTTAGGAGTGTCACCTAAAGACAATTTGCCTTCTATTCTGGGGAAAGAATTAGTGCATTTCCATTTGTATGCAAGACAGTTGTAACATGTTAGGTGTAATTATGAAGTTGTCTTTGTATCTGGAGACCGGTATAAGGAAATGTGTCTGGTTGTCAAGTTGACAAGGGAGAGACTGTGGTAGTTGATTGTGGCATCTTGAGTAAGAAACACCCAACTAAATTAGATCAGCATAATTCCTAGTGTGGCTAAAGGGATTTACTGAAGACAGATAATCTACCCTGGCTATGAGTGACACCAACTAATAGGCTTGTCACTTGAATGGAATAAAAAGGAAATGAAGATGAGAGACTCGCCCCTGTTTCTTTGGAGGAGCTCTAGTCTTCACCTTTACCTTGGATGTCATCTGCTGGTCTCGAGTGCAGACTGTTCAGCCTCCCAGCGCAGCAGACTCTTCATCCTTCAGCACAGATCCTCAGCCTTCCATCATAAACCCTTTAGCCTCTTGATAAGACTTGCGTGGGACACACGGTGAGCTCCAGGCCTTCAACTGGATCCTTTGGATTTCTAACACATAGACTGCTTTTATGCACACTCAACTCTCCAGGCAGCCACTGTAAACCAATCTTATAAATTCTTATATAATTGCATATCTTGCATTAAATCTGATTCTCTAATAAAGATTAACTGATACACTAAGTATGTAGAAGCAAGTTAACGTAGCAGTCATGACACTGCTATTCAAAGAAAGACTTGACTCCAAAGTCAATCCTTAGCAGATTACCAAGGTACTTTTATTTAGAGTGTTTCTCACCAGTCCTAGAAATCATGATAATGGCTAATTACTGGAGGCTGATTAGTCCCCCAATCTGCCTAGAGCAGGGAATGGCAAAAAATAAAGAAAGACAAAGAGACACACTTTCGAAGTACACAGGAGGTGTGGGGAGGGGCTAGGAGGTCAACGCCAGAATGGGCACTCCTAGCTCACACACAATAATTGGGGAGAGTATTGGATGACTCAGAGGGGGACAGTGATCTTATGTTGATGAGGAAGGTGAGCTGGGCAAATCATTCTTACAATAATAGGAGGGAAGAGATAGCAGGTTAGTAAGGAGTTTGTCCTTTCCCCCAGGCTAAACCTTTCTTTTATTACTACTGGGCGGTCAAGGAACCAGGACGTCATCAGTTGATTTAATCTTGCCATTGAGCATCACAGCATCATGGGACCATTGAGATATCAACTGTGACCCAGAGGCGCATGGAATTAAATTTGCACATACCGTAGCTAGCTTGCCTGGCAAGACACTAGGCCTCAGATGAACCCTACCCACAATTTAATTATGAAATAATTTTTCCTCCTGAATTACATAGAATGGCTCTCAATAACTAATGGTGACCAACACACATACATAAACAATGTGGCTTGTATTGAATACATGCTTTGCCTCTTGCAATCTGAAATGTTGGTACTTGCTAGGCAGAAGGTACATGGTTAGGACCCCAAAGAAAATCCCAAGCACTGAGTTTGTCATAAGTTTTCCTGATGCATACATTCCATATGTGCTGTCACAATTCATTGGCGAAAGAATTAAATGTGTCGTGACTCCATTGGAAGAATTCTTGGAAGCCTGAGCCTGGTTTCCTATGGACTTTGTCCCATGTATCTGCTCCCTTTGCTGATTCTGTTTCATATTATTTCACTGTAAGGAATCACCTTTGAGTATAAGTGTTTATTCTTTGAATCCTCTTGATAAATTAGAGTCTGGGTGTGGCCTTGGAAATTCCCAATTCAATAGGTAGATAAATGAGTTGATCTATACTAGGTGCAACTGAAGCCATCCCAACATACAGTATTAAACAATGCCCACCTGAAGTCTGTTCTCTCTGCTCACCTAATATATTGCATACGTTTTTATTAGAGCACTTAATACATTATAGTGCAAGCCCAGCTCCCCTGAGCAATGCCCATTTTTGCTTCCACTCCAGGGCAATGAGATCCCCGAAGGAAGGTGTCATTATTCTTCTCTGTGGTGATAAATATAGTGTTCAGCACATAGGAGGGGATCAGGGTCATTAAATAGCTTGAACTTCATTGGGCTAGGAAAAATTGGGGTCAGGAGAGGGATGGATTGTAGAACAAAAAATAAAAAATAACACAGACAAAAGGCTAATTTTAAAGCTTTTCTGATAGAAGAGACAGAAACGGATACCCTGCCCCACTTACTTTTGTTTTCACAGTATTTCAATGACTGCATTAAGGGTCAGCCTGTGTGCTCTTAACTCACTGTACTCCCAATGTCCCTCATGCCATGGATCTCTGAAGGGACTACAGTGTGCTTGTTCCTTGGAGCCTTGCTTTCCACCCTCAGGTGGCTGGCCAACTGTCCTAATTCACACCTGACCCAAGGCAGCAGAGCAGACAGGTTAAGGTAGAAACACTGCTAGTTAAAGGTCACGGAGGAATGGTTTTCTTCAGGAGATGATCTCAAAGGATCAATGAAAAGGACATGGAATCTGCAATTCCAGGGAACTTAAAGGCATTCTTTCTCATTTTAGATAGTTAAATATGCTATCATGGTTTGTGTTTAGATATCCCCCTAAAACCTCAAGTGATTTTTTCTAGAGGTGGCTGAATCTAGAGTGTGGGATTGATTCATGGTGCAATGCTAGGCCTGAGGGCACTAGGATTAAGGGTGTGAGTGCAACCTTTCCTAAGTAATCTGAATAAGATAACAGGGGCAGAAAGATGCTGCTAAGGTCTTTTATTGCTTTTGCTACCTTTTGGCCACCATGAACTGTTTCTCCTCTCCAAGGCCTGTCCATCACACACCCTACCTTGGGGCCAGCTGATTATGGACTGAAAACTGTAGGAACTGTGAGCCAAATAAACCTCTTCCCTTTTGACTTTGGGTGTCAGGTATTTTGTCTCAGCAATGAGAGAAAAGTAACTAAGACCTATGCTTAATATTTAGGAGCTTGAAAGAATGCAGGTCAACTAAACATGCCAGATGATTGCAGCAATTTGAAATCATGTCTGCTCTTTTGGTTTTCCCCTTAACTTGTGTGCAGAAATGCTGGAAGTTTGTTCACGTCTGGTAAGTATAGTTAATAGCAAAAAATAAAGACATGAAGCCCCCCCTTGAGAGGTGATTAACATAAATAGCATAAAAACAATATTGACTCATTGCATTTTTCCTTTCCTAATGATAAACAGCTACTTCTGCTTCTCACTCTGGGTGGACATAATATAAGCATAGATGAATTTAGTGGGAGAAAGTTACATGATTTTTATTATCTGGCCCAAGTTTACAGCAATGTCTGAGAAGATTGCCAGGAAATCTCTGTAAACTAATTTCCATATATACTATATTTATGTTGGGCATAAATATACTGTTTATTGATATATTAACATGTTTAATTAAATATGCTGTCCCTAAGATTACAATGGGAATAGACAACTATCTCTCAATAATATATATGCCAGACCTTGTGCATATGGTTAGCCAAGCAGACTTGGTCCTAGCCCTGTGTAGTTTACAGTATTGTGTGGGAGAGAAGTAAACAAACAAATGCAACAACATGTACATTCTTAACCATAAATTGTGATGTTGAGTGAAGTCAGAAAGTGCTAGGAGAGAGAATTTATATGGGGTGATGAGCAAAGGACTTTCTGAAAATACATTTCATTTGCATTCTGAATGATAAGTCGGTTTGTGTCTTAGTCACTGGGATAAAATACCAAACACCCACTACTTAAAGGAGAAGTTTATTTTGGTTCATAGTTTCAGTTCATGATTGGCTGGCTCCAAGGCAGAAACAGGATGGCAGAAAGGCATGGCTGAGGAAAAGAAGCTCAGCTCATGACAGCTAGGACACAGGCAGAAGGGGGATCCATGGACAAGAATACATCTCCAGATTGTGCCTATAATGCCTCACTTCCAACAAGAATCCACTTCCTAACATCATATTTAGCTAATGAACTCATCAATGGATGAATCCACTAATGAGTAAAGAGTTCCCCCAAGGTCTGATCACCCTCCAAACATAAGAGACATTTGTGGGACATTTTAGATCTAAACCATGCCAGTTGGTAATATTATGGATCTATTTGTGGGGATGAAAGGAAGGGGGTAGATTAAGGGAGAGTGAACACTTATTTGTGTAGGTATGAGACCAGAAAAATCTTGCAGGACTCAGGATCTCAACTACTATCACTATGGCTGGGGCTTGGTGAAAAAGGGAAGAGGTGAAAATGATACCTACTCTAGCATCCAGTAGAGTCTCATGGATACAATTTTTTTTTTAATTTTTGGAAAAAAAAGGTCGTTCTACAAGAAAATTTTCAGAAAATTAATTTATGCCCTAATATATCTGCCAGGATCTAGAAATCCCTGGGGTGAGGGAACACAACCACCTGGGAGAGACATACACTGGTGTTAAGATTGTGAACTTTATCCGATGGGAATAAATTACTGCCAGCAAATCATGAATTTGGATGACCATAAATCAATGGAGATTAACTGGGACAACCTGGTTGGTGTTTGTAGCAGGAGTTGGAGGGTTTAGTTAAGAACTGGAAAGATCTTAACACACTGCCATGCTTCATCAATAACTGTGCCCCTCTGCTTAAATCCAAAGAAAATGGGGTTGATGGTGTAGAAAAGATTGTGCAATATGAGTACAAGTGTGGACCTACATCACAAACATTTCTTTGTCATTTGAATTTTAAACCTAGAAAGATTAAGTGCAACTCATTATTGGTGCATCCAGGGCATCTTGAATTCAGAGAGTATTTCAGCTGCGCATAAAATGAAGAATGGGTAGATTACAAAGGAAACAAGTAGATTTCCATAACTCAGGTACAGAAGGAATTTACTTCAAGATAAGTTCATGTTCTGAACTTATTTCCAGCCACTAGAGATTGGAGGTCAAGAATATATAATCAAGAAAAACAACTCATTAAATAAGGTCTTTGCCTTTTGGGCACAATTTTATCCTTCTGGAGTCTCATTTGAATGAATTGACTCAAGGTAAATTTGAAACATATGGATTACAATCCCCAGATGTGATTGAGGTTTTCACAAACCAAAAGAACACTGAAAGGTATTTGGAATGTTTTCATAATGCAACAAGCACCAGGTTGGGCCATCTCGAAGAATGAAGTCATGACCCTGTGAACATTATGATATTCCTGATGTTTTTATGTTTAAGAAAATAAGTCCTGTCATCACTGCTTATAATGTATATGTATTTCAGTATAAGATTAAAGATGCAGATGTGAAAATGGTAGAAATGTTTCCAATAAAGGTAATAACTTTCTAATTTGGAATAATCTAAGATTCTGTGGGAGAGGGCATATCCGTAAGTCAGTTAGCACGTCCCACCTGACAAGATTCTCAGTAGCAAAATTAGCATTTATTTAAGTAGTTTAGGTACAAAAGAACATTCTTAAATGAAATTAGGAGGCACGCTAGTTTCCTTGGAGAGACAGAGAGTCCAAGTGGAAGCTATATGGCTAGGAACTGTGCCCAAACCTCACTCTCCAAACTGCCCTAGGAAAACACATCTGCTGCTGAGCTCAGCCCACTCCTTCCTGATTGCTATGAAGATGCCAGTGGCTGAATAACACAAGTCTTTTCATGCTTTGAATTAAAAAGTAGGGGCCTTTTCTGTCTCACTCAGTGAAAGATAGATTCTGCATGCTCTATTTACAAACTGAAGATTTTCATTGAAGAATTGGTTTGGCAGAACCCAAGATAGATGCCTTGCCCAATCTAAAAAGGAGTCTAGGGGTGAGAGTTCTGGCTCTTGCCTTGAAGAAAAGTGATGCACTAGGTTGGAATTTTTGTATTTACATAAAGGCTCTTTCTAATGTGGCCACTACAAGGAGAATATTCTCTATAATTCAAATTTGGTAATACCTTGGATAGACTACATTTCACAACCTTATTTTGCTATGGAATTTATTACATTTTTTTCATGACTAAAATATTAACCATATTAGAGATTCTCATTTAGCAATCCAACAAATTTCCTCCCTCAAACTAAAGTGAAAATCAAAAAACAAGCATCTTTAAAACTGGAGGTGGGACAAGGTTAAGTATGCATGAAACGCCATCACACACTTGATGCATACTTGAGGCTTTCTACCCAGGGTTTATTGGTATCTCTCTCTCGCTCTCTCTCTCTCTCACCTTTTTCCTTTTTAAAAAATAATTTTGTATTCTGTTCCCTCACTTACAAAAAAAATTGCAAAGCAGTTTCATAAAGATATCTATGTATCTTTCACCTGGATTCATCAATTTCTTTTGCTTGGAGAGTGTATGTCAGGCCAGGTGGGGTTGCGCACACCTGTAATCCCAGCACTAGGGAGGCTGAGGCAGGAGGATCACTGTGAGTTCAAGACCAGCCTGGACTACATAGTGAGTTAAAACAGTGTAAACAAAAAAAGACCCCGTGTAAAAAAAAAAAAAAAAAAAAAAAAAAGATTGTAGGCCAGCTGTCTGCAGACTGTTTCTCATTTTGAATTTTTATGTTCATTTCCTCACCATTATATTTAAATTAAACATTTTGCAGAAAATGCTACAAAGATGATGTATTCCCGGTGATTTCTGAAGTAAGTCATCTGATTATAGTTTGTCTCTCTACTAGTATTATTAAACTATTTGGTTAATTTAATTGATAGATTCCAGATTTCTTGTACAAAGTTATCTTTCCTCTCTGTAATGATAAGTGATAGTCTGAGACTGTCTGGATTTTCTGCTCCCTGACAACCTTTTAACCAATGATTTTAGCATGTATTCATGAGCTTTTTAAAATCAATTTTGACTATGATAATTGCACAATAAAGATTTTTGAAAATTCTATCACATGAGCCACATTATTAGTTGGCTTTTTTCTATAAATAAGGGCTTCCTTTAAAATTCCTTACATTCATTCATTTATATATGCTTTTATTTATAGTATAAGTATCAACTCACAAATTCATTTTCATATTTAATATAATACAATACTGATAGTTTTCATTTTGATTATCAAAATAATTGAGCCAGAAAGAAATGAGGTGACCCCACCATTCCATACAGGTTTATTTCTAAGCCTGAGAGGGACCTCTCTGTGTGAGCAGAAAAGAGAAGGTGTCTTACAGGATAAGAGTTTTTTTAATAGCTTTCTTTCGTGGGCTATTGAAGGGGTGGATTAGAGGCGTGTCCTCTGTCTTTAAATTCTATTTCTCTAATTGTTTTTGTTTACAGTAAAAACACATTGCCATTCATCCCCATCAAAAGACTCCCTTTTGCTTCAAACACAACTATTCCACCATTCATGCCACTTTTTGAAACAGATCTGAACATATTCTTTTGTGAGGATATAGTGAATGCAATTGCTGCGTGCCATCCAGGGGAAAGATAGGCTTGTAAAAACATACCTGAAGGTTCATATCCACCTTATTTACCAGGCCTGGGACTATAAGATGTCTGACTCTTCGACAAAGTCAAAATGACCACAAAAAAGTAAACCTTTTGAATCTATTCAGGCTATGCTAGCACAACTAAAGACTGCCAGCAAGTTGATTTTAATTGAAAAATATGTTTCTGAAAGATAAGTTAATATGAAGTAAATAATTCAATTGTTGTTTCTTCTTATCCTAGCTCATAATACATCCTATGCTTTAGCTAAAATGAATGTTTTTGTTTGTTTGTTTGTACCAGGGATGAACTCGGGACTTTGTGCTTGTGTGGCAGGCGGTGGAACCACTAAGCTCAATCTCCAGCCCGAATGTTTTCCTTTTTATTCACACTTTTTTACTTTCTCTGAGTTTATTCTGCTTTTTCTGTCTGGGCTGACACAATTTAATTTTATCTATTTCTTCACTATCTAGGAAGCTTCCTTGGCATGGGTTAATGAACACAACTCTCTGTGCTGGCACTCATCTCCTCCAGAGAACTCTGGGATAGCTGTTTAGTCCTCTGTCCCTCTACCTCCCTATTTTATTTTCCATATGTTAGTTGGCTTTTCATTGCTATGACAAAATCCCTGAGATAAACATCATAAAAGAAGAAGGCTTTATTCTAACTCATAGTCTCAGAGGTGTCAGTCAATGATTGGCCGGTTCCACTGCTGGGGGCCCCATAGAACATCATGGCAGACAGGCTAAAGAAAACTCACCTCATAGCAGTGTGGAAGCAGAAAGGGAAAGAATGAGAGGAGAAGGAACTGGGAACTGGATATAGTCCTCAGATTCACGCCCCCATTTTTTTCACCTTCCAATAATGCCATCGATTTTTTAGCTCATCACTAGGCTAAACCACTGATGAAATTAGAAGTGTTGTGATTTAATCACTTTTCAAAAGCCCAACAGCAACCAAGCCCTCAACACAATGAGACTTTGTGGGGAACATTTTGTATCCTACTCACAATAGTCTGCTGTCCCTTGAATGTTTCCACTTTTCCTCATCCATGTGCATCTTTTCATGATAGTTCTTTGCCTGATTACTCTTCTCCCACATTTACCTGCTGAAATCGTAGTCCTCCTAAGACCCACTTCAAATACCACTTGCTTCTCATCCAGCAAAGTCTAATGCCTCCCTAGTGATAACTCATTGTGAACTTCATTGAATACCCCTATAATCCCCTCTGCATCAACTGTTTATACCTTCACGTTATAATTACCTATTATATTATTTGGAATTGGGTTTGCCAAAGAGGAACCATAATTTAACATTTTCACCTTTATTGTTCTCTCATATATAAGTAGGCAACACAGAAATGAGTATAGTAGCTTCTCAGACACCACAGAGATTCAGAATTTTTCTGTCATTACCTCTCATTTTTATATATGATCATGAACTATAAAATAGCAGCTAAATTTATAATCATTATACATTAATTTTAGACAGAAGAATTAAGAAAAATAAGGCATAATAAAAGAATATAATTTAAAAATATATTTTGTAGAACTATTTCACATATGCAAGGAAATGCACACATTTTAAATTTATAGCTATGAGCTTTGACAATTACTGTAAAAAAACATAATAATCAAGATGTGGAAAATTTTCATCAACCCAGAAAATTCCTTTTAGCTCCTTTGCAACAGCTCACATTAACAGATCAAATAAGGAAAGAAAACATAAGATAATCTTAAAATATATTGAAATATTATTTGACAAAATGCAATATCATTTTTGAATAAAATTCTTGTCAAATTTTGAAGACTAGAATTTCTTTATCCCAATAAAGTCATTTGTGAAAAATCTAGAGCTAACATTACACTTAATAGTGTGAGATAATACTTTTCCCTATGATTATGAAAAAGGAAAGGGTATTCACTCTCACCACTGTAATTCATCATCCTACTGGCAACCCTAGCCCATGTAATAAAGCAAGAAAAAAAAAGAAATTAAGGCAAAGAGTAAGTAATAAATAATTTTTATTTACAGATATCATGATCACTTCTGTAGAAAATACTTTGGAATATGTAAAGATAGCTTCTAGAATTAATAAGTGAGTTTAGGAAGATACTAAAACAAAATTCAACATGCATAAATATATCGTAATAGTATATAGGGTAAATTATCAATCTAAAATTAAAATTTAAGTTGCAAAATTTTTGTCTTATTTAATCAAAAAATTGTATGCACCTTTTTTCAACTCTTTTTTGTGAAAACACTCTCATACATGTATTTAAAATTGCCCCAGAAATCTCTTCTAAAAATTTTTTCTTTCTATACATCAATTTAAATAATTCCTGTTATTGTGTCTTCATGTTCATTGATCTTTTATTTTGTATTATCAATCTACCATTAATTCTATTAAATCAATTTATTTCGGATATTGCATTTTTGATATCTAAAAGTTGTTTTTATTATTGTCTTTTCCATTATGATCATGATGCTTTTTAGGAAATACTTTTTTTTTTTTTTTTTTTTTTTTCATTTTTTGGTTCCAGGAATTGAACTTGGGACCTTGAGCTTGTGAAGCAGGTGGTGGAACCACTGAAGTAAATCCCTGGTCCTTTTTAGGAAACACTAATCACATCTGTAATAGTCCACTTAAAATTATTCTGTTTTACCGTCTTCATCTTTGTCATTTATGGTTCTGATTCTGTTTGCTCCTATTTTAAAGTAACCATTTGCTTTTTTATTGCTTGTCTAATGAATTTTTATTAAATATCATACATAAATAATACATTGTTGAATGTTTTTATGTTTTATTTTTTTAAAACATGTTGGGTTGAGGCAATTAATTTGCTTGCCAATCAGATCCATGCATTCACAACTTGTTCTTTAAGCCTTGTTAGATCTAACATCATGACCTTCCAGGTCCTTTATAATTCTTTAAGGATTTGATGAGCTTTCCCTATTCTGGGTGGAAAGAACATAAATATCTCCCAAACTTTCTCAAACTCTAAGAATTCTTCAAGTTAGTGTTCCTGATAGTTATTTTCCCACAAATTGATTTTGTGGGATTTCACTGAGGATGGATGTTATATCTATTTCTTTACACAGATTTTATTTTGTCTCCAGTACTCTATCCTGCAAATTCTGGCTGACTCAACCTCATTAAAAACCAAAATGTTTGTCTTTTAGGCTCAGAGAGCTTCATTGTTCTCTTTGAGATCTTCCCCTTCTTTGTTATCTTCCAAAAATGGATCTATAAGCAGAAAGCTAGCACAATAGCAGGCTATATTTCTGTTTTCATTTTCTTTGTAATTACAATCTTCATATGCCTATCTTTTAAATGTCTAAGTTACTTTATATACTTTCTTATTTTTCTAGTTGCTTATGGTATGTAGACTTGTTTGTACCAGTTAGAAATATAAAACAACTGAAGATAGATTTTAAGGAAGAGTTCAGAAATATGCTACATGTCTTTTATTTTTACCACTCATTTGGCAGAACTGATGCTATTGAGAAGCTATGATTATAAATATATATGCACCAATAGTTGGTCCTCCTAATTTCATAAAATAGTGAACATTAAAAAAACAGACTTCAATACAATAAAGATGGGTGACTTTAGTATCCTATTCTCACCACTAGATACATCATATAGACAAAAATATGAGCTCTCAGTTAAACAACAATAAAGAAAAACTGGACTTAATATAAGTATAGATATATGTGATCCAATAGATATAGAATACATCTTTTCAGCAGCTAGCAAATGTTCTTCAAAATAAATAATAGTCTAGGACATAAACCAAGTCTTAAAAATAAAAGGAAATTAAAACAATTTCTTGAATCTTATCAGGTCATAATGGAATGAAACTAGAAATAAATCATAATTGAAAGTATGCGAACATATGAATATTGAACAGTTCACTTTTGAATGTTTAATAAATCACTGAAATAATCAGGGAGGAAATTAAAGAATTCCTAGAATCAAATGAAAGTGGAAACACAATATATCAGAGTCTCTGGGATGTAGCAAAGGCAGTTCTAAGATGGAACTTTATAGCTACGAGTGCCTGAATTTTAAAATAGATATGAAATAAGTAACATTATGATGCATCTGTAGGTATTAGAAAATCAAGAACAAGTCCAAAAGGAAAACCACTGGAGAAATAAAATCTGAACCAAAAATTAATGAAATAGAATAAAGAACAATATAAAGAATAAAAAAAAAGGAATTGGTTTTTTAAAATTATAAACAATATTGTCAGCCAAAATAAAAGAGAGAGGGAAAGCAAGCAAGAAAAAAGTGGGAAGGGAGAAAGGGAGGGAGGGAGCGAGAGAGAGGGAGAGAGGGCGACAGGTCCTCAATCAATGTAATTAGAGAGAAAAAGAGGATATTACAACTTATACTACGTGTTATGGCTTGTGTCTAGATGTCCCCCAAAATTTCATGTGGTCATAGGTGGCTGAATTTTTTTTTTTTTTTTTTCGGTACCGGAATCGAACTCCAGTCCCTTGCGCTTTCGAGGCAGGCCACCGGCTGAGCTAAATCCCGACCCTAGAGTGTGTGACTCTTGATTCATGATGCAATGCTAGGATCAAGGGCACTAGGATTAAGGGTGTGGCTGCTACTTTCCCTATCTAATCTGGATAAGATATTAGGGGTGGAAAGATGCTGTTAAGGCCCCTGTTGCACTTGCTGTCTTCTGCTTGCCATGAATTGCTTCTCCCCTGTGATGCCACTCTGCCAAGCCACCCTGCCTTGATGCAAGCTGCTTGTGGACAGAAAACTCTACAAACTGTGAGCTAACTCACAGCCCTTATAGATTGTCACTACTGAAATCTAGGGGATCATTGGAGACTGTTTTTTAAAACCTATTTCCAAATAAGTTGGAGAATCTAGAAGTGAATAAATTGGTAGACATATAGCCTCCACAACTGGACCTAAAAGTGAATAAATTTCTAGACATATGACCTCCAAAATTGGACTGTGTGTATTAAAATGTTAAATAGATCAATAACAAGCAATGAGATTGAAGCAGTACTGAAAACTCTCCCAACAAAGAAAGACCCAGGACCAGACAGATTCATGGCTGAATTTTAAAGAAAGAAAAATCTTTAAAGAAAAACCAACATCCATCCTCCTGAAACTGTCCCATGATACATAAAGGAAAGCCATCTTTCAAATGCATTCTGCAAAGCCAGTATAACCATGCTGTGAAAACCAGATAACGACACAACATATGAAGAAGCCTATGAACCCATATCCTTAAAGAACATGGATGCCAAAATCATCAGTAAAATACTTGCAAATCAAATTCAACATCAAGTTAAAAATATCATATGCCATGATCAAGTGAATTACATTCTAAGGAAGCTTGGATGCTGTAACATGCAAATCAATAAATATATTGCAGCCCATAAATGAAATAAAGGATAAAAATCACACAATCACCTCAATAGATAAAAAAATTGACAAAATTCAAAATTGCTTCATCATAAAAGCTCTGAAGCAACTAGGTTTAGTGTGAGCATAATCTCAGAATAATAAAAAAACTACTATATATGACAAAACCATAGTAAATAAGGAAAAATTTAAAGCACTCCTGTACTGTCAGGAATAAGATGTAGACATTCACCTTTGGCACACTTATTCAATACACAATTGGGCAAGAAGAGGAAACGAAAGGGATGCAAATATGAAAGGAGGAAGTTCAATTAATTTGCAAATGATTTGATTCTACTCCTTATAAGACCTTAAAGATTCCAACAAAAGAATCTCAGAACTACTAAAGAATAGGAGAAGAAAACTAAGGAAGTTGAGTGAGAGACACCAATGAAGAAAACGAGATAAAATCTGAGAGTGAGGGAATATTGGCTACCCTCAAAATTGCAAAGGTAGTTGCATTTGAAAATGAGTAGATTTGGGTAGCTCTTTAAAGCTACGTAAAAGAAAGGGCTAAAGAAAAATGAGTGAGATTTTTCTTTACCTTAATCTTACAAATTCAGTCAACTCATACTTTGAGTTTGCAGAAGATTCTTTTATAGTCAAAATTGAAAGCAACCAAGTTACAGAAATTCCGCAGAGAATGGATATGTAATTAAAAATTAAAATAAGAAAACCAAAATGCAGTTTTACTTTTCAGTTTTTAATCAATGAATGCAATTGTCTTTTATATAGAGAGTGAAATTTTAGTTGCCATGAGCCCTATAAAAACAGTGTCTTTAACGACTGGTTCCTGTCCATGTTTTTTCCTGCCTTATGATTTGAAAAATGGGTGTTTTATTTTCTTATCCTTCTCACATTTAGTCTGGAATCCCTTCTTCATTCCTGGGCTTGGTTTTTTAGCAACAAGGGGCTCATTACTGCAAAATTAAAAAGCCATAGCAACAGGAGTTCATGAGGCAAACTGTACAGAGGGAAAACTCTCGTATTACCGTCATAACCACTCTGAATTACTGGGTGGCACCAGGAAGCTCACTGGCACCTTGGCATATGGCAGCGAAAACCTGGTAATTTGGGTAGTTTAAAAGTGGGTATGGAATTGTCATTAAGCTATCATCCAGGTCATGTATGTATGCATGTGTGAGTGAGTGTGTGTGTGTGTGTGTGTGTGTGTGTGTGTGTAAAAGGCAGGAAATGAGAAGGGAGAAAGAGAAAAGGAGAAGAGAGTGTTGAATAAACCCTAGGCTCTGCTAACTTTATGTGTTGACTATGTCTCTGTGTGGTCAATACTCCAACGCAACTATCTTTCTTTTTCCAGGTATCTTGTTATTTTGTTAATAGCCCTCTTTTCCTGGACCCTTCAAGTGGTTGGTTGACTGGTTCTGTCCACTTTGCTTCTTCACCAAAGGACTAGTCTAGCAGAAAGGGTAGAAATCAAATTTCGCAACATACTTATCTTTCAAAAAAAATGAAAGACAAGAACTAAATAATAAGAAAATGAGAAATGGAGATTGGTGTCAGCAGGAGGTAGATATGTGAGTAGATGATAGGACTTTCCTTAATGTGAAATCTGACTCAGACACATGAACTTGATTTGTGTTTGAAATTAGAATCTTAAAATTCCTGAAAGCATGTGGCTATCTATAGCAACAGGTTGACCAATTCAATCACATTTAATTTCTCCTTGAAGAAGATATGAGTTCACAGTGAGAGAAAACACAGTGGCAAACGTTCTCCCCATACTGTCCTCAGATGTAGGTTCTGATGAGTTCCTGAATCACACAGCCAGATCTCAGGGCCACTCAACTCTTTAAGTCATCCAAATGTGGCTAGTCTAAATATATGAATTCAAAAGCTAAAATGTATAGGCTTAATGAGTTAAAAAGCACAATGCACTGCTCCACACAGAAGACTTGGTTTCATGTTTGCTTTGAGAGTTGGGATGTCTGATTCTTTACAAAGATAGATTTGTTCCTCCCAACCTTTTAGTGACAAACTTTCCATGGTTGGCAAACTCACTACATTTTGACTTAGATACACCCATGTACCAGTCAGATGGGATATAGTACCGATATCCATCCACCCACCTCTTCCCAACAAGCAGGGCCAAGATTATTTCCTCTTTGCAAGGAGTAATTCAAAGCTCATAGGGAAAGAACCCTAGTTGAATGAAATTCCAACCCACCATCCCTCCTTTTACCTGCTTCATTGCTATTCTTAGGAAGGGGCACTTTTCCCAATCCCTTCTAACCTTAGCTATGAAAGCCTCTGATGTCTGTTCCTGGCACCCTTCCTCTTTCATCTGTGGCCCTCACTGCATGTTTGCATGCCAGGTCAATGACTCCATGGTGCCTGCAATAACATTCAACTCCTGCTTTCAACTACTTCTCTCATATTGGAAAGAGGAACAAACTCAACTTAATCTCTATTTAGTCTATGAAAGTATTTTAGTACTGCAAATAAATTATCTAAATGTGTTGGGAAACAGTCCACTTTCTAGTTCAGTACTAAGTATGGTGCCACATGGCTATGAACTGTACATGGTCATAGAAGTTAAGAAAATAACCTGAGAGAAGAAGACCATGGATAAAGAATGGTGGCAGTTAGCAGGCATGGATCTGTGGATCTTGTAGTATCTACTATACTACACCATCAACATGGAGCTCCAGGATGAAAAGGATCTTTCAGACAGCCTTGTGTAAACCATGTTCCTTGGATATATAGTGTGGCATTTACACTAATCCAGCCATAGTTATAAAATCATTGTCTTTTTCTTCCTCCTTCCCTTTTGCTTCTTGTTAGAGCTTCTTATACTTCCTATACTTATAACTTGCTCTGTTCATCTCACAGGTGGCTAAAAGGATCAGGAACTGCTAGTGAAAATGACATTAATAGAAATAGCTATCATTTATTGTGTATCTTCTATGTAGGATTAATATCTTTACTTTAATCATCAAACAACCTTAAGATAAGAAGATCACTATGTCCCAGCTTGCCTGGTTGTACCACCATCATTCACTCTCAAAAGTGCACTAGTTGGAGGGATAAATTATATAGTCAATCACTCCAGAAGTATAAAATTAAATGCAGAATTTCACTTACAAAAGCAAATCTTTGTAACACATTCAGGTGCACATTAGGTCATCAAGGGCATAGTTGTGCCTATCTTGCATAATAGTGGTTCCTTAAGAAAATAAGGTAGTTTGGACATCAGGCTGTTTTTAAAATTATCTCCACCTGCATAAATGAAAGCTGTTCTCTAGGTCAACTACAGCATATTATAATTACTTGTTGACCTTTTGAATCAGGTTGTGCTAGTCTCACCTCAGACCAATTCAGTCAGAACTTCTGTGGGTAGAAGTGGGGAAATGATATTGATCAAAGTCTCTCCAAAACAGACCTTTGACAGTACAGCCAGAGGGGTGATTGGCAGCAGGTGATCAAGCTCAAGGGTATAATAGTGCAGGATACTAGGCCAGTGGGAATGGTAAGAGAGACATCAAAACTAGATGGCGGTTGTCAAGGAGGCTGAAGTGTTGCCAGATGGTTTGTGGATGGTGTGATGGATCCACAGAATGGAGATGAAAAATATTGGTAGCAATTGTTCTATGTTTTGAGACTCATATGTTTATTTTGACTTTATGAGTTGTGCTATTGTTTAAAAAGCAGTGTGTTTTATTAAACAGACGGAACCTGTTTTTCATTTGCAGTGTTTTTCTCCCTACAACTTTATTTGGATCTGTTGTAATTTCTTGAAATATGTGTGTGTGTGTGTGTGTGTGTGTGTGTGTGTGTGTCTGCCTGTTAGTTGGAGAGTTATACAGGGAGAGGACTATTCAAAATTATTGCATAAATGGGCTGTATATGAACATCAAACTTGTATCTATTATAATTGTGATTTTTTTCTAAAACAAAATCTTTTTATTGTGTTATTTTTTTTTCAGACTATGCTTTCTGAAAAAGGAGAGAAGTACTCCACTTTTCAAAGACATGAAGTTTCAGAGGCTAGGTGGGTAGATGGGAGCTATGCTATACATCATCCCAGACCTTGAGTTAGAGATGAAACCTTCTAATGATTAATTCAAGGTTCTGTGAAAATTGAAAGATACTGAAAAAATGATTTCACCATTTTTCCAATTCGTGAGAGTATTTTTAGAGTGTTATTGGACTATTTTATGGTTATTTATTGCAATAAATGTTTATTTTCCTTTGAAATGCTCTAAATCATTCCCTAATCTCTTTGCTATAATTTTTCCATGGAGAGAAAAATAACATTTCAGTTGATGGGATTTCAATGTGCTGGGAGCTCAGCTCCTGTTTCAGGTGCCTGGGGATGCGGGCAGCCAGGCAGGATCTGTTCCTTCCTTGTGCAGGTCACCACAACTCAGAATCGCTGAGTTCCTTGCTGACAACTCCAAGTAATTCACATTCTTTCCTTTAGGGTTTTCTTTTTTGTGCTAATAATATTTAGAACATTTAGGATTCTATTCTAAAAGGTCATTTTCTCGAGTTTCCCCAACCTGTTACCCTCCTCAAGGCCAAATCTTAACTCTCATTCTTCAATCTCATCCCTTTTCTCTCATGATTTGCCCTTGTTTTCTCTGGACAGAGAAGGACATGGTACAGGAGTGAACCAAGATACAAATACTGTGTGACCAGTCATGCTTTACCCAAACACTAGCCATTCGTGGTGGTAAAAGGAGGAAGGCACAAGATGTCCCAGGCAGGAAGTGGGACCAGTCTTCTCTCACTCGGGTATGGTTAAGGGTAGAGGGAGGAGGGCATAAATAGGACCCCTAGGTTCCTTCATTGCATGATGCTGATAATTTAAATACAAGAAAGCAGTACATTCAAGGCTATTCCTTAGATTCAGAATGTGGCCTCTTCACCTATGAAAAATAAGAAAGTTTAGTATGGGAGCCAGTATGGTGGGGCACTCCTTTAATCCCAGCACTATGGGAGGCTGAGACAGGAGGGTGGCAAGGTCAAGGCCCTTCTGGGCAACATAGTGACTTAAGGAGACCCTGTGTTGAAAGGGGGGGAGGATAGGGAGAGGGAAGTGAAGGGCAGGGGAGGAGGAAAAAGCATAATATTTCAAAGGTTAAAAAATAACTCTTAGATTTTAATTTCCTTAGATGGGTGGACCAGCAGAAATAAAAATTAATTAAAACACAAATTTCAACACTACCACTCCTACCCATGCTTTTCTCCATGACCAAATGTCGACTAGAAGAAAAGGTGATTTCTGTAAAAGTCCCTATCATGGAGATCTGACAAGGTCCATAGAAATAAGTCCCCAGCAGCCTGATGGCTTAGAGAAGTTATTAAAACTCTCATGTGGTATAAGGCGGCTTGACACCTAGTCAAGATGGCGATGTCCTTATGAAATGAAACATAATATAAGCAACTACTGGACACAGAATAAGGCTTGTTATGAGGAGGCAAAGGGGAATCAGGTGGGGATTGAAGTCTGGAGAAGGCCCAATAAAGAAGAAAGCAACTATAAAGTTTGCTGGGAAATTCTTCTAAGGTCTCACCTGCTAAATGTGAAGGGTTTCACATTTCTGAAGGATGGAAGGCTAGATGGGTCCGCAAGAGACCTTTCAAATAATAACGGAAGTCTGTAAATCAACAGGAAATGAAGGAATCTAGACTTGAGATTTGCCAAGGAAGGTGCAACAGTGAAAGGGAGGGCATCAGTACACCAGATTTACTCAGTGAATTGCAACGATCGTTTGTGTGTGTGCCTGTCTTCCTCATTAGACTGTCCACCTCTCAAAGGACAGGACTAGGCCTTACATTTATGTTCTGCATATATGAGGCTAGTAAGTGACTGTTTCGATACATCCGTCCATAAACAAACGAGCATGTGAATAGACTCATAAATGGAGATTCACTATCATCCTTGGCTGTGAGTTTAAGATTTTTGCCAAATCCTAGGCAGATGACTGTTCATTTTCCTTTACCCAACATCATGGATCATGACAATATTTAGAGCATTAGCCAGGGAAGGTGCACTCCTATAACCCCAGAACTCAGGAGGTTGAGGCAGATGATTGTCATGAGTTGGAAGCCAGCCTGAGCTACACAGTGAGTTCAAGGCCAGTCTGAGCTACATAGAGGGACAGTATTTCAAAAAGGAAAGACAAACTAAAAATATTTACAGCCTTGTACCACCAGTATCAACCCAAAAGATGCTTGCTTTTGGCTTGTCGAAGGAAAATTGCAGGGAACAGTTAAATTAACTTTAAATTTAGCAGCATTGGGCAAGAATAGAAATGTTCTAATCCTGTCTCCTCCTATGGAATGTGAATTGTGGTCACAGTAATATGTTTTTGCCTACTGTGATTTAGATCCGATTTCACAGACCAGACAGGGCGTAGGGAGCCAGGCTGCAGAGCCATTGTCCCTGGTAAGCAGCGTCACACCTCCTTTGGACAGTGCAGAGTACCCTGTGTGCCACCTCACTGGGCTTGTCTGCCCCTCCGCCTGATTTCTCTGCCCAGTATTCATGTGGAGCTTGGCTTCCTGTTCTGCAAATTGGGCAAGGCAGTGCTATGCAAGTGTGAAGGGTACCGGGAGGAGGCTGCCTCCAAAAAAACACCCAGGGCCTGGGTTCACCTCCAACTTTTAGTTCTTCACTTTCCATAAGAAAATAAGGTCACCAGCTCTAAAGTTTCCACTGGAGAAGGATGAATTGGCCCAGCAGGGTGATGTTATTTGGGTGGTTCTATCTCTGCAAAGCAGGCCAGGCAGATGGCAGGATGGCACGTCTAGAGGAGGAAACAATAGGAAAAAGTACCTTCTTGCACAGGACTCTGTGCAAGACACTGCTTCACCCTTCTGTCACTGTATGGGCCCAGGGCCTTTGCTAGACAGAAATGGTCATTTCTTAAGAGAGATGCTTCAGTTGTTAAAGAACAATCACAAAGCTAGGACTTTCAGAAAGTAATCTATTCCAGAATAAAACATGTAGTTTGAATACCAGCAACATACTCCAAATAACTGATTATATTGTTGAAAACATATTCCTTTTGCACTGGCCTTCTCAATCTAAACTTCTCACAAATCAATAAGGCTTTTAAATGTAAATTTATGAAGGGCAGGCAAATTGATTTCTGGACAATAAAAAGAACTACACAGCAATAAGAGAAGCTATGTAGGCCCTACAGAATTTTATTTTTTTGTCATTAAGAAATATTTGTCAGAATATTTTCATGAACAGGTGTGTCATCATGGAAGCATTCTAGAGGTCTGTGTCAGAGAGTCAGACCCTGCACTATCCCACATGCTAGACTTTCTACCGTGAGGGAAAGGTGATTTGGGTAGAGGATAGGTGTTACCCTATGTCCAGAAGCTTTTATCTCCAAAGCCAACAGAGCAAACTGTGATAGCTTTGTTCTTAGTATGGCAGATGGAGACAGTCCTAGGAAAAAATTACATTACAGTCACTTAGAGGGATTTTTCAGGCAAGTCTGGTATTCACAGCAGTGAGGAGATACTTTAGATGGTGGACAGACAATACCTGAGGCCTCTTGAGCTGGTATCATAATGGTTTGTGAAACCATCATCAGCTATCCTATCATTTGGAAACATTTAAGGGAAGCAAACATGTGCATATAAACTCGAAGTTCTCCACTAAAGAAAAACCGACTAAAACCCATAAAATCAACCCATTATTGTCCATTTGGCCGGCCCTACTTGCTCCCGAAGCCAAGTCACTTTCAATGGGCTGCCATGCCAGTGGCCTTGGGCCCCAGGAATCACTGACTGTCCCATGACTCATTGGCCCTGCAGAAGCCAGACTGGCTCGTTTGTCTTTGTCTGGAGGCTTCAGTTTAGAACCTTGGCCTTTCTTGACTCTTAGAAAGGATAAAAGGCCGTCATAAGGGTGAGGGGTCAGATAAATCAGGTAAATCCATCCTTTTAAGAAAATTGTCAAAATTAAATAAATGAAACAAAATCAGATTAAACAAAAATAAACAAATGAAAAATTTTGGTATTTGAAATGAGCAATGTGAGGAAATCCTTGGCAAGAGGAAGTACGTGAGCAAAGGAAAGCGTTTCCAAACAGAGGCCAACCTGCTTGTTTTAATAATCTTAAACAAGAATGTAATAAAAAACTTTATTCTGGAAGGCTGAAGGGGATGAAGGGAGGGCAGGGGTATGGGGAAAAACAACAACTAAGACATATCATGTAAAGGTATAAGATCCCAATGGTGAATGTAAAGGTATTGTTTGCTTTAAATGTACCAATAAGCTTAATGGGAAAAAGCTTTATTATTCTGATTGATCAATATGAGTTGTCTTATGAGTAGTTTCTAGAAATTCCAAATTAATTAAACAGAAAAATTAATTCCATTCCAGTATTTAGAATATGCATTTCTTTTTCTAGCTATAAGAAAATAATTATTTGGAACAGTATTATCAAAAATGAGAATTATTCCTTTATAACAGTGTTTTGCAATCTTTTTGGGATCAGAGACCACCAGTTTTGTGGAAGACATTTTTTCCAAGGACCTGGGGTAGGACATGATATCAAGATGACTCAAGCATATTATAATTCTTGTGCACTATATTTCTATCATTATTATTATTACATTGTAACATATTACAAAATAATTCTACAACTCACCATAATGCACCTCCAACTCACCAGAATCAGTGGGAGCCCTAAGTCTGTTTTCCCGTAACTTATATCTCTGTCTGGAGGCGATGGAGACACTGACTCCTGAAATGTGTTGCTTACGTCCAGTCTAGTTTGGTTTCTGTTACTGCTTCACGAAGATAGGATGTTGGAAATGTCTCAGGAAATTTTGCCTTGACTTTAATCCCAGATGTGTGGCAATTAAGTCCCCTCAAGCATCTTTTAAGGCCGCTATAATTTGTAATCTCCAGCAGTTGATCTTCCAGCATGGAAAAGTAGATTCACCTGGAATATACACAAATGTGTTATAGATTCAATTTTTCTCACTTTGAGTGTCTTTGGGATTGGGAGGTAATGTTCAACCTCTTTGAAAACTGAGATTGGTGATCAACTGCCCTCTGGGGGAAAGAAACCCTCGGGCTCAGTCACTTTCCAAAGTTCTGCTGATGTTTGAAACATGTCAAAAATCACAATGTTCACTCCCCACTCCCGTAATTCCAGTCTGGCTTTAAAGCAGCCACTTTATCTGCTGCCTTGAACATAGCTGTTCTTTATCCCTGAATGGGCAAATCGAATTCATGGAGCAGGTTGACTATGTCACACAAGCAAATGTTGCAGTCCATTCTTTGTCACTGAAATGTGATTTCTGGGTGGCTGCTTTTCTAAAAGAGTTCTGTGGAGCAGCTTTCCTAACTCAAAACTCTGACCAGTGTTTGCCTTCAGAAAGCCATGTCATTCTGTGTATAAGGAAGATGTGTATTCTGTGTTCATCTCTTCGCAGAACTATGGGAATAGATGTGAATTAAGGGCATGTACTTTGTGGCTGTTAATTTTGATCACATCAGCAAACACTGTTAAATTCAGCTGGCATTTTTCAGCTAGACGGTATTTATAGGTGGATAACACAGTGTGTAGACTCACATTCAGAAGCAACCCCTTTGACCCAAGTAGAGAAACCAGGAAGTCATGTGGTCATGGCAGCTTCCCCATCTTGTGCATGTGTAACACAAGATGACGTATTAAGGTTTTCAAAGAATTGAATAGTTTTCCAACTGTGGTGTGGTTGGCCAAATAAAAAAAGCACACATAAAGTAGCCTCATGCAAATCTTCCTGAAAAATAGATTGTACAGGAGCAACATTTGTTGCCTTATTATAAACACCAGTAGATTCATCCTCCTGGATTGTGAACCACAGTGACTTCTTAATCCTTTCTAACAATTGTGCCTTGATATCCTCTAATATTTCATCAATTTGTCTAATTATGGTGCTTGCCAAAAGAGAAGTATGACCTAGCTTTTTGATGACAGCCTCTTCTCTCAAATGTCCTTAGCAGCAGGAAGATCAACTTTTCACCAGTAGTAAAAGGCTTCTTAGCTTTAACAATGCACTTAGACCCTAAGAATGATGTTGTTGGGGCAGGGTACAGAAACATTTAATGAAGAAGTGCCCTTCAATAATTGCTTTTCTTCATTGTGTTCATGTTCTTCCTTTGGAATAACTCCTAAATCTTGTGTTTTAATGTAGTGTGCTTGGTCTCCCCGTGTCCAAACAGTTCTGAAGAGTTTATGGCTTCATTGGAGAGCCAATCACTAAATACTATACATAGGTGAATCTGTTGCAATGAAACAGCAATTTAAGTGAAACTTATTTTCTTTTAAATGCAGCTATCTTTTATTGGCAATCTTACAGTCTTCTATGTTATCGCTTTGTGTTTTATCCATTTCAAAGAAGTTTTCCAGTAACATTTGATTTGTACTCATTTTGGCTAGGATTTGCATGTTGGTTTATCAAAGCTGTGATTGAGACAAATGTGCAGAACAGGAAAAAAGTAGAGATAGAAGTGATAAAGAAGACAGGCCATGTGTAGACTAAAAGAAGTGTCCCATTCTGACTTAACGCTACACCGGAGGTAGCTTGTCACTTGCCAGACATAGATAGAATTTTGTATGAGTCTGTGTGCAGTTGATTTATTACAGTTCCTGGGCAGTCAGGCTTCTCTGCTAATGTTAATCGATATTTGCAGCCACTACCCTATGCCAGCCTCACCTCCTCATCTCCACCACAGATCATCAAGCATTAGATTTTCCTAAGTAGCATACAGCTAGATCACCCTCATATGCACAGTTTACAGTATGGCTTATGATCCTTTGATGATTTGATGTTGCCTCTCTTCTGATAGGAAGCAGAGCTCAGGCTGTTCTATGACTGGTGGGGAGCACCTGTAAATACAGGTGAGGCTTCACTTGCTTGACACTTGCTCACCTCCTACTTTGTAGCTCAGTTACTATTATGACCCAGGGGTTGGGAACCCCTACTTTATATAGCTTGCTTACCATCAGAAAGCCTTGCTAGCTTTTCCTCATGTATATTAAAACATTTCATAAGGTATCTAGCATTTACTCTGTGTAGTACTTGAACATATGAAGTGGTCTCTCTTCTCTCAAGGATTATCACAGAGATAAACATATGCAGATAATAGGGGATTAAACAAGAGGCAGAAGTATAATAAGAGTCAGAGCAGGAATGGAAAGGATGGATTCACCTAAAATCAATTTTCTAAACAACCAGCTTTCCAAATGACTTACACTATTTATTTTTCTTTTAATTTTTGAAATTAGTTTTTATTTTCCTAACAGCCATTTCAGAAATATCTTTTCACTTTGCCCCAGGTCTCTGCTATCATTTATTATGGGAAGGTTTTAAAGGTGGATAAATTTGAAAGGCAAAGAATGACTTATTAATGAGTATAAAATTTTGAAAAAATAATTTGCATTAATTTGTTCAGATTTTAATATGTTCATAAAATTTTCATGGCCATGGTTTGTAGAAATCAAGACCATGATTTGTAGAAATATGCTCTATATTATTGGTATAAATGTTCTATAAATACATATAGGTCCAGGAGACCGTAAACAAAAGAAATTCAATCAGAGTTTTCTGGGTTAGTTACTGAGTCAAGAGAAGTAGCAAAAGCCATTTTTCTGTGTTGTCTATATACCAAAGATGAATATAAATAGGTAAAAATGCATGAATTATAGAGAGAAAGAAAGCCCTGGAGGTAATGAATTTGAGACCTTGGTTCAAATAATATTTACTTTGTTTCTTTCAATTGACAAGAAATAAGGGTCTGAGCTCCTTGCAAGCTAATAAGTAATCTGCCACAAATTCTTGGATGCTAGTAGAAGACAGGAAACTTTTTCTTCAGAGATAGAGAACTGTATTCTTTTTACTACTATCAGTAGCCAAAGTGCCAGAGCCCCTAGTTCCAGGTAATCTATAGAAGACTTACTGACATTTGTACTCTGAGTGAGCTTTGTTGCAGAAAATAAAAAAAGGTTCTTAGGAACCTCAGGTCTTTTAAAATGGAAAGTAAATCTGCTTAACCTTTACATTAGGATAAGGTACTAGCTGTTCATTATACAAACATGAATCATTCCATCTCCTTACAAAACATTTATAAACCTCAAACAGCCACTCAGAATGGTCTCCAATTCAAGACACTCCTGTATCCCTCTCAGTTCTACAAGTTAACATGTCTTCCTTAACTAACTATGCTGCATGTCACCTCAGTCAAGAGTCCTAATCAACACACACTAGGGAAAAAAGACTCCCTTTGTAAATGGGCTCTCCTACTTCATTATGAAAGCTAGTAACAGCTTTATTTCAGAATATTTTTAAAATGCGAAGAGACATGAAAAGCAATCATTTTAAAATTATGTGAGGAAATTGCCTCCATTTAAATTTGGAATCGGTTCTTATTTCACAGCAGGTGACTAGATTCATATTCCTCTTCTGATGGAGTGATAAAACAGAACATACATTTTGGGTTACAGAAAAATATTTTAAGAGGTATCAAGTGCTGTTTCAGCTTACTTCAGCTTTTATAGATAGAAAATCATGAAATTGATGATAGTGTTAGCTAGGATCCTTGCCCTCATCTTCCAATTACTCTTGCTTTCTTCTTATGAGAGTTTTTACTAAATTAAGTACTCAAGAATACCATTAATATAGCATCTGCTAAAATTATTTAAGATAAATATCTGGCCAAAGAAAAACATATAGTAGCCTGGCATGGTGGCACACGCCTGTAATCTCAGCATGCAGGAAGCTGAGGCAGGAGGATCACTGTGAGTTCGAGACCAGCCTGGGCTACATAATGAGTTCTAGGTCAGTCTCAACTACATAGGGAGACCCTATCTC
>NW_022900929.1:37107369-37129850 GCF_012274545.1 Fukomys damarensis | reverse complement strand
AAAAAAAAAAAAAAAAAAAAGAAAAGAAAAGAAAAACTTATATTTTAGATCATGCATATCCATAATCCCCGCACTCTGGGTGGCTGAGGTAGGAGGATTGAAAGTTTGAATCCAACCTGGGCAACTCAGCAACTTAGAAAAATCTTATCTCAGAATAAAAAATGGCTGCGATGTAGCTCAGAGTGAAGGCCTTGGGTTCAATCCCCAATATAGGAAAGGAAGAGGGGGATAGTGGTGAGGGGTTGGAGCAAGGGCAAAAGGGACCAGGGGAGAGAGAAAACAAGCAAGCTATATTTTAATATGAAATTCACAAGAACACAAAATTGTTAGACAGGAAGTACTGATGGTGGAACACAGTGCCATGAGTTGGGTCAGGGAGATGGGGTAGGGATTAGCAAAACCTATCATCACTATATATTAGCATCACTATACGCACACTATATCAGGTTCTGGCTTTAAAGTCACCAGACAGGTTTGATCCTGAAAGAAAGAGGTCCTTATTTAGTAAACATCGTAGGCTTTGAAATCCCTGACTCATATCTATCCATATTTTAAGTGCATAATGGCGTGTGACACACAGAGCATGCTTGAAAATCATATGTTGCATCAATGAAAGGAAGACCTGCCAGCAATCTTCCTGCTGGGATTCACTGATCTGCTCAGCCAGTTCATCTCCTCATTCCTCAGCTTCTCAGGAAACTGGATAAATCCCCACAGGCAACAACTCCCAAATAATTGTAATAATCTATCTTGAATTGCTGGTCATGCAAATCATCATTTAAATGAAAACTTCATTTGCTTATAGGAAAATCCCAATAGGATTTTCTAGTAACAAAGGGATTATTTTCCCACCTTTGTGAATGGACTATGCATAGATTATGTTTGTGGAAGGGGAGACGACTAGGCATGGAGAAGGTGCTTCCCCCACTCTAGACCAGCTGCTTTCTCCATTATTGGTTGATGGCAGCCTTCTCCACATCCCTAGGTAGTGAAAGGGTGAGAAGCTGGAATGTCAAGCCCAAACTTAGTCTGAGAAAATAAACTACCATCCAAGGACAGATGTGAGGTTACTAGTCCTTAACTGCCCTGAAAACCTCATTGTGTTTGCCGTGGGGTTTAGACACGTGGAAGAATGCATACATCAAATCGTTGCTTTTTTCTTCTTCTCCTCCTTCTCCTCTAAGAGAGTTAAGTCTAACCATTCAGAGTTGTTCTATAAAGTCCTACTGATAATTCATAGAAAGGGTAATTTTAGCTGAACTGTGAATTATGAGTCAGTAAAGAAAATTAGAATTATGAAAGGAGTAAAGCTGGAAGAAGCCCTGTAGTACCAGATTGGAATCAAAGGTCTTATGATTTTCTATACAGAAATTGAAACACATATAGTGAAGGATATAGACATATATCTATCTATAGATAGATAGATAGATAGATAGATAGATAGATAGATAGATAGATAGATAGTGTTTTTTCTAAAAATGTCTGTTGGGAAGGCTTCAGCAAAAATAATAAAATATATCTAGTGCCCATATTTTCATTTCCAAATATCACTCCTCAGTACAAGGAACTGGGGTTTTCTGGAGAAATATCTGTTTTCAGGCTTTTGTGGCATGGCAACTACAACATATGCCTAAAGCATTGTCATGTGTCAGGAAGAAGGAAGGGCTCAGAAAGTGACCAGGAAATATGAGAAGGGCCTAAAAGACAGCCTGCAAGCACTTCCACTGACTCTAAGACCATTTGATCACCAATATGTGTGTGAGAGAAAGAGACCTGGAGGTTGAGGTAGACAGCGACACAGGCAATATCAAAATGTCACAAAATCTTAAGGTCTAGACATCTGTACACTGCATACACAGTCAGCAATAATGTATGGTTCACTTAAAATTCCTTGAAATAATAGACATTATTAGATATCTCAAAGTAGTTAGAAGAGTGAAATTTGAATATAGTGAACATAAAGATGTAATAAAAGTTTAAGGTAGGATATGCTAACTGCTCTTAACATCATTATCGAAATGCCTACATAAATCAAAATATTACCTTGTCTCTCATAAACATGTACAAATATTATTTATAAATCATTCTGTTATCTACTAAAGTGAGATCACTAAAAATTTTTTTAGAAGTTGATAGAGAATCTGGTTGAAGGAAGTACAGGAATTTTGAACATTATTTGCATAATTTTCTCACAAGTTTCAAATTATTTCAAAATAAAGTCAAGCACATTTAAAAGCAAGAGAAATTGAGAAGGGAGACAAGTGAAACAAGATTGGCAAAATGTCAATGATTGTTGAAGTTGGATGTTATATACTTAGCATATCATTCTACTATATTCTATATTGTTATGCACGGGTGAATATTATTCACAATAAAAAATGAAAAATATAAAAGGTACACATATAATTTTGATCTAAGAAGGTCTCCTGTTTCCAGCCTCATGGTACCACCAAATCTAATCCCTGACAGTCACATCAATGTGTTTGTTTTTTTATTTTTTTCCCTGAAAAGCAAATGGGGACATGTGGCCTTCAGTCTTCTAATCTGCTGAAATCCACCAAATCACTCCAGCTGGAGGAACAGTCTCTCTGAAATGCACCTTTCAGTATTTTATTCTCCCTCTAGCACACAAATCTTTCACTACCTTCCCATGACAACAGGTGAAATTTTGAGCTTTGACACCTAAGTTTTCAGGGTCCTTTATATCTTTAATTAAGTCCTGACCTACTTTTGTATCCTCACCTTCCAAATTCCTGACATGATTATTATTCCTTATTAAATATTGTACTCCTTGTCCTACCCCAGAGTATCTTTGGGTATTTCCCACCTCTGTATCTTACAGTTAATACAAAATAGTTTCTATCATGGTAATTTTCATAGTACTCAGAGCAAATGCTTATACAAATGAGTGTTCAAATGTTTACTGACTGATCTGCAGAGACTAGGTCATTTATTCATAAATGTTCTAATCACATTATCCTAATACCTGAGAAATCTAAAGCAATTAAGTGAAAAAAATAGATAATTTTCCCAATTAGAAACTCCTTTATCTCTTTTCACAGTCTCGACAATTTCCAAAAGCCTAAACACCATGCTGTCTTCAGGGTGCTAGTACTTTCATTTTTTGCTAATTCCAAGCACTCACATTCCAGTTACTGTTGGACCACTTTCAAAGTATGTGGGCTCCTCAGTTAGATTTTAATCACTTCTATCTTCCATTACATGAAACATTTTGTAAGCAAGCTCATCCAGCTTCTAACTGGTGAATCTTTTTACATACTTAGCCTGTCATCCAGGATATAGTCACTTTTTAGTAGCTTCTTGGAAGTCTTCTAAACTCTCACGGTCATTCGTTATGGATCCTTAGGAAACACATAAGGATAAATGATGGCCTTTCTTGGCCCATCCAGACTCTGGTGCTATAGCATCCTGGAAGAGCACCATAGTAATAATAACCAGCACTTACATATGCTTACCATGCACCAGACTCTATTCTAAGTGTCTTACATGAATCAATGTGTTTAACTCCATTTTCTTTTTTTCTTTTTTTTTTTTTTTTTCAGTGTTTCATCTGACTAGCTTCTGAGATAAATCTCCTCAGAAATATTTTGGGCAGTCCAACAACACACATTTGCCAGAGAGCACACGCTAGGATTGGAAATGTAATGAGCCAAGTCTGTGGTTTGGTATGGCAGTCATTGATGATTAAAAATAAAAAATAAAAAAATTAAGAAATGTTATTTCTATCATAAAAACAATCTTTCCTAAAGTTCCAAAGAGAAAAACAATTTATGACACTCCCAACATATTTTCATGGTTGGAAAGTTAAAAAGTATAAAATGGCTTTTAAAAATGGGCAAAATACATCTTGTAGCCATATTACCAGTGGCTTTAAGCGGAAAGAATGATGGGCCGACCTGAGTACAGGGCTAGTATTTCATCACGAAACCCTTTTCAATTCTGTGGTCACAAAATAGCTCCAGAAAAAGCATCCTTAGAATCTGGTCTAATGCTAAATAAATACTGCACATTTTATGGTTTCAGATGTAGGGCCCAGGAAACACAAGATTAAGCAATAGCAGAAGTCCTATGGGCTAGGAGGTTTGGGTTCACTAATTTTGAACACCAGGCCATTGCTCAGAGTGCCTGCCTTTAAAGAGGTGACTTCAAGACTGTAGAATCATCTTCGAACTACTCTGTGTGAGCTCGTCTCTACTCACTCATCCAGGCTTCTGATTTCATTCTTCTGCCTTGCTTTCTTCCTCTCTAAAATTTTCTCCCTCGTTCTCTCCTCTCGTTCACCTCTGCTTACTCGCTCCGCTTCTTCTGCCCCCTAAGAGTTGATTGCGAGCTCTTGACTTTCCTAAAATCACAAGCAATTTCAATTGGAACTCGGACAACCTCATTGGTAATTTTGCATCTCCTTCATATGAATGACTTTCAAATCATCATTTCAAGCCACAGTTTTCTCATAAGCTCTTGTCTTATGGGCTTAACAGAACATTGGAACTTTTTGGCATTTCATAGAGTCACCCTAAATCATGGTAACAATGGGTGCCATTTCTCTTGCCATGAATGGGCAGTCGTTCTAAGTACTTTCTTTCTCCTCATACTGACGCTTTTATTTTAGTAATGAGTGTTTTGGCTACAAATTCATACTCTACTTTTTAATATGAGGAAGTTACATGATAAAAAATAAATGTTCACCGGAAATTCATTTTAAAAAGCCCTTCATATCTTCTCATCAATTGTAGTCTTTTCATCAGTTGTAGAAATCTAAAATGAATATAAATTCCCTTGCCTATGTTAGCAGTATGAATTCTCTGAGTCCTGGCGAGAGAGTTCACTTATTGCTATCTCTCAAGACTGGCATTTCCAGAAGTGGTAAAAATCAAAGAAAAGGAGAAAGTCTGGAAGCCAGAGTGGTGGCTTGTGTGGAACTAGATCTTTCTAGAAGTGGAGTTGTGATCTCTAAGGGATGGAGGGACTTAACTCTCTGGCTTCTCTAGGAACCATCAGGCAGGATAGACTGGTCCTAGGCTGGAGTATTTGCGGACTGAGAGCCGCCAGGAGTAGTAGAACTCATGGACTCTCTAGGTTTTCATCTACCAAATGTGACATGAAACCCTTCTCTGTTGCTGAAAGTCTTGTTCTGCTAGGCCCAATGTTGGCTTCCTGAGGTGACTATGAAATCTATCATCTTGTTGCATGTTCCACTAAAGAGGCAGAGCCCTCGTCTCATCTGTTAGTGTCTGTTATCTCTTATCTGAGAAAAAAACAAAAACAAAAACAAAAAAACAACAACAAACCAAAACAGGAAACTTCTCCCTAGTTTATTCAGGAAGCAGTTTCTCTCCATTTTCCTTTCTACCCAAGATAGCACACTCAGTCCTTAAGACTATAGTATCAAGTCATTCCTAACCAGTCTTCCTAACCTCAGCCTGTTCTTTCTGCAGAGTTTTTTTTTTCCTCATTGAGTTTATTGGTACATTTTAGGTATACAGTACAGTTACAGTCATCATTGGGATCTTGTGCCTTTACATGACAGATCTTGGTTCTCGTTTTTCTCCTTACCCCTGCCCTCCCTTTACCCCCTCTACCCTCCCCTATTTATGAAGACTTTGTTTCCATTTTTTCCTTTTCTCATATTTTTTCTTTTCCCTTATTTCCTTCCCCCAATCCTTTCCACTTCCCCTACATCTTTAGCCCTTTTGTCCTACTTCACAATATCAGTTATACAATTTGTATCATATTTACACTTTTAGTTTTTCACACCACAGAAACTATTCAGTATTTACACATGTATGTTATTTCACTTAGGGTTACGGCCTCAATAAACATCTATTTTCCTATGATTGACTCTAGTTTCTCATTCTTTATGGCTGAGTATCAGTACTCTATTTTACAATAAAGCACATCTTCTTTATCCAGTCTCCAGATGATGGACACTTGGGCTGTTTACAAGTTTTAGCTATTACAGGCTGTGCCACTATAAACATGGGTGCACATATATCACTATGGTATGATACTTTTAATTCTTTTATAAAAATACCCAGCAAAGGATATAGCTGGGTCAAATGGAACCTCTAATCCTAGTTATTTGAGGTATCTCCATATTGATTTCCACAGTGGTTACACCAATCTGCACTTCACCCAAAAGTGGAGAAGGGTTCCTTTCTCCCCACAACCATGTCAACATATGTTATGGGTTGATTTCTTGACAGCAGCCACTCTTTCTGGGGTGAGGTGGAATCTCAGTGTTGTTTTCTTCTGCATCTCTTGAAACACCAGTGATGCTGAACATTTTTTCATATATTTATTTGCTACTTTTACTTCTTTGTCTGAGAAATGTCTGTTCATTTCAGATGTCCATTTTTGAATTGGGTCTTTATATTTGGGGGTCCTGATTTTTTTGAGTTCTTTATATATTTTAGATAATAGTCCTTTGTCTAAGGAGCAGCTGATAAAATTTTTTTCCCACATTGTAGGTTGTCTTTTAGTTCTGTTGATGGTTCCTTTTGCAGTGCAGAAGCTTTTTAATAAGATGAGATCCCAGTTGTTGATTCTCTGTGCAAGTTCTTGTGCTACTGAGGATTTGTTCATAAAGTCTTCTATGCCAATGTCTTCAAGAGTTCTGCCTAACATCTTCCAGCAAGTTTAGTGTTTCTGTTTTAATATTTATATCTTTAATTCACTTGGATTTTAGTTTAGTGCATGGTGAAAGATAAGGGTCTAGTTTTAATCTTTGGCAGGTTGAAATCCAGTTTTTCCAACACAGTTTATTAAAGAGGCTATCTTTCCTTCGCTGATGATGGTTGGCTCCTTTGTCAAAGATGAAGTAGCCAAGTACATCTGGAATTGTTTCTGTATCTTCTAATCTATTCCACTGATCCTCTGGTGTTTTTCTTTGCCAGTACCATGCTGTTTTAATCACAGCGGCTTTGTAGTATAGTTTCAAGTTTGGTATTGTGATACCCCCTGCCATGTCTCTGTTGCCTAGAATTGCTTTTTCTCTTCTAGGTCACTTCTGGCTACAAATGAATTTTTGGATTATTTTCTCTAGTTCTGTGAAATTTACTGTTAGACTTTCAATCAGGATTGCATTGAACCTATATAACAGTTTTGGAAGTATGGCCATTTTCACTATATTGATTCTTCCTACCCAGGAGTAGGGGATATCTTTTCATTTTCTTATATCCTCTTCGATCTCTTTTTTCAGAGTGCTGTAGTTTTCAGTGTAGTTTCTTTTGCTTCCTTTGTTACATTGATTCCTAGATGCTTCATTTTCTTGGATGATATTGTGAAAGAAATTGTTCCCCTAATTTCTCTTTCAGTGAGTCTGTTATTTTTGTACAAAAAGGCTATTGATTTTTGAGTGTTGATCTTGTATCCAGCTGCTCTGCTGAAAGTGTAAATTAAGTTTAGAAGTCTTTTGGCAGAGTTTTCTGGGTCTTCCATGTAGAGTATCTTATTATCAGCAAATAATGACAGTTTAACTTCTTCCTTTTCTATCTTTATTGCTTTAATTTCTTTCTCATTTCTAATTGCTGTGGCTAATATTTCCAGAACTATATTGAATAGGAGTAGTGGACATCCTTGTCTTGTTCCTGATTTTAGTGTGAAGGTTTTCAGTTTTTGGCCATTTAATATGTTGTTGGCTGTTGATTTTTCACAGATAGCCTTTATCAAGTTGAGATAAAGACCATTTATTCCAATTTTCAGCAGGGTTTTTATCATGAATGGGTGTTGAATTTTGTTGAATGCTTTCTCTGCATCTATTGAGATGATCATATGGTTTTTGTCCTTGACTCTGTTAATATAGTGTATTACATTTATTGATTTATGTAAGCAGGGGGCCGGGGATGTAGCTCAGTGGCACCATGCCTGCCTCACAAGCACAAGTTCCTGAGTTTGATCCCCGGTACCACACAAACAAACAAAAAAAGAATACTTAACAATTTATGTATGTTAAACCATCCTTGCAGCCCTGGAATAAATCTGACTTGATCAGGGTGTATGATCTTCTTCATGACCCTCTGTATTCTATTTGTCATTTATCTTATTGAGGATTTTTGCATCTATGTTCATTAAGGAGATTGGCCCGTAGTTCTCTTTTTCCGTTGGATCTTTCCCTGGTTTTGGAATCAAACTAATCCTTCCTTCCAGGAATGAATATGAAAGTATTGCTTCCCTTTCAATTTCATTAAAAGTTTAAAGAGTAGTGGCAGTAGTTCTGTAAATGTATTGTACAATTCAACAGTGAAGCCATCAGGACCCAGGCTTTTCTTAGTTGCTAAACTTTTAATTACATTTTCAATTTCACTGATTGTAATTGGGTGTTTAGAATTTTTATCTTCTTTGTTCAACTTTGGTAATTCATAAGTATCAAGAAATCCATCCATTTATTCTGTGCATTCCATTTTATTAGAGAAAGATTCTCAAAGTAGGTATTGAAGAGTCTCTGGATTTCTGCTGGATCTGTTGTGACTTCACCTTTTTTGTTCTTAATTGCATGGATATAAGCTTTTTTTTTTCCTTTTTTGACAAGGTTGGCTAAGGTTTTATTGATTTTATTTATTCTTTCAAAAAGTCGAATTTTCATTTCATTGATTTTTTGTATCATTCAATTCATTTTCTTTGCATTGCTTTCTGCTCTGATCTTTATAATTTCCTCCCTCATATGAGCTTTGGGTTATTCTTACTCCTCTTTTTCTAGGAGCCTAAGATTAATCATTAGGTTGTTTATTTGAGCTCACTCTGTTTTCCTAGTGTAGGCATTCACTACTATGAGTTTTCCACATAGAACTGCTTTTATTGTGTCCCATAGACTTCTGTATGTTGTATTGCATTATCATTTATTTGTAGAAACTGACCAATTTATTCTTTAATTTCCTCTGTGACCCATTGATTGTTCAGGAGAGTTTTTTTCAATTTCCATGTGTTTGTGAAGTTCTTAGGCTTTTTTTTATGCTATTGATCTGCAGCTTAATTGCACTATGGTCTGACAATATATATGGGATAACTTCCATTCCTTTGCATTTATGTAAACATATTGTAGGATCTAGTATGTGGTCTATTTTGGAGAATGACCCATGTGCAGCTAAAAAGAATGTAAATTCTGATTTTGTGAGGTGGAACACTCTATAGGCATCTATTAAATCCACTTGTTCAAAAGCTTGGTTCAGTTCTAATATTTTGTTGTTATTTTTTTTGTCTAGATGATCTGTCTATTTGTGATAGTGGGGTACAGGTGTTCCTTACTACAATTGTATTAGTGCTTATTTGATTTTTCATGTTGTTTTATAAAGTTAGGGGCATTAATATTTTGTGAATATATATTTATTATTGTCATCTCTTCCTCTTGGATTGTTCTCTTTACAAGGATAGTAGCATTCTTTGTCTCTTTTACTCAGTTTGGGTTTGAAATTTACTTTGTCTGCAAATAAGATAGCTACCCCTCCCTTTTTCTGGGCTCCTGTCACATGGAGAACTGTTTTCCATCCTTTCAGTTTCAGTCTGAGTATCTTTTTGAACTAGGTGTGTTTCTTGTATATAGCATATTGTTGGATTTTGCTTCTTAATCCATTCTGCCAGTCTATTTCTTTTGATTGGTGAATTGAGGCCATTGACATTGATGGTTATAACTGATATGTATTGACTTATCATTGTCATGTTATTGCCCTGTTCTTGGCTCTTTTTAATTTTTACCCCTCTCCCTTGAGTTTCTTGCTTTTCCTAATTAATTTGCTCGGTTGGGCATCATGACATTGTGACCTTCATTGTCTTTTTCTAGGATATTGTTTAGAATTGTTTGTAGTGCTGATTTGGTGTTCATGAAATTTCTCAGGTGTTCTTTGTTGTGGAAATATCTTATTTTCCCATCAATTTTGAAAGAGAATTTTACAGGATACATCAGTCTCGGTTGGAGGTTGTTTTCTTTTAGGACTTGAAATACCTCACTCTAAGCTCTCCCTGACCTGAGGGTTGGTGTAGAAAAATCTGCTGTGATTCTGATGGGCTTTCCTTTTCATGTGATTTGTTTCTTTTCTCTAACCACTTTCAGTATTTTGTTTTTCTGTTGGGCTTCCAGGATCTTGACTATTATATATCTAGGTATAGATTTTTTTTGATCATGGCTAACTGGAATCCTTTATGCCTCACTGATCTTTAGATCAAACACTTTCCCTCTGTTTGGGAAGTTTTCTGTCATTAATTTTGTGAGCAGTTTCTTTGTTTTTGGTTTTGGTACCAGGGATCAAACTTGAGTCCTTGCACTTGTGAGGCAGGCAGTGGAACCACTGAGCTAAATCCCTGGCTCCAGTAAACAATTTTTTAAATGTCATTTGTATTTTCTCCTGCAACTTCATGGATTCCTATCAGTCTTATGTTATTCTTCTTTGCATCATCTCAGATTTACTGGATTAATTTCTCATGATCCCTTACTATTTTAAGAGATCTCTCTTTTCATGGTGACTGACTGCCTTCCTATCTTCTACATCTGAAATTCTATCTTCACATTCTTCCATTCTGCTGTGAATGTTTTCAGTAGACTTTTTAAGCTCCTGGATATCTGTATCTGTTTCATGGATTCCATTTATTTCCTATGTTGGATATTTGTGGTTTCCATTTCTTTCCTATTCTGGTCATTCATGGCTTCTATCATGGTCCCGAGCTCTTTTATTTATTCATTTTTTTTCTCTTTCTATTCTAGAGTCTCTAATTATGTCTTTCATTGTGCTCACCATCTATGTAGTTATCTGAGAAATTATTACTGTTTTGAATTTTTCTAGAACCTGATTGATCTCTTTTGTTACTTCCTTTGCTATAAGTTCAGGGTGTCCTGGTGGTTGATTGTCAGACTTTTCCACCTTGTTTCCCCTAGAGTTTGCCATTGCTGAACTGGAAGTCTGTATTTGTGCCTTGCTTAAGTGTTTTCTCATTTTTATTTTTGTTGTTGGTCTGTCCTTGGTTTAATTCCTGGGTTAATACTTTGATCTCCCTGATAAAGCTGCTCTTTAGGTTTTGAGTCGCTAGTGACTCAGAGACACTCTCTTTTTTATAATATCAGGAAGGATAACTCATTAAATCAATCACAATCCTTTAGCTCAGTTGATACAATTAGCTAGACAATAGCATCAAGCACAGCTTATAAATCGACCATTTGTGGTAGTTATTAATCTATCACCTTTAACTATGTAAATTAAATCAAAATTGTGGACCATCTCAAAATATGTTTATAGTGAATAAACTCTTCAATATAGCAACTTTACCCTTCAGGATGGGGACTTAGAAGGAGTTGGGAGGAGAGGAATAGACAGGTAAAAGAATAGGAGAAGGTTTCAAGTAAAGCTAGAGGACAGAGAAGGATCACACAAAGTCTAGGAAACTGTTGAAGACAAGAGGGAAAGACAGAGTGTGAGAACAAAGACAAGACTAGAACAATTTAACAGAAATAGGGAAGCTATAAATTGTACTCTCTTTTGAAACTAATAATAATTGAGCAAAGGAAAAAGAAAGAAGAAAAGAAAAAGAAAGAAGAAATACAAATTAGGTCAGGAACAGGAACAAAAAGGGAGATGAAGAATAATGTGGGGGAGCAAGAGACTGAATGGGGAAAAGAAGAAAGAAAAAAGGAAGAATTTGCAGAATGGGAAAAATAAAAATTAAAAACTAAAAATTAAATATAAGAAGAAAAGAAAAAAAATAAATTTGAAGAGCCTCTTTCAGGCTATATCTCTGCTGTCACAATAGACAATGTGGGCAGCAATGTGCAGAACTAAGTCAATTAGTCTCAGCTAGCCAACAGCAGACCTCTGAGATTCAGGCTGAATTCTGGCTGCAAGGCCCAAGTTGAGCTCCCTGACCTCTTGCAGAGTTGAACTCTTCAAGATTCTACTGCATATTTCAGCTCCCCTTCCCCTGAAGATAGACCAAGTTCTGATGGAAGGTGGTGATCCCTCCAACTTACCAACTATGGAGGTCTGATGTGCCTTTATTGCAGTTGTTCACCTCTGTTCTATCTTCTGGAGCTCAGTAAAATGGCTTTTATGACTACCTGTGCCTCTGCAAAGGTATCCAGGTACTGGCACAAGCAGGAGGCCAGAGAGCTCAGATGAAGGCCAGAGGCACTGGAGGTGGGGGAGCAGTGAGCTCCTGCACAGCTGGGTGGTCTTCACTGGTCTGCTCCAATGAAAGCCTGAAGCACAGGATGTCTCTGAAGAGTTTTATATGCCAGGGCTGAATAAATCTCCTTTCTTCACTCCAATTAATATACCAAGAATCTTTAGAGGCTCCTCATTAAAATAAATCATACATTCTTAGTCTGGTAGTAAATCCAATCTCCAAACCACTCTATATATTTGTTTGTTTGCTTGTTTTACTTGGGACTGAACTTAGTGTCTTCACACTTTCTCTAGCCATTTTTTGAGACACACTCTCACCAAGTCACTAGTTACCCAGGCTGCGCTTGAACTTCCAATCCTCCTGCCTCAGCCTCCCAGTATGCTTGGGTTACAGGTTTGAGCCATCACTTCCAACTTCTCTTTACATGGTGAACTCATTCCTTCTAGATCTACAGTGTCCTCCCTGACTCTCTTAGTGTCTCTAAGCACCAGTGAAAATGGACGAATACGTTTGAAAGCATTCTTGCCCATCCTGGCATCCCGAGCCCTGTTCAGTGGGTGATTCATGTGAAATTCATCTTGTGCAGATGAGGCTCAGTTATCCAAAAGCACAACTATGTTAAGTCTCTCCACCTCCGCTCTGGTGGTGGAGGTGGGGAATGAAGTCATTTAAACTGCTCTCCATGCTTCTTCTTTCTCCTTATAGCTGGTCTGGTCTGTTTTAAGGTCAGATTTAAGTGATTTCTATCACCCTTTATGGTAAGGAAGCAAAAGTTTTCTTCACACTTGTGTTTTCCCACCAGGATGCATATATGGTGACACATTTGGTAATTCTTATTCAAGTATTAAAAACTCTCATTTGCACTTGTGTTTTGAAATGGTTTGCAGGACCTACTGGTGCAGACTCCATGGCTACTGGAAAGCTTTCTAGCCATGGGCTGTTTCTGTTTTCTCTGCCTGTATCATTAGCTGCCAGGCACACAGAGACAGAGCCAGTCTCAACCTCAATACTGGCCTCTTTGCTGTGTATCATCCTCCTTAAAATAAATTTGAACATAATGCCAGGAGCTGTTCTTCTTCTTAAATTGCAGAGCATACACAGGGCCAAGTGAGGAGAACAGATATCTATAAACTTAGCTTACTATGCTGTGCTTCCTCCTTCTGTGGTTCATGGAGAGCTGTAAGATTGATTGGATAGGGGGTTAGAGGACAATCATATACAGTACTGTTATTTTTATGCATAAAAACAAGCCAAACTGATTATGAAAGCCTTGGTTTGAAGGCCTGTTAGATTCAGGTGAGGGAGTTGTAATCTGTGGTCACACTTCCAGGACCAATTTGCTTCCAGATCTGTGCCATAGGAATGACCTTTAGTACCTCTTGAGAGAACTGTTTGAGCCTGAGAGTTTGGCTAGACTGTGATTTCACAGGATATCAGAACTAGAAAGAATAATACAACTTAGCATCTATGGTACTTTTCAGCTGCATATTCTGATTATTCTGACTAATACTGCACAGAAGGGAAATTGAGGCTCTGAGTATCAATCCTGACTACTGTGTTCTCTTTATCGCCTTAGAGCCTATTTATCTCACAATGATCAGAGATGGAGAAACAAAGAGATTAGGTAAAATTTTCTAAAGTCACAGCCCTTAGAAGTGATGGCACCCAGATTTGACTATACTTTTCTTCTTTTCCTCCCCCTTTCTTCTCCTCTTCTTTCTCCTCACTCTACCCTCTTCTTCCTCCTCCTTCTTCCTTTTTTTTTCTTTTTCTTTTGCCATTTCTTGAGAAAGGCAATGCTAACAAGTCAGAGGGCTGTGACTCTCATGCTGATCTACCTTTAAGTCCATGATTCTTTCCAAAGAAGAGGCCAATATACCTGTTATTCCACACTTTAAAATATGACTAAAGAGTGACACATATGTAAACAGAGGAAGCAATTTCCAAGTCTCTCTTGACACATTTCTCGTCTCCAAATCTTAAAATGTTTAGTTGGTAGAGTTGCCAAAACCCAGCTGCACGTTGGCAGACTGGAAGCTGTTTATTCCATCACAACTTCATGCCTAATTTACTATTTACTTATCACTGAAGTTACTTGGGAGACATTAAGAAAGAGAGGCTCTTGCTTGGCGCTGCTGTTTTCACATAATGATTCCTGTGATATTTTTCCATTAGAGCATCATTCTGTGGACCAGACATCAGGAAGATAGCGGGTGAGAGGCCTGTAAGGTAGAAAGTTGTACCATCTGTGCTCAGCACCAGCATTGCAAAGAGCTGAATGGTCTTCACAGCTACTGTAGGTACTACTTTTGTCAGATATCAACCTACTTTTCATGCTCTTTGAAGTCTTCAGTACTGCTAATTTCTCTGTAAATGAATCTAAGAAAATACAAATGTTTGACGGCAGCTTATGTGTATACCTCCTGAATATCATCACTCCCAGAGTCAGAGAAGTTTGGATTTAAAATCCTTGACCCAGAATTTAGTGAGTCTCCTTAAGACTCAGTCCACCCTACAAGGGGTGTAGTACCTGCTTAAGGACCAATGAGAATTAAATAAGTAGGAAATATAAATTCTAACAGGCTTGGCATAGATCTGGGCATAAAGTGGTCATTTAAATGTCAGTTCTTCCATCACTTTTCTTCTCTCCCTAGAGGTAATTGCAAAATAATCATAACCTTAAGCAGTAGATGTAAAACTCTGTTTCAGAGTAATTTGGTGGGGGCCTCAATACTTCTGCAGGCATCCATTGTAAGACCAGCTTGTTGGGGGGTTGGGGATACTGCTACTGCTGAGCCAGGAAGCTTGTACTTAATGCTCATAGGTGGACTGGCTTATATAGCTCACCTGAGAACAGGGTTATGAAAAAAAGAGCGAACCTCTGATCCCCTATTGAGGAGAGAATCACAGGAGCCTTCCTTTCCCAAACCCCAAGAGGAGATTATCTTTGGATGCCCTCTCCAGGGTACTTGCATCTGTAGACAAGGACTTGTTTATCCTTTTGAATTTTAAGAACTGAGAAAAGAAAGAAGTACTCTTTTAATTTTGTTTCATCATAATAACTTCTCTGTTAGCATAGTTTAAGAAGTGTCTTTTGAAGTCTGGGGCACTTCCTGGATGATGACCCAGCAGATATATCATGCTTGGTTTTCTAAAATCAGCCTAGAATAGAAATAGTAAATCATGAATACTAAGGACGTGCAAGTACTCCAGCAGGTAAATAATTTAAAAGAGGAAGCCAGTGCCATCGGCATGAATGAAGTTTTTGTTTTGTTTTGTTTTGTTTTGTATCTTAAAATTATCAGAAAACTTGAACTCAGGATAGGGGTTGAAAATAAATTCAAGTAAATATGCAGAATCAAGCAACAAAGAATATAACAGTTGTTGAAATGAAGTACAGTGCTGAATCAACAGGATTTGGAAGTTGTTTGTTAATTAAAATTTCTCAGCACAGACATCTGATCTATTTCTTGTCTATTTATGTGTGCTTTGAAGTGTCCAGATGAGCAGGTCAGATAAAGGGGAGAAACAAGTAATGATTTTAAAAATTAATTTTGCTATTTTTATTATCCAGGTTTGCAGTATATGCAATTTACAATCATCTTAGGGAGTGGGCACATGTACATAATACAGCTTGTTTATTTTTCCTCCAATTCCTCTCCGTTTTTATTCTTGTTGATGTTATAAATCTTAGCTCATGTTTACGGCATGTATTGTTTATATTCACTGAGGTTATTAGGTTCTTATACATGGCACACCCTTATTCTATTTATTTCCCCTTGTCCTCCCCCTCTTAATTCCTTATATAATTTCTTCTTCCTGTAAGAAAAAAAGACAACAAAGAGAAACAGCATTTTTTTCCCTCACCTTGAAGTAAAATGGATTGTCTGTCCTTAGACAAAGACTCAATCTAGGATAAAAATTCAACAGAGGTGTAGAAGCATTTTGAAAATACAGAGGAGTCTTTCATAGGACTTGTCTAGTAGGTGGAGCTAGCCCGTGTGGTCATCCATCACTCAGGTTGTTCATAGTAGCAGCCAATGTTGTATGTAGGCTTAGTAAGCATCACCCACTTAGAAATAAAATGAGTCTTTAGGGTGTAGGGGAAATGGGAAGGGTAGGGGAAAGGTAATAAGGGAAAAGACAAAAATATGGGAAAATGGGAAAAAAGTGTTTGTAAATGGGGAAGGGAGAAGGGGTGAAGAGAGGGCAGGGACATGGGGAAAAATGAGAACCAAGACCTGTCATGTAAAGGTACAAGATCCCAATAATGAATGTAACTGTGCTGTATACCTAAAATGTACCAATAAACTCAAGGAGAAAAAAAAATAAAATGATTTGCATGTGAATATTTGGTTTATAGACATTATTTAAAAATGAGACAAAAATTTTATAAACCCTTTCTGGATGCTGCCTTCCCTATAAATAAAACAGAGGAAGAAACTCTTGTTTATGTTGCTGTAAGAGAACATCACAGATTGAGTATTTATAAAGAACAGAATATTTTTTTTACAGTTCTGGATGCTGGGAAGTCCCTGATCAAACCACTGGTGTTGGGCAAGGGCAGTTGTCCTGCATCACTACACATCAAAAAGTGGAGAAAGCAGGAGTATAAGAGAAAGAACCCTTTTCCACAACTTTTCCACAAGATTTTTGGAATAATAGTATTAATCCTTTCATGAGTGCAGAGTTCTCATGGACCATACAGCTCCCTTGAGGCCCCTGCCTCCCCAAACTGTCACACTGGGGATTAAGTTTCCAACACATGAAGTCTAGAGGACACATTCGGATCATAACATTCCACCCCTGGCCGCCAAAGTTCTCATCCTTCTCACATGCAGAGCATATTTATTCCATCCCAACAGCCCTAAGATTGCCAGTTCATTCCAGCATCAACTTTAAAAAACACAATTCACCTGAGGGAAGTTCTCCAACTTTGACCCTATAAAATCAAAATAACTGTATGTGCTTCCAAAATACAATAATGGGGCAGGTGTAAGGCAGATATTTCTATTCCAGAAAGATCAAATAGGCAAGAGGAAGAAATACGGAGTCCCAAGCAAGTCTCAGATCTACCAGGACAAACACTAAATCCATAGGCTTGAGAATAATCTTTAGTTTTATGTCCTGCCTTCTGGACACACAGAAGCAGGGCTTGGGCCTCCAAAATCTCAGGCAACTCCACCAGGTGGTTTTGCTGGGCCCTGTCCAGGCAGCACCTGACATGGTTGGGAGGCAGTGCCTGTAGATTTCTCAGGCCATCCTTGCATGCTGCTGACTATAGTTCTGTGGTCCCAGAGATGGCCCTGGCCCCTGAGACCATTAAGCACTACCCTGGTGGAGATTCTGCAGCAGCTCTACTCTCACCCTGGGTCTCTATAACACTCTGAAACTGAGATGGAGACAGCTGTACCTCCACAGCTTGTGCGGTCTGTGTGCCTGAAGAATGAGCACCCTGTGGTCACTATCATAAACCCTCTGTAGTGGCAGCCTGAACTGCACCTGGTTCCTCCTGAGTATCTCTGGTCCACTGAAGGGAGCTGCCCTGGAGTTAGGGAAGCAGAGACCTGAGCAAGCCTGGGCAGTGGTCTATGAGACCCCAGTGTTCTCTGTTCTTCCAGAACCCTTCCTCCCTCCAGGCATTGACACTCTGGCCTTGTGACGGGAGGGCCATCCTCAGAAATCTCTAAAATGCCCGTAAGGTCATCACCCTTCTGTCCTCAGGAACAGGACCTGGCTTTCTTTTAGTCAAATTGATCTCTTTATCAAAGAGTAGCTAGGCCAGACTTTCAGTTTTCTCTTCTAAACACATTTTTTCATTCTTTTGTGGAAGACAAGATTTTCCAAATCTCTATCTTTTACTTTTTTGATTATAAATTTCACCTTTAAATTATTTCTCTCTTTTCACATTTTATACATGCAATTAACATGCACCCCATTCACTATTTTGCTTGGAGATTTCTTTAGCCAAATGCCCTGGTTCATTGTTTTCCAGTTCTGCCTTCCATAAAGCAGTTGGGCACAGGCATGACTTAGGTCAAGTTCCATGTAAATTGTTTTTTAAAAAGTGATGAATATTTTAACTCTAAGAAAAAAATATTATAGGCTTGGGGATGTACTCAGTACTTAGCAATCACAGGGCTCTGGGTTCAAGCCACAGCATGCAGAAAAAGTAATTTTAAAAAATTTAAAAATATCTAATTGAAATTATAGCAAAATTATAACAAAAAAGGAACCCCCTTTCATTGATTACTGATGCCTTGTTCCTTATTTCCATGACACTTAACTATAATGACCTTTATGGTTCAGATTTCTAGCAAGATTTTGATGAGAACCACTTAAATAAGTCTACAAGAAGTTTCAAATTTTTCCTACAACTGCCTTCTTCGGAGTCCTCACCAGATTACCCTTCGGCTCTGTTCATAGCAATATAGGTTTTTTTCCGCATCAGCTTCAAAGCTGTTCCAGCCAGTGCCAGTTAGTAGTTCCAAAGGGGCTTCCAGGTTGGCAGGTAGTTGTTACAGCAACTTTGGTACTAACTTTTATAGCAGTCCACTTATGTTTCTATAACTGAATAACACAGACTGGGTAATTTACATTTATTTTTTCACAGCTCTGGAAGCAGGGAAGAACCACATCAGGCACTGGTCTCCGATGAGGGCCTCTGACTTTATCGTGCGTCACACTGTCACATGGCAGAAGGCAGAAGTCCACAGAGGCAATCCATTCCCACACCCCTTTCCATAATGACCTTTATCCCTTATTGAGCTGTGGCCCTCGGGACCAGAACAACTCTCCTTAGTCCCTACCTTTTAACACTGTCTCACAGAGGGTTAAGTTTTTAACACATGAGTTCTGGGGAATACATTGAAGATATAGCACAAGCATTAAGATCTCCACTGAGTTACATATTTGGTCACTCGAAGTCAGCATCAAGCAACCAGAAATCCTCCTGACTTTGTGCAGTCAGGGCCAAGACTCATAGGCTTCTTCAGGCAGGCCTGGGGAGGGGTTGGCAAACATTTTAGCCAAACAATGCAACTTTAATTCCACCGATGAGAAGCCTAAGGGCCTTCATGGTAATTAACAAACTAGTACTGTTACTCATTCTTAACATTTGTGTTACCAATTTAAAAAGTGACTGGATAATAGATTGGCTGCAGTTGGGACCTCTGGAGGGTAGGTGGCCTTTCTGGATAATATTAACTATTGTATGGCCTAGGAGTGGGAATTATCAACTAGAATGTTAGCTTCTGTTGCTGTGCAGCTGAAACAGACACCAACATCCCGTTAACATTTGTTCTGCTGATACATTTCGGAATACATTAAAGTCCTATGAAAATTATAGAATTGTAGATGGGAGAACTTATCCAAGATAGTCATCACCCGTGCAGTTGCAGAGGATGGAGTAGAGAATGACCAAACATCAGGTTACCCACACACTCCCTTTCAATCAGGATAGCTCTGCTGTCATCTGCTTAACAAATTCAAATTCAGAGCACAGTTTTGTGATGGAAAGAGTGTGAGAATATGGAAGCAAATTCTGAAAACACTGGTCCTAATATGAAGGCAGAAGAGGAAAACAAGACCTAGGAAGGGCCAAGAAACTTAGCCACGTGGTACAACAAACCATTGATGGGAGAGAGGCTACCACCCAGACCTGCTGACTGCCCGCCCTGTGTATATGCCAGTAAAGGATCCTTTCTTTTAATCTATATACATCTTTTCTCTACTTCTGGAGTTATAACTAGATAGGTTTTGGACATACTAGCATAAATTTCTCTATATAATTTAGATTGCTCTGTGAACTTTAGAAGATATCTCCTTAAATGAATCCTGTGCTGGGATAGTAAATGTTTTGCTTTCTAAGGATGGAAAGAAACTGAAAGTTCAGGAGCTCTTTGGTGTTGTATTTGAAAGGAACAGGGCCATCTTGGGGACCATCTGTGGGCTTAGGGAGTCATCACCTCTTTCCTTGCAGGTGGCTACCTCTCTACCTCTTTCTAACATTCTGAAATCGGGAGTCAGCAAGAAAACAAAAACAAAGCAAAACATAAAACACTGCTCCCCAGGCCTATGATTTCCTTTGGACTCCTGGAAAGTGTATTAGAGAATCCAGCAGAAAAACAGAAATTGGCTCCATTGCATGAGAGAAGAAAGAATGCAAAGGGGGAAAAAAGAGAGAGAAAGAAGGCCTGCTCCATGAAAAGACACACACAGCAATAGTGCCTTTTCAGGGAAATCCAAGAAAAGACAGAAGAAAGACAAAGCAAGGAAATATTTTACGTAAAAGCTTGGCCTATTAGATGTTTCCTCTTATTTTGCACTTTCATTGTTTTCTGTTGCTTTGCAGTTACCCAGGAAGCTTATAAATATCAATATCCACACCAACTTCAGAGACTCTTGAGTTATTTGGTCTCGGTTAGGGTAGGATTTGTGCTTGAGTCATTTTTTTCTTTCTTTTTTTGATCGGTACATGTTTCATGTTTGTAGTGCGTACTGTTTATATTCCTTGTGTGGAGATAGTTCATGTACAAAACACATCTTGATCCCTTTTTGCATCCTTTTCCTTTCCTTCCCCCATCTCTTGATCTCCTTCCCTTTTTATTGTCTATATTTGCAGTACATAATGCTTCCATTCCTTATGTGAAATCGTACATTTACATAACATAACTTAATTTCTTTTTCGTCCCGATCCCTCTCTTCCATCACCTCTTCCTCCACTTTATGACTCTTCAGGCAAGGCTGAAGCGCAGTCCCAATAGAGAAACATGGTGCCACGGGATGGGTCTAGGAGCCTAAAGGAACTGTTCTGTTTGGCACCAGGAGACACTATGGACTGAATCCAGGATCTTCTCGCTGTGCTGTGTCTCCAGCCTTTTTTACTTTTTTTTTCTCCCTTGTTTCTTTTTGAGATAAGGTTTCACTAAGCACTAAATTGCCCAGGTGGCAAGTTCAGGCAGGCCTTGAAATCACTATATAACCCACGTTGGCCTTGAACTTAGGGCGATCCTTCTATCTAGCATTTTCTTTAATTTCTCCGTTTGTATATATTTGTTGGTCCTTACAACAAGACAGAATTTCTGAAGGCATTAAGAAAAAAAAAAAGAATAATCAAACTGGCATATTATTGTTACTAATATTAACTCTCTAGTTCTACAGGAGAGCAAATTATATTCCTTCATTTGCTCAATAGAATTTTATGTTTGATCCAGCACCACAAAGTAACGATACAGGCACAAGCCAGTTTATACTTCAGTTAGTATAATTCTGCAACATCTTGGGGAGGAACTAGCTGGCGATGTTGTCTTTGGAAGCCGACTCACATAAAGTAAGGGCGCCTCAGTTCAGGAGCAGTGAACATCTGCACATCCTGCTGGAGTCTGACTTCTGCGGCTGCCCTGGCAAAGATGGCTTCCAGATCTGGAACACCATGGAGTCAGCAGGTATTACCTGGCAGGTAGGGGCTAGAAAGTCCAGTCTCATAAAGGCTGTCCTGGATTTGGGGTTTCACAACCCAAGCTTATCCATGGTAGCTGTATATCTGCGATGAGAACAAACAACATTCCAATCTTTTAAAAACCATATAATTAAAAGCCAGTTACAATAACTTCTTTTAAAACAGGTTACTAATCTTTAATTCTAAATCATAGTATAGTCTTATTGCAGCAGTCACTTAGATCTTTAAGCTACAGGCTTGGCTTGTTTTAGTGGCCAATCAGGTGACTAAGGGAACACACTGTGTACTGATCTTTGCAAGGGAGTAGATACCTGGGCAAATGGAAAAAATTGGGGTTCATAATGAAATACTTGAAGATAAATTACTAGAATATGGGTAACTTAGGGGGCAATGCACTTTATATTTACATTTAGTTTTTTTAAAACTAGGTATTTGAAATCCCACATTATTTTACTCTTATAGCAAATATTAATTCATACTATCTGCTTGCAGGTGCTCCCTAGTTACACGTAGCTAATGGCTACAGATTTGGGCAGTGCAGGTGCCAAACAAATGCTAAAAGGGAATTTGACAAAATTTAACATATATTCCTGATTTAAAAGAAAATATGATAGAAAGGATGCATTTCCATGAAACTGGGCAAAAACATGAAATTATGATACAAATTTAGAAGAATCACTAGCTGTCCTATTTTTCAGTTACAAATTAGAAAATATAATGGGAAATAATTATTCAAATTAAGAATAAAATGTAAACTATCTACTATAACATTAAATGCACATTACCTGTATGAAAATTAACCTCCCAGAGTTTATAGAAGACTATTGGAATAAGTAAAAATTATCAAACCATTGGATAGACACAAAACTGATAAAAAATTATTAATCTACAAATTTAA
>NW_022900929.1:37100163-37107351 GCF_012274545.1 Fukomys damarensis | reverse complement strand
TATATCCCACTGTTACAGCTTTTATATTAGATGTCCCTGCAAAGCCTCACACACTTTTAAGTGGGGTTTTTTGGAGATGGCTGGATCTGAGATATGAATATGGATTAATGGTGTGTTACTGGGATAAAGGGTGTGTGTATTAGTCCACAATTGGTTTAGCATAGTTCTTGGTGTGGATAATAGAAGGGTGGCACAGCCTGCAGGGATTGCAAAGAGAGAGATGAAAGGTTGGCTTACTGTTTGGTGTTTGCTGCTTGTTGCTGCCTGCTGGTTCACTATCTCTTGCCTGATTTTCCATGAACTAACTTTTTCTTTCTTTCTTTCTTTCTTTCTTTCTTTCTTTCTTTCTTTCTTTCTTTCTTTCTTTCTTTCTTTCTTTCTTTCTTCTTTTCTTTTTGTACTGGGGATCAAACTTGGGACCTTGGGCTTGCAAGGCAGGTGGAGGAACTACTGAGCTAAATCCCCTGCCCTCCATGAACTGTTTCTCCTCTATGATGCCCTGTTGCCATGACACCTTGCCTTGAAACCAGCCAATTTTGAACTGAATGAAACCTCTATGAACTGTGAGCTGAATTAAACCTTTCCTCCCTTAACTTTGGGTGTCTGTTATTTTATCTCAGCAAGAGGGAAAGTAACTAAGACAGATTTTGGTATCAGAGAATGTAAGGGTCATTGTTGTACCTGACAATGTGATTCAAACTGGCTTTCAGAAAGAGTTTAGAAAGATTTGGAGATGCCAGCTAAAGAAGCAGTCCTAGAATGCTGTGAGTTGAACTTGGTGGGAGATTCTTGTGAGAGCTCAGAAGACTAGAATGTTTTCTGCCTACCACTCCATGAACAGGTTCTCTTCCTTGATGCCTCTCTGCCATGCCACCCTGCCTTGGAGCCAGGTGACCATGAACTGAAACTCTACAAACTATGAGCTAAATAAACTCTTACTCTTTTAACTTTGGGTAATTAAGTACTTTGTCCCAACAGCAGGAAAAGCAAGTAAAAGATAGATAATACCTTGAATGAAGGAGAGGGCACTCTCCATCAACAAATATAAAAACTTATAAATTTACAATTAATATGAATACTTGCTTCTCAGCCTTTTGGCTAAGATCAAGTGTAGTATAATTGATATGAATAAAAATAAAAATAAGTTGAAAGCATTTGAATTATCAGTGCATAGGACCAGATCCAGCAGTCCTTCTTCTAGTTATATGCTCAAAGGAAATGGAATCACAGCCTTGTAATGGTGTCTGTGCTCTCATATTCATGACAGCACTATTCACAATCACCAAGCTATGGAAACAGCAAGGGTCTACTGATGAATGAGTGGATTAACACACACACACACATGCACACGTGTGCGCATACACACACACAAGAGAATATTATTAACCTTTACAAAAAGAGAAAATCTCACCATTTGCCATAATAGGAGTAGACCTAAGGAACACTATAATAAATAAAATAATCTAGATATAAAATTATAAGCATTATTCCACTTACATAAGGTATCTAACAGGTTCATAAAATCTGAGACTGAAGTTGTGGTTTTGGGGGATGGTAGTGGGGAATGGGGAGTTACAATCAGCAAGCAACAAGTTTCAGTTAAGTAAAATAAATAAGCTTTAGAGATCTGCTGTTCAACATCATATCTATGGTCAATAATCTATATTTATAATTTAAGAGGATAGATTTCATGTTATTTGTTCTTACCACAATAATAAAAATAATCAGTAAAAATTTAGCACTTAACTCTCTTATGGTCAAACCCATTTGAAGTCTTAACAAACTCTCAGTGACAAGCTCCCCATGTCACCATCATTAACCAACAGATCTGGGCCAAAAGGAGAAATCTCAATTCTAGAAGTAAGAGTATATTTACATTACAAGATAAACTCCCTCTAACTGTCTCATAGTGTCAGGCCATTGACAAGGTTGGGAAGTATCATTCACTACAGTGAGAGGAAGGAGGTAGGAGTGATACCAGGGGAGAACTTGAGCACACAATAGGACAAGAGGACAAAGGCTCACACTGAGAAAACATAATACTCTTTGTGTCTTTTTTGAAGCTAACTCTCTCAGCATCAATTGCTTCCATTTATCTGCCCTACCTAACAGGGCTGGTGGACAGGTACTGAATTTCTGCATGGAACCCAACCGATAGCCCTAGATTGCTGAGTGTCCCACTCAAATGACTCCGATAAAGTTGGTTTGCAGTGGGATCATTGCAGCAGTTTTTCATCTCTAATTTTGTGCAACCAGAGTTGAGAATGATGGCTTAAAGCAGGTGCCCTACTAATGGAGGGAGCTGGGATTCAAAGCTCATGATCATAATATAGTGCTTGCTTTTTACCACATTTTTCTTCTTGTCCTAGTGTCCTCACTATCTGACAAATGCCATCTTTGAAAATCCTCTGCGTGCTCCCATAGTGATGCCAGTGGACATGCAGTGCCATATGAGACATAAATGTCTCTTAAAATCATGGGAAACTATAGTTCTCTGGGAAATGTTCCTTCCATCTTAAGGTACCATCTTATTTCTAGGGTATTCACATTCCAATGTCTAAGATGGATATTTCCGCAGAACACATTCTTCAAGCTATCCCAATATTGTTATTTACTACTTGAGTAAAATAACACTTTCTCAAGTTCCAATTGCAGGTTGGGTATCCATATCAACTGAATCAATTCTTACAGTTAATGATAATGAAGATGATGTAGGAAGATAACCTCTAATCCATGCCAACACATGAACCCTTGAAAAGGAAACTTAAAATATGCCACATTCATACTCTTATTTTTTTATTAAATTTATTGGTGCATTTAAGGTATACAATACAATTATATTCATCATTGGGATCTTGTACCTTTACATGGTTCTTATTTTCCCTATTCCTCAGCCCTCTATTCACCTCCTCCACCCTTCCCTATTTACAAAGACATTGTTTTCATGTTTTTCCTTTTCATATATTTTTTCTTTTCTCTTTTCACCTTTCCCCAACCCCTCCACTTCCTCCACTCTTTTAGTTCTTTTCTTCCTGTTACACAATACAATTATACATTTTGATCCTTATTTACCCTTTTAGTTTTTCGCACCAGAGAAACTATTTGGCATTTACACATGTGTCTTATTAATTTCAGCTAGTGGTATAGACTCAATGTGCATCCACTCTTATTACTTAAGAAATTTTGAACTGTTCAGAAGAGCCAAAAAATCCTCAGTGGACCTTCAGTACCTACTGATACCACCAGAAAGACACATGTCACAGGCATCGCATGTCACAGGCGATACTCCAGTTTCTTTGCTTACATTAATTTTGAACTGAGGAAATTTAGGTAATGCAAATTGCATTTTGGGGCTATTTTATTGACCCTGATTAAAACCTATTCTTGTGATAGAATGTCTTGACTTCTATTTTCTGTCTAGTTTGGTTAAGCTGCATTCCCAAATATAGTTTTGAAAAGAGATATCTTTAAAATAAATTCTTTTGGATAAGATGTGACTACTATTGTGCCCAGGTTGGGGGACTTAGGTGTTTTCTTGGGTAATTTTCAAATAAATTGCAGAAAAATAGGCACAAAGTAGAGAGAATCATAAATAGTTGTGGCATCTGATTCTGATGTTTAATATGAATTAGCACCATATAAATTGCTGAAGGGATAACAGCTGGAATTTTTCTAGTTATCTTTTCAAGTGAAGTTCTGTTCTACAGGAAAGATTGAATAAAAGAAGTCATGTCACACACATGTAGGAAAGGTCAAAGGGTCTGGATCATCCCATTTCTGTGTGTGCAATTCATTACATGACCTGTGGAAGGCAACGTAGGTATGTTGCCAAAACCCTCAAATATAAGACTGCTTTCGCAAATGGATGAGAAATCCCCATCCCCTTATCAAAGTAAAGGTATGTTTTGTTGAGTTACTTATGGTAAAAGAGTCAATGAGACCTAGTACAAATTGGAATTTTTCTGAAGTAATTCTCTTACATGCCAAGTGGGACGGTCAACCTATTTCCAATAAAATGAAAAATACAGAGAATGAAGCAAATCAAAATTAATCAGAGAAGTTATTATTGATGGAAAAAGCCAAATTTACAGTCAAGAAAACTTCAGCTATTCCATTTTGGCCCTGACTATGAGCAAGTTACCTCTAGTGCTACATTTTCAAGTTGGAAGGCAAGTATGCAAAACCATTGTTGATTTAAACTAGGCTGGAGGCCTAGGCAAATGTCTCTTTCCCTGAAGTGAATAATACAATCCCCTGAAACCAGGCAAATTCCTATTGCTAACAATATACCTCAGTAGAGCCTCTAGTTTCTCATGTGTAAGAAGAGGGACTTGAACTATGTAATGTCAAGGTCTCCACTGAGCTCCCTCATTGACTTTATGATCCTGAGAAAATTATTTGATTCCATCAATCCTCAATGTCTTCAACTGAAAAAAAGGGAGTAATAGTTAACTATTTCCTAAGATTTCTTTAAGGAAGAGTTTGTATTTATAAGATATTTGGAAGAATATATGGTACAGGGTGACCAGTCAGTCAATGCTCCTTTGTATTATTATTAACATTGTTATTGTTATTATTGAATACTTCAGACTGAATTGAGTCCCACATTGTACTTCCAAGCATGGACTTCAAAACCAATGTCGCAACGCATAAATTATTTTTTCTGCTTCTTTTTAAAGAAGTCTCCCATGTCAAAGGACATAGTGTTTCTTTGAGTTTTCAAGGACAGGATCCACATCTCATGTTTTGCATGGCAAACTGGGCTCTTAGCCAGGCTCTTTCAGGAGGGAAAGCACAGAGCTAGGAAGAGAACTGAGCCCTATTTACCAAAATAAGAGGCTGGTTCAGCCAGTTTCACCAAACAACTGGACCGTTCCATGAAACAATGGTCTGATTGGCAGATCATCCCTTGTGGAAACACACTGCGTCCCCTGCCAACACAACCACTCAGAGAGCTGCATGTTCCCTTGGATAGCAGGCTGTTCAGTCGTGACTCATCTGCAGTGTATGAACAGACTTGATATTGATGGTTTCCATCTCTTAATAAAACGAGTGGAGATCTGAGCCTCACATTGGCAAAGACATTCCAGATGTAAAGGCCACAAAAGGGCTTTTCAAATGTGGCTCTGAAACATTCTTCTCTTTCCCACAGCGCACCCAGAGTAAGCTTATTCACTTCTGTTTTCTTCAGAACCAGCCCCCCTTTCTTTAAGAAGGCATGAGAACCTCGGGCATTCTCTGTCACCGTTTCTGGATGTGTCTTTCAGTTATTTTACAGGTAGAAATGGTGATGGGATGATCCTGGAAGACACAAGCCAAGTGCCAGCATGGTTTTGATACAATTTCCTGTGTGTCTCTCCTGAGGGTAATTAATGAATCAAAAGCAAATGTCACTGCAGTGTTTATTTGAAAGGGAAAAAAGACCTATTGATTATATAACAGAAGATACAAAGACTACCAACCAAAAGAATATTACATTTCAAAGAAAATACCAAGAGGCCTATGTAAATCATGGGTTTATAACAGGTGATTCACATTCTCCAGGCTCACTTTGCATGTTATCTAATGAAGCCATGCAATCTTCAAAACTGCTTTATCACACAGAAATCAAATACCTTGCCTTAAAAGATAAGATTTTGGAATTTTTCTAAAGAGAAAAATGTTAACATGAAGAAGAGAAGCAATTATTGAAGGCTGCCATTTCTTCAAATATTTCTGCACTGAGAGAATTTTTTTTTTTTTTTTTTTTTGTATTGGGGATCAAACTCAGGTCCTTGTGCTCATGAGTCAGGCAGCTGTTCCCCTGAGCTAAGCTCCTGGAGAGAATCATTCTTAGTGGCTAACTGCATTGCTTAAACTAAGAAGCCCTTTAATATTGGCGAAGAGTTGATCCTGTTTGCTGCTAAGGATATTTGTCGATTTTTAGAAGCACTTGCAGTTCAAGAAGTGCCACCATCCCTAGATGAATGGTTGAAATATGAGAGGATACGAAGGACAATATTTAGAGGAGATTGATGAATCACCATAGTAAGCCATCCAGGTTGATAAATCTAATGATGTCCCCAAGGAAACCATGCTCATTTTTAGGAGGCAACAAATGAAGAGACATTATGTAAAATTTTGTTGCCAACCAACACCACAGCTACAGAACTGTTCATGTTTGAATGATTGTACATGAGGAACACTAAATAGGCATTTTGTATTTGTATATGTATGGACAGAGACCCTGCGGTGATTGGGTGGCTTTTTGGTTTCACTACTCAGGTCAAAGGTGTCATTTCTGTATGTGAGGCTATGCACAATGGGTGTTGTCCACACAAAAGTACCAGTTAGCTAAAAAGTGTCACCTGAACTAAACAACATTTGGCTGGATGTGATTAAAATTAGCAACCATATTAAAGAGTATGCCCTTAACACATGTATCTTTCTGGAGCTTTTTAAACTGTTGGATGCACAACATACACATTCTCATTTGTACACACAACTGACAGGGCTTTCTAAAGGTAGAGCTTTTGATCTGGGAAAGCTGCTCCAGAGATTTCTTTTGGAAAATCAATCACTACTAGCAGCACATTATTTCCAGGCTAAGATGGAATCTCAGTATTAGTTTAATTTACATTTTCTAACTGCCAGCTATGTTTGAACATGTCTTCATGTATTTATTAGCCATTTATACTTCTGTGAAGTGTTTATTCCTTATGCTTGCCCACTTTTATTTGGGTCTTTCTTTTGGAGATATTTTTGTGTTTTGTTGTTTTTACATTGTCATTCTTTGAAACATAAAATAATACCTCATTATTTTTATTTTACATTTCTTTGATTTCAGGTAAAATTTAATATCTTTCCATGAAGCTCTTGGCCTTTTGGATTTTACTTCTGTGGAAGACCTGTCCTACCTTTTGCCCATTTCCATATTTCTATATTGTTTGCTTAGCTGTCTGTGTTGACCCTAAATATTCTGGATAATAATATTTTCATAAGTACAAGCAATAAGTATTTCAAAATCTTCTCCTGTCTGCTTTGTAATTTATCTTAAAATTTAGATCTATCATTTAGTAGTTTTAAAATTAAACAGATGGGCTGGGGATTTAGCTCAGTGGTTCGGTAGCCTGCCTTGCAAGCGCGAGGACCCGAGTTTAATCCCTGGTACCAAAAAAAAAAAAAAAAAAAAAAAAAAAAAAAAAAAAA
>NW_022900929.1:37065453-37100093 GCF_012274545.1 Fukomys damarensis | reverse complement strand
AAAAAAAAAAAAAAAAAAAAAAAAAAAAAAAAAATTAAACAGAAAAATTAATCAATTTTCATTTTTTTGCTTTTATTTTATTCCTTAAGAAATTATTAGATTATTTTATTTTATTTTTACTTAGATATTTAAAAAGTTTTTGTTTCATATTTACATCTTTAAACTGCCTATTATTTATTTTTCTGTGCAATAAGAGATAAAGTGTTTTAGTCAAGCATTTTCACAATAATGCTGCTTAAAAAATCTCAGGATCCATGGACAATAACCAAAGTAATTGTTTACATTTCATGCACATTGGTATGGTTGGAGTTTGACTGATCTTGACTTTGCTCAGCTAGGTTTGGCTCCAAACTGTGTGTTTGGATCAGATTTGCTTCATGTATCTGCTATAACCCTAGCACTAACAAACAACTACAACAGTGCTAAAAGTGAGGGACAGCAAGCTTGACCTAGTATGAACACTCCACATCCATGATCGTGGGGCATCTGCTAACATTCTGTAGGAAGGCATGACATACAGCTCGGCTCAGATTGTCAGGGAAAGACTGTACTCTGCCTCCATGGGTGAGAAGTGCAAAGTCCTATTACAAGGAGCCTGGAGGTGTGTGTGCACACGTGTGTGTGTGTGTGTGTGTGAAATATACACTTATATTTGACATAATGCTCACTCAGCTCATCCCTATCATACCCCTAAAGACTCATCCAATCAAGTCATCAACCTCTAAATAAAGGATCTTATCATCCATGTTAGATCTGGACGCAGCTCCTGACCCAAACAGACAAGTTTTATCTGCCTCCTACATAGCCACTGTACAATGATAAAGCATCAACAGGATAACTGCAATACTCTCCCCCTTTCAGGACCAGGAAAGGACACATACAGCACTTATTAGCCCATAGCAATTTTAAATCCCACTGGACATGTGAGGCTTGGTCCCTTTTTCTCAAGGCTTGGGTATATATCTTGTTTAAGCTCCATTTTAAAATTTGGGGAATGGTTCCTCATTCCATTTTTCCTCTCTGGGGTTTGGCTCTGCTCTCTCCTGTGTTCTTTCACCACTGTCTTTCTCATGTGAAAAGCATTGTGAGGGTATTTCATTCTTAGTGACAAAGTAGCTTTGTCAGCTTGTGTCCTCCCTGCAGAAAATTGGGCCTGGCCTACTTCCTGTGTATGTTTCATATCTCAATTTCTCTTAGTCTCTTTTAACCCCGGTTGACTATAATTTTTTCCGGGGTTACTCTCTTATAAGACTTTGTGATTCTAGTCAATCTTACCTGCCCACAATTCATTTTGAAACTTACTGTATTCTTTCTAGATTTAATTACAGAGAATTAAGCATATCAGGCTTTTGCAGGACATAACTTTTAATATTTTTAGTAACACTTTTGTCTGGCAGAAAGTTTTTTCTTAACTAAGGGTCCAAAATCTTAATCTGGCCTTTACCTTCAGAGCTTATTTTATGGACAATGTGCTAAATTTGGTCTTTTCCTTGAGTCTGTGTCGAAATGGCCACACCACTGACTTAGCAATTGTTTTCCATTCTAATCCTTCAAGTGTAGTTTGGGACCTCCAAATTCTCTCTAAATTCTCTTTGTACCCGTTCAAACATATCTGAGTTAATACTAACAAGGTAACTTTTGGAAAACCTAAGTTGAGGGCTGGTTGATGGGCAGCCAAACGTGATTAGAGGACTGGAATTTTCCTGTTGGTGTAATTCTGGGAGGAATCCTCATACATGTCTTTTTATTTTCTTCCATCTAATTAAACTCCAGACCAGGCACAGGGAGTAAGTTAGTACTGGGGATAACATTAACCTTGCTCAGAGAATCTGCTGTTATCTCCACTCATCCTGTGGTCTTGCTGTTGTAGCATTTGGGGGCTTTTGTGAGGATGTGATGTTCCCATTGCATGGATTATGAGGATGACTCAGACCAGTCACTGGGCAGTAGAATATTGTGTCAGTATCTTCTTATTACCCTCTTCTATGTCTTTTTGCAATAATAGACCTATAGCCTGCTAAATGCTGCAGACCTAAGTCAGTCAGGTGCTTTCCCCACATTCTGTATGAGCATAGTGTGGCTGCAAGTACCTTACCTTCATGATTCTTTTTCTTGCATGGAACAATTTTAGTCTTGTATGCTAGGCACCAGCTGAGTTTCTACAATCATTGCTTCCTGGGACCAGCATGTCTGTGTCCCATTGTTTTTCTGTTTTGTTTTGTTTTTTGTTTTGAGTAGTAGAGACTCATTCTACCTCAAATTTATTTAAGAAAAAATGGCCAGAAGTTCATAACATTTGGTTTTTACTTTAAAAATTAACTTTTATTACTCACTTGTCTCCCATTTAGACTGCACATACTCAATAATGCTATCTTAGTATTGTTGTGGGAAATATTTTTGTAGGGCCTAGAAAAGGGAAAAAATAAATAGAAAATAAGTAGAGCAATAAGTCTATTTTGGTAGTAAAAGTGATCTGATAAGCTAAGGCTCGTTTATCTCTGGAGGCTGCCAACTAGAGCACTAACACAATAATATAATATTTACAGGTTCTCATTGATAGCATGTCTTTGAAGAAACTGGAACATGCAGATCCCAGTGAGAAGTCTGTGTGGACCAGAGCTGTGCTGGTGGGCACAGGTCACAACCAGGGCCTCCCCCAGACCCCAGCAGCTTGGGCCCATAGGCCCCAGCCAAAGGCATGCCTGGAAAACAGCTGTACAGGTGCACAAGCAATATCCAAAAGCCCACCCCGATTCCATTGTTAAGTGCATTCAGATCCAAGTGAGAAGCCCATGTGGACCACAGTTGAGTGGGTACAGGCAGGTCCCAGCCAGGGACCCACCCAGACAATAGCAGCTTTGGCCCACAGTCACCAGCCAAAGGCCCACCTAAAAAGCAGCTATGCAGGAGGGCAAGCAACAGCCAGAGGACTGCCAAGATACTATTCATAGGTGTGTGCAGAGGCCAGCCAGAAGCCTGCACAGACACCAGTGACTTAGGTGCATGACCCTAGTCTAAGGCCCTCCCAGACAACAGCTAAGCAGGGGAGCAGGCCCCAGCCAGACCCAAGCACAGACACCACTCCAAGGGTGCACAGGCCCCAGACAGGACCCTGACAGACCAACAGGGCAGTGCAGGGATCCAGAAGGCCACGATTCTGAACCCAGGAACTGATGCACTGGTGAGCAGCAGAGACAAGGCCTTTTGGTGGCTTGCTGAGAATGGAAGAGCACTGGGAGACCAAAAAGTCACCTCAACAAAGGCACAGCAGACTGCATCTGTTGAAATGATATGTAAACAAGTCTCAAACCAGACTCCATAAAACCTAAGGCAACCCCAAAGGGAAGTGAGATGGAACACTCTGATACTCAATGAGCTGGCCTCCCTGAACTGGCAATGAAAGAGGATATGGAAAAAAATGAAATCAGAAATATTTTCTCAGATAACAACAGAGATTATGTCCATAGTACAAGAAATGATTACTAATTCTAGAGCAGAACACATATTTAAAAAAAATTAAAAGCTGAGGAACATGATGGAATCCCAGTGTAGGAAACAAATGGAATCCATCAAACAGATTTCCAGGAGATTAAAAATTCCATTGATAGTTTATGCAGCAGAATGAGCCAATGTGAGCACAGAATACCACATACAGAAGACATGATCGCAACTAGTGATCAGGAAAAGAAAAATTTCTTAAAAATAGTAAGGGACCATGAGAAATCAATCCAGCAGCTGCTAGATGATGCAAAGAAGAATAACATAAGACTGATGGGAGTCAATAAAGAAACAGGAGAGAGTGCAAATAATGTAAAATTAACTGTTCAAAGAAGTAATGGCAGAAACTTCTCAAGCAGGGGAAATAACTTAACATACAGATAATTGAAGAATATAGGACTCCAACTAAACATAGTTTTAAAAATCTACCACTAGGAATATGATAGTTAAAATTCCAGAAACCCAACAGAAGAATAAAATTCTACAAGCAGTTAGAAAATAGAAACAAATAAAATATAAAGGAAAGCCCATCAGAATCACAGCAGACTTTTCAACACAAACCTCTGAGGCAAAGAGAGCCTGGAGTGACATATTTGAAGTCCTAAAGGAAAACAACCTTCAATCCAGATTAAAATATCCTACAAAACTATCTTTCAAAATTGATGGAGAAATAAGACTTTCATGACAAAGAGCACTGGAGGAACTTCATGAATATCAAACCAGCACTTCAAAAATTTTTAAACAATATCCCAGGAAAAGACAATGAAAATCACAACCCCAAGAAGCCCAGCAGAATGAACCCATCAAGAACAACAAAAAGTTAAATGCAAAAGGGGAGAATCCAACAAAAGAAAGAGCAATGACAAAGATAAGTAAATGAATATCAATTATAGCCATCAATGTTAATGGACTTAATTCACCAATCAAAAGAAATAGACTGGCAGAATTGGCCAAGAGGCAAGATCCAACAATATGCTGCATACAAGAAACACACTTAATTAGAAAACAAATTCATGGACTGAAATTTAAAGGCTGTAAAACAATACTCCATGTGATAGGAAACTGAAAACAATCAGGAGTAGCTATCCTATTTGCAGATCAAATGGATTTTAAACCAACACTAATTAAGAGAGACAAAGAAGGCCACTACATCCTTGTAAAGGGAATGATCCAAGCGGAAGAGATGACAATCATAAATATCTATGCACCAAATACTAGTGTACCAACTATATAAAATAAATACTAACAGACATGAAAAATCAAATAAGCACTAATGCAATAGTAGTGGAGGACTCAATACCCCACTGTCACAAACAGGCAGATTCACTAGACAAAAAATGAACAAGGAACTACTAGAACTCAAACTCTGAACAAATGAATTTAATAGATGTTTACAGTGTTCCACCCCACAAAATCAGAATACGCATTCTTTTCAGCTGCACATAGGTCATTCTCCAAAACAGACCACATATTCACTCATAGAACATATTTAAGGAAGTGCAAAGGAATTGAAGTTATCCCTTGTATATTATCAGACCATAGTGTGATGAAATGAGAGATCAATAGCAATAGAAACCACAAGAATTTCATAAACATATGGAAATTGAACAGCACACTTCTGAATAACCAATGGGTCACAGAAGATATTAAAGAAAAAAATCAGACAGTTTCCACAATTAAATGACAATGCCAAAACAACATATCAGAATCTATGGGACAGAATGAAAGCAGTCTTATGAGGGAAATTCATAGCCATGAACACTCTTATTAGGAAAGCAGAGTAAGCTCAAATAAACAACCTAATGCTAAACCTCAAGCTTCTAGAAAAAGAAGAGCAGGACAAACCAAAAGCTCATACAAGGGAGGAAATAATAAAGATCAGAGCAGAAATCAGTGCAATGGTGACTAAGAGAATGATACAAAAAAATCAATGAAACAGAGTTGGTTCTTTGAAAGAATTAAAAAAAATCATAACCCTTAGACAAGCTTATCAAAAAAGGAAAGAAAATACCCGAATCCATGCAATTAGGAATGAAAAGGGTGAAACTACAGTGGATCCAGCAGAAATACAGAGGATCATCAATATCTACTTTGAGAACCTATACACCAATAAGATGAAAAACACAGAAAAAATGAACAGATTCCTAGGTACACATGAACTACCAAAGTTGGACAAAGAAGACCTCAAAGTTCTAAACAACCCAATATCAATTAACAAAACTGAAAGAGTAATTAAAAACTTAGCAACTAAGAAAAGCCCAGGCCCTGATGGCTTCACTCCTGCATTCTACAAGACATGTAGAGAAGAACTATTGCCGCTATTCTTTAAACTCTTCAGTGAAATTGAAAGGGAAGCAATACTCCCATATGTATTCCTAGAAGCACCTTGATCACCTTGATCCCCAAAACAAAGACTCAACCAAAAAAGACAACTATGGGCCAATCTCACTAATGAACATAGATGAAAAAATCCTTAATAAGATACAGGCAAATAGATCACAGAAGATCATACACCCTCACCAAGTGGGATTTATTTGAGAGATGCAGGAATGGTTCAATATACACAAATCAATAAATGTAATACACAATATTAATAGAGCCAAGGACAAAAAACATATGATCATCTCAATAAATGCAGAAAAAGCATTTGACAAAATCCAACACACATTCATGATATTCACATATTCATGATAGCCCTACAGAAAATTAGAATAGTCTCTATCTCAACCTGATAAAAGTCATCTATGAAAAACCAACAGTCAGTATCATACTAAATGATCAAACACTGAAATCCTTCATACTGATATCAGGAACAAGACAAGGATGTGCACTATTATCACTCCTGTTCAGTATAGTTCTGGAAACATTAGCCACAGCAATTAGACAAGCGAAAGAAATAAAAGGAATAAAGAGGAAATGAAGAACTTAAATTGTCATTATTTGCAGACAACATGATCTTCTGTATAGAACCTGTTCCTCAGACAATGAACTATTATCTAAAATATATAAAGAGCTTAAAAATTCAGACCTCCCAAATTTAAAGATCCAATCCAAAGTGGGCATCTGAAATGAACAGACATTTCTCAGACAAAGAAGTAGAAATAGCAAATAAACATATGAAAAAAAGGTCAACATCACTGGTCATGGAAGAGATGTAAATGAAAACAACGCTGAGATTCCACCTCATCCCAGAACAAATGGCTGCTATCATGAAATCAACCAATAACAAATGCTGGTGAGGCCGTGGGAGAAAAGAAACCCTTCTCCACTCTTGGTGGGATTGTAGACTGGTGCAACTATTGTGGAAATCTGTATGTTGATACCTCAAAGAACTAGGATTGGAAGTCCCATTTGGTCCAGTTATTCCCCTGCTGGTTACCTTCCCAAAATAATTAAAAGAATCACACCACAGCAATGTACATGTACCCATGTTTATAATGACACCATTTGTAATAGCTAAAACTTGGAAATAGCCCAGTTGCCCATCAACTGGTGACTAGATAAAGAAAATATGGGGTTTCCTTTTATAAAATGGTGTACTACTCAGCCATAAAAAAATGAAAAATTAGAGACACTTATAGCTAAAGGGATGCACATTAAGGTCATCCTCTTAAGTGAAATAAATAGGATACACATGTGTAAATACCAAATACACATGTGAGAAACTGAAAGTGTAAATAAAGATCAAAAGACATAATAGATATTATGAAATAGGGAGAGAAGTCCAAAGGGGAAGGGGAAGTGGGAGGGATAGGGGAAGGGAGAAAAGGGAATGGAATTAATACGGGAAAATGAAAAAATGGAAGCAAAGTCTTTGTAAATAGGGAGGGATTGAGGTGTTGAAGGGAGGGCAGGCAATGGGAAAAAATAAGAACCAAGATGTAGTATATAAAGGTACAAATTTCCAATGATGATTGTCACTATCTTATATACCTTATATGTATCAATAAAATTAATTTTAAAAAAGAAACTGAAACATGACATGGACATATCACTATTTATTTCTCAAGCATACAGGTGAAATGGGTTGTTTTCCATGTCCTTTCTAGCATTCACTTATGAGGTTCTATGTTCCCCAGCTGTGTCTCTGATGTCCTGCTTTACTAACTGGTGAAGTGTGTGTGCCTAGGTAGGGTCTGAGTAAGGAAAGGACTTTCTCTGAACATCTTGCTTTCTCCTGGGCTGACTTTCAGGCCCTGAGAAAAACTGTCTTTTCCTCAAATCACTGTTAGGTTAGGTGACAAAAACAGTGCCAGGCATAAGTGATACCAATCTCCTGAATTTGATGTATATATCAACCTTTGGCTACATCAAGGCTCTTCTCTCCAATACTGTCCTGCTCTCACTCTTTCTTCTCTTTCATCATTGTCCTCCCACTTTCCTTTCTCAGACTTTGATCACATGATTGTTCACTGATTGTAGAAAAACACCATGATCTCTCCCAGGAGCTACTGCAAAAATCCCTGTAAGCAGTCTAACTACTTATTCTTTTATTTTCATTAAGTCATTTACTTATAAGAATTTAAAATGGTGTAAAGTATATACATTTAAAAATAATCTGCACAAATGATTGCAGATGGAACACTCCCAAAAGACCTCTAATGAAAGTCAGCATTCCTTAGCCCCAGGCCTCTTCTCCTCTTGTACCCACCCCATAGGATCTTTTGTGCTTTCTGTGCTTATACTGGTCACCAAGGTGATTCTATGCAGATTTATGTTCCTTTATGCAATTAGGGCATTTTAGACAGTTTTCCTGTCAGACATTCACTTGCCCTAACCTCAGATTTAAGCTGTCCTATCGAAGACTTGCATGTTTTTGTTGTTGTTGTTTTGTTTTGTTTTGTTTTGTTTTTTTGCCAGATGTAAATGAAGAATTGAAAGTTATGCTTTTCTGATTGGCCCCACATACCGTGTTCAGGGACTGCAGAGTCCTGAATCCTGTGTTATGTGCATGCTCCCTGAGTCTCAGGACTTTGTCTGATTAGGTCTGCTAGCTTGGTGGGTTTTTCCCAGGTCTACACTCTTACCTTTTCAGCTGTCTTGCCCTGCCTTCTCACAGCCTCTATTGTCTGTACTTTTGCATTTATATTGCCCAAATCAGTAAAATGGATGTGTTATTCACAAGTATAATTAAATTTTCCATGATATGCCTAAGGCTAATCTTAATTCTGAAAATCTAAACATTATATTTATATGATTGTGACTCAGGTACTTTCATAGCTTTCTTCAAAATTTTTAATGTTTTGCTGAGTTATCTCTCTCACTGAACTGTAAGCCTGGTGAAGAACATCTCAACCACCTTGCTCACAGTACATTTGCAGAGCTATACACAGTGACTGCCATAAAAATAGATGCTCCCTAAGTGTTGGATTCATGGCCGTACTCTCTTCACTGTTGCTAAAACATTCTGGCAAATCCTAACTGAAAGAGGCTAGCAAATGCACTTGAAGCAATACGTTTTATTTATGAAGTGTTTTCATTTTTTTCTTCCCTATACTTAATCAATAATGGTGTTTCAAAACTCTTTTCTTACTTGGAAATTCTGCTATTAGTTACAGACAATAATGAAATAATAAAAAGAACTAAGAAAATGATTTTATTTTTATGTTACCCATGATGTGATTTTAAGTGAACATTTTATTTTTTATCAGTAGAGCATTAATTATTGTGTTATAAAGCTTTTCTTAATAACTTCTAGTGATAGACTTACTATACAAAGTTTAATTTTCAATCAAATGATCCATTTTGAAAATCCTCTTTATAAGATCAAATATAAATATTTGATAGTATATTTCTTAAAAATAGCATGCATAGTGTATTATAATTTGAGGACATGTACATTTAAGCATATATTGAAAATTAACATTGCATTAAGGCATCAAAAATGGGGAAATACTTTCATGTTTCTTGCTTGAAATATTTTCATTTTAAATTTTGAAAATCAATTGATACATGCAGCTATGTGTTGGTAGGTGTATATGTATGTGTTAATGTGTATATATACACGTTCATGTAATTCTCCTTTCAAATGTTAAGATGCAAATAAACACATTATAATGTAGTTTCCCTTTCAAATTCTAGAAATGTTCCAGGATGACACTTGTGGGTGGTTTCTAGCAATTAATGGATTTAGAAATGGATAGTGCTTATTATTACTAAATAAGAAGCCAATTTGTTTATTATTGCCATAATAATTTTATCTATTCACCACTTGATTTCTGAAATTCCAGATGTGCTGTATGGGATTTTTTTTGCTAGAGAAATGATATGGCAGATCTAGGAAACATCAACTCATGTAGATTTTCAGAATTATCTTTTTATCATTCCATTCTTTAACTCTACTTGAACTTCAAGATTCCACAAGATTTTTCTATATCTGCTGATGTCTGATGAAGAACTAGAATGTTCAAGTCATCAAAGGCTAGCTTGCTGGGAGATGGGATAAACAGTGCGAGCTGTGACCAAATCACAAGCCCCCTTTCACCATTGCCATAGTGACTTCATACTCAATATAAAATCTGGCCTCCTGTTTGTGGTGTCTTTCTTGTGATCCTCTGACCACATCACAGTGTGAAAACATTATCATTCCTCCATGAATAGGATGAGTCAACCCAGAGCATAAGCTTCTACAGTAGAAGTGACAAACACATTGTACCTACCATGTCTGGTTTGATGAATTTCCTGTGGTTGTTATACTGAGCATTGATGAGCATATGTCTGTGCTTTTTAGGGGAGGTACTGTTGGTGACATCATGTGGGCAAAGAAAAAGACATTTATGAAAATATGAAACCCCTGTATTACATTATATAATAAAATATATGTCATAATTTGGCTTATAAGGTAAAATCTATATTTGCTAAACCATGGGATACTGTTGGCTTTGCGACTGACAACAGCAAATCCCTCTGGGAATTTAATGCTTTAATTCTTCCTATATGTTTAGTCCATGATGGGATTTTCCTTTCTGTTTGTAGTAAATGACATCAGTGCAACTTTTTTTGAAGGAGAGAGGGACATATAGAGGATAAGTTACTGAAGACAGGATAATATTGATAATGGCTCTTTTCCAGATAAATCTTTATAGTTTTGTAACAATACAATCAAGTATCATCAAGTCAAAGCTACTCTTGAGTGACAGCCATGAGAGTCAGGTTTCCTCACATACTTAGGTCACTATTGCTCTTAACCCACTTACTGAAGAGCAGCTGCAGAGAAAGCACAGCTCGATTCTAATATTGGTAAAGATCAATCCTACTGATTTGATTTGCTATTGGATTTTTATTGGATAATAGGAAATGATCTAGTAAAGAAAGATTCTTTCAACAATGATATCTAACTTGAGGCAGGAAATCTGTCTATTTTCTCTCTCTCTGCTAAAATGTAACTGTTTTCTTTCCATATGTGTTACAATTAAAATCTTAATAATTAACTGAAGAATGTATGAGGTGTGATAAAAATACAGTGAATATGGCTCTTGTGTGGCATATGGTGAAAAGGCAGGGATCTTCAATGTGATGGATAAGACTGCATATCTCAGTAACAGTGCATGGCAAGCTTTTCCTGTGCAGTTGGTAGCGAGTTACTGTTCAAGGAAGGTATGTTGTAAAGTGTGGCATAAATCACGGACCACAAACAGTGCATTCCATGGAGTTACATGATCCTGTGGATTCAGATTCCAAATTCTTAAGAAATGTTATTATAGGAGATGAAATTTGGGTCTGTGCTTATTATTCTGAGACAAGATTTCAGAGTTCTCAATAGAAATCACCCACTTAACATAAAAAAGTGTGCCAATAGGGATCCAACATAATGGTAGTGTACATTGTGCTCTTTTATCTTGACGGAATTATGTGAACTGAGTTTGTACCCAAGAACTGTATGGTAAACTCTGAATAAAAGAAGGCATTATTAGATCATTATAAGAATTGATGTGCATAGAAAACAGCCTTAAAAGTGGGAAAATGGTTTTATCCTCCATTGTGACAATGTTCCCCATCATACATCATGTCTGGTAGAGACATTTCTGTCAAAAGCATAATTGTATGTTTCTCATCCATCTTATTCACAGAAACTGGCACTAAGAGATTTCTGGTTCTTCCTCAATGTCAAAATGACCATGAAAGATTTTTTGTTTCTCAGTTTAGGATATAAAGGCAGCCACAAAAGCATAACTGAAGGCACTTGTAGAAGAGAACTTTCAGAAATGCTTCAGAAACTGGCAAGTGATGGTACGTGTGTGCTCACACCAGTGGGGAGTATTTTGCGAGGACTCAATAGTAATGTGTCTTCCACTGCCATACATTTAAAAAAAATATACACACATTTACTTAGGTACAGTCCACAGAGTTTGTCTTTATGAGATACTAGTGCACAGACCAGTTCATTTTTGGGCACATAAAGAGTTATATATTCAAACTTACCTCCTGGGAAGTAACTACTTTTCTGTTTTAGCTTAATCAGTGGGAGAGGTACAGCCATAACTGGAAAGTAAACCAAAGGTGAGCAAGTTTAAAAGAATAACAGAGATGCCAAAGATCTTAATAAATCATTTGTAAATATGAACACTGGGCCCCAACCTAGTATTCCTGCAATTCTTTTATTTTTTGTCTTGTTAATCCATAAGGCCTGCTTGATTTAGATTTTTAGGACTAACTATGTTTGGGGGAGGAGGGTGTCAGCAGCATTCAAGATGTTTGTACAATACATTCCCATGCCTCTTAGAAAGAAGGAGCATCTAAAAATCCAAGTGGATTAAAGATAATAAATATTAAAAAAGAGTCACTAAAATTGCTAGAAGATAAGTTAGGCAGAACTCTTGAAGACATTGGCATAGGAAAAGATTTTATGAACAAATCCTCAGTAGCATGGGAACTAACAGAAAGAATCAACAACTGGGATCTCATCTTATTAAAAAGCTTTTGCACTGCAAAAGATGCCATCATCAGAACTAAGAGACAACCTACAATGGGGGAAAAATTTTACCAACTGCTCCTCAGAGAAAGGACTATTATCTAGAATATATAAAGAATTTTTAAAAATCTGCCCCCCAAATATAAAGACCTGATGAAAAATGGGCATCTGAAATGAACAGACATTTCTCAGACAAAGAAGTAAAAGCATCAAATAAATATAGGAAAAAAGGTTTCACATCACTGGTCATTTGAGAGATGCAGATGAAAACAATGCTGAGATTCCACCTCAACCCACAAAGAATGGCTGCTATTAAGAAGTCAATGAATAACAAATGCTGGAGCAGTTGTGGGGAGAAAGAAACCCTTCTCCATTGTTGGTGGGAGTGCAGACTGGTGCAATCACTATGGAAATCAATATGGAGATACCTCAAAGAGCTGGGATTAGAGGTTCCAGTTGACCCAGCCATCCCTGCTGGGTATCTTTCCAAAAGAATTAAAAGAATCATATCACAGTGATATATGAGCACCTATGTTTATAGCGGCACAGTTTGTAATAGCTAAAACTTGGAAACAGCTCAATTGCCCATCAGTTGGAGACCAGATAAAGAAGATGTGGTTTTTCTATAAAATGGAATACTACTCAGCCAAAAAGAATGAGAAATTAGATTCATTCATAGGAAATTGGATACATATTGAGGATATACTCCTAAGTGAAATAAATAAGTCACACATGTGTAAATACCAAATAGTTTCTCTGGTGTGAAAAACTATAATAGTACATAAGATCCTACTGATATAAATGACAATGTGAAATAGGAAGAAAAGGGCTAAAGGTGTAGGGGAAGTTGGAAGGGTAGAGGAAATGTAATAAGGGAAAAGAAAAAATATGAGAAAATAAAAAAATGGAAATAAAGTATTTGTCAATAGGGAAGAGAGGACGGGGTGAAGGGAGGGCCCAGGATAAGGGGGAAAATGAGAACAAAGACCTGTCATGTAAAGTTACAAGATCCTAATGATGAAAATAACTGTATTGTATACCTAAAAGATATCAATAAACTCAATGAGAAAAAAAAAAAAAGAAAGAAGGAGCATCTAGATATGCCCGGGGAAGAAAATTAATAAAACTTGTAAAGGATGCCCCCCTCCCACACACACATACAGACTATTCTCTTTGATATATCTGAGAAATTTCCAGAGAAAAATCCTGGTCTCTGATGAGCTGACCATCAAAATGGATTGATTAGTCTTCCCACTCCCAAAAAATACATGGCCACCTAGAAACTCAGACTCTGACCTTATCTGAAAATAAGGCTTTTGCCGATATAATTAACTAAGGATGGAAAAGAGATATGGCATTAAGATGGACCTTACATCCAACGCCTGATGTCACTCTAAAAAGAGGAGAGAGCAAAACAATACACAAGAGAGAAGGCCATGTGAAGACACAGATCATGGTCAGCTCCAGCCCTAAGAAGCATCTAAGGTTGCTAAAAGCCATTATGAGCTTGCGAGAGGCAAGAAAGGATTCTTCTTTAGACCCTGCAGGGGGAAATTGGTCCTGCCCACCCATTGGACTTCTACTCTCCCAATTAGAATAGATTTCTGTTTTTAAGTTTGTGATAATTTGTTACAGAAGACCTAGGAAACCAAGACAGTCATCTAGTAGGAGACTCCCTTTTCTGAATGTTTGGACCCTGTGCTCATCCAACTATCCACCTACTTCCCTTTTCCTCTGTCTACAGCTTAATTTAATCACTCCTCGGAATTCTGCCCTTGGCCATTTTTTTTTTCACTTTGCATTCTCTGAGTGATATTTTCAATTTCATGGTTTTATATCCATTTTTTCACTAATGACTAACAGTTATAAAGCTCCAGTCAGATCCTTCCCCTGAAATTTACTGTTGCTAATATTCTTAGATATCAAAAACCCATGCTAAAAGTACATGTTCAAAGCAAGTCCATTTTTAAATCCCCTTCCCATACCTTCTTGTCCTTTTTCGATTTTTCTTCTACTCCTCATCCTTTACTCCCTGCTTACTCATCACTTTTACCCAATTACAAAGCTAGAAAGCTTGAGTCATCCAAGAAGCATATAGTCAATGCTTAACAAATTCTGCTTGTGGTCTCAAATGAAGCATGCAGGTTGATGAGATATTCAAGTTACAGTACTTCTTAGCCTGTTAAGTTGCTTCCTCCATGAACCATGGAAAATTAAAACCAATTAGTGTTAGTTGGAAAAACTACTTGGGAATTTCTGCTTGTGGTTTAACTCTGGTCCCAAAAGAGCATTGTTGTGGGTTTGAACAGTCAATGTCATACTCTATTTTCTACATTAAGTCTTGAAAGAAGTAAAACTTCAATTCCTTTGAATAAAATTGACAAAAGATCCAGTGTGTTGTTGATTCTATTTAAAAAATAAGCTGCAGTCAGAAGTAAACTTGTCAAAAGTTCTCTTTTGGGTGTCTATTGTATGAGACTTAAAAGACAAGCATTGTTGAAAAAAATATAAAATTGTATTGGAACTCCTCTCAAGAAAGCCGTGATTTAATCATATTTATTCCTACTTAATACAGAAATCTTTTGCCCAAATAAAGTTATCATAAGGTTCTAAGGACTTACATTTATTTTTTTGAGACAGGGTCTCACTATGTCTTTGAGACTGGCCTGGAACTCACTATGTAGGCCAGGCTCATCTCAAACTCACAGTGATCCTCCTGCCTCAGCCTCCCGAGTGCTGGGATTACAGGCATGTGCCACAATGCCCAGCAGTTCTAAGGATTTAAATATGAACAAAAAAGAAAAATTTGTCTTTCATCATGGTAGAATCAAATGGTTACATGCTTGAGATACCAAGAAATATTGATAGAATATAAATAAATTATTTTTTTCAAAGAACATATTTTATAAAGAGTATAATGAATGGATCAAAGAATACCAGATGAACATAGCTTTCAACAAGGCTGAAGAGTGAAACAAAAAGTATTTCCTTTATTTTCCTTAGTCTTTTTTTCTGCCTGGGATTTTTGTTATTTTTAAGACAACATGCTGATTACCTACATAAGGAGTAAGATATTTATTCTCATTCTTGGTATAAATATTAAGATCTAGAGGAATTTAGTGCAGTCCATTAGTTAGCATAGTAAGTCAACTTCATTCTTGACTTTCTAATAAGTACCAGCTGCAAATCAATCCAGTTGCCCTCAAAGAAAACAACTAACAGAATTTGATCTAATGGAATTCTGGAGAAATATTTGATATGTTCCAAAAGAGGTAGTAGAAATAAAAAGTTAATTTTGGCCACCCAGATACAAAACTTCCTACCAACAGATTTGCTCCTGGTGAAAGATTCTGATAAAATTCAACATTTCGCCCATGAACTAGTTGACATGTGATAGCTGTTACGTCTTGGCATGCTGCAAGGAGTCTCAGGGACCACTTCCCCCTTGAAATGTTTCATCTACCATTACGTTAACATTCTGCTCACCTTCTCCATTACTATTGGCTACTCCACACATTTCAGTATAGCTGGGATGATGAGCTATGTAAGCGTCACTGTTATCCAATCCATTATTAATCCCAATTTACAACTACAGGATATTAAGCATCTCTCAACTCTGAGCTAGAAAAATCAAAGGCTGAAAAAATACTAGGACTTGTAGTGGTCATGCTCCTAAGTCTCTAATGGAGAAGAAATTCTAAAATTTTCTGTTTTATAAAACTATAAAATTATTTAAATTCTCATAATATGAGAAGAATCAAAGCATAATTCAGAATAAGATGGTGTTTATGCTCTCCTAGAATCATCTGTTTTCACATACAGAATTTCTATTTCACTAGAACATGTGAGAGAAGGGTCACTAACTAGAAAATCTCAGGTTTTGCCAATACCTTGAATTCTGATTTTTTTTTATGCACTGAAAAATGGTGGGGAGATTCCATATCAGTTTAAATATCAATCATGACTAATCAGACTACAGATATGTAGTTGATATTTTTGTCAAAAATCTGAACATATTATAGGGTACAAAGAAATAGAATCTTAGACTTCTTAGAATAGGGAGCATAGAGAACTCTATAAATAAAATGCTATCAACATATAAAGGCTCAATTTCTGTTTATTTTTCTTTGAAAACATAAGAGCCATTTGGTAAATACTAAGCTGATTCATAGAAACAACTGCCCAGAGACCAAAAAGTATCTCCTACAGTGACAAGTATTTTGTTAATTTATAGCATCATAAAAGAATGTGTATTTATTGGGAAATTAGGAATGATAGCAGACTGAAAATATGAAACCCTGATCTATTAACGTTTTTACTTTTCGGGCCTAAATGGACACATAAAGTTCCTATAAATTTATAAGTCCTTGGGGATACTAAATCATATTTTTATTTTCGGGAACATTTTGTACTCTAACAAATAAGCCTGGCAAAGAAAAATTAGGAAAATAATTTGAAAAATAGAAATAGATTATATTATCTTTAATGTAGGAGAAATGTTTTTTGTTGATTGAAGATGATAAACGTTACTTGGCTTGAGCATACCCAGGAAGGCACAGAATAAATTTTGGAAATTTTATTGATGGAGAGGCTTTTGATCCACTCAGAACAAAAGATTTCAGTGTAGGACAATTTAATGGTTTGCCAGGAAATGAAGAAAATATGTGTGACACTGGTGAGTCTATGTGAAAGACAAACTGCTCTGGTTTTTTTTCCCCTTTCAAATATGAAATATTTTATGTGATTTTATTTTCCTTTCAAGTGGTAACAAGAAGGTTTGACTAAAATAGATAGACCAAGATTCACAGATGCAGCCATAATTACAGCTATACAAGTTCATATGTGGTGGGCTGTTTGACAGGATTCAGCAAAGGGGACTGGTGCCACACGGAAGATAAGGGAGCCCCACAGGAAAGAGCGTAAGCTAGGAAATAAAGCACAAAACTAAAGGCGAAACACACGCAGGTAGATTCTCAAGGTGACTCGGTCCCTGTTAGGTACCTACACAGACATGAAGGAGCTAGGAAAAGGTTAAAAAAGCAAAATAAGAAGGAATCTGGAGCATTGGTGATTGATCACTTTGCTCCTAGATCCTGGGAAGTTGGCGAGACCTTGTTTTTCCATTTTTATAAATGGAATGGCAGGACTACTTCAAGGAGTTTGATTTCCCAACATTTCTCCTCTGTGAAGAAGGAGCTAAACCAGCCAGGAACTTACTGAGCTGGTCCAATGACCTGTTAAAATGCAGTCTTTTTTTAGAGCCCTTTAAAAGGTGACAGAGAATTCAAGGTTACCAAAAGCGTTATTATGAAAGCCGCAAGTGGACTCTCTTCCTGATCTCATGAAAAGGCAGAGCACAGGTGCAGCCTGATTTCCTAGGAGCTTTGAGTAGTGGGTTGGGGCATGGTTTTGTCTGGATTGGAGCCTCTGAGACTAGAACTACATGTTTGTCTAGATCCTTAAGAGACATTAAGCATTTTCGTGCTACAGAATATAACTTTTTGTCTCTTCAGGAAAGAAACTTTTTAAACAAGGCTAATAAAACGAGCTCCTAACAAAGCCTCTTAGACATCAAATAGGCAGAGTGAAAGCACACTTTGATGAGGTCATTGTAAGCGGATCAGAAACATCTCTCCGCAACAAAGAGGAAAAAAGGGCTTCTTTTCAAGGCCCCGTGTGCTGAAAATTTAAGGGTAAGCCATATTTTGCCAAAGCCAAGCTATCTGGAATAAGACTTTGAAGGAAGAAAAGATTAAGGAATGTCTCATGTAGCAACCAGCCGAAAAGTACCCACCCAGCATCTTTAGCTTCTGCTTTCCAGTGAGATGGCAGAGTTTTGACATCACTCACCGTAATACCCCACTGCTTCAGTAGCCTCAGTTTTAAAAAGAGCTGTCTGAAAATACCTCTCTAATAAGACTGAAGGGGGGAGGCAAACATTTAACCCTTAATAATGTGTGCAATCATATAATTCCGAATCTACCCTTCAGAGTGTGTTTCTGTATCAGGTTAATTATAGTTCCAAAAATTGTAATCTCAAGCTAGGAATTATGGGTTTGAAATAATTAGGGAAGATTTTTTATCTCAATATCAGAAGGCATTTCTAGCAACCAAACTTGCTGTGAGAGGGGCAAAGAGCAAGTAATTTCAGATGGCAAAGAGAGACCCAACCTTGGGACTGAGGCTGGGCAGCAAGCTAAAAAGAATAATGATGGCCTTACATGTATATTATATGATATTAATTATATTATTGAAATAAATTAGCAGTCATGTCAAAATTCTCTAAATTCCTACCCACACTAAGATTCAAACATAAATAAATGAAGATAAAGCAGACCACTTTTAGTAGTTAAAACAAAGAGGTTCCCTCCTCAGGAGGCATTTAGATACTGTTAGGGTCTTTGCACAACAGCCTTTATGGGGTCAAGGGATCAGTTTCTATTTATACATACTTACTGAATGATTCAATTCTTTCAGTAATAGATAAACTCTGTTTCAAATAAATAATCTTCCTGGAGCAGAACTGAAATTCCATTTTATAGTTTCGGTAGGTATGTAACCTAAAAGCTCTCTGATATCTGAAGTCTTTTTAAATTGCAAATACTCTTAGAGGCCCTTAGCTCTTCCTAGGTAAGGTGCAGGGCAGGAAACATGTAGGTAAATACCTACAGCAAGCTCTCTCAACCTCCTTAAACTGACAATGCTTTGCGGCTGTTGGTGCAGTCCAGGATGCTAAGCTGCTTCCTGGATTCTACCCACTCAGTGCTAATCACACCTTACCCTGTCATGGCAATAATAATAATAATAATAATAATAATAATAATAATAATAATAAATATTTCCAGATATTGCTAAATATTCCCTGAGGAGCAAAGATGCTTCCAATTGAGAACCACTGCTGCTGGCAAGTTTTTGAAGGCAAAGAAAGGAGAAGAGGGGTAGAAAGACAGAAGGGAACCTGTGGTCTGGGGGTGAGGACAAAAAAGGACAAAATGACCAACTGCATAGTAGTTTTTTAAAAGCTAGAGCTGCTTACTGAGAATATTCAAAATCCTCTGAGATACAGTGTCTTGGTGTTGACCAATGTTTCCTCCAAGAGAAGAGATAGGGTATGTAAATGTCAGAGGGATATTCAGCCAGGAACTGGCTTCCACGTTCACGTAGCTGGCTAGTTCAGCAAGTCTGAAAGCAATGGGACAGGCAGTGAGGAAGAGTTAAGGCTGTAGCCCTCAGGAAAGACTTCCTCTCAGGGGAAACTCAGCTCTGCTGTTATGGGCTGCCAACTGTCACATCCAGTCTGTCAGATCCTCTAGGATAACCTCCTCAACAGGCTCTGCATTGATTATAGGAAGGTGCTAATCACAGGGACAAAATACCTTCCTGTCATGCATAAGTTAGTGGTTAGTGTTTGCTTGAATAACTGTGGGGTCTTTGTTCAAGTTGTTGTAACAGAAAACTATAGACAGGTAGGTGGCTGGTAGACAGCAGAAACTTATTCCAACAGTTCTGGAGCCTGGGAAGTTCAAGGTCAAGGGCCAGCCGATTAGGAGTCTAGTGAAAGACTGCATCTTGGAGGTGGTCTTCTCAGTTTAAATTCACATGGTACAAGGAGTGAAGGCCCTCTGGAACCTCTTCGGCTAGAATAATAATCCTATCCCTCATGACCTAGTCATCTCCAAAAAGGTTGGGGGATGTTTTCGTATGAGGATTATAGTTTTGTGGTGCTGACACATGAAACTGACCATCACAGTGTTTTAGAAGCTATTTCACAGGCTCTGGCTTTTGTTCAGAAAATTCTTCAGTTCTGCTCATTTCAGCCTTGCCTTGTGCCCTGATAACTCATGGATTTTGCCTCTGGCATCTGTTGGGCGAAGCTATCTTTTCATGGCCAGGCAAAAGGTCCAAGTCCCTCATAAGCACTTTGGTGAACTTAAAAGAAAGCATTTTGAAAAGATCCTGAAGGTCATTTTCCAATAATATATAAGTGGCCAATAAGTACAAAAGAAAAGATGCCTAACGTCATTAACCATCAGAGAAATGAAATTGAAAACCGCAATGAAATATGGCCTCACTCCCAGAAGCAAGATTATAACCAAAAAAAGACATACTAACAAGTATTAGTGGGAATGTGAAAAAACCGTAACTCTCGTTTCCTGCTGGTAGAAATGTCAATTAGTGCAACTGCTTTGGAAAACAGTCTGGCGATTCCTCAGAAAATGAAATTCAGTTACCATAACACCTAGCAGCTTCACTCTCAGGAGTATAGCCAAGAGAAATGGAAACATATGTCCACATCAACCTTGCACATGAATACCCACACAAGCATTATTTATAATATTCCAGAGTGGAAGCAACGCAAGCATCATTTGTCTATTTATGAATAAAGAAAATGTAGTATACCTATATTTTGGAATTATTCATCTATAAAAATGAATGAAGGACTGGTGCGTGCTATGACATTAATAACCGTTTCAAACATTAGGCTGGCTAAAGAAGCAAGTCACGAAAGACCACATATTATATGATTCCATTCTACTAAATGTCCAGAACAAATAAATCCATAAAGACAGGAAGTAGACTATGGTTGCCAGGGGCTGAAGGAGACCAGAAGAAATGGGAAATGATGCTAGTGGTACTAGACTCCTTTCTGGAGTGATGAAAATGTTCTAAAATTGATTGCAGTGAATATACTAAAAAACATCGAATGGGTAAACTGCATAGTACGTGAATGTCACCTCAATACTTGACACTGCGTATTTTTAAAAGAGTGTCTTTGGAAAGCCTTGCAGCCAAAGCGTTCAACAGGCCTTTGGGACAGGGCTCTCTGAACAAGCTGGTGGTTAGCTAATATCTACACCATCCTTGGCCTAGCCCCTCAGCGCAGACCTGGGCTTGGAGGAAAGGAAGCAGCAGGACATTTTCTGTTGCCTGGTATTTGCCACCGATAGCCATGAAGCTGGGAAAAGAAGCTTTACCCTTTACAGGTCGACCTGTTTCTGAGTCTCCTCTTCCTGTACAGTTCTCTCCCCACAGTTGTATAATGTGCTACCTAAAGCAAGTGGATGATGTGTAAGCCAGCCAATAAAAGACTCCAAACCTTGCCTAGGTAGAGCATTAGTTCAGAATCTATTCTACAACTTCAGTGGCTTAAGAATTCTGATTCATTTGCTCACAGTTTAATCTATGAAGAGTTACCGATGCATGACTCAGTTTTGTGGCATTTAGTACCTCTATACTGGTAACTTACTAAAGTTCATTTTACTTATTCCAGAGGCAGCCCTGGATTTCTGCCCAGGCTTCGTCCTTCTTCTTGGCTCCCATCATAGGGAATTTCTTGTAGTTCACCCTTTTAGCAGAGGTGTAGAGATGCTGTCTTTTCACACTTATTTGTAGATCCTGTTTTGAGGACTTCTCCATCTTTTGTGTCTTCTATTAAAATACAAGTATTAATTATTAGACAAAAGCTTCACCTAGGTCATGAAGAATGGAAAATAGATTGAAAAGTCATGATCTGACTTTTCATCAACCTTGACTTTGCTGAGATCAGAGTGAAGGTAAGGAATTTTCAAGCAGGGCCTCACTGAGTAGTGGATGGAAACCTCATTAAGACCTTTAATGATGTGGCCCAGTGCCTCACGCAGCCTCAATGTCTCCTTGTACAGCATCTCATGGGCACAAAATTCTCACTTCACCATTATTACTCAACCCTGCAGGCTTGTTGCCTTTATTTATGTCACTTAGGACCTTGATTTTACAAATAATACCTGGGCTTCCCCACAGCTATAGGACATGTTCAGACAGCTCCTCTACATGATCTTCCACCTCACCTGGGTAGAGGCTGCACCTCCTGAGCCTCCCTCTGTCTCCCGTAACCACACTGTGGGAGAGAGCTGTTTATCTCGAGGCTGTGTTATGTTGCTCAAAGCACTAACAGATGCCTTGGGCCTTGGTTTTCCCCAGGTTCTCAGAAACAAATGCCAGCACCGTGAGGTACCTGAATGTATTTCTCCCCCTATTCTCCTTCACTGGCCTCCCAGGTATCTGCACAAACCTTCTTGTGGGTGCTGTAGTCAAAATCAGCCAAAATGCAGCTCAGAACCCTTTTTTTTTTCCTGCATTTCTGGGGATTAAACTCAGGGCCTTCATACTTAGCTACATCATCAGCTCCCTTTTTTCATAGGGTTGTTTTGTTTTGTTTTGGACAAGGTCTTACTAAATTGCCCAGGCTGGGCTCAAACTTGTAATTTACTTGCTTCAGGTTTCCAGAGGACTCAGTTTACTGGGCTGTGCCAGGCCGAGCTAGACTGAATAATTCTTAATAAGATGTACCACAAAGCCCTTTTCTATTTTTTAGGCTGAGTGAGCATCAACCCATCTTATTTTCAAATTTCATCAGCATTGATCAAACTGAAGGAGACCTGAGTATAAAAAGTGACATTCAAGTTTATTCATTTATAAGGAAAAAATACTATTAAGTTAGTAGTATTGGCATATTTTTTTTTCCTCTCTCTCTCTCTCCTTCCTCCCTCCCTCCCTCAAGAGGTACTCAGGCAGCCAGGCTTTTAGAATAATTATTAGTGTGTGGCCCAAGAATGAAAAATGACATAATCTAAATAGACAATGGTTATAAATTACAGCAGTGTTTGTTTGTTAAAATTTCAAATTGGCTTTTCAAATCTCTTAGCCATGATCTGTAAACAAAGAGTATAGATCATCTACTTTAAATTTAGTTGTCTTTTGCTAATTTCAGTAATAAAGAAATCCCCAGATTTGACTATATTTTATCTTTCCAATCTCTTAAATCATAAAAATTCCTAGGGTTGAGCTTTGAAATAGAGAGAAATTTTCAAGAAGACTTTGATAATCCTTTATGGATCAATCTGACTGTAAATTGCTGGGTATTAACTGAAGAGAAACTTGGAGAGAATATGTGTAGGGCTTTCTATGTAGCCCTTGGTGTTTGAGAACATAGTTACCACATTTGAGGAAATCTAAAGGTGAGAGGTTGGGGCTAGTGCTGTTCTTGCATGGTAGCAGGAAAAATGGCTGCTGTGGGAATCATCTACCTTTCTAATTAGATAGTATCTGTGTGAATTCCAAGAAAGGGTGCAAAATTGGGTCACTTTCACAGCGTGCCCAAGAAATTCACCTAGGCAGTGAAGTGACCACACAGAGGAGGGAATAAAGAGTTAGGAATCAGTAATAAAGAACAGAGCTGTCTTCTTGAGAGGAAATATTGTCTAAAACAAGAGAACTTCAGGCTAGAGAGCCCCAGTGATGTAACTCATCTTATTTTATATAGAAGTTTTGGAATTATGTCCATTTTCATTATGTTGATTCTTCCTACCCAGGAGCAAGGATGTCTTTCCATCTTCTTATATTGTCCTCTATCTCTTTCTTCAGAGTGATTTTCAGTGTAGAGGTCTTTTGTTTCCTTCATTATATTGATTCCCAAATATTTCATTTTTTTGGATGCTATTGTGAAGGGAATTCTTTCTATGATTTCTTTCCTGGTGAGTCTGTTTGTTTATAAGAAGGCTATTGATTTTTGAATGTTGATCTTTTATCTGGCTACTCTGCTGAAAGTGTCAAGTCTAGAATTCTTTTGGTGGAGTTTTTTGGGTCTTCAATGTACAGTATCAGATCATCAGCAACTGACAGTTTAACTTCTTCCTTTCCTATCTTTATTCTTTAATTTCTTCCTCTTGTCTAATTGCTACGGCTAATGTTTCTAAAACTATATTGAACAGGAATGGTGACAGTGGACATCCTTATCTTGTTCCTGATTTTAGCATGAAGATTTTTAGTTTTTGAATATTTAGAATGGCATTGGCTGTTGGCTTTTCATAGTTAGTCTTTATCAAGTTGAGATAAAGACCATCTATTCCAATTTTCTGCAGGGTTTCTATCATGAATGGGTATTGAATTTTGTCAAATAGTTTTTTTCTGTATCTATTAAGATGATCATATGGTTTTTGTTCTTCACTCTGTTAATATAGATTAATAAATGTAATATATTACATTTATTGATTTACGTATGTTGAACCATCCTTGCGCTCCTGGGACAAATCTGACTTGGTCATGGTGTATGATCTTCTTGATGATCTTCTTTATTCTGTAGGCCAATTATCTTATTGAGGATTTTTGCATCTATGTTCACTAGGGAGATTGGCCTGTAGTTTTCTTTTTTGGTTGGATCTTTCCTTGGTTTTGGAATCAAACAAATACTTGCTTCCAGGAATTAACTTGGGAGTATGGCTTCCCTTTTAATTTCATTGAAGAGTTTAAAGAGAAGTGGAGATGGTTTTCTAAATGTTTTGTAGAAATCAGCAGTGAAGCCATTGTGACTTGGGCTTTCTTTGTTGGTAATATTTAATTACATTTTCAATTTCACTGAATATAATTGGGGTGTTTAGACTTTTTATATCTTCTTTGTTCAACTTTGGAAGCTCATATGTGTATAGGAATCTGTCCATTTCTTCTATATTTTCCATTTTATTAGAATGTTAGTTTTCAAAGCAAGTATAGGTGATCCTTTGGATTTCTGTTGGATATGTTGTGACTTCACCTTTTTCATTCCTTTTTTGTTGTTGTTCTTTTATTGAGTTTATTGGTATATTTTAGGTATACAATAGAATTACATTCATTATTGGGATCTTGTACCTTTACATGACAGGTCTTGGTTCTCATTTTTTCCCCTTCTCCCTGCCCTCCCTTCATCCCCTCCTCCCCTCCGCATTTACAAACACTTTATTTCCATTTTTTCATTTTGTCATATTTTTTTTCTTTTCCCTTATTACCTTTCCCCTACCCTTCCCACTTTCCCTACACTTTTAGCCCCTTTCTTCCTATTTCACATGGTCAATTATCTCATTAGGATCTTATGTACTATTATAGTTTTTCACACCAGAGAAACTATTTGGTATTTACACATGTGTGACTTATTTCACTTAGGAGTATATCCTCAATATGTATCCATTTTCTTATGAATGAATCTAATTTCTCATTCTTTATGGCTGAGTACTATTCTATTTTATAGAACAACCACATCTTCTTTCATTCCTAATTGTATGAATTTGAGCCTTTTTTTTTTCCTTTTTTAAAAATAAAGTTGGCTAAGGGTTTATTGATTTTAATTCTTTGGAAAAACCAACTCTTTGATTCATTGATATTTTGTATCATTCTTAGTCTCCTTTGCATTTTTTTCTGCTCTGATCTTTATAATTTCCTCCCTTGTATGAGCTATCAGTTTTTCTTGCTCTTCTTCTACCAGCTTAAGGTTAAGCATTAGGTTATTTATTTGAGCTTGCTCTGTTTTCATAGTATGGAAATTTACTGCTATGAATTTCCCTCATAGAACTGCTTTCATTGCGTCCTATAGATTACTGTCTGTTGTACTGGCATTATTATTTAACTGTAGAAACTGTCTAATTTCTTCTGTGACCCAATGGTTGTTCAGCATGGTGCTATTTAATTTCCCTGTGTTTGTGAAGTTCTGGCAGTTTCATAGGCTATTGATCTGCAGTTTAATTGCACTATTGTCAGATAACATACAAGGAATAACTTTAATTCCTTCACATTTACTTAAACATGTTCTATGTGCTAGCGTGTGGTCTATTTTGGAGAATGATCCATGTGCAGGCAAAAAGAATGTAAATTCTGTTTTTTCTGGGGTGGAACACTCTGCAGTCATCTACTAAGTCCATTTTTTAAAAACTTGGTTCAGTTCTGTTATTTTGTTGTTGTTTTTTTCTAGATGATCTATTTGTGTCAATGGAGTATTGAGATCCTCCACTACAATTGTAGTAGTGCTTATTTCATTTTTCATATTCATTAATATTTGTTTTGGGTAATAGGGGGCATTAGTATTTGGTGCATATATATTTATAATTGTCATTTCTTCCTCTTGTTTCCTTTACAAGGATGTAGCGGCCTTCTTTCTGTTTCTTAATTAGTTTTGGTTTGAAATCTATTCTGTCTACAAATAAGATAGCTACCCCCACTTTTTTCCAAGCTCCTGTCTCTAGGAGAACTGTTTTCCATCCTTTTACTTTCAGTCTATGAATTTCTTTGTGAATTAAGTGGGTTTCTTGTATACAGCATAGTGTTGGATTTTGCTTCTTAATCCATTCTACCATTCTATTTCTTTTGATTGGTGAATTGAGGCCATTAACATTGATGGTTATAACTGTTATGTGTTGGCTTTTCATTGTTATGTTATTCTCCTGTTGTTGGTTCTTTTATTTTTTTATTTTTCCCTCTCTCCCTTTAATTTCTTGCTTTGCCTGATGTATTTGTTCTGTTGGCCATTTTGGAGTTGTGGTCTTCATTTTCTTTTTCCAGGATAATGTTTAGAAGTGTTTGGAGTGCTGGTTTGGTGTTCATGAAATTTCTCAGGTGTTTTTTGTTGTGGAAGTATGTTATTTCCCCATCAGTTTTGAAAGATATTTTTGCAGGATACATCAGTCTAGGTTAGAGGTTGTTTTCTTTTAGTTATTAAAACGCCTCACTCCATGCTCTCCTTGACTTGTGGGTTTGTGTCGAAAAGTCTGCAGTGATTCTGATGGGATTTCCTTTGCATGTGATTTGTTTCTTTTCTCTAACTGCTTGTAGTATTTTGTTTTGTTGGATTTCTGGGATCTTGATTATTATAGGTCTATGTGTAGATTTTTTTATCATGGTTAGTTGGAGTCATATATGCCTCACTTATCTGTATAGCAAATTCTTTCCTTCTATTTGGGAAGTTTTCTGTCATTAATTCTGTTTTTTTTTTAATGTCATTTGTACTTTCTCCTGTTTGATTCCTGTCAGTCTTATATTATTCTTCTTTGCATCATCTAAGAGTTGTTGGATTGATTTCTCATGGTCCCTTACTCTTTTTAAGAAATCTTTCTTTTCATAGTCACTGAGTGCAATTCTATCATCTACATCTGAAATTCTATCTTCACATTCATTCATCATGCTGTGGATGCTTTCTATAGAGTTTTTAATCTCCTGATTTTCTATATGAATCTGTTTCTTGGATTCTATTTCTTTCCTGTGTTAGGCATTCAAGCTTTCCATTTCTTTCCATTGTGGTCCTGAGCTCATCTATTTTTTTTCTATTTTTTGTTTTAGAGTCTCTAATCATGTCTTCCATTCTTCTCACCATCTCTGTGGTCATCTGGGAAATTATTTCTGTTTTGAATTTTTCTAGAGCCTCATTTATCTGTTTTTTTTACTTCCTGTGCTATCGGTTCAGGGTGTCCAGATGATTGACTGTCAGACTTTTCCACCTCATTTTTCCCAGAGTTTACCTTTGGTGAAGTGGAAGTCTGTGTTTGGGTCTTGTTTAAATGCCTTCTCATTTCTATTTTTGTCATTGGTATTGTCCTTGGTTTAATTCCTGGGTTAATACTGCAATCTTCCCCTTATAGTTGGTCTTTAGGTTTTGAGTCTCTAATGTCACTGAGCAAACTCATTTTCATGATACCAGGGAGGACAACTGATTAGATCAATCACAACAGCTTAGCCCAAGTGATACAATCAGCAATACGATAGCATCAAGCACAACTTAGAAAATGACAATTTGTGGTAGTTATTAACTTTGTGAAGTAAATCAAAATTGAGGACCAGCCCAAAATATATTTATAGTGAATAAACTCTTCAGTGTAGCAACTTTACATCTTAGGGTGGTGATTTAGAAGGAGTTGGAGAGGGAGAGATAGCTAGATAGATAGAGAAAAGTTAGAAGTGAGGTCAGAGGACAAAGGAAGATCAACAAACTCTAGGGAGCTATTGAAGAGAAGAGAAGACAGAACCACATATACCCAAGAACAGAACAAACTAACAGCAAAAAGGAGGCTAGAGAATGTAATCACTTTTTTTCTTTTCCTTTTTTTTATTTGCTTTTTTTATGTAATCACTTTCTTTTAAAACTAATGGCAATTGAGAGATTGGAAAAAAGAGAAGAAAGGGAAAAGAAAGAAAATAAATTTGAATTAGGATAGGAACAGGAACAAAAAGGGAGAGTAATGGAGAGAAAGGTATGAGAGAGAGTGAGAGAGAGAGAAAGAAAAGAAGGTAAGAAAAAGATTAAAAAGGAAAATTTTTGAGAAAAGGAAAAGATAAAAATATTTTTAAATGATTAAAGATAAATGAAATAATAAATAGAGGGCCTCCTTCAGGGTATGCCTCTGCTGACACAATAGACAGCATGGGCAGGAGTGTACTGGTATAAGCTAATTAGTCTCAGCAAGTCAGCAGCTGTCCCCTGCAATTCAAGCTGATTTCTGGCTTTAAGGCCCAAGTTTAGATCTCTGTCCTCCTGCTGGGTTGAACTGCAAGGTTCTAGTGAAGGTTCCCTGTCCTTTACCTGAAGTTAGACCAGGTTCTGATGTGAGGTGCTGGTCCCTCTGACTTACCAACTGTGGTGGTGTGATGTACCTTTATCACAGATTTTCTTCACTTTTCCAGTGGGATTCAAGTTCCATCTAGGAGCCTCAGAGAGGACCTTTTTCCCTTGTTCATAGGGAGTGGGTTACAAACACCACTGTATTGACACTTGTGTGGCTGGGCTCCTCTGTTGCACCAGGTTAAAGGGGCATGTCTACTGGAGTGTCATGTGGTGGCTGGGCTCCTCTGCCTCTTTCTCTCATTTTTATATCTAACAAACATATATTAAGTACCTATTGTGTGACATTTAATGTTGAAAATACTGTGGTGAATAAGACAGATGTTTTAATGAAGAAGAAAATATTAAAGTAGATAAAATAAAAGCAAATCATGATATTTGGAGCCATAAACATAGTGCTGTATCAGGATAACTGGGGAAAGTAATTAAGCCATTGTCTAAAGAAACTTGTGAACATTGATGTATGATTCAACTTCATTTACTTCATGGAATTCCATCACAGGAGACTTTCATATTCCCTTCCTCTCCCCTCCCTCTATCCTACCTCTACCTCTTCCCATTTGTAAAAATGCATCATTTTAAAGTCTACTTTCTAACCTAACTTTGGCTAGTTACATCCAGGAGAACTGTTTTCTAGTATCTATTTCCTCCTCACTGGCAGTGAATCTATGTGTGAACTTTGTCAACTAAAACACTCAGAGAACCACAGTTTTCAATTATTATATTTAATATATATATAATATATAAAATTCACCTGAGATGTCTCAAAGCCATGGTCTGGTTGGGAGGACTAGAATCCTGCTCTCCCCTCTATTCCTTCTCAGGCTTCACGGTCAATGGCTCTCTGAAGAATCACTTCATTTTCCTTCCTGTACTGGCGGGTTACTTCTGACTTCTTGCTCATAATTTTGACTTAATCTCCATTACAGTCTTACTATCCCCAAAAAACTTCTTATATTTTCCAGGCCTTGATTCCCACTGGAGTTCAAAGGGGCATTGATTATTTAAAATATTATCTTTTTAATAAGACTTGTTAGGTGGAAAGTAAATAAATTATACTGAATACACATGTAACTGATGTGACATCCCTATTTTAAATAAGCAAAAGCCATGAAGGAAATATACACCTTAGAATAAAAGAGGCTGTTAAGCTTTGTGTCTAGATGTCCCCCCAAAACCTCATGTGATCAGAAGCTTTCTCAGAGGTTCTTGATCTAAAGTATGTGATGCTGGAATTGATTCACAATGCAGTGCTAGGCTCAAGGGCACTAGGATTAAGGGTGTGAGTGCCACCCTCCCTAAGTATCCTGGATAAAATAAAAGGGGCAGAAAGACACTGTTAAGGTCTCTTGTTGATTTTGTCTTCTGCCTCTATATACTGTTGCCCCTCTGCCACTCTACCCTGGAGCCAGCTGATTATGGACTGAAAGTTCTATGAACTGTAAACCAAATAAACTGTAACCAAATAAACCTTTTCCACCTCTAACTTTGGGGATCAGGTATTCTGTCTCAGCAATGAGAGAAAAGTAACTAAGTCAGAGGCAGGATGTATCCTTTTTGGGGCAGTAACTGATAAAAGCTGCTCATCTTCTACACAAACCAGATCATGAGGTGCTGACCAGCCTGGGGCTGCCAGGTTTGGTGCTCATGCTGGTCACATCGGATTTGGTTGTATCCAGAGGCTGATTGGCACTATACATGGTAACTGGGGCCAAATTCTCAGCTGAACTGTGGTATAGCAGCTTTTCTGAATGATTCCTGGAACAGTAAGAATCAATTTACCAATGTCATTAAGAAATAGAAGCCAGAGCCGGGAATTTAGCTCAGTGATGCCACACCTGACTGGCAAGTGCAAGGTCCTGAGTTTTATTCCCTGTACCAAAAAATAAAAAATAAGGTGCAATGGTCCCGAGATAACAGGATACTAATATAGCCCAAAGTCCAGAAATGCTGAAGGTAAAGCTAATTAATCCACCCAAGTACAACTATTGGGGGGAGTGCAAGAGGATGGCAAACTAAAGGTCAACCTGAGCAACTAAGCAAGATTCTATCTCAAAATAAAATTTTTAAAAAGGAATGTGGGCATAGCTGGTCATGCACATTGGTATTTTTTCTGCCATATACAACTTTATGAACTACTTATTTTATGGTATGGGGACCTTCTATGATAGACTGACTTCAGACTATGGAATCAGAACCAGAATACTGCATGGGAAATCATATCCCCATTTGGTTAGTTCTTAACCTCTAGGTCATTTGTTTAGCCTGCTGGCTCTAAAACCTGAGCTAGGATGGAAAAAAAAAATGCTCTAACAACCCATATCATCTTGATTTAAATTTCTGGGGAACATTGTACCTTTTTGAATTGTGAAGTCAAGTTATACTGATGTTATTTTCCAAGTACAACCTTGGCCTTAGGAGACCTGAGGATGTCAGGTGGGAAAGCTTTAAGAAAATTTTTTTCTGCTATCATTTGATGAGCAATTCTCTTTTCCCTTTAGAAAAATCATTCCTTAGACTGCTAAGAGGCTGCTTGCAGACATAGGTTATAGTAAACAGATGATTGGTCTGCAGTGAAAGTTTATTCATTGCTGGGCCCCGTGTATTATGGGAGGACATGCTAGAAGTTGATCAGTGAGGGCTGCTTCCAGGATGTGGGCCACAAACAAGGAAACATCCTGTGTGCCTTCACGTGAAAGCCTCAGGGAAAATAGAATCTTATATATGAATTGTTGAGGAATCCAATGGAGATTAGAGGCCAAATGTCTCAAGTATTAGTGGACTGAGAGATGGGGACGTCTTTGTGTGAAAAACCACAAATTCATGTACAGAGCACACACCTCAGAATGGAGTAATGCTGTACATACACACACAGACACTAATTTGACATAACTAATTTTCTAAAGTAAATGCAGACTATCAGCGATGTGGGTTTCTTTCCATTTACATGAAAAAGACATTCATAGGTAGAATAAATATTTTCTTCCTCTGCAGACAGTTTAGAACCATTCAGAATCAACTTTCAATTTAGAGCAATCCTTGGGTACCACAGACCTCCTTTTTATTTTTGTGTTAGCTGAGTTACTTTGAAGAATGGAGATTCTTTCAGGTTATGAAAGGACAGGAGCATAATTCAGAGAATGCATCTTAGCTCTGGTTCTTATTTTATTTTATTTTTTCAGCTTTAATTGAGTTTATTGGTACATTTGAGGGATATAGTACAGTTACATTCATTGTTGGGATCTTGTACCTCTACATGACAGGTCTTGGTTCTCATTCTTTCCCCTTGCCCCTGCCCTCCCTTCACCCCCTCCTCCCCTCCCCATCTACAACCACTTTATTTCCATCTTTTCATTATCTCATATTTTTTTCTTTTCCCTTTTTACCCTTCCCCTACCTGTCCCACCTTCCCTACACCTTTAGCTCTTTTCTTCCCACTTCTCAATGTCAGTAATCTTATTAGGATCTTCTGTATTATTGCAGATTATCCACACCAGAGAAACCATTTGGTATTTACACATGTCTGCCTTATGTATTTCACTTAGGAGTATATCTTCAATATGTATCCATTTTCCTATGAATGAATCTATTTTCTCATTCTTTATGGCTGAGTTAGCCCTGGTTCTTGATAAACTATGCTATAATGGTTGTTACTTCACTGGCATCTATTAACTAGAAGGCAAGCCTGTGTGCAGACTGTACAAATATTGAATACCATAATATTAAATACTGTGCTTTTGTACTCAGAGAGCCTAAAACTGACATGGCAAATTAAATGTTTTCATATGTCTAAAAAGAGAAATCAGAGATAAGATGAGATTATCAGAGATGAGATGAGACATCAAATCTGCCCAAAGTGACATGGCCAGACTGGAGAGTCCCAGGTAAAAGTCTATTTTTAACAGGGCCAAATGAGAAAAAGACCTGTTCTCTTCAAATGGCCAGTGCTCAGAGGCTTCTTTTCACATGGTTGATGCTTGGGCTGGCAACCACCTGCTTCCTTCCTGTCCCCTGGCCTGTAGACAACAGCTTGTTGACCTGGAGCAGCTCCTTGCCTGGAAAACATTCCTCATTGCCTATCCTTTACAGCACTGCTTTCTCAATACCTTAGGTACATAAGGTATTGCATCTTAGATGCTTGCATCTAAGAAAAAGCAGAATTTATTTTGAATTAATCTTATTAGTAGTAATTATTTTAACCTTCCTCTTCATTAGAATGAATAAAGACTGCAGAAAAAGCCTCAGGGAGGTGTGAAGGGAATTACAGGTGATCTCCCCAGCTGTTAGACAAAACAGTTGGCCAATGAAAGTCACTTTAAATATAGTTTAGTACTCTCTTGTTCATCTTTTCTTCTGTTTACTCCAAATCAAAATGTAAAGTTGAAGTCATGAAACAGTACTTTTGTTTTTTAAATATTTCTTAGGAAGAAGAACCATGTAACTTGGTTAGAATGACTAGACACACACTCCTACTCTTTCCTGTTTATGCCAATGGGTAATGAGTAGCAATTGCTTTCCAGGGAGGTCTACAAACAAACAATGGTAATGTGCCTTATTAGAGTGGATGCTTTTTGGTTCAGGATTCTTAAATAGTTCTAAGAAAGGAGACTGAAAGTAAGAACAGTGAGTGATTGTAATGCTGTTGGAGGATCCAGGCCAGGGAAATGTTCCTGGGATAGCAGGATCCTAATACATCCCAAAGTCCAGAAATGCTGAAAGCAAAGCTAACTCACCCAAGCACAATGTCCTTTTAAGACTTCAACTGGAAAAGTAAATGGAGCTTTGGCAGGTCAAGCACATTTATGACAGGAAATTTATACACAGCTATTTCTGTAAATGGGGCTGATCAAATGTGGGTATTCCAGTTCAGCTCAGTTCCTGTCCCCTGAGGCACACACAGCTGTCACTTGTGTTTATGTTTTCGGTACGGTGGTGGTGGTGGTGGTGGTGGTGGTGGTGGTGGTGGTGGTGATGGTGATGGTGTTGTGTGTGTGTTGTGTATGTTGGAGATGTAAGGGTGGTATATGGACACAGGGACAGAAAATTCATTATGATTTTATATCTCCTTCAGGGCCTACTCACTAATCCCTAAGCCCTTTCAATTGGCATTTGGATGGTTTCTGTAAGAATTCTTTCTGGGAATAAGATGAAAAAAACATTTTCAGTCTCCATCTGAAAGCCCATAGTTAGTATGGTGAGACAATACCTGGAGAATCTATATTGTTAAGATCGTCCCCAGTGATACAGGTGCCAAGTTTGGAAAGCATTGCTTATGAGATGAAGGGTCTGAAAAAAATGAAAAACATACATAAAGTTAAAGGAAAGTATTTATTGTGCTGTTTCTTCCAAATCATGGCTGTTGGAGACTAATTTATTGGGCCCAGCTTTTTAATATATATGCCACACAGCTCTACATTTGCAATTGGTATTATATAACCAGATTTGAACACTTGGAGGACAACAAATTTCTTCTAGAGTTTTCATCTTAATTACAATATTATTCTTGAAGTAACTATGTTCCCAAAGTGGATTAGGTATTTATTCTAAGCCACTGTAAAAAACCTTGACTACACTATAAATAATGATAGTTTTACATAAGCAGAGACAATGGTGAATAGACAAGATCTTTCTGCACTCCCTCCACTGACTGGTGGCTTACAAGCTTCTACATTGTTATTTTACAACATAAACTCTATTTGCTTTTCCTTCCAAAAGTAGGCCAGACATCTTGGATTAGGGAAAAGATTCATCTAGAGAATTATACTGTAACAGTTTTTAAAGCAAATCCTGTTTTTTTGAGAATTAAAACCCATTGCATACAGGCCATAGACATATATA
>NW_022900929.1:37010253-37065418 GCF_012274545.1 Fukomys damarensis | reverse complement strand
TATATATACCTAATAGCCTAGAAAGCTATATAGAAAGCTATTAGGTATCATGATACCTAATAGCTTTCTAGGCTTGTTGGAGAATAATAACAGAACAAGACATTACAATGGATATGTCCAGATCATGACAACAAAATAAATGAATTCCTGAACTGTAAGACTGTAAAACCTCACTGGAAAGAAAATAAATGAATAAGAAGGCAATGGGGCAAATAGTGAGTGCAACCAATGAGACAGCTGCAGCTGTACACAAGTAGGTGGGGAGAAATTGTGGAGTGAGTTGTACTTTTCCCGAGAGAGTCATTGTTTGCCAAATAATTATAATTGATTAATGTACCTATTTAGTGTCTCATTTGCTTGTAAGAAGTATTTTCTCTGTCATTATTTTTTCTTTCCACTCTGCCCTTCTCCCAGTTGGTCTCTGAATGAGAGAGGGTATGTATATGAGATGAATTAATGAGGACTGAGAACAGTCAGGGCCCTCTCCATCATGACTTAGGTTTAGTAACAGGAAACACAAAGAGTTATGGAAGCTACTGCTTTCTAGTCTTCCAGTTAATTTGGGAATTTTTCCTAAAATAGAAATTAATGTTATTTCTCTTGGCTACATATAATGCTAGTTTTTGGTAAAACCAACATGCAAATAGTGAGGATTTTAAAAAATATTACTATTGTTGTTTAAAGTCATTGATTAGCACTTATGCTGAAAATATCCTGATCATCGTGACTCAAACATCAGAAACAAAATACAATGACTTTATAGTGTTCATTATACTGGGGAAAAAAGATTGCTGTAGTGCTTATAACTGCGGTTGGCTAGAAGAGCCATACATCCCTAACACAATAGCAGGAAAGAGTGTGATAAGGTGAGGAAAGAAGGAAAGAAAAAGATAGAACTAGGAGCAATCCCTAAAAACAGAAGTGGTAAGACTAGGAATGAGACAGCTGACCACAGATCCTTTGACAGGAGGAGAAGGGGGAGCAAAGAATGAAGGAAATTAGAAATTTTCCATTCTGAAAGGGAACCCTGCACTCAGTAGAACCTTTGTTTTGCACCCAGAATAGTCTGAATTGCAGAGATGGTGGGGAAAAGGGGTTCATGGTAAATTTTTTCCTCTACCCAGTTGGGGCCTCCAAATGAGTCTACAAATGAAACTGTTATAAAATAGATGAACAGAGGAAAAGCATACAAATTTCATTTAGCAATTTTTACATGGATATAGGAAACTTCACAAGAATAATAAAGACCCTAAGAAGTTGTTAGGACCAAAGTTTAAATTCTAGGATATACAAAGAGTGGCAAATTGTGAGCCATGCCCAGAAAGAGGATTTGGGCTCAAGCACCTAATTGTGGAAAGTGATGAGAAAAGTGAGGGTTAATCTAACAAGGTTTGTAGGACAGACTGCTCTTGGCTTTGCTCGGTGAAAAGCATTCCTTGCTTCCTGTTTCCCAAATTTTTCAGTCAAATAGTCGGTATGCCAAACAGACATATTTAGTGGTGGCACGTTTTGATGTCCTACAGTAAATGCACAATTCAGTGTAAGGGCTTACTTCTGTATTCCCTTTTATTAAATATTAACACAGTACAATGACTCAAAACAAGCTAAGTATATCAGCACCATCAGTGCTTAAAAGATGTGATTGATAGAATGAAGCTTTATAAAAATGGCAGAGACCCCCTGTTTTCTGAGTGTCAAAAAATCCCCCTACTGCTTTGAAACATAGACTCAGCCAGGCATAGTGGTACATGCCTGTAATCCCAGCACTCTGGGAGGTTGAGACAAGAAGAGCATAAGTTACCCAGCCTGGGTAACTTAGTAACTTAACAAAACCCTGTCTGAAAAGTGAAAAATACAAAAAGACCTGAAAAGGAAACTCATTGCAAGGCCCTGGGTTCAATTCTCTGTCCTTAGTACTGCCACCCCCAATGTGAACCTGTACAATTCATAGGCTTTTTCTTCAAGGCATTCCAACACAACAGCATACATACCACAGATACAGTCCTTCAGACTTCTTCTGTCCCATTAATAACACTGTATGCTTGTTGGAATTGGTAAAAGGACTAAGTCGAAAGCTGATATCCTGAGCCAGTAAGCCCTGAGAACTGAGATTATATGGTGACATTGAACTTGATGATAGGTGTTTTAGGAACTTTGGTAGTTTTGTTTTGATGGATTTCAGTATATATAAGGCATCATAACAATATATAGTGAATGCTTAAAGATGATTGATGACTTAGGAGACAAGACCATTTTCAAATAGCTACCATTTGTTCATTTAATGGTAATTAATATTTCCTCTTTTAGTAAAAAAAATTGGAGCTAATCCAAGTGGGTTTCTCACTATAAGTGAAGTCACAGTACTCAGGCCATTTGAAATCCAGAGCCTGATTAGTCATGAGGGTATTGTGTACCATGTTCATGAACTGTAGCAGAATTCCTTTAAGTGTATGGGCTTAGGAACTTTTCCTCAGTAGGACTTTAAAGTAATGAGCTCTTTAGGAAATGTATTTTTTTGTCTCTATATCCTTGATTGCATGAATTAATGTGTTATTTAATGCATAAATAAGTGATTAGTGTGGATTTATTAGCAAGAAGCAACTATTCTTCTCTAACCACCGCTAATAAGGTATCCCTTGAAATTTCTATTCTCACTCAGAAGACCTAGGCTGTAAAATTATGTATTGGAAATCTTTCTAGGTGTTCTGAATTATAGACAGCTTGGAAACAATTGTATGAACATAACTCAGAAATAGAAAAGAATCACTACTGGTAACTAAAATTCTATGTTACTAACTTGTTTAACTACTTTATATTTATATAAATATAATTATTGAAATAAAATTTGCAAGTATAATTATAATAACAATGTGAAAATAATCTAATCAGTTTAAATAAATATAATTTGAATTTATATCAGTATAATTGTATTTATAATTTATATATATATGTATATATACATATATATATAAATTATAAATACAATTATACTGATATAAATTCAAATTATATTTATTTAAACTGATTAGATTATTTTCACATTGTTATTATAATTATACTTGCAAATTTTATTTCAATAATTATATTTATATAAATATAATTATTGAAATAAAATTTGCAAGTATAATTATAATAACAATGTGAAAATAATCTAATCAGTTTAAATAAATATAATTTGAATTTATATCAGTATAATTGTATTTATAATTTATATATATATGTATATATACATATATACACACATGTAGAGAATATGTATTTTTATTTACATTCCAAAAAAATGGAAAATGACAAAGCAGAATGTTACATACAACCACAGGTTAAGAAAATAATTGATGTAGGAGTAGTAAAAGAGACACAGGTGGAGCAGGAGTAGCTAGATCCTTAGCAGAAAGATTTTGCTGGCTTGGAGGAGAAGAATGGTAGACACAGCAGAGAAAGCATGGAGCACAGTTAACATTTGTCTTCACTGAGTTTTTGGCATTTCCTCTGCAGCGATTGAGGGAAAGGTGAGCTGAATCAATTTCCTCTTGCTAACTGTTACTGCTTTGCTCTCCCTTGCTTGCATTCCCTTAGTCTGCAACACTTCTATAAAAGAGAAAGTATTTTTATGGATAGTGATTCTTTCCAGAACATTGTTCCTTCCCAGCTTATTCACCTTGATGTTATTGCTTAAAATATTAAACATTCTGGCTGTCGCTTAAGCATAAAGTTGGAAATGACTAGATATTTCTAGTGACAAGAAATGGTTTTAACTGTCTAGATGTTAATCAAAAGGAAATAATAATTCCCAAGGAACATGTGTTCATCTGGGCACCCTCAGGCTTCCAAAAGTGAGATTGTTCTTACAGCTCGAAGGATTGGGTGTTGTGTGAATAGATGGGGTTACAGAGGCCTGTGGAGGTTCAGGGAGAAGCTGAGAACACAGAAGGCAAAGTCCTTGGCAGAGTCTGAATATCTGAACAGAAGGAATCAGCTTGTGGGCCACAGGGTCAGCGTTCGTGCGTGTCCTTTGACAGGACAGCACACATGTGGAATGAAATGGGACACTCAGGGTTCCCTCCAGGCCACATTCCCTTGCACCACTCCCACTCAGCTGTCCTAGAGGCCCCAGAGAGCAGCCTTTTCCCGACTTCCCCCTGGATTCACTGCCTCCTTTGATAGTGGGAAGTGAAAAGTGAGACATTTCCTTGAGCTCCTACTCACTTTAAACTGGTCAGACCACACCCCCATTCCCAATCTCCACTGACTCGCAAATATCTAAAGCATGAGACATACCAGGAGTCTAATGTCAGTCTATAAGACATGCTGTAGAAAATAGTAAGAAGACCATCCAGCTCAATGAACATGGAGTCCAAGGCCTAGTGATAAGCTTAGGATTGGGGTCAAAACACACCTGAGTCCAATGGTTTGAAACTGGTTAAACTGTTTAACATTGCTAAGACTTTTTTCACCTGTAGAATAATAATAGAAAATATTTGCTAGCATTATGGTGATGATTAAAAACAATAATAAATTTCAGTTGGGTGGCATCTGCCTGGCATGTGATTAGTGAAGGAGTTTTGACTATTAGTTACATTTTGGAGATCAAGGATTGTGTGACTGATATTACTATTAGGTGTGAGCACATACTGCAAAAATCAGGTAGGCTAATTTTTTTTTTCTAAAATTGGCTGCATTGATGTTATTCACAGAACAACAAAGGCTGGTTACCTAAAATTCAGTGTGACTATACAATCAGAGACATAATTATCTTTAATTATGAATATTTCAAAACTGCTTTAGATATAATTTATATTCTTAATTTTACTTTAATGAGGACTCATATTCTGATGTAAGATATCAGATATGAATCTCCTCCTAATGAATAAATTTTAAAAATTAGTAATAGGAAGGAGATAACCCAGCAATACAAAGCAACTTAATTGATTCCAAATAATCAACAGATGTTATATCAGAGGCTGTGTCAGTTTTAGGCTTTGGTACGTGATGAATACTGTTATATGATGATATCAATGGTTGTCAGACTACTATGAAACTGTTGGGTACAGGAATGGCCAACAGTAATTACCCAGTATACATCACCTTGACTATACTCATAATATTTTGAGTATTACAAAGGACAAAACGGTTCATTCCTCAAGAATAGTGAGGCCATCACTGATACTGGAAGACACGTCTGGTGATGAAGCAGGCCAGCAAGGCAAAGAATGGCTTGTTTTTGTGCTAGCCAATATGAAGTGCTGGAGGGACTCCCAGTGTTATTTTCTCTGGGATAGGCCAGAGGCACCATCACACAGTGACAGAGAGCCAGGCAGCCTCCACAGCAAAGGCTGTGAACACGAGGAAATCCCACAGCCCTGTGAGGAGAGTGTGAAGGCTGCCACTGAATAAACTGCTGGGCATTTAAATACACTTGGCATTGTAGTGTTCACAGAAGACTGTCTTGTTGTTGAAAAAGTCCTCAGAAATCTCTTTCTTAAAATATCTGTCCTTCAATGTAAGGAAAAGTCATACCAGGAAGGTTTTAGACAATCTTCATCATGGTGAAGAAGCTGGTAAACAAGTAATTTGACAAATGCTATTACCTTCTCTACTTTTCCTCTCCTGACACATGTGGAAGGAACACATTACTATATTTAACAAAATGCTCTACACATGTTCTGATCAGAACCGTGGAATAGCCTGACAGCTAATGATAACAAAATGTTACACTGTATTATTCTCCTCTACCAAAAGGAATGGTCCAAGGTGTGATCAATCTTTCCCTGTCTTTCACTCACTCCAAGGTATCCCTCCAGCTGTAGTGAGTCACCAACACGGTGCAAGCATTTCCATCAGGTTTTGGCATGGAGAAGGGCAGCTGCTGTATGTTTTTCCCTAAATGAAGAAATCTATGCTAAGGCTAAGTTTTACCAAAACCATTCATCTGAATCCTACCATCATTGGGCAGAATGGTTAATTGCTAGCTTCATTATCACCACCTGCTTTTGTGAGACCCTTCCTTTTACCAAAATGTTGATCAAAAATAGACATCTAGTAGAAGGCTCATCCATCGCTAATATATTTATAAATTTAAAGTGCCACGTCTGTTCCTGACAGAATGTTATGGCTGCAATAAACTTGGTAAAACTCAGTTATTGTATTTGACTGTAAAAGAATATACAGAACTCTAGTTAATTAGGTTGTGAATAGTACTTCCCTGTTTAGACACATTCTTTAGCCATGACCCATACAGGAATAAAATGTACATGTTTTCACTCTAAACTTGTAATGTACAGAATAGTGATTGATGAGGAAAAAAAAGAAGTCTCAGATATTTGGTTTTCCTCTTGGGGAAGGCTATGACACCCAATGCCAGAAACCAACCCAAAGCCATATTTATGTCCAGAAGCTGCATAGCTGCTGGTAATTCTCCAGCTTGGTCTCTGGTAGCTGGAAGGGTGTCACTGATAGTGAGCAGAGCAGTAATTCACATGAAGAGAATGATAAACATTTGGAATCATCACTATGAAGGAATTAAGGGGAATAGTGGACCCAGCCATCTGAGGGAGGCAACCTCTCTAATTATCTTTTCCTTTTCATTTTTTAATTGTATAAGACCATGGGAATTTTGTCCCATGCTTCACCTTCCTGGAAACAGAATGAGCATTTTGTTGAAGGAATTTTATTTCTTACCACTGGAAGGGTGAAAATAGTGGAAAGCTGGAGGAGAATCATTTCTGTATATCTGTTTATTATCACGGGAAAAATGAAAATTGTCCTGGCTTACATATTTTCTGCTACTCATTTCCTTGTGCTACTTAAGTTACCAAAATCTATTGTTTCTAGCTCAGAAATGTCCCTCCAAGCACCTTGTCTTTTCCATCTCCAATCACGCTTCCTTACTATCTCACTTGCCTTGCTATAAAATTCTCCTAATTAGATCCTCTATGGTTTCTCTCCATTTGGCTCACCTTTCCCATTATCAAAATTGTCTTCTTAAAACAAAATCTAATCATGCCCCTTCCTTGCTTAAACATGACTTATTGTTTTAGAAGTTCTCATTTTAGTCTAGGACGTGGCCCTGGAGCTCACTCTAAACAAAATCAACAGTTAATCCTGATCCACAGCTACTACTAAAAACTATTGTATTAAACTTTCGAATTAAAGGGATAAAGGGTAGATGTGACATTTCTGCAATAATATGCCTCAAAATTCTTACTAGGAGAAGCAAGGTAAATATAACTATTTCTTGCTTAGTACATGTCATACAATTAGAAAAATGCCAAATTAAATAAATCCACCATGGCTAATAGATACAGTTACTGTGCAGTTCCTTAGTCATAGAGTTTTGCACAAAAGAGACCACTGATATGAAGGATCAGCAAGCACTGTGGAGTTCTAGGCTAGCATTTTGCTCTAATAAAGGCAAGTCTTATGTAGCAACTACAAACCCACCCCCTCCACCAGCTCACTAGAAATTCTACCACAGCTCCATCTTTCTTGCACTGTAAGCAAGTGAGCACTAGGAAGAACTGCCAATTGCAAAATCTTATCTTCAAGCTCTTTCTGTTTTAATTATAATTTTAGAGTTAGATAACACATGTAAGGGCAAGGAAAATAGATTAAAAGTGCCCATTTCCTCATTATCCAGGTTCAATATCATAGCATCTCCAATCTTGTTTCACCAACTCTTCCACGCTCTTTTCTTCACATATGCCAGATTGTTTCATAACAAATCTAAGACATTATTTTATTATGCTATAAATACTGTACTATGAACCTACAAAAAATAAGAATTTTAATAAACATATAACCATAATAGATGTTTTGCATGTTTTATGTTTTCTGTTACTTCTGTAACAAAATACCAGAAGCTTAGGGGCTTACAACAACAAAAATTATTCTTTTATAGTTCTGGAGATCAGAGGCTCAAAATGAGTCTAAAGGAGCTAAAGTCAAGAGGTCATCTGAGCTGGTTCGTGTTTCATTCCCACTTGTGGCTAATAATATTCCATGGTTGGTGGCTGTGTTGTTCCAACCTTGACTTCAGTGATCTTATCACCATTTCTCATTGAACTTTTTTCCTCTCTTTTCTAGGGACTTTTGTGATTATATTTAGGGCTTAGCTGGACAATCTAGTTTAATCATTGTCTGTACATGATCATATCTGCACATTCAGTTTTGCCCATTTAAGGTAATATATTTACAGTTACCAGAGGTTGGACAGTTTTGCCTAGACACCGTTGGAGGAGCCATTATTCAGGCTACCATAAACCTAAAATTTAACAGTAGTTATGTTGTAGTATTACCAAATATCTGGTAAGAGTTCAAAGCCTCTGAGTATCCCACACTTTCTTTAGTTTTGCTTCATTTTCAGATGTTTTGTTTGAATAAATACCTGGTTAAGATACATGTGTTTAATTGATTAAGTTTTTTAAATAAATAGAATCATTTTCCTTGACACTTTATTTATTGAAGAGACTAGATTATTTTGATGAGCTTCCCCACATTTGAGATTTTTGCCTACAGAATTATTTAATATGTTCCCTTAAGCTTCCTCTTTTCTTATTTCAAAAAACTGATAGATTAAGAATAATGAAGAAGATATAAAACTTATAAACATCCCAATTACAGTCAATGAAATTGAAAATGTAATTAAAAATTTACCAACAAAAAAATCCCAGGTCCTAATGCCTTCACTGCTGAATTCTGTAAGACATTTAGAGAAGAACTATTGCCCCTACTCTTTAAACTTTTCAATGAAATTAAAAGAGAAGCAATACTTCCAAATTCATTCCTGGAAGCAAGTGCTACTTTGATTCCAGAACCAGGGAAAGACCCATCCAAAATAGAGAACTACAGGCCAATCTCCCTAGTGAACATAGATGCAAAAATGTTAAATAAGATACTGGCAAACAGAATATAGAGGATCATTAAGATAACCATATACCCTGAACAACTGGGATTCATCCCAGGGATGCGAGGATGGTTTAACATATGCAAATCAATAAATGTCACGCGCTATATTAACAGAGTCAAAGAAAACAAAACATACAGAAACAGCATTTGACAAAATTCAAACTCATTCATGATAAAAATAACCCTAAAGAAAATTGAAATGGTCTTTATCTCAACTTGAAAAAGGCTATCTATGACAAACCAACAACCAACATCATACCAAATGGTCATAAATTGAAAACCTTCACTCGAAAATAAGGAGCAAGATAAAGATGTCCACTGTCACCATTCCAGTACAATATAGTTTTGGAAACATAAACCATAGCAATTAGACAAGAGAAAGAAATAAAAGAAATAAAGATAAGAAAGGAAGAAGTTAACTGTCATTAATTGCTAATGATATGATACTCTACATAGAAGACAGAAAAGAGTCCACCAAAAGACTTCTCTAGACTTAATTGACAGATTCAGTAAAGTAGCTGGATACAAGGTAAACACTCAAAAATCAATAACCTTCTTGGACACAAATAACAGACTCACTGAAAGTGAAATTAGGGAAACAATCACTTTTACAATAGCGTCCCCCCCCAAAAAAAAGAGAAATATCTAGGAGTCAATCCAACAAAGGAAACAAAGACCTCTACATTGAGAACTACAACACTCTGAAGAAAGAGATTGAAGAGGATATAAAAAAAATGGAAAGACATCCCTTCTTCCTGGGTAAAAAGCAACAATATATTGAAAATGGCCATACTTTCAAAACTTCTATACAGATTCAATGCAATCCCTGTTGAAATTCCAACAGCATACTTCACAGAACTAAAGAAAACTTCCAAAAATTCATTAGGAACCAGAAGAGACCTAGAATAGCAAAATCCATTCTAGACAATAGACACATGATAGGTGGTATCAAAATTCCAAACTTGAAACTATACTATAAAAACACTGCTATAAAAAAAAAACAAAAAAAAACAGGATGGTACTGTCAAAGAAACATACCTGAGGATCAGTGGAATAGATTGGAAGATACAGAAACAACTCAAGATGTGCTCAGCTACCTCATCTTTGACAAAGGAGCCAACCATCCACACTGGAGGCAACATAGCCTCTTTAATAGAAGGTATTGAAAAAACTGGATTGCAACTTGTCAAAGATTAAAACTAGACCTGTATCTTTCACCATGTACTAAACTAAAATCCAAGGGGATTACAGATATAACTATTCAAGCAGAAACACTAAACTTGCTGTAAGATGAGTTAGGTAGAATTCTTGAAGATACCAGCACAGGTAAAGACTTTATGAACAAATCCTCAGTAGCACGGGAACTCACACACAGAATCAATAATTGGGATCTTGTCTTTTAAAAAAGCTTCTGTACTGCCAGACAAATCACAAGCAGAGCTAAGAGACAACCCACAATGTGGGAAAAAAATTTTACCAGCTGTTCCTCAGACAAGGGTCTACTACCTAGAATATATAAAGAACTCAAAAACATCAGACCCCCCCCAAATATAAAAACCCAATTAAAAAATGAGCATCTGAAAAGAACAGACATTTTCAGGCAAAGAAGTAAAAGCAGCAAATAAACATATGAAAAAGTGTTCAACTCACTGGTCATTCTAGAGATGCAGATGAAAACAACAGTGAGATTCCACCTCGCCCCAGAAAGAATGGCTGCTATCAAGAAATGAACCAATAACAAATGCTGGTGGGGTTGTTGGAAGAGAAGAACCCTTCTTTATTGTTGGTGGGAGTGCAGACTGGTGCAACCACTGTGGAAATCAATGTGGAGATGCCTCAAAGAACTGGGATTAGAAGTCCCATTTAATCCAACTATTCCTCTGTTGGGTGTCTTCCCAAAAGAATTAAAAGAATCATACCACAACCATATATGCTCACCCATATTTATAATGGCACAGTTTGTAATAGCTAGAATTTGGAAATAGCCAAATTGCCCATCAACTGGAGACTGGATAAAGAAGATGTGTTTTTTGTATATAATGAAGTACTACTGAGCCATAAAAAATGAGAAACTAGAGATATTTATAGCTTTGGATGCACATTGAGGCCATACTCTTAAGTGAAATTATTTTATTTATTTATTTAGGTAATGGGGATTGAACTCAGGACCTTGTACTTGCAAGGCAGGCAATAGAACCGCTGAGCTAAATCCCCATCCCTTAAATTAAATTAGTAAATCACACATGTGTAAACACCAAATAGTTTCTCTGGTGTGGAAAACTAAAAGTGTAAATAAGGATCAAAATGTATAATTGATATTGTGTAATAGGAAGAAAAGGATAAACCTAAAATGTACCAATAAACTTAATAAAGATAAAACATAAAAAAATATGATTAGATTTAGGCTGCACTTTTTAGAAAAATATTTTGTAATGTCCCACATTCAATTCAACCATTTTTTTACTTTTTTTTTGCTTCAGACCAGACTTGTCTTTCTGAAAATGTTCTGTTAAGTCCCAGCAGACATTAATACCTTAACATGAATTAATCTAAAGCCTCAAGTATAGCATTTTGACAAAAGTTCTGACCTTAGCTTTGTTCTGCCTAGACTCTATAGGAGTCAGTCACATGTTGACAGTGTTACTGATATGTTTGGTCAAAATTTATAGCAATAACTATTCAGGAAGGATTCCTAGATTATATAGATTCAGCCTAAGGCCATCTGAGGTCCCAGGATAATTCATGTGTTACATTTTCAGAGAATCAATGAGTGAGACTTAATTAATTACTTATTCATGCCACAGTGGAATAGCAGGAAGCAGAGGACATGGTCTTTTGGAAGAGAAAAAGATATTCAGAAGTCAAGATACCAGGGAATGCACTCCTTGGCCAAAGTTGACCTCTCTGGCTCTCTGCCCAACTTGTCATTATCAGTTGCTGATCTCAAGAATGGGATCATACAGATGACAATTAGATGGTGGAAAATAAAATTGCTCATGCTGCTTCTGGGACAGGTGGAGAAGACCAGAACTGTAATTCTTTCCTCCCTACCAAAGAGAAAAAATAAATAGGTGTCTGGTATAAAAAGACAAGCAGAACTTGCAAAGACTATGACATGGTGAAATGTGTCTTGGGTTTGGCTTCAAACTCTGTCACTAGCTATAAGTTGTGGAACAAACCTTTAAATAGTCTAGATTGCAGATTGTCCCTAAAATGCAAGTGTGAACAAGTGTGAACTAATTTCTAGGACATCTTCCATAGATTTGTTCTAGTATATATCCCTTTTCATGTTAAATATAGTGTAAGATATATATCCATTCATGGTTCTCACATGCTTTATAGAATTTTAGTGATTAGCAGGTTAAATAATATGATTTTGCATAGGACTTCAGCAAGGTAACTGATTCTAGCAAACATGTAGGCTTCCACAACAGACTTTGCTCTAAAAATACCTGGAAAACACATTACAATAGATTAAGACATGTATAGTGCTCTTCTAAACTAGTTCTCTCTCCCTCTACCCCAGAGGCTGTGAGCATAGCTAGAATATCATTGGTATAAACAAGGATGGCAAAGGCATTGTCAGTATAGCCATACTACAAGCACAAGTTACTAGTAGTAGAGAAAATAGAATACAGTTAACAATGACAACACATTTATATTCTTATATTTGGTTGTGGCCAATTTGCTGGAGAGAGAAAGAATGGAATTGATAATAGTCTACATATCACAATATCTTAAATATTAAAAATAGATATGTTTGTGCTCCTACCAATCATTCAATAAAAGGGGTTGGCGTCTGCAGAGCAGAGTGAAAGGTTGATTGGCACTAATAGTAGTCAATGTTCAATTTGCAGGTAGCAGATGACAAGAACTCAGAATTTACATGAATGCCTATGCTGACAGCACCTCACAATGGGTAAATAGATCATTAAGCAGGAAGACCAGTAGGGAAGCAAAACCTAGTATATTTATTTCAAATAATCTTATGGGGCTGACATAAATAGCGTCACTGCTTCTCATAGTACAGTACATGCATTGTGCTCTATATGAAATAAAGATCACATGGTTATTAGAAACATGTGAATCCTTCACAGTGTGGTTAGAGTAACATATGGCTTCAATAACCAAGTAATATTTGCTTAACATACAGTGACTTTATTATTAAATGTGGTATGATTATTTAATTAAAATGTCAACTATTGAAACCAGCCTGGTTAAAGATTAACAGCTAATATCTACTTAATTTTAAATATTTAGCAATGATCTTTAATGTGGAACCGCTACTTAACTCCTGAAGTCCTGGAGGGTTTTGTTTTGTTTTTTCCAGTTTGCCTTATTGCCCTCCAATCTCTATTTGTTTAAATCCTAAAATCATGGAACCTTATTAATGTGATATTTTACAAAGTTTTTGACCTGTTCCTTCTTTATCGATTTTCGAAGAAAAAGAGGTCAGGTAGCTTATCAGGGGGACCACTGACAGTTTTCTACTTCCCAACTCATCCCTTTTCATGGCGCCATGCTGCGCTTCTTATGGAACAGTTACACAGGGATCAGTGGAACAATAATTTCTGAGCTAAGAGTGCTAAGACAATACTTCATTTATATGACTATCTTCAAGAAAGGTTTGTTCAAAAGGGTTTGTTCCCCCAAAAGGATTTTTCTGATTTTCAGCTTAGTGCCCAGGTCCTGACTTCTATTCTGTAGCCCTGCTGCTGAGAAAGTTCCCCTGCCAGGTCTTCACATGTGCAGAACAAAAGAGTACTGAACCCACCTGCCTTGCAGAGGAAGAAACAACTCTCAAGGCCTGAAAACCCCAAATGGAGGAAAACTGTGGCAGGAAACCCCTGTATTTCCAACCTAGCAGCAAATGAGGCTCAAGCAGGGAATGTTTGTGTGTCTGAATGTGACTGTGCTTCACACAAGTGAAGGGGCCCACTGAAACTTGAACTGAACAAGATATCCAATGAAGGTGATAATTATATTATACTATTATATAATATATATTATGTATATATGCAATTATATTATGTTCTGTAACACAAGGAATGGAAAGTGTAGGAAGGGAGCAAAAGCAATGATGTAGGTTGCTGTTTCAGTGTCATTTTCACATATTGTCTTTGCAATTAGAAGTAAAAACCAGGCTATTCTGTGTAGTTCCAAGTAGAATTAGTTCCAATATTCGGAAATATGGGGAAGCTGATTTCTGATGACAATCAGAACTACTTATTTCAACTACCAGAGTTGACCAGGGGCAGAATGGTGGAAATACATAAAGTCTTGAGTGCCTGGACTTCACTAGCTAAACAAAAGCAGAGTGAGTGGCCCTGGTGAGCCTGTCAGTGAAATGAGCTGTGATGCCTTTACTCTGTAACTCAGAATTCCGGGGAATAGTTATGAATCTTGAATTCATTTTTTCATGAAGTAACAACTCACTGTAGATCCCTCAGTGTAGTTTTCTGCAGTTTTCCTTAGAAAAGAGAAGAAAATCAAAGAGAGAGAGAGAGAGAGAAAGAGTAGAAGGACCTAGAAAAAGTAAGTGAAGAGTATGCCTGAGCTATCATAATGGATGAGTGTGTCACAGTTCCTGAGTTGATATGAAAGAAGGAAGAGCTCAGACAATGTGTGTTGCATCGGGGTAAGGCTGCAGGAAGGAATTGTCAGCTGAGGGTTTTTTCCAGTGAATTGCTCCCCACTCTTCCCCACCACCCTGTATTTTCAGGGCCAGTCCCTCAACTTTTCTCTGTGCTGTGCACTCTCATGCTTGCACCGGCTGCACTTCCTCCCTGCATCATTTCACGTAGGAAGATTATACTTTCCTTCCTGATTTTCACCAAACACTCAATTCATAGAAACCGTCATGAGTTCCATGACTTTCCTGACAATTTAGATTCTCTGGATGTGTCAAAGACCTTGTACTAGAGGCCACCTCCAATGGGAGTCACATGACAGCCTCATGTCTGTAGTGTTTGGAAACTCAAAGCCCATCTTCCTAAGGCTCTCCACAGCTCTGAGAGAAACTGTCAGAAGTTTTGTGTAGGTGGCAATCAAGTGTCTCAATATGACCCTACCCTACCTCTAATGCTGATTCTTGATTTCCCTCTGAGACAAAACTTTGAATGTAAAACGTAAGATCAGTATGGTCGATGTGCTTGCATCCTGTTGTGAAGGAAAGTTGAAGAAATTAGGAATGTTACTCAGTAAAAATATGTTAATTCTTACTGAGTACTTTTCTCTGTCCCAGGCAGTGTTCCGTGGGGCTTCATGCACATCCCCGCGTTTGCTCCGGCAAAGACCTTCTCCAAGTGAGTGGCTGGGCAGTGCAGGTCACTCACAGTTCCCTCACTAGTAAATGGCAGAACCAGGCTCCGAACCCAAATGGTCTGGCTCCAGTGTCAAACACATGCCCACGACATGATCTGTAGAATTGATGGACATGTTCAAATAACGAACAAAATGAGGATCAGCCTTCAGCTGACCCCTGGTGACCTTTTCTGAACACATATTGTGAGGTCTGGGTGAGGAACTTTTATCTCCCTACAAAAAGCAACATAAAATGGAAGGCCGAAGGCTAAAGCGAGGCCTCCATTCCAATGCTAGGAATGTTAGTGAGAGAATCAATTACTTTTTCAAACCAAGCAACAACTCCATGCTATAGGCAGTGCTCTAAGAACACCATTAGGGAACAGAGAAGGACTTACTGCTTATTCTGGGAAACTTAGGAGACGTTTCTTATGAGACTGTCAGAAACACGCTGTGGGTTGAAAGCTTTTCAATATCTCTTTCATCTATATTTGTGAATACGTAAGCCATCCACTTCAGCCATTCAATTCTTATCTTTTTTGCCAGTTGCAACCTATCTTGTAACTATTAAAGACCTTTATTTAAATGCAAAACTCCAGCCCGGTTGGGAGGTATATTGTCTCTGTATTAGTTGTCAAAGTAATTTTATTTTCAATATGCTATGATAGCAGGAGGCAGCTAAATAAAAACCAGACCCGCTGTCTCCTCGTCAAGGAAGCAGCTCACGCTGAGAATGAAGACTCCTTTCCATTTTCTGTGTTTACACACATCTCCTCCTGGGCTTAGAGCTCGGTGATCAGTTTCTAAATGTGGCAACTAAACGGAATTTTCCTCCCTGGTATCTGAACGCTGAGTGTCAAGCAGTGATCTCAAGTTCATGGCATTCTGCTTCTGCTGTTCCCCATGCCTGTTCACCACCCTCCCCGAGCACAGGGAAGAATTACTCAACAGCTTCCATTCTTCAGCACATAAAGCATGTTACTTCTTCTCCTCTTACAGCAGGAAAAAGAATGTTTTCCCTGCAGTCGAGATTAACTCACGGTAGGTTATTTATAAAGCATCTGCCTCATTTCTTTCCATTGCATATCAGCTCCATGTTCTGATTTATAAAACCATAGCCTCTTGAGATTGAATTAGAGTGCTTAGGGCCTTCTAATTTCTAGATTCACAGATAATTTCTTTTTGGGAAGAACTTATGTTGCAAACTATGTACACTCAACTCACTGTCCCAAATCCAAATCAAAGATGCAAAGCAAGATATTGCCCACCACATTCTCTGTGCCAACTGTCTGTGCCCACAAATAGACTAACATGTCCCTGGGTAGTGAAGGCTCATCTTGAAAAAAAAAAGTAGTGTCTTAGCACCTGGCACTGATAAAATTTTTTTATTCCTCTCATGAAACCCCACTATTTTGGTTACCTTTGAGTCAAAAAAAAGTTTCAGTGCCTTGGAAAATTGTTTTGTGAGAAGAAAACCAATGATATTTTTCTGAAGACACTCCCAAAATAATACTTAAGGAATCGTTGAAAGAATTGGGAATAATTTTTGGAAACCAGAAATTTTTAAAAATTAATTGTATTGGTACATTTAAGGTATACAATATAATGATATTCATTGTTGTAAATTTGCACCTTTACATAATCAATCTTGGTTCTTATTTTTTTCCCATCCCCTGACCTCCCTTCAACCCCCTTCCCTATCTGCAAAGACATTGTTTCCATTATTTCATTTTTTCATATTAATTCCATTCTCTTCTTACCTTTCCCCTACCTCTCCCATTTTCCTTTCCCCTTTGTCTCTTTTCTTCCTATTTCACATCATCTGTTATACTTTTTAGTACTTATTTATACTCACACTAGGGAAACAATTTGCTATTTACATATGTGTATGCTATTTATTTCATTTAAGAGTATTGCCTCAATATACATCCATGTAACTATAAATGTCTCTAATTTCTCATTTTTTATGGCTGAATAGTACTCCATTTTATTTTTTTTTAAAGCACATTTTCTTTATCCAGTCTCCCATTGATGACCTGCTTTCAAGTTTTAGCTATTACAAATTGTGCTGCTGTGAACATTGGTGCACATATATCACTGTGGTATGATACTTTTAATTCTTTGGGGAAGATGCCCAACAGGGGAATAGGAGAGTCAAATGAGACTTCCAATACTAGTTCTTTGAGGTATCTCCATACTGATTTCCACAGTGGTTGCACCACTCTACACTCCCACCAATAGTGGAGCAGTGTTCCTCTTTCCCCACAGCCCTACCAGCATTCATTATTGGTTGATTTCATGACAGCAGCCTTTCCTTCTGGGGCAAGGTGAAATCACAGCATTGTTTTAATTTGCCTTTCGCTATCTGTACTTCTTTTTCTGAGAAATGTGTCTGTTCTAGGATCGGGTCTTTAAATGTGCAAGGTCTGATTTTTGTCAGTTCTTTATATAGTCTAGATGACCTTTGTCTGAGGAACAGCTGGTAAAAAGTTTTTCCCACATTGTGGGTTGTCTCTTCACACTGTTGGTTGTTTCTCCTGCTGTGCAGAAGCTTTTTAATAAGAAGAGATTCCACTTGTTGATTGTTTGTGCTAGTTCATGGGAAACTTAGGATTTGTGTGTAAAGTCTTTTCCTACACCAATATCTTCAAGTGTTCTACCTAACCTCTCTTCCAACAGATTTAGTGTTTCTGTTTTAGTATTTATATCTTCAATCCATTTTGATTTTAGTTTAGTGCATGGTGAGAGATATAGGTCTAGTTTTAATCTTTGGCAGGCTGAAACCCAGCTTTTCCAGAATTTATTAAAGAGGCTATCTTTGCCCCAATGAGGGTATTTGGCTCCTTTGTCCAAGATGAGGTGTCTGAGTGTGTCTGGAGTTGTTTCTGCATCATCTAATCTGTTCCACTGATCCTGGGGTCTGTTTCTTTGACAGTACCATGCTGTTTTTAAGCACAGAGGCTTTGCAGTATAGTTTCAAGTTGGAGATTGGGATACCCGCTAGCTTGTCATTGTTGCCAAAATGGCTTTTGCTATTCTAGGTCTCTTCTTGCTCCGAATGATTTTTTTTTTCTTTTTACTGGGGATTGCACTCAGGTCCTTGTGCTTACTAGGCAGACAGCAGAACCACTAAGGTAAATCCCTGGCCCTGCAATTGAATTTTTGGATTGTTTTCTCAACATCTGTGAAGTATGCTGCTGGGATTTTAGTTAGGATTGCATTGAATCTACATAGCAGTTTTGGAAGAATGGCCATTTTCACTGTTGGCTCTTCCTACCCAGCAGCAAGGGATGTCTTTCCATTTTCTGATATCCTCTTCAATCACTTTTTTCAGAGTGCTGTAGTTTTCAGAGTAGAGGTCTTTGATTTCTTTCTTTAGGTTGATTTCTAGGTATTTCAATTATTTGGATGCTGAAAGGGATTGCTTGTCCTATTTCTTTCTCAATGAGTCTGTTTTTTGTATACAGGAAAGCTGTTGATTTTGTGTGTTGAATCCAGCTACTTTACTGAATTTTGTTATTAGATCTAGAAGACTTCTGGTGGAGTTCTTGGGTTCTTCTACAGAGTTTCATGTCATCTGCATATAATGACAGTTTGACTTCTTCATTTCTTATCTTTATTCCTTTTATTTCTTTCTCTTGTCCAATTGATGTGGCTAATGTTTCCAAAACTATATTTAACAGTCGTGGACATTCCTGTCTTGTTCTCAATTTTAGTGTGAAGGATTTCAGGTTTTGACCATTTAGTATGATATTGGATATTGGTTTTTCATAGATGGCTTTTATCAGATTGAGGCAGAGATGGTCTATTCCAATTTTCTGTAGGATCTTTATCATGAATGTGTGTTGGATGTCATAGAATGCTTTTTCTGCATCTATTGAGATGATTATATGTTTTTATCCTTGGCTCTATTAATATAGTGTATCACTTATTGATTTGTGTATGGTGAACTATCCCTGCATCCCTGGGATGACCCCACTTGGTCTGGGTGTAGGATATTCTTGATGATCTTCTGCATTTTATTTACCAGTATCTTATTAAGGATTTTTGCTTCTAAGGTCATTAATGATATTGGCCTGTAGTTCTCTGTTTCATTTGGATCTTTCTCTGCTTTCTCAAGGTGATGCTTACTTCTAGGAATAAATCTGGGAGTATTTCTTCCCTTTCAATTTCATTGAAGAGTTTAAACAGTAATGGCAGTAGTTCTTCTCTAAATGTCTTGTAGAATTCAGCAATGAAATCATCAGGGCCCAGGATTTTCTTAGTTGGTAAGTCTTCAATTACTTTTCAATTTCATTGATTGATATTGGGTTGTTTAGAATTTTTAGGTCATCTTCATTCAACTTTGGTACTTCATATGAATCTAGGAATCTGTCCATTTCTTCTGTATTTTCCATTTTACTGATGTATAGGTTGTTGAAATAGTTATTGCTGATCCTCTTTATTGTTGCTGGGTCAATTGTAATTTCATACTCTTCATTCCTAATTGAGTGGATTTGGGCCTGTTCTTTCATTTTTTTGATAAGATTGGCTAAGGGTTTGTCAATTTTGTTTATTCTTTCGAAGAACCAACTCTTGATTTCAATGATTTTTTTGTATCGTTCTCTTAGACTCTATTGCATTGATTTCTGCTCTGATCTTTATAATTTCCTCCCTTGTATGAGCTTTGGGTTTGTGTTGCTTTTCTTTTTCTAGAAGCTTGAGGTTTAACATCAGGTTGTTAAATTACACTGACTGTTTTCCTGATATTCATATTCAGTGTTATAAATTTTTCTTGTAAGACTGCTTTCATTGTATCCCATAGATTTTGATATGTTATTTTGGCATTGTCATTTAATTGTAGAAAGTGTCTGATTTCTTCTTTAATTTCCTCTGTGACCCAGTGGTTATTCAGAAGTATGTTGATCAATTTCCATGTTTTTGTGAAATTCTTGTGGTTTCTTTTGCTATTGATCTCCAATTTCATCATACTAAGGTCTAATAATATATGGGGGGTTGCTTCAATTCCTTTGCACTTACTTAGACATGTTCTATGAGCGAGTATGTGGTCTATTTTAGAGAATGACCCATGTGCAGCTGAAAAGAATGTGTATTCTGATTATGTGGGGTGGAAACTCTTTAAACATCTGTTAAGTTCATATGTTCAAGAGTTTGAGTTCTAGTATTTTCTCGTTTATTTTCTGTCTAGGTGATCTATTTGTGAAAGTGGGGTATAGAGGTCCCCTAATATAACTGTATTAGTGCTTATTTGGTTTTTCATGTCCCTTAATATTAGTTTTATATACGTGGGCATGCTAGTGTTTGGTGCGTATATATTTATGATTGCCACCTCTTCCTCTTGGATTATTTCCTTTACAAGGATGTAGTGTCCTTCATATCTCTTAATTAGTGTTGGTTTGAAATCCACTTGATCTGCAAAGAGGATAGCTACTCCTGCCTTTTTGTGTGTTTGGGGGGGTGTTCCTGTCACATGCAGTATTGTTTTCCACCCTTTAACTTTCTGTCCATGAGTTTCTTTTTGAATTAAATGTGCTTCTTGTATGCAGCATGTTTTGGATCTTCCTGCTTAGCCCATTCTGACAGTCAATTTGTTTTGATTGGTGAATTTAGACCATTAACATTGATGGTTGTAACTAATATGTATTGACTTATCCTTGTCATGACTTTTTCTTTTTGTTGGATTGTCCCACTTAGTGTTTATTCTGTTATGCCTGATGGATTCATTCTGCTGGTTTCCTGGGGTTGTGATCCATGTTTTCTTTTCCTAGGATATTGTTTAAAAATTTTTGGAGCGCTACTTTGATATTCATGAAATTCGTCTTAAGATGCTCTTTGTCATGAAAGTATCTTATTTCTCCATCAATTTTGAAAGAGAGTTTTTCAGGGCACATCAATCTGGATTGGAGGCTGTTTTTCTTTAGGATTTGAAACATACATCACTCCAAGCTCTTCTTGCCTTGAGGGTTTGTGTTGAGAAATCTGCTGTGATTCTGATAAGCTTACCTTTGTGTGTAATTTGTTTCTTTTATCTGGCTGCTTGTAGAATTTTGTTCTTCTATTTGGTTTCTTGAATCTTAACTATTATATGCCTATGTTTAGATTTTTTTATCACAACTAGTTGGCGTCTTATATTCCTCTCTTATGTATGTCAAATTGTTTTACCCTACTTGGGAAGTTTTCTGCCATTACTTCCATGAACAGTTTTTTAATGTCATCTGCAATGTCTCCTGTTTCTTCATTGACTCTGATCAATCTTATATTATTCTTCTTTGCATCATGTAGCAGCAGTCCCTTATTATTTTTAAGTAATTTTTCTTTTCTTGGTCACTAATTATAATCCTATCTTCTATATCTGAAGTTCTATCTTTGCATTGGCTCATTCTGCAGAGTAAACTTTCAGTGGAGTTTTTAATTTCCTGCAATTCTGTTTGCATCTGTTTTATGGATTCCGTTTGGGAAGCCAGAATTTTTGATGGGGTCAGATACTTAACTAACTTCATGTAACTGAGAAATTATTTTCTATGATTCTGGAGAACACGGAAAAGCCTATAGAAAGAAGTCACAGGTAGATTGAAGATAAAGTTTTGACTTTATATTAATTTTTTTTAAATAGAAATATAATAATTAGAGATGTTTAGCTTCCTAAGGCTCTAGAGCATTCTATATCCCTTAAGGTAGAGATCTCAAGCAGAGAAAGGGTAATATGTGCTGAGCATTTTGAAGATGAAGTATACATATCAGATGTGAATTTGATAATTAACAATAGATAATCATGAGGGATCCATTTATCTTACAATTCTGTGATTTGGTGTCTGCAAGAATTTCACAAAAGTATTTAATTTTTATTGTGCAAAGAGGCTGTGAAGCCTGAACACTTGGTAACTACTAAGACTATTAAAAATGAAAATGAAGGTGAGAAGGATTCCACAACTGGTTTCTGTAATTTGACTCAGATGATCGTCTTTGCAAGCCCTACAGTTTCTAAATCTGAGTCAACAAATCCATTCTTGTGCACTGCATGTTTACCATGTGCTAAGCACTGTGCTAACTGTGGAGGACATGTGGGGCAGACTTTATTTGTCCTTATTCTCAGGGAGTTTAACAATTATTAGTTAAGAAAATACATTGGTATTTATCACATATGCTCATTTTCAAAGATTCTAAAAATTAGTACTTGAGAAGTTACGTGAGTGTCAATCAGACATGCAAAAGGTGCACCAATACAATAGCCATCTAATTTATTTGGGAAGGGCCTAGGTGTATTTCCTTTAGGAAATGATATTTCATGTGAGATTTCAAGGATAATTAGTAGATTAGCAGGCAAAGACTATCAGAAGGCTACTTTAGGGAGAGGAGCAGTATATTTGGAGGTCCTGAACCAAAAATAACCTAAATATTTTTAAACCAAAGAATGAGTCTGGGTAGGCAGAGCAATGGGAGAAAGGATCAGAATAGCATAAAGTGATTCTGGAGAAATGAGTGGGGACAAGATAGTACAGATCATGAGAAGGATTTTAAATTTCAATTTTAAATCCAACTATAAGGTGTTAAAGGGTGTTAATGGAGAGCATTACATATATAAAGAATCCTGCAAAAGGTTGAATGAAGAGAATTTTGAGGAGAGGGCAAGTCAGTGCAAGAAGACTAGCTAGATAGCTACAGCAGAAATAAACATGAGATAGATTTGTGGCATTGGAGGGAACCGATTAAAAGTCTATTTTAGAACAGAAATGATAGGATTTATTGATGGATTGTGTGAGGATCAAAGTGATGACTCCTGAACTTTTTTGTGATCAGTTGGATAAATAATGGTCCTTATTGAAATGCGCAAAGACTAGGTGGGGAAGATAAGTGCTCAGTTTTAGATAAATTAGTTTTAAGAGATGCTACTGGGGATGGCAAAGAGCCTAGAAGAACTCAAAGAAAAAAACAAAAGGAAAGAATGAGGAGTCACTAGCATGGAGAGAGTATTTAGAGATAAACAAGTGAATGAATTCACCTAGAAAAAGAGGAAGAGGAATTGAGCCCTAGGGCACCCTGGAATTTAGGGCTGGGCAGTGAAAAAGCCTGAGAAGAGTGAGAGTACAGCAGGAAAATGGGGGAACTTGGTGCTTCAGAAGCCAGCAGACAGGTTGGCTTCTAAAAGGACCAACAAGTCCACTTTTTAAGTTTATATTTAACTTTGTGTTGATTCTGTGAATATTAAAGATGAGATGATTTGGATAGGCGAGGATCACTAGTGGAATGGTAAGAGTAGGCACCAGATTGGGTTGGAATGAATGAGAATCAATAATTTTATTTCGGTCTCTGAACTTGCCTCAAGCTTCTGGGCTTATTTAGCTCAGACTCCTAACAAAAGAGCCTAATGCAAAAAGACTTGTGTTGGCCCTTCTTATAGTTTATATCTAGATGTCCCCCCAAAGCCTGCGTGTTCATTGCTGGGAGTTTGAGGAGGTAACTGGATTATGTGAGCACTGCAGCTGATTTGCTGTTAGGAGATGAGCCCTGATCCAAAGAGGCAGGTCAGGTAGCTGTGGCTGTGACTCTACTCTCTGCTTCTTGGAGACCATGAGGTAAGCAGCAGTCCTTCACCCAGGTCCTTCCACCATGCCACTCTGCCTTGGAGCTGGTCAACTATGAACTGAAACCTCTACAAACTGTGAGCCAAAATAAATCTGTCTTCTTTTAACTTGTGTATATTGGGTATTTTATTACAGTGACAAAGAAAGTGAGGGAACGAGGTCATGTAGCATAGAAGAAAGAAGAATGACAGTGAAGGTGTGCACAGGCAACCTGACCACCATGTGATAATGAGTATGGCTGACTGCTTAAATTCAAAGTACTCTAGCAAGAGATCATCCTAGAACAGACAGTCTAGGAATCTGAAGAGAGAATAATCTAGTCCATACTCTACCTTCACAGTCAAAGTTTGAAATCTCCAGGAAGAGACCAAGAAAGCCCAAGTTCCTCTAAGTTTAGTTTTGGTACATGTGCAGTAGCAATGTCTCATTGCCAGCCTGCATCACATTGGAGAGCGGCAGCATGAATCAGGGTGGTTAGAAGTGATGACCAGGCTCCACAGCTGTAGAAACAGTACAGAGCCAACCAGGAGTCAAGGGGCACATAAATTGAGTATAGCAGAGCAGCCAGTCCTGGATCCGTGGTGCCATTTATGAGTATGGCTGTGATCTTCCGTCAGGTCTCCTCTCCTGTGCACTGCAGCAGTGCCAATCATGAGGCAGCAGGAAACTTCAGTGAATCCCAGACAGAGTATTCAGACACATTTCGGAGCAAAAGTGGTTTTAGTAATGCTGGGAGCTCAACAAATGACTCCTGTCCATCTAGAGAGCCCCGAATAGAAGTTTGTTTTTCTTTATACACCTCTTTATATATCTATAGGCTTACTTTCACTGGAGTTTCCCTGGAAATGCAGCAAGAAGAATTTACACAAAGCACAGCAGCAGGAAGGGGAAGATCAAAGAGTTCTGGCAGGGCTTTCTGAGTCCATTATGCTTCTCTGGTGATAGATGACTGAAGTTGTCATGATTACTCAGGTACATTCTGCAAAAACCATAGATAGTTACCTATTTAACTGATAGTTGTCCAATAGCACAGTTAACCCACAGTTGCCCAATTCCATACAGTGTGGTGCTTTCCTCTCTCAGTGGCAGAGGAATTACTCTTTTGCTATGACAGAGACATCAAGATGTGCCTAACCAGAGAGGGACAGTGGGTCATCTGCATACCTCATGGCTCCACTGATGAGGGAAGATTTACCTTCTCAGGTATCTTTCTTTTGCCTCCACATGCCAGGGAAGGTAGAGACCTCTTTCTCTCAGTTCTGCTTCAGAAATTATATTTCCTGACATCCTGTTGGAGGAAATACTTCATAACACTCTTAAACAAGGGGTTTCCAGCTCCAGGAAAAAGGTGTGTCCATCAAAATTTGCAAAAAACAAAACAAAACACTATATTCTGGACAGAGCTCATTTTAAACATGAGAATATGTAGCTGAATTTCATTTGGCAGACAAATGATCCTGCCCTCTTCCTGCTTAGTACAATCTCACATTGTCAGTTATATAAGAAACAATCTTCTACAACTGAGGAGAGATGGGAGGGGGGAGAGAAGGAATCAAAAGGATCATAATGTAATATATACCCTAAGATTAATGTTTTTGTTATATATCACAATTATTACTAATAAAATAAGAAGGGGAAATTAAAAAGAAAAAGAAAAAGAGAAAGGAAGGAGTAAGGAAGGAAGAGAGAAGGAAGAAGGAAGGGAAGCAAGGAAGGAAGAAAGAAAAAAGACAGAAAGGAGGGAGGAAAGGAAGGAAAGAAGAAAGGAAGGAAGGAAGAACCTACCGTAGAAGAAAGGAACTCAGCATGGAGTTGCAGGACCTGGGTGAGTCCTGAGCCTACTCCTTACTTATGATGCAATTCTTAAACCCTCCGGTCCATTCTCCATCTGCTTCTAACACTTTACAACTCCAACTAAGTGCTTTATGAAAATTACACAGAACTTGTTATTAGGGGTCCTCCCAAACTGCACACACTGGGCTAGAAACACACTGGGACAGGTAAATGCTGCCCATAGGGATGGTTCGATTAGACCAGTCCATGAAGGGAGAACCTTACAGGGATAGGCAGGCCACTGTTCAGAAAAACACCAAATGGTATCAGGTGTCAGATATGACATTTTCCTCAATCCCGGTGCCATCTAATAGGAGATTATGACCCTCAGAGGACAGAGGAAGGGATGCTTAGGACAGGGAGAAGGGAGAGTATTGCATAAAGACACTGAGGCAATTCTACTGAGTGAATTTCAATATAAATTATAATAAGAAATGTCTCTTTTTGTTGATATTTCCTTCAATTGATAAGTGCTTTTTGGAGTACCCTTTGTATTTCCAACACTTCTAGGTAATGTGTACAATACAGACACAGTAAAAGATAAACTTTATGAGATCCAGCTGCTGTTTTAAGATATCACACCAGTAACAATCAGAAAGAAAAGCAACATATAAGTCTGAAAAAGCGTGAGGCAGGAAGTAAGAGAACTACCTACAAGCCTTCTGAGGGCCTTCTTACCAACAGTGAAACAAAGTTGATAATGATAGGCAATATTTATTGAGAGCTTACTACACCGCATGATCTATTCTCGGATCTTATTTATTCATTCACCCTCACAATAATCATAAGATGAAGAATGCGAAGCTGAGAAAGTCTAGGTAACTTGTCCAGTGTCACCCAGATATTCCCTGGCACATGCAGGCACCCCAGGAAGTCTGAAGATGAGATCCATGTGATGTGTAACCAAGAAGCTTCAGGCAATAGCCACCCATGTGTTCCTGGAGTGAGGCACTGCTCTATCAGTCAATGGCTTCTGTCAAATGGAAATGAGCTGAGCTGAACGAGCTGGAGAGAAATAGGCAGCGAAGCACTGAGGTCATCAACGATGTGGAACAGCAAAATCCACAGCAGGAATGAGCACGACTGTGCCTCTGTCCCCAGGGTGAGTCCCAGATTAAATCCAAGGAAGGCATCCGAGGGCATGAAGTAGCTTTGTGATGCTACCAAGGAGATGCCAGAGTAGCAGAGAGCTGGAGAACAGACCAGGGCTCCCAGATTCTCATAATTAGCAGAGGAGCAGGTTCGTGTTTCATAATGACTCCGAGGGCCACAGACAACCCCCCCAGCTTGGTGACATGTTTTTGCCCTGAAAAAATATATATACTACTGTAATAGCTAAAAATTATTTTAGAGTCACAGTTCAAATGGCCAAATAATGTGGTTTCAGATGTTTCCCAGGGACTCTGTCGTGCTGAGACAGACCACAAAAATGGCTGAGTAACAGCACCCTAGAACTGGCACTCAGGGGCACACCCTGGGGATCCACAGGGCTTCTGTCTTTCTACATCTGCAAACCCAGCCATGAAATGCCTGAGAACATTCCTCTGTCCAGCTTCGCAAGGGCATTCAAACCCTTCCACTTCCTCACATGACCCTTTTCTACTTTGGCTGCTTCTCTGGGACTGTTATTTCTTTCTCACCCTCCCACCCACTGTTTTATTTTCTATCTCCTGAACACCCCTGTGGAAGACAGCCAACATTTTTTCCAATGAGGAGAGTGGAACTGGTCATCAGGATAAACTTTTTCCATCTAGTAAATGTTCATTTGCTCTTTTAACATCTTGGTCATATCATATGGCCTCAGCTGCCAACGCCCTTGGGGCAATAGGCCACAGTGATACAATTAGCCTACATACCCCAGTGTTCCTGGAAGGCCTTTCCTTCATTGTCCTTGAAAATCAGCAGCTCTTAATTTCCAAAGGCAGAGCCTGTAATCAAACCCCCAAATCCCACACAGAGGAGAAAATCTGGCTTTTACCCACTTTCATATTCCCAGCAGCAGTCCCACAGACAAGGCCTCTTTACAGTTACACTGGGCTGAACTTTTCAATCAATTATACACTTGGTTGGAGCCAACAACATTTGTTCCTACCATATCATGTTTTTAATAATTAGAATATAATTCTCTGGAGCTCAGAATGGTTTGAGCTTTGCCAACAGCAGACTCCACTGACTCTCTGAATACTGTGAGTGCTTTTGCTATGGCTGCCATCACAAAAAATAATCCCTTCACCAACTAGAGTCAGTTTTCTCTCAGCTTGGGCAGCCATTCACCTAGCATATTCTCCTGAAAGACTCTTCCTGTGAAAACTGGAATGTACTGTGTGATTTGTAGTCAAATCCAAGTTAACCAGAATCAGTTCAGGCTTTTACGACCATTTCTTTTAAACATCAAATGTTGGAACAAGTGAAGGAGGATGAGCTCATTGTTATTCACCAGATGGTGTGACAGGTCATGGAAGAAAATCAAACAATTTTTCAACTTGACAAATGGGATTTTTAGCCCAGAAAATGATCTTTTCCCCATTCCAGATATTAAGGTGAGCATAGGACCATTGTCTATGCCTCCAGGTAGGCAGCGTTGGCTTCCTGTGTAATTACGAGCTCAATATATCTGGCCCTCAGTATGACTTTATCTTGTATATTTTTCCAAGTTTCTAGTATCTTTTCAACTTTCATCCTGAGGTTCTAACCTAAACCTCCTCTAGTCATCAGCAAGATATTTTTTTTCCAGAAAATACAAGACGTTGTTAAGGATTCACACAGTATTAATGTCATTAGGGAAATAAATCATTTGTTGAAATCTTAGTAGGATTTCGGAGGTCTGTGGATGGAATTCTAGGCACCAGCCATCAGGGGGAGCCTTTGTGGCTTTGCACTGTTGTCCTCTTGAGCTCCGTGAAATTGGTCTCAGAATTCCCTGCAGCTCGGAGTCCTGCTGTGCCAGAACTAAAGGGACGCACTGGTGACCTGAAGAAGTTCAAGGATTCGTGCACTGCTCTCCAGTGCCAGACGTCCAGAATGATTTTCCTTGAAATGATTCTACTAGGTTCGGACAGAGTTCTTTCAGGCTTGTAGGTCTTGAGTAACCGGACGATACTTACTATTCTGTTGGGCAAACATTAAGTAAGTGTGGAGGTTAAATTACACCAGAAGCTTATGGAATCTTTAGGGGTTTCTGGATTTACGACTGACATTGCCTTAAACTTTAATACTTTAATCATCCATTTGATCTTTAGTTGTAAGGAGTCAAAAATATTGCATGTTATTAAGTCAGATAGTACAGAATCATAGTATCTAATAAGCAACTTGAATGTATTAATTTATTTAATCCTTATGTTAATCCTGATAAATAGGTATTATACTCTCCAATTAAGAACTGAAGGAACTGAAGTACAGATGAATTAAGTAATTTTTCCAAGATCACAGTTAAGAATTTAAACCACACAAGTCTGACTTGAAAGACCTGAGTAGCTCCGAAGTTAATTTCACTTGTCTTAAAAAGGATCAAACTAAGAATTTATTGAAAAATATAAATAGTCCACTTGGGATGGAAAAGTAGTTGCCTTCTTTCCCCCTGAGGTAGAACATATTTTACTAGTGTGACGCACTGAAATTTAACCAAAAACAAATTCCTCTAATAGAGCAACAGGACAACTTTCTATGTGGTAAGACTGCTAGTTAGCAGGGGTTTAACACACTTCATTTAAGCAGGAAGGGAAGGGAAAAAGAATGTATCATGATCAAACAGCAAAGTGGAGAATACCATCCCACACCATGGCCTAGACCTAATTCTCAAGTCTCTGCTCTACCTAAGATTCTCCTCCATTATCCCTATTCCCTCATAGCCTCTGAAATCCGCCAGAGTCTGCTTCCCCAGATTTTGACCTTGAAATGGCAGCGAGGCTTTACTCTCACGCTTCACTAACTCTACAACCCCATTCGTCCTTAACAGACACTGATATCAGACTTTGATTTTTAAATCCCTCTCTTTTTACTTAGTGCTTTATGTAAGACATTCTTGATGCTGGACCAAACCTCACTGTCATCAACTCAGATCTGAAACATTTCTTCTGATTTTGGACATTATTTAATAGCTTTTAAATATTCAAAGGTGGAGCCTCATACTCTGCACATGCTTCAGAATCAGAGAATCAATTCTGAAAAAAAAGAGAATCTTGAGATGGGCAAATCTTTCCAAAATATAAAACAAAAAGCATTGAGTGGGTGTGTATGCTTTGTGATAATTAAAGGAGCGATACAAATGTAATTCTGTGAAGGTTTTTCTGTGTTATACTTTTTTAAAAAATTATGTGAAAACCAGGGTTTTCTCCTCAGGCTCAATGAATTAGAGATTCCTGCATTAGGGGCCGAGGAATTTACTATTAAAATTGCCCCTAGTCACTCACAAATGCAGTTAACTCTGAGAACTACCAAGACCCTTAAGGCAGCAGATTATTGGACAGAAAATAATTCTGAAAAACAACTAGACTAAAAAAAAGAATGCCCCTTGGTCATATAACCTTGTGCCATTGCCTGGCTAAGCGTTCAGAGAATATCAGTGATGTGGGTCTTCACCTCAGTAAGAGCCACTTTTTCCTCTCTTGATTGCAAGGCCACAGCTGTACAGACAAGAAGGCAGCTGCAGAGGCTCTTTACCCACATTCTTGTCCTGATGAGTCATTCAGTAAATACAGTAGCTAACCTTTGTGTGCCGAATCCTGCTTCTGAAGTCACTCATCAAGCCAACTCACCACAGACCAAAGAATAATCTTCCCCCTCCTTCTGCAGTGCAGATAAGTAAGGTATTGGGTTATTGGCTACAGGAGGTCATTCCGTGCAAAGTGAGCAACTTAGGAAGCTTCTGATAAAGAGAAATTTCCCCGTTTGGACCCGGCTAACTGATAGGAATTTGAAAAGGCCAAAACACTTTGAATTCTCTATTTACTATTGCAGACTATGTTATCCTGACAAATTGCAGCTCAAAGGCTTAAAATAAAATTAACCAGTCTCAATTGTTCTACGTGTGTAGAAAAGAAATGTCCATAAAATCACTGGTCATTAAAGTACAAAATGATCATACATTATGCTTTATCTTTGAGCTTAATTAGATTAAACCCAAGGTCTGCTAACTACTACACTTGTGATTTTTATAAATCTCATGTCTCTCACAAGTAAAATAAGTATAAGCAAATCTGCTTTTACAGGATTATGAGAAAATTAAGATTTGTGGAAACTGCTTGGCATAGACCTAACACAGAGTTACTAGTAGTGATACTGTGCTAAAGTAACTGAGGTTTAAACAAGGTTGTTCTAATCTTAAAGTCAAAGAAAGAAGAGGACAGCAAATACTGACTTAATAGAAGCAAATACTGATTTAAATGCTGACCTTCTTTAAAGACTCTGATCTCACTTTCTCAATGAAACCACCGTTGGGAAATTCAGTTAGTATTTTGTCTTACATTTTTTCTGTCACTTGAGGGTTTATACTTCATTCTTAAAAATTAAAACAGGTTGTGTAGAAAAAAACTGCCAGAGAACCATCTTAGTTATTGAAGTTTGGGCTTTTCATGGATGAAGTCCCCTTTTCTGCATGCAACCCCAATCTTCTCCTGGAAATGCAAACTGACCCATTCAACTGTTGACTCAACCCTTCCTTTGTTTGTATAATGGGCATCTCAAACATATGCCCTAAAAGTTTTGAGATTCTTTTACCCACTTCCAAACTTGTACTCTCCACAATATGTCTATTCCAAAAGTGGTTCCACTATGACCACGATGCTTAGGTGAAAAACCTAAGAGTCTTCCTTGTCACCCTCTTTCTCTCGTACTCAATGTGCAATCCATCAAACCATTAGCATCTCTTAGCTGGCACAGCTGAAGCAGCTCTGCTCTGCTCAGCTCAGCTGCTCCATCTGGGACCACTGTGCACACTCCACACAATGACAGGGGAGGTACTGGCTAGAGGCCACTAGCTATCCTGTCATTGTGCACCTGAGACTATGACAGGAATTCATCATAGGAATATGATTGGTATAACAAGAATAGAGGAATTTATTCACCAAGGCCTAATTCAGCTATGGACACTAAACTTCTAGTATCCCAGCAATGAAGACCAAGTCTGATTTCCAAGTATGGTAGCATTCTTCAATGAGGCCCCCTCTCTAAAAGGGGCATGATTCCCTTAACTACACTCTACAGAGTTTTCAGTCATGTATTTGTCTTTCGTGCCTGCAGGGCCTCATGAAACACCACTATTCAAAGGATCAGAGGATATTTGATCCACCAACATGGGACTCAACATGATACAACTTCAGAGTGAAAAATCAACTTCACAGCATCAGAGGTTTAGCAGTGATGATGGAATCTTCCAGAGTCATCGCACGCAAAGTCTCTAGAGACATCTGGCCTGATAGAGCTATGGACTGTCCTTGTGAAAGTGCCAGCCTGGAGATGAAATATATAAATCAGATCATTTGCTATAACATGATATTATGTTACCAAAAAGGAGTGTACCTGCAGGGGTCTGCGACTGGTGAGGTAAAAGTAAGAGTAACTACTTCCTTTCACTTCTAGTGACCCATTTAGACAATGTGTACTTTCCACTATAACAATTCTAGGCTTTGTGAGTCTTGAGGTCATGTTTCCCAGAGGTGGAACACTTCCATTAGGAACACAACAGTCTCATTTGACCTTAAAATATGACTGACTACTGCCCACCCACTTTGGGCCACTTCACCAAAAGACTAGCAGAAAAGAATCACTATTCACATAGGAGTAAAGGAACCTGAATTTTAAGAGGAAGGAGAGTGGTTTTAGCTAGGCAGTCAGGGAAGAACAGGTGTGATACCTTGCAACCCACAGAGCTGGATTGTTCTCTTCCCCACTTTGATAGTAAATGGGCAAGGACAGTATAAAGTCATGGTATAATCACAGCTCAGCTCCCTTAGGAATGAGGTCTGGGTTATCCTATCACATGATTACTGGGGCCAGCAAAAAATGCTATCCAACTGTGAAGAACATAAAATAAGTCGTAAATAAAGTAAGTTGCAGTTACAGCGATGAAATGAATCTTTTCTCCAGAAAAGAGGTTGTCCCTAGAGGAGCTGTTCCAGATGGGCTGAAGAAAGAGGAAGCAAGTGGAATCAAACGGTGCATGATTGCCATGGATACCCAAATGACTCCATGTTTGGAGGTACTCATTACCCAGTCATTGAAAGTGTTGCTTGCTGATAGCTCACCACTTAGTTCCTTCTCGGGAACTGGCTGTCATCAAAGGGAGCTGCCTCTCTCAAGGTCACGCATCTTCCCCAGGGACAGTCAGCATCTGATGATTAATGAGGGGACATAGAGGCCTGACATCTGTGCGAGTGTAACCCAGCCTCAGAATTCCCAGGGGAACTGGCTGAGGCCTGGGTAGCAACTTAATCACAAGTGATCCCTCTGACCAGTCCTGACTCCTTTCCTTTCTTTCATGTGTTTTCAAATATCACAACACACCACTTGGACTCAAACCTCTCTTTCAAAGATAACTTCCTGTCTAACAGAGGTCTCACAACAACCCTTTAGGATGTCATCTTCCTCAACTGTTGCTCCCTAGTGTATTCCACTCAGCAGCTAGAAAGGCCCTCAAATGTAAATCAGATAATGTCATCTGCTATGGTTTATGTCTGGATGCCCTCCCCAAGGCCTCCTGTACTCATCAACAGGGCTTTGGGGAGATGACTGTATTATAGACAGTTTAGTTAGATAGAAACTAATAGGCAGTCAGAGAAGGATCAGGCCCTCAAGAGTCAAAGTAGAAGATGACACATATCAAACTTGTGACTAGAGGAGGATTTGAAGAGATCCAGGCCTCAAAAGGAAGATGCAGCAGCCCGGCCTGTAATCCTGCCTAGAGATAAACAACAGCTTCAGATGAGATTAGATTATAATTAGCAATACCTGATCTAGTGAGCCTAGATAAGGTGTCAGACACACAAGTGGGTGACCAAAACACCTTGAACCATATTCCCCTCCTTTTCTAAAACTGCCTTTGTTTTTTACAGGTTTGAAGCTATAGATAAATTGAAGCTAATGATGCTCCCCATATACCTTTGCTATGTACCTCACTTTCCTATTTGGTCGATATTATCAGAGACTATACTCATAATCCAATAGGCTGATAGTAGCTTGGCAGTTATCTAAGTTGTGAATTTGCTGTATAAATTATCCTTGGTTAAAGGGCCTCAGTGGTGACACACTTTTGGGACCCTTCCTGTCTTCAGCAGACACAGACCCAGCACATATGCCATGGAATAGGTTGGGAGTTACTTCCCTGTGACAGCTGGATCATGGGAGAGTGATACTCATCAGTGGACTTGTCCATTGTTGAGTTAATAGATAACACAATGTTTGGAAGAGGTGGGTCACTGGGGCCATGGTGTGTGAGGATTGATCTCCCACTCTCCTCCTTTAGTGTCTCTCTCTCTCTCTGCTTCCCACTAACATGTCAGGAGCTGATTCTCATCTGTCATGCCCACCACCCTGCCTTGGAGCAGTCAACTGAAGACCAAAACCCCTAAAAACTGTGAGCTATGCTAAATCTTTTCTCCTTTCACTTGTGGATATTGGGTACTCTGTCTCAGCCACAAGTATGTAATTAGCACAGCATCACTCTTAAGATGGGAGGTCCTTACACACTCACAAACTTTAACCTCCACCCTTCATTGCTTCACTTCCCCGATGACCTGCTTTGTCAAAATGTCTCCCAACTCAGGGTCTCAGATCTGCTATTCCCTCTGCCAGGAGAGCTCTTTACCTGCCCGGAGAGCCCTTTCTATAGTACACCTCTGAGGTGGTGAATTGATTAAATGTCCACTTGAGTAGGAACCATCCAGCTGAACTGAGCCTGCTTGTAGGTGTGGAAGACCCACTTTAGGGAGAATTGTTGTCAGAATGGTACAAAAGGAGAATGGGAGGGAAGAATTTCAGCTGATTTTCCTTGCACTTGCTTCTTGCAGCTGACCTTCCTCAGAGGAGCTGTTCTCTTCAGAGGAGCTTCAATCCTTGCCTTCACTTTGGGCATTGTTTCCTGACTTTCAGCACATATTCTTCAGCCTCCAGCGCCAGGCTTTCAGCCTGCAGCCTGCTAGCACAGACTAGCTGTTAGCACTAACCCTTTGACCTCCTGCCTCAGACCCTTTCCTCTTTTGTTGCAAATCCTTCAGCCTCCTGATGCAGACTCTATGGGACATTGCACTGGGCTCCAGGACTTCCAATCTCTAGCATGAGGACAGATCTTTTGCACTCTTCTACATTTGGCTCTGTGGGTGAGCACTGTAGGCCATTCTTGTAAATTTATGTGTCCTGCATTAAATGTGATTCAGAGCATGTGCAGTTATTTGAGGAGCCTTGCCCTAGCTCTGCAAGCTCTTGTAAGCACTGATCAATACTGCTCTTCATTAAGCTCTTATATCTGCTATCACCTTAGCAGGGGGACTTCTGTGTCCACTTAGCAAAATTGGATTCTATTCATACTTATTCAAGTTTTCTGCATAGCCCTTACCTCTACCTGACATTCTGCGATTGCTAGAATAAGACCTAATTGTAGTGGTATAGCTCAGTGGTAGAGCATATGCTTAGCAGGCATGATGCCCTGGCTTCAATCTGACTGAGATAGGGAAAGGCAGATTGATTTATACAGTGGGCATTTAGCAAATCACTATTAAAATAAATGTATGAAGTAATGGGTGAGAAAACAGTACTGTAAATCAACATGTGTAAGTATACAAGTTTTGCAAGCAAAAGATTAAGACAATCTGGAGCATGCTTACCCTGGCTGGTAGACTTTCTCACTCCGAAATTGTACAGAAGCTAAGTCTTTCAAGAGTGACTTATTGTAAACCCCAATTCTTTTATAGTTTCCACAGGCTAAAAAGGAATCCAAACAGTTGAACCAAAATATCAAAGTCTTTTAATCTCATGCCTCATTTCTGCAGTGTTGTGAAGAAAAGGATTGGATTTGGATATCTATCTTTGTTTGTTTTGTTGTTGATGTTGCCACTGCTTTTTCTTGCTTGTTTATTTTGTTTGTATCACAATGCCCTTCATTTGCCTACAACTCGTGTCATTACACAGCCCATGAGCCGTTTCATCCAATGTCTCCAGTCCCTGGCAGTGAGGTAAATTAACTGAAAGAGAAATCAGATAATGGGCACTGAATGAGCTCACACGAGTGTTGTGTAGTTCAGGAGAAAACTGCTGGGAATGGCTCTAGACCATTCAGCAGAGTTTGAAAACTCCTTGGAAGGACTGCAAGAGCAGAAATCTTTTTGACCCAAAACCATATCACATGGCTACTTTGCTGATGTCTGCAAAAGGCTGCTGATGTAGCTTTACTTCCTTGAGCATCAGCCGCCTCACTCTGGAATGTGGACTCCAGACTCCGAAAATTCTCTCCCCTACTTGACCTTGCCTGCTAGACACCATGGCAGAGGAAAATGATTTCCATCCCTATTCCATTGGTAGAATGGCTATTTCATTGGTACAATTGTGTCAGAGCCAGAACCTTGTGCATTAATGTGTAAAATGTCATGTTTAGCCTTCCAGATAAGTAAGTAAAGAAAATGCCAGAAATGATGTTGAATGCAGTAAACGTTACCCAGCAGATGTGTCAACAGCAAGAAACTTCAAATGAGGCTGTTCCTTTGCTCTGGAACAGTCTAGTTATTAGAATGGCCTTTTGGGGGGAAAAGGTTCTATTAACAAATAACAAAAACATCCGTGTAATGAGGGCTTACTTTGTGCGTGACAAACCAAACACTTAAGATTTATTGTAACCTTTACCTGTCTCAGTAATTCTATGGAGCAGTACTAGTATTATTCTCATTTTGTGGATGAGAGAATAAAGGCTTAGAAAGTTTCAGATGTATGCCGCAGGCGTATGAATTTTGAAAAGGGCTGGTGTATAAACTCAAGGCCAAAGTATTCTTTTCACCTCTAATTTACATCACCCTCTCCATCCATCAACACGGAAAATTTCGTCATTTGTAGCCTCTCCTTTCTCCCTCTCATCATGTCTTTGATGTGTTGCTTTCACTTTCACTCTTGCTTTCAACATATATTCACTCTTCCTGTATAGGTGCCCATCTACCCATCTGTGTATCCACTATCATGATGGAACCCAAAACCAAAAGCCAGGCATGTCACATTTCAGCACTCTAGAGAGATTACTACATTTCCAGAGAGAGCTGCATAAGAAGGTTTGAAAAGTCCCCTGAGAAATGTTAGAACTTTGGATGATAGAAATGGGATGGTGGGGAAATACCAGTGTTGTTAGTAGGGACACTTAAAAGGCATTTCAAAATGCTCTTAGTCATGCATCGAGAAGTCTTGAGAAAGACCAGCAACTCTGGCTATTTTAGTTACTGAGAAAATTTAAACACTCCTATATTTGTTTTGTGGTTTCCTAGGTTTTCTTTTCCAGAGGTCATTTGGATTATAATTAAGGGATGAAGGGTGAGAGAGGAACACAGATAAAGCAGGAAGGCAGGCATATCTCTTTCTGCTGAGAAATCTCGGGGTTACCTCTGAAGTAGCAAGGACAGGTCTGGCATTATAGTGAACATCTACGAAGTGTACTAAGTATAGGCTCTTTTCTGTTACTGTAATTCATAAACTCTATCATGCAGGCAGCATTGAATCTGTTTAACTAATAGACTAAAACAAAAGTTTAGTAACTTATCCATTCTTACCCTGAGACTAGGTGACAGAATTGGGATTCAAACTGTATCTCTAAGTTCTTCTTGCTAGTTGATTTATCTCTCCATTGCAGTCAAGGACTCATTCCCTTGTTGAAACTACCATTTTCTGTTTATTTTGGCCTTAAATTTGAAAATAGCCATAAACCAGTTATTGTTATCTATCTGTCAGAAACATGAGAATAAAATTGGTGTTAATAGCTATACTGGACCAAAATTAGAATCATTATCCCCAGAGAAGAACAATTCTACCAGAGGACAAACACAGCAAGAGGATTGGTAAACACTAACATATGACAGCAATCAAAATTCAGGTTTCTTGGCCAAGGAACCAGCAGGTGGGGTCAGGAATAATCACTATAAGAGAACAAATGATTTTCTGAGACATTACATCTCAGTGCAGTCAAGAAGAATATATTTAGCACCTACATGACCCAGGAGAATTTCTTGATTCACCTCCTTCCACTGTGATAGTTAAATTTAATGTCAGCTTGACTGTCCCTGGAGCCACATAGGAGATTAATAAAGTACACTTCTGGGTACATCTAGGTAGGTCATGGAGGTGCGACCTTGAGTATTATATCTGGTCCCTGGCTCCTTCCTCTTTGTCTCTGTTCCCCTGGTCTCCCTTCCAACTACCATGAACTAAGCAGCTTTGTTCTACCATGTCCTTTCACTATGATTTTCCTCCATTAGAGTCATTGTAGTATGAGACTGACTCCCCATATACTATGAGCCAAAAATGTCTCATCCTTTATATTGCAGGAATCAGGTATTTTATCTAGCAACAGGAAGGTTAATAGTAAAAACTAGCACCAGTAGTGGGATAGTTGCTCTAAATGTACCTAAATATGTCATTCATAAGCCTTCTGAACTGGTTTTTAGGAAGGATTTGGAAAAGACTGGAGAATTGAGATGGTGAAAGCCTATAAGGCTTTAAGCAGAACTTGATGGGTGATTCTGGTCAGAGCTCAGAAAAAAAGAAGGTGGATAGAAAGGCAGACAGTAAAGGCTAGACTCAGGAGGTTTCAGTGGGGAATGGGGGTTTGTTTGGCAATTAAACTAGAGGCCAGTGTGTTACACTGGCAAAAAAAAAAAAAAAAAAAAAAAAAAAAAAAAAAAAAAAAAAAAAAAAAAAAAAAAAAAAAAAAAAAAAAAAAAAAAAAAAAAAAAAAAAAAAAAAAAAAAAAGGTCTACATTTTGTCCATGTCCTGTGACATCACATAAGGCTGAGATTAAGGGTAGGAGACTAAATGATCTGTTGGAAAAAAATAGCCAAACATTTAGGATATGATATAGTATCACCGGCTGCTTTTAACCATATTTGCAGCTAGAATCAGGAGCAAAAAACGCAGCAGAAATAGCAAAAGTTAAATTTTGGCCTGAAATAGACCATGTGTAAAGTTGGGGCTATTGAAGTATGGTTACTGAGATTAGCACCATGTTCTTTTATTTTTTTTTTTTCAGCTTTGAGTTTATTGGTACATTTTAGGGATACAGTACAGTTACATTCATTGTTGGGATCTTGTACCTCTACATGACAAGTCTTGATTCTCATTTTTTCCCCTTACCCCTGCCCTCCTTTCACCCTCTCCCCCCCATCTACAAACACTTTATTTTCATCTTTTCATTATCTCACATTTTTTTTCTTTTCCCTTATTACCCTTCCCCTACCCATCCCACCTTCCCTACCCCTTTAAGCACCATGTTCTTTATAAAGTACTATGAACAAGGACAAAAACAAGATGCCTTGTGGACATTTCAGGAGTCAGCAATATCCCACTCATTCCAGACTCAAGGGTGCAAGTGAGTAAACTTTTCTTTTGACAAGAAAGCTCCTAGCTTGCTGTTCAGTAAAGATTACTCAAGGAATTGGTCTCCTAGGAGTTAGTGTACTCATCCATCTCAAGGCACTCAGAGGCCCCTGCAGCCATGGCCCAAAGGGCCCAGCAACTGTTCAAGCTGACAGAAGACATGGGTGTCATCCATGTGATGCTGGTTTTAAAGCCATGTAGATCACCTGCATGTGATCTTCCCTTCCTAATGCCTGATTTGTGGAATTCAGGCTTCTTAGCCAACCACCTGATTGTGTGAGCATATCTCATCTAAATCAATCAATCAATCAATGTATCCACATATGTTATGCATGTGTATGTATATTTATATGTGTCTATAAACCTCAATATCTATAAATGTGATAGATGATGCACAGAAACGATCATAGAGACCCATAGATGGATAGAAAGAGGGGGCAAGAGACAAATATTTGAATGGTTCTTCTCTGGTTGAACTTGCTACAGGATGGTCTACTCTCAATTTCAGTTCCTGTATCCAGAGTGAAACTCATTTATCCCTTTCCTCATTCTATACCACAACCAACTTCCTTTTGCATCTAACTCAGGATACTAACTTTTATGGGATTTGAGAAATAAAATATTGTTTCTCCCCATATATAGTAACCAATAACTAATAAGTCCACACAATTTCCTTTGAAGCTCTCTTTTCATTCCAAAGCAGGCTCTGCTTCATGCTTATTTGATTTTCCTTCTTCCTGATTTTTTTTTCCTGGCTCAACTTGCACTCTCTTTCAATAGTGTCACCCTAGACTTTCTTACATGTATTGCTCCCATATTCAAAATGCTCATATCATTCCCCACAGGTTACAATCTAAGTTTCTTTTTGAAGATGGCACTTAAGGTTCTCCAAAAATATTGTCTCTTATAGCAAAATGATACTCATAAGAGAGTAAAGACTTCTATATGAGGCATGTGACTTTTACAAGTTATCTCATGTGATGCTAACTATACACGTATGAGGTGAATACAATATTATACTCATTTATAGGTGATAGAACTGAGACAGAGAGAAGTTAATTAATTTCTCTGTTGACACAGCTGGTAGGTTTGTCCTCTGGAATTTGAATCTGAGCCATATGATACCAGAGGCCACCACTCTCATGATGAATCCCGTACTCCAAACTGACCTGCATTCTCAATGTTTTTGAACACATGATGTTTTCTCACTTGCTTATGCAATTTTTCCTTCAAGGGACAGTTGGATTTCCTTCATGCTCTCTGACTATCCAACCCTTGGGTCTAATTCTCAATTTCTCTAGAAACATTCACTCAGTATTACAGCCAGATAACACTCACTGTTTTCTCAATGCCTACTAAATTTTGTGCTATGTAATTGGTTGAACTGCACAAATACTTCTAATTTCTGCTTAAGTCATAAAGAATCATGCTAACATTTTCTTTACACACTACAACTAGTGCACTAGTACAGTTTTGAATAAAGAAACAAGCACATCCAAACTTATTCCCTCGGCACCAAATTTGACATATACATGCTAGATCACTACAGTGTCACAAATGCAATTTCTAGTGTAGATATTAAAATATTTCTTCATGACAAGACAACAGCAAAGTTCATTCACTTAATTGCATGGCTGGATTGTATGTGTTCTGACTAATGTAATGGTCTCAGCGAAGGGCTACTAGTAAAAATATAAATTCTCTGTAAGTGTGCCACAATTCTTTACCCTTAAAAATGCTTCTAGTCCAAATGAGGCTCTGGGCTTCCTCTTTAACCCTATTCCAGCTTTTTATATTTATTTGTTTGCCTGCATTTGGTTCGTCAGGTTTTATTTTGCTGAGAAGAATTTAGTAGAGGAAATTAAAAATGAATATTGCCTCTCAGGGAAATTTGGGATAGATTTATTTTCTATTATCCTTCTATAGGGCTTTGTATATTGACCAGAGTTGCAAACATTCATTGAATATTTTGCTTCTAGTGGTTTTTGTAGATATTCCTATTATAGTATTTATTAAAAATACTATTTTGGTTACTTATACCTCTCTCTTTGAAAGACCATGTGTTTTAAATTTTAAAGAAATGTCTAGCAGGATCTTCCTCAAGTATTTGTCAAATGAATTAAAGGAGAGATTAACTGTTTAATTGCACTTCTTATGAAAGTTTAAGAATCACTGGTTTATAAGGTCAGTATGTAGTTATTTTTTCCTCTATCTTTATAATACGTCAGCTGTAACTCTTCCCCTGTACTACTGAATGACAAATGTTCCTTTGATTAAGCAACCTATAAGAGATCTTTTGATGACACTGTTCTGCACTGTGACTATGGTGGTAGATACATTAATTTTCACATGCGACAGAATTACAGAGGACTGTATGCACACAAAAAGAGTGCAAGTAAACTAGGGAAATCAAAATATGTGCATAAGATCAGTGGGTTCTGTCAATGTTACTATTGTTGCTAGAAATAATACTTGACACTGATACCCACACCTTAAAGGAGGAGAGGTTTAATTTGGCTCATGTTTTATGGGAATTTAGTCCATAGCTGGTTGACTCCAAGGCTGAAACCTCATACCAAAAGGGCATGGTAAAGTAAAGCTGCTTAGTTTATGGTGGCCGGGAAGCAGAGGGGAAAAGAGAGGAAGGGGCTAGGGAACAGTTGTAGCACCCAAGGTCATGTTCCTGTGATTCACCCACACACCTAGAAATGTACTCCACCAGTGCCCTGGGAAGCTTCCAAGCCAATCGAGCCAGTCTTGACACCACAGAGATTAACTGACATACCTACTTGATAACGTGACTATAGTTTCTCTCAAGCAACTTTTGCTAGATGTTGCCATTGAAGGAAACTAGGTAAAGGGCATATGGAAATTCTTTGTGTTTTTTCTTGCAACTGCTTGTGCATCTATAGTTATCTCAAATTAAAACTTTAAAATAAAGCTACTAATTTCTTTATAAGAGGGTTCATAATGCTTTGGAGTCACTGGAATGGCCATTAGGGTGATTAATCAAGACACTATTAACTCTTCAGGACATCTTTTGGATGCACAACTTTAAAAATCACCCCAGTCTCAAAACCATATAGAGGGAGAAAGACAAGAAGAAATAGCCTTTGGCTGGAGTTGACCTTGAAGCTAATTTCCACTTTCTCTCTTCTGTATCTTCCTCTGTACATCACAAGGAAAATGGAAGAAGACCATTCATATAGTGATACTGGTGCCATTTCTCCATGTAGTAATAATAGTAACAAAATAACCATAGTATTTGTTAATGTTGTTACCATATTGGGCACCTCCCACACACTCCACACCTCGAAAATTTGTAGAGCCATACCTGGATCAAATCATTTGTTATTCAAAGAAACTGTTTCCCTTCCAATTTTCTTATTTGATCCAGAGATGTTAAGTTAACACTCTACTCTGGGAATGGCTGGCATGAAAGGATAAATCCTTGGAGGATAAAATCAGGAGAATATAACATCTGTTCTGCTCTCCCATTGATGATAACAAAACAGGCTGGGAAAGCCAGTTCATCCACTGTGAGTCACCACATGCAAACAGTATGATTGTTGGGTGAATATCAGAAAAAGTCCCTCCTGAGACACAGAAGCAGACCACACTTAACACTGGCTCTTGTCTATAAAAAACAAACAAAAAAGAAAGAAATATAAAAAAGAAACCAAGTAACACGTATTCAGCAAAGCTTATAGGTGTTGATGTGTCTCTTTACATCTTTCTGGTCTAGTTGGTCTCTAGCAAAGCAAACATCCTTTCCTCTGACTCTGAGTTGTATTGGAGGTGAGCTGGATCCCACTTACAGCATTTGAGGGACCCCAGAAGTTATTCCCTTTCTTTCCCTATAGAGATCCATATATGGCTATGGTATCCAGCCTTAAAGGATTGTGGTTAAGGGCAGATGCAGGGCTTTCTGGAATGGCCACTGGCCATAGTAACTCATGAATCAAGACTTCATCATCTCCTAAGGGCACTGGCCTTTTCTATATATAGAATGTTCAGCTTAGACTACAGTTACCCCCAGGGGAAGGGGGCTGGTGTTGAGCTTTGAGTTCTCTCTCTGAATTGACTCTTACCTTATTAAGCTTTGGAGTAGGCAACTTATTTTTCATGACTCAGTTTCACAGAAAATGTGTGTGTGTGTATGTGTGTGTGTGTGTGTGTGTGTGTGTGTGTGTGTGTGTGTGTGTGTGTGTGCATGTATGTGTATAAGCATATACATAGGCATCATATATATGTATGTATGTGTGCAGTTTTGCAGAATGTGAACGTGTGTATGTATATATATACGTATATATGTATATATACTCATAAAATGTATAAACATGTTTTAACTCTATTTTTCCTTTCCCCACCTCATTCCTAGCTTTCCCCTTTCACATTATTTTGATGACAAATCTCACAGGCTTTTCTTTAGTTCTCTCTCATCTTCTGTGTCACTCTCATAAGCCTTCAGCCCCATGTATCCTCTGGCTTTTGTACTTCTACACCCAAATTTCTTATTAAAAATTTTCATACTTTCTCTCAGTCACATTTTCATGCACATACTCTCTCATTCAACATCTCTCTGTATCTGTCTGTCTGTCCCCCTCTGTCTCTGGTTCTATCTCTCTCTCTCTCCTTCACGTGTGTGTGTGTGTGTGTGTGTGTGTAGGGGGGCATTTGACCACAGTCCAACCTTGGTTCCCTGGACAGGTACTTAAAGTCTTCAGGAATGTGGCCACTGATTTTCTTGCTACCAATAACTACAGGCAAAAAAAACGAAAGAGGGCTTAGATGGGCCTATAAAGTGGGGAGACCACTGACAGATCCTGAGAGGAAAGATGGCTCTGAAGCACCTTCTCCTGGGGGCTAAGGTTGTGCTAAGCTGGTGGAGGAAAGGAAAAAAGCATGTATCGTGCTAGCAACCCTAGTTAGCACTAAGGATGCTAAAAGCCACAGTTAAGGTTAAGGAGGTGCACATGCAAAGGTCATAGATTTGGGGGAGTATGCCGGAAAGAAGCAAGAATAAGACAAATTAGGGAAAAACAAACTTATGGATTGAGAACTTATGACTTAGGCACTGAGCTTTGCATTTTAAGATATTACCTATTGACTTTTAACAGCAACCGTGAAGGAGGTTGTGCCACCAAAACAGTCCTCTTCTTTGAGATTCCACAGTAAAATCAAATTGGAGTCTAAGTAATGAAACTGACAAAGGTGAGCACCTTGGCCTTGGAGTTCATATGTCACACAGCAAGAAGTGATAAGATGGAGAGAGCCAAGTTCTCCAACAGTGATGTGGAAAAAAGCCTCCTATCAATTGAACACACTTAAATTTTTGTTTGAGTGAGAAAATAAGATCTACCATGGTATAGTCGTTTCTTTCCAGTGACTGCATTTACACATGTGTGGCAGACACATAGCATAAGGCAACTAAGCTCTCCAGTGCAGTGGGAGCACAGAAGAGTAGAAGTGTGCACAGAGGAGACCATCTGTGATGTAGCTGACAGACTCTTAGATGTCTGTTCCTTGAGATGCACAATTCTGCCACATCTGGGATCCATCACAGGAGGTTACTGCCTCAGTCTTTGGAGCATTGTTACTGGGCCCTACATGCTCACACTCTCTGGATTTTGCCTTGATTTGAACACACAGGAAGACTCAGTCAGACTCCTCTAGGACCTTCAGCTTACTCCCTTCAGGGTATCGCAGCTCCTGAACATTGCATCCAGACCTCTTGGCAGCTCCGTGTCCAACCATGCTTTGGGGCCACAGGTGTTGGAGAGATGCCGCTCCCCTGAAGCCTGGGATCTAAAAAAAAATGCAAATTCATTCTGCATTACTGTAAAATGCTTCTCTCTTCCAACACTTTCCTAAAGTTGAAGCCTCTTGGGAAAGAAATCTGAAAAAAACACCTGCTTCAGCCCCAGAGTTGAACTGCCCAACAGAAATGTAAATGAACCACATATATAATCTTCAATTTTACAGTTTCACCATTAATAAAATAATCACCTAAAATCAACTTAGTAATATATTCTAGTTAGCCCAAGTGCATCCAAAATATTATAATTTCTACATGTATTCAATAAAAGTCTTTTTGAGATATTTTATTATTTCACACTAAATCTGAAATCCAGGGTGTGTTTCACCTTGAAGAGCACACTTCAATCAAGAACAGCCACATTTCAGGTATTTGACAGACACACCTCATCAGTGGCTGCTATCTTACACGGCCAAGCCAAGATTTCTGCTCTTTTCTGGAGTCTATAGAATGTTTTATATTACTGTAGCGCAAGGTTTGGAGGTTTTTTTTTTTATGTAATCTATTACTTTGATCATTTACCACAGCAGAAGTTGTGAGCCAAACACATCTCTAAAGAAACAAAAGTCCTTCTAGGGATTTGAATTTTTCTCTAGAGATTTTCATGTTCTGGAGTAGGGGAAGGAAAGGGCAAAGATCAGCAAGTTAACCTATATTTGCCATTGTATTATCAAGTATTTCTTCCTTCAGGTTTCAATTGGAATGAGAAAAAAACTCCTCGCTCATCTCCTTGGTACTAGGCATTACTAAATGTAACTTCTCATAAGGAAGCTGAAATGCTACCCAAGTACAGTTGAATATTGTGAGGTGTTGTATATCTTAGATACCCCCAACTAAGTGCATCTTCTCAACCAGTTCTCTGAGTCTCTGCTTTCTGTCCTCTAAATGTGGGATAGTGATGATATTATTTTCTAAGTGTCTGCAGGGTGATGACATCAGATAGTGCCTGTGATTTGCCTGGCACAGTGCCTGGCATGAACCACAAAGAACCTTAGATGTCACACTAAGGAGTTCCAATTCATTTTGCTGGCAATAGGGAGCCAAGAAAACTAAAAATCCAGGCCACAGGAGCTTTGATCCTGCTTTCTATTTACATGGCTTGTTTTCTGGGATGAAAACTGAAAACATTTTTGTTTCTTATAGTCAAGCTTTGTTTTAAAAAGAGTGCTTGCTTCCAAATCTTTCAAATATTTTCTTTATAAGAATAAGTAAAGAATCTTGGCTAAAGTCCAGATTGATTTTTTTTTTCTGTATACTCAGAAGTATTTTTCAATGAATAGACTGAACATCCCTGCATTTAGGAATTTGAACTTTTCTCAGGAAGATTCATCCAATAATATTATAGGCATGGTTTAGAAAAAATAAGCTCATTATAATCTCCAATGTCTCTTTATTCAGTGGGTTTGAATAAATTCTCCTGGAACTCTTTAACGAGAGAAATGATGATTCCAGACCTCTGACTCTAGACTCAATGACCCTGTCCTAGTGACCTTGTTTTTCTCTTCCATAAGTCTCTCTAGGGAGCAGAGGAAATTATTGAAATTGATAAATGAATGATAGCAATTGAACAGATCCATTTTGCCAAGACAACCCAAGTTGAAACCTTTACGTCCCTTTGACAAATATCATGAGGGATCATGACTCCTTGTTTGAGGAAGATGATTTTTTTTCTTTCTTTTTTTTTGGTACCAGAAATTGAACGGGGTTCCTTGCAGTTGCGAGGTAGGTGGTGGCACCACTTAGCTAAATCCCTAGCCCAGCTGATTTTTAAAACCTTAGAAGAAGCTCACCAGCACCAGTGGCAAATGTCACGTAAAGCACTGGAAGAACCTGACCTTATAGGATCTGTTTCATTCTATTCATAAGCAGGAGCAAGAACTATCCTCACACCTAGAGCTGAGAACATAAACGTCTTCCTCAATTTATTGACCATCACAGGTACAGATTATGTACAAGTAAGGAGAATATAAAATTCAATAATGTCATTCAATTTGATGATATCAAATGGAGATAAACATATTAATCATTATAATTAAATATGAGCATACACTGTACAGCATTTATGGTGTGCAAACTTCAAGCAATTAAGTAAATTGAATGGGATCTTTGAAACACTGGAATGTGTGCCTGTAGAGAATGAATGAGTCTCAGATAAAGATGCATAAAGGCCAAGACAGCAAACTAAGATTAAGCCTATACAACAAATTTTAATAATATAAAGGACTATGTAACTCTGATAGGTTACTGTTAAGTAATTTTTTAATGATAGTACCTTGCAATGAATGCAATGAATGCAATGAATCTGAAGCCATCTGACTTCTTACATAGAAACTCTAGCAAAATCTGAGAGTCAGCCAGACAAAGAAGTCTTGGCCCTTGATAAGATTTCACCACTTGTCTTATAATGGTAAAGGCTTTCCTTTCATTCTTCTATATGAAGGTCAGGTTAAAATATGAAAAGGTAGCTGGTCATGGTGGTGTACACCTGTCATCTCAGCAGTCTGGGTGGCTGACACAGGAGGATTAAACAACTAGGGGACCTTGTTTCAGAAAATAAAAAAAGGAGATGAGGATGTCACTCAGGGAAAAAGTCAAAACCTAGTATCCCACAAAAAAAGTATCATGATTTCAGTTATTTTTTTAAAGCCTCAGAATACAATTTTTAAGAATATAAAATGATTCACTGATTCATTTTGCTAGCTTATCCTTGGAAAAGTAGCTTGAGATTATTCCAAGAACAGAAATTCTTATATATTAAAGGAGTTTTTTACAGAAAAAAATTGTTTTATGTGTCAAAATTGTGCACAGGGATTCTTTTTTATGGCCACTGGAGTTCTATGAAATGTTCTAATGTAACTTCTGAAAATGAATTCTCATGCTTTCCCCGCAGTATGTGTTCTGTATAAAGCATATTCATGAAAATCAATTCCAGGTCCATTTGCCTAGAGCCTGAAGAAATTATTCTGTTTCTAAAATAATATGTATTTATTCACAATAGAAAGTGTAGCAATCCTTATTGTCAATAATTAATCAGAAACCTAAATTTTTCTGCACCCAGTGAATGAGGATAAAGAGAGGCAACAGGAATGTCACAGCTTCTCACTGACTAATTTCTGAATAAATCTCAAGCCACATATTTTCCACAGAATGCATCAGCTACATGTTGTCTCTATTCATAATATTTACCCAAGGGCAGGGGACTCAGCTCAGTGGTGCCGCCGCCTGCCTTGCAGGCTGAAGGTCCTGGTACCCCACCAAAAAAGAAAAAGAAATAAACTAATATTTGCCCTCGACTTGATTTAATAGTTGGTAATGAATTTATAGTGTCAGTAATTTTATTTGAGAAATTCAGGAGTTCTTCATAGTTTTCTACACTAAAAGAAATACATGGCCCAAATAACATAATTGCTTCTTGTATTTTGCTGAAGCCAATATTTATTTTGAAGTGTAGCCAGTTAAAAATATAATCAGACCCATTAAAATGCAGCTAATTTAATTTTAATAATAAAACTCTTCACTGTTTTCCCATGGACAATTCTTAAGTGAGTCTCCAAAACACCATGTGAAACACTTTGTAAAGGAGAATTTTCAAAAGCAAAATTATAAAGCATCAACTGAGAATGAAGGACCCCCAACTCCCCTATATATTTCCAAACTAAGCTTCACTTAGTTTCCCTTAGAGGTCTGGCTGCTGCTTTTCACATGTGTATGCACACACACACATGTATATTTACACTCACACAGAGCCTGCGGAGTAGTGAGTAGTGTCTGGTATCTGGAAGACATTCCGCACTCAGGCTCACAGACATTCTTCAAACAGAATGAGGGTTCTGCAAAAAATTAAAAATAGAACTTCCACATGACTCAGCATTCTCATTTCTGGATATAGATCCCAAAGAATTGAAGTTAGGATCTCAGAGAGGTATCTGAACTCCTATATTTATTGCAACACTATTCATAATGCCAAAAATATGAAAACAATCTAAGTGCCCGTCAGTGTGCGAATGAACAGAGAAAAAAGGTGTGTTCATATAATGGAATATCATTTGGCCTTGGGAAAAAAAAGAAAAAAAGCCAAATACTACATAGATCTCACTAATACATGAAATCTAGAAAGGTTAATCTCCGAAGTAGGGACCACAACAGTGTTCGTCAGTCCTGGGTATTGGGAAAAAAGGGAAATGTTAGTCAAGTTGTATGATTTTCAGGTGTGAGTAAGTTCTAGATCTCTAATATACATGGTGTGACTATAGTTAATAATACTATTTCATATATCTCAAATTTGCCTTAAATCTGAATTTTTCTCACCACAAACAAGCAATTATAGGAAGTAATGGGTGTGTTAATTAACTGGACTGTGGTGATTATATTACCATATATACATATGTCAAATCATCTCTTGTATACCTTGAATATATATAATTTTTATTGGTCAATTCTATGTCAATAAAGCTAAGGCAAAAAGAAAAGAATAGCCAGAGAGAACTGTGCCTCAAGAGAGTTTCTGTGTCTGCCAGCCCTGCCTCAAGCCATTTCCACTGCCACGGAGGAGATTTTGCAAAACGACTGGGACCCCACAAGATGCAATGCTATTTTTTATTTTTTGTAAGATTGTCATCCTCTGTGCTGCAGAGTTGCAAGAAGGAAAGTCTGGAGTGAACTGCCCATTGTTACTCACGTCCTGCCAGCTGTCCCTGGGCTTCTGGAAGGGAGAGGACACAGGAGCATGAGGTCTGTACTGGCCAAGAGGTAGGAAATATGGAACGAACAGAAGTGGAAAGTATTTAGGCTCAAGTCCGGAATCTGCATGAGGCAGCCTGGAAATGTTTACCTAAAATGCAGCAAGAGAGGAAGCCAGATAAACACATGTTCATGGGTGTCCCAAGTCTGGAGAAGAATTTTAACATGTGAAACTCAGAACGTTTCTGGATCCAGATGTAAAAAGTTGTATTGTCCCAATCAGGAGACGGACACAAAGTACATCTAATCTGGACATGGTCTCACATCAAAGTGCACAAATTAGCCACAAGCACAGATCGTCAGCCACAGTCATAGCTCTTGATTGCGTCTGAGCTGCCCTGAACTTGCCAGAGCAATAACGCACTTGGATTCAGGGAAACCATGATAAAGCTTTGCTGAAATTGTAAACACCCATGTCACAGGAGGCTCTGTCTCTCATGACTGTAGTGTGAGCTCTTTGAGCAATGACTGTGTCATCCCACAGCTGGTGTTGTATCTCTGACAGAGACAGCTGTGTGAACTTCCACCTATAGGGTGTGACTTCAGGGCGTCCCTCCCTTACCTCTCCCCTCAATCCCTCACTACCCCACAGGAAAACAAGCTCTCCCCAACCATTACTAGGGAACAGACTTTTAATTCCATCATAAGTCATAAAGCTAAAAATGTAAATAATATAAAAAATATAGGGTTGGCATTAAAATTAGACAAACTAGGAAAAGCCTCATAGCCAGCAGTTGTGATGATGGAATGAAAGATTTCTTGGGTTACTGAAGGTGCAAAGAAGGTACAGAGAAGAGAAATGGCATCAAACATCAGGGACATCTGAAATAAAAATTTCTTTCTTTGAAAATTTGCCCAAGTCCAGGCCCACTGTCAAAAAAGTTCTAGTAATAATTGGTGTTGTTGGAAATTTTGGGGTTTCCTTCCCCCCCTTCCTTCCTTCCTTCCTAGTACATGATCGGATTACTGTTTCCAGATCCTTGAATTTAGGTGTGTCTCAGTGACTTGTTCAGATAATGAAACCTATTGGGGCAGGACAGGCAGGGGGATAAAATGAGCAGAAACCACATGTGCCCCATGCAGACAGACTCCTTGAATGGCCAAGATATGAACTGCCGTGTTCCTACAGCCACTTCACAGTAATGGACAATGCTTCATGTTATGAAGTCTCCACGAGCCCAAGTATGAAGATTGCATGAGAGAACCTGGTTTACCTGATGGTCTGAAAGCCTGGTTAAGGAATAAGCCTTCACTGTCAGTAACCACTGATAACTGGAGTTCTGCTATATGGCAGCTCGCAGTCTCTCCTGATTGCTTTAAAGGTCTGGCTTATTTCTGGACATGGCTACTGTAGGTGTGGACCAGGGAGAAGGGAAGGATGACTGGATCTCAATAATGGCAATACTTCTTTTTTCCTCTGTCCCCCTAGGATCATTTCATTATATAAAAATGAGTACTATTGTGGGAATCTGGAATTGCAGTGTAAGCAAAAATGCATATGTGTTTTGCAAATTATAAATTTCTTTGTAAGGATATGCTAAGGCAATATTTATCATCACAGTTTTATCCAAGAATAGCCGTTCTCTTATTTTGTAAGTCCATGATGTTGACTTGGGTTCCACCAAAAAAAGTACTGTCACACTATGTACTGCCAATCAGAGATAACTTTCATAATTTATGTATCAAAATAAATGCACATAAAAAGACTACAAAGGGTTATTAGAGGAACAAAACTTATATGTTATTATACAGAGCATTTACTAGGTAGACTTACAGCAGCCACCTCGGAATCAACTGTGGAAGAATGTAAAACACCTGCCTGCACACTGCAGAGTCACAGAAGCCAGGGCAAGGTTGAAGGTCTGGAGCTCACCACACAGTTTGGTGCAAGTCCATGTCAGAAAGCTGCAGGGTGTGTGGTGGAAAGCAGAAGAGCCCGCATTGGAAGCCTGAAGGGGATGGATGCGAATATCTTACGGCAATGGCAAGGACCAGAGCTCCTCCAAAGAAGAAAAAGGAAGATTTCTACGTTCTTCACTCCCTTTCTCTTACATCCAAGTTATACGCCTACTGGTTGGTGCTACTCACCTCCGGCGTGGTTCTTCCCACCTCAGTTTGAAGCCCACTGATTAACCACTCAGACAAACTCAGAGCTTTACCAATCAGCTCAGCAGTTCCTATTCAAGTCAGGATGACATGTCACAATTAGCTAACATAGATACTAAAGTCATTTGGAAGAATACATGCAATGTAAGATGATTGCTTAAATACCGAATAGTTTCCCTCGTGTGAATAATCTGCAACAATGCATAAGATTCTAATAAGATTACTGACATTTAGAAATGGGAAGAAAGGAGCTAAAGGTGTAGGGACGGTGGGACGGGTAGGGGAAGAGTAAAAAGGGAAAAGAAAAAAAATGCTTCTCCATTATTCTTATTTATAAGGTCCAAGAATATCATAGGAGAGAGAGGCATGATGTTCATCGTACATGAATATGGAAAAGGGAGAACAAAACAGGACTGGTGACTAATTTGTACCAGACAAGGCTGTCACTAGGCAACTCTCACTATCTTGGCCCTTTGCTCCACTGGCATCAGGATGGGCAAAAACACACAAATTCTGTAACTATTTTATTTATGCCCAACTGACTACAAGGATTAAAATGTAAGCATGCAAAAGTTGAATAGCTTACTATCATTTTGGAATGTGACATTATCAAAACTTCCTAATCCCCATCCCTACAAAAGGATGCAATCAAGGGCATGTTTTCAAAATGGAAATGAAAGCATATAAAAGCTTAACCATAAAGAATTCATAAAATTAGAGAAGTGACAAAGAGTGGATATGTAAACTCTTTTTGTCAACCACTTAGAGGGGGTGAAGCTGGCTCAACACAGTGAGCTCTGTTAGAAAGAACAACCATGTCAGCTAGAGGAAACTGTAAATCTGACCTACTCTAGTTTATGACCAAAAGCACACTGGATGTAGTCTCTGCCAGCACAAGCTGGAACCCTTCTACATTCTAGTCCATTATATTGCTACCAAACAAATAATAAGAAAGATTTTCTCTTTAGATTGACCTTCAGGCCAGTTTTATTTTTTCACTTTGTTTAGTAAATCTTCTTATAAGGAATTTTCAGTATTTTTCACACAAGAACCTCTCTACTAGAGGTCACAGACCATGGACCATGTACAAGGTGTAGCCACACCACAGGAGACTCAAATCCATGCAGAGAGAGATCAAAATTGTGTTCTCTTCGGTTTCACTCGGGCCATTGGTGCTTTCCTTTAGCATTTTAGAAAAAAGTCCCCTGCCTAATTTCTGACCATTCTTTTGATCGCAAGGTCAACATCCCCAGGAGTACTTGCCCCTCTTACTTTCCTGATCCAAGTCACTCTTTCCCTCATTTTCTCAGATCCTTTCCTGAGGCAGGTTTCTTTTGTGGTATTTCATTCCATCATGTACAGTGAGGTTCAAACACCAAGAAAATGTTCTCATTATCAGAGTGAGTGTATTTCTGTAAGTAACTCCAGCCAAAAAGCTCTACCTTTGACAAGTATAATTAAAAAGGACATTATGCATACATACTACATTCTTTTCCTGGGAAGGACTGATAATCCTTGAGAGTATTCTATCTAATGCTGCCTTCCTTCTGTTAGAAAAAACAACCTGACCCAAAGAAGTCAGGAAAATATTTTGGAATGCCTTCTTTGGGGTCCAGGAAAATGTGTTGTCACTATTTGTGGAAAAGTGTCAGTTCTTACTTTAGAAAGGTGCCTTTCCATTCTCAAAGTAGGCCACAGCAAAGAGTTAATGTTTAAATTCATAATTCTGCTAAAACCTAGTATAAGTAACCTTGTTCTAGAAAAATGATCTGTCTCTCAATTCACATTAGATGAGGAATTCTTAGTTTTATATTTCTGAACTGAGAAAGGGAAGATTCCAGAAAGAATCAGATGTTGAGGGATGAGGGACTACTGTAAAAGTATATCTTGCCTAGGGTTGTCTGGCATCCTGAATCATTGAGGTTGTCTGAATTCTTACCACTTTCCCTGTCATTATGGCTAAAAATGGTGTGTTGAGGTGTTCAGTCTACTGTACTGGATAAAGCAGTGTCTCGTGGCCAGATTATTTAACATCAGAAAGATCAGGAACTCAGGTGTGTGGGCTTCAGCTGTGTAACAAATAGAAAGCAAATAGTGCCAGAGGCTACATATCTTTTAGACAAGCTTAGTCGCTCTTTGGGGAAACATAAATCAAGTGTTCAGCAAAACTACAACTGACTGAATCTCCCAGAGTACATGGACACCTCATTTCCATACCCGACTCAATCATCCCTTAGTCTGGATGCTATTTGAATTTCCAAGTTAATTTTACCATGAATTCCTCCTAAACTCTTAAGCAGAGACGATATCAAGAGGGTAAGTGGTCAGCCTACTCTTTCAAGGGATGAGTTTTTAGAGCAGAATTATTAAGACCCTTGTGAGCACTAGGGGGGATTTATGAGTTCTTATTATTGCCTCTTTTCTCCTTCCCACGTGTGACACTGACTAGAGGTAAAGTATGTCTTTCCCAGGGTGAGGCAAGAAGCTTGTCTAAGGGCTTGTTTCCTTATAATTCTGTCTTTTGTTTACTTTTGAAGTTCTGCAGCCAGCTCATAGGACTCTGGGGAACCTTAAGATTGAAGCACATGATTTTGACATCCTACAAATAGAGTCAAATGCGGTGAGTAATCACAGCTCAGCACCGCTAAGAGGGCACAGGTCAGGCCTGGAAGTGATTAGATTAAATATCAGACCAAAAATTAAGGTGAAACTACTGGCAATTAGCAAAACATCACAAAGCCCAGCCAGTCATTGCTCTAGTCCTCCTTGCCTCTCCCAAATGAGCTCTTGGTCTATCTCCAGGTTGTAGGGGACCTTCCTCTATACAGAGATCACATAGGGCCTTCAGCACTTGCTAAGAGCACATCATGCGTTTGTTTGCCCTGGCTCTCTTCTGAGAATCAGCTGAATCCTTCCAAGCATTATCGATGCCCATAGTCCAGACTAGGGGTGACAAACCAATGGTACATTGCCACAGTGGGCCATTTGTATCATTCAAAGCTGCAAAGCTTCACTGTCACTGGTCTAAACTAAGTGGGTCACACTTTGAGGAATAAGACGCCTCCAAAATTTCAGAAAGGGCTGGGCATTTACATATATGAAGTTTAAACAGCCCGTTTATCAGCCCGTTTTTCTGTGTACACATGAAATAACCATCCAGACAGGATGTTTCAATGAGAAGAGATTAGAAAGGTTGGCCAAACTGTCTGAATAAAATCAGCGAAGGTTGAATAAAGATAAAGGGAAGTTTCTTTATTGAGATATAGAAACAGAAAGGGGAATTTCCTAAATAAAAAAGTTGGTGGAGAGGGTAAAGGGGGGGGG
>NW_022900929.1:36997612-37010141 GCF_012274545.1 Fukomys damarensis | reverse complement strand
TGGGGAAAAAAAGAAGAACCAAGATGCACATGTGAAAGGTACAAGATCCCAATGATGAGTGTAACTCTATTGTTTACCTTAAATGTACCAATAAACTTAATGGAAAAAAAAAAAGCAAGCAAGGCCACTTGGGGTGGGGTGGGGGAGTTGGTTCAAAGTCAGCCAAGTTTGGAGTCATCTCTGAAAAGACTGGCTGAAGTGAGCGGACCCTGCAGCTGAGACCGAAAGAAAATGTCAGGTCTCTTCATCCACGCTCAGCTGGTGTCTATGACCAGCACTGGGGTTACTGGGCCACAGTCAGAGCTGTGCTGGCTCAGTTTCACTCCCCTATTGCTATTCAATAGAGCAGCAACTATAACACCAACTGAAGAGGATACATTATATAATCATTCTCCTTAGGGATTTTACAATCAGGGAAGGTATACACAGAAACATTAGGTACAATTCCACATTACTGTCTACTCTCTCGTAATTTTGTACATTATCATCTCCTAGATTATATCAGAATTCACCAGATTATAAGCGAAAAAAGAAGAGACATCAAAGAATATTCAAAGAAATATTTGTGTTTAGTAAAAACAAAAAGTTTCGGCCTTATGTGTTTATTGACATATAACTCTTCTATGTATTTACAGAGTACAGTACAAGAATGCAATGCATGTGTACAATGTGCAGTGATGAAATAAGGATAATTAGCATTTCTGTCAAACATGAATCATTTCTATGTGTTGAGAACATTTGGGTTCTTCTTATTTAGTTATTACAAGTATATCATAGATTGTTATCAACTACTCTTACCTTGCTAGGCTATAGAACTCTAGAACTAGTATCTCTGATCCTTAATGTGTTTTGGTGCACTTTATGTAAACTCTTTCTGCTCCTCCTACTTCAAACATTTTGCAGTCTCTGGTGACAACTATTTCATGAGATTGATTATTTTTTTCAATTTTCACGAATTAGTGATAACAAATGGTATTTTCTTTCTATGCCTGGCTTGTTTCATCTAACAAGGTATCCTCTGGTCCCATCTGCTTTGGCAGATTCAAAGAACAAATCTTATTAAAATAACCATACTACCTGAGGTGATCTACAGATTTGATGCAGGACCCATCAAAATACCAATGACATTATTCACAGAGATGGAAAAAAATAATCCCAGAATTTTTATGAAGGCATAATGACCCAGAATAACCAAAGTAAATTTGAGACAAAAGACAAAGCTGGAGACATCACAGTGCCCGACTCCAAACATACTAAGCATTCCTCTCTAAAGGAAGACCTTTGGGGCACTGAAATGGTATGATTCCATCCTAAAACATCTAAAGATACTTACCAGAGTTAGCAGAATTGATCTGCTTCTTGTCACTGAAACTATTTTATTTATCTCTCTGTGTTTACAAAAGTAACACCTTTTAAAAGTCTAAGTTATAAAGCAAAAATTTGTATTGTAAATGAACACCAAAAATAAAATTGAAATACAAATGGAAACAACACACTTCCTTCAACCATTGCGTTTTAATGAATAAAAACATAACTAGCTGTTGCTGATGTTATCTGGCACTGGAAAAAGACCCAAATTATAGAGTCAGTGAGGTACCAGTTGGTAACAACTAGCAAGAGCTGTTTGTGTGTCTCTTCCCAATTCTATATTCATTGATCTTACTTTGCAGCTTAAAATGATAATAATGGGAGTACAGATGTTCCTTGATTTATAGGAGCATTACATCTGGATACCTTCATCATAGGCTGAAAATATTAAGTAAAAAATGCAATTCATAAACTTAACCCACTGAATACCATAGGTTAGTCTTGCCTACCTCAAATGTGCTCACAACACTGACATTAACCTTCAGTTGGGTAAAATCATCTAACACAAGTTATTTTATAATCTGCTGTTGGCTATCTTGTGTCATTTACTATATATGGTATTGCAAATGAAGAACAGAATGGTTGTATGAGTACTTTTTTGCACCAACATAATTTGGTAACTTTCTGAATTTACACCAAAGAAATTGGTAAACTTTGCTAGGCTTTTTCAACACTCTACCTGCTACACCCAGCCAGTTGTTAAATATTTACCAGCATACCATGCCATAGAATTTAACTATAGTCAATCTTGAGTTCAACTTTAAAAAGTCACATTTATCCATTATATGTCAAGGCGTAGGTTCAGCAAGAAAATAGGAACAAACCACAATATTCCAGTCCAGATACGGTGATAGAACAAAGCAGGATTCTCAGTCGAATGACCTCAGAGGATATGTCTTCATTTATTGATAGCACAGTTTGTACCCTAGACTGTCTAGTTAGCAATAGAGAGACCAGGTTCAAAATCAACTTCCTCCAAATCTGAGGGGCCCAAGATCTATAGATGGCAGGCAGCTGTCATTTCTTAAAACTCTCTTTTAAATATATGGTACTTAACACAGGATGCTGGGCCCCAAATGCTTATTCACTTCCACACACCTGGCTTTCAGGCTTACTGTATAAAAAGGAGAGCGCCTCAGAACAAAATCTTGTATACAGCTGAGGTGCCTACAAAACTGTGAACTGAAATGCTTCCCCAGTGAGGGAGTAAGTGAACATTCCTATACAGTTATGTTTCAATAAAAAATAAGATTCAGCATAAGGTCTTAAAAAAACAGTAACATAGGAAATGGGTTCTGGTATTTGCTTGTAATGTTTTATAAATTGTCAGGAGATAGATAACATTTACTGTTCATTAAAAATAAGAATAATCAAGAATCTCCTTTCAAGTAAGATCAAGATAATTCAGGCATTTAGTATTATTAACCCATCCTTCATTTTCAACGACACCTCCCCACACACACATACACATACCACAAATTCACATGTAAAAATGAAGGACAAAAAAATTGATACAGACCTAAATGATCATGCCTGCTTTTATGTAGGTTAAATCCTAATTTCCAAAGGGCAAATGAAAAGAGAAGTACACAAACAAAATTTATAAGCTCCTGGAGTACAGCCCTGAAATATTATTGAGATTAGAAGGGTGAAACTATGTCACGCTCTTGATGAAAAGCTCTGCTTGCTTGCAACCAGATGTGAATCATAACATCTCCATGGTGATAAGCAGGCAGATGCCCAGTGGTATTTTTTTTTCTACATTTAGAGAGTGAGAATTTCAATAGTTTATTGATTCCAAGTTTTGAAAGATAAACTTAGATTTTCATCCAGCATGACTGTCTCATGGTGCCTTTGAACAGTGTAGCTTGACTTTTTATTGAGCTGACCCTGAAGGGTTCCTTCACTTTGCTATAGCAAATGTTTCCCTTGTCTTTCCCTCATAGTCAACTACTTTCCGTGTATTCAGGAAATGAGAAATATAACTTGAACAACCTAAAAGGCATCTTACTGTGCGCAGCATTCCAACATAAACAATTTTCCCATTAATTTTATATGTCATACTAAATAAAGCTACTTTTAATCACTCATAGTTATTTGGTTAGGGGTTCAGATGATTATTATTGGGTAATGTTTTAAACTTGTGTCATTTCTTATGGGAAGGTAAATTTGATGTTAATATTTAACACCAAATAAAATCATGTGATGGACAGGCAAGGAAAAATTTTCTAAAGAATACCAAAACAAAATATCAAAACCCTACCCTGACAGATCTGCTTCCTGAGTGTACTCTGATTTAATATACATCACTAAGAAAATGCTAGTGATCATGAGGAACATGAGAGATCATATTCTATGATGGAAGGCATTAGGATCTGTAAGCATGGAGTTGATTTTAACTCTAAAAGATCTCATGTCAGAAGATCCTTCACAGGAAGAGGACCTACCTCCTCTTCCCTCCTCCATTTTCCATTTGCAGCCTTGACTACCATATGTAACAGATGTTTCCAAAATGTTTCAGATTTTTATGAAAGGATAGGCTGAGATAGGAATTCTCATGTAATGCTCATGAAAGCATAATTATTACAGCTTTTCTGGGAAGTAATTGGAAAATATGAAAGAAGAGCTTAAAAATTATCAAATTCTTTGTCCCGGTATTCCTTCACTCTCAACTGACCCAAAATAAATAGTTATGACAGCAGAAAAAGCAAATAATAATTTAACTTTCTAAGTGAACGGGAGTGATTAAGTAAATAAATGTATATTGACAAATACATCACATCATATGGAGTTTTCAGGTATTATATTTTAGCAGAATAATTAAAAGTTTTGATGACAGAGTCACATTATTATTTTAAGTGAAAAAACACAAACCCAAAATTGTACACACAGTGCATTGTCAATGTATACACATGCATGCAAACACACACAAATAGACATAAGAGACCAGACACTGGGAGGGAATATGCATAGGGCTAAAACAGGGTAAAAGAGAGGAAGAATGGAGAATTCATTGATGAATGACAAAAACTCCACTCTAATGGAGCTTTTCACACAGTTCTTACATTTTATGAATATTCACCTTTTATCACTCCTATATATTGCTTATATCACCTTTATATGGCTCATATTTTGGCTATATAGTGCCATTTGAAGAACACATACTTCCTTTTTAGGTAGTTGAGTTTTGCTGTCTTCTTTGCAGTTTCTTTCCTTTCTATCCTGTTTCCTAAGAACTGCTTCCACCCTACTGATATGGTCCTATGTTTTCTAAATGTTCATAGTTTGCCTTTTAATTTTTAAAATTTATTTTCACACTAGGCTGCAGTTATCCATGTACATAGTCAATTATCCCAGAGGTCCTTTCTGCAAAGTCCTCGCTGATCCACAATAAAACCTCGCGTTTCTACATACACAAACATCTGTAGCTTGGCTCTTTATTCAGTAACACTGGTCAATTTATTAGTGGCCCAGTGTGAAACTGCTTTCATTATTATAGTTTTGATGCTGTTGTTTTATAGTAAGCCCTCATCAAGCTTTTCTTCATGAGTGTTTTGGTTATTGTTGGCCCTCTACACTCCTATAAATTTTCAAATCAACTTTCATGTTTTTCAAACTCTTCTTGGAATTTTGACTGACATAGTATTTTCAATCACTCACACATGCACAGATAAAATTAATTTCTTTTTAACACTGAGAATTCAACCTATGCTCATGATACATAACATATGCTTTCACTTACTTAAATATTTAATTACAGTAACATTTTCTCATTTTTTCATAAATAGCATTTTATCAGGTTTATTCTGTTATTTTAATTTTATGATGTCTTATAAATTATATTTTATAGCATTTTCTTATTATTAAAGGCTATGAATATTAAAGTTTTTTGTTCCCAATTTCACTAAACTCATCATTTCTAGTGATTTAGCTGCAGTTTCTTTTGAGTCTTTAATATAGACAATTATGACTGATTATTATGCTATCTCATCTTTCCAATACCCCTTTCCTTTGCTCAATTAACTCTGTCCTTGTGAGAACACAGCAAATTATGAATAGAAGTGGAGACAGTGGACACCTGTCCACCTCTCATCTTGAGGGTCACCATCAGGTGAGATGATTATTGCAGGCTTTTATCTTTTTGGTGCCCTTTTAAAAACATTCTTTTTCATTGCTATTTGTGTAAAGACTTCTTGGTAATCAAAAATGGACATCATTTTATCAGATTATTTTTCCATTAACACAATCTATTTCTTTTTATTTTGCAGTGATTTTTTAGTTGTTATTTTTGTTAGTACAGGTTTGCAGTACATAATGATTACATCCATCGTGGGGAGTTGGTGCTTCTACATAACACACCTTAATTCTTTTTATATCTGCATCCCCTCCACTGTCTACTCCCCATCTCTGCTTGATCTTGTTTACAAAAGATTTATCTCCTAGTTTCCTGTTATCTGTCTTTTATCTTACTCTTTGACTTGTTTATACTTTAGGTTTCTCATATAGGAAAAAACCATGTGACATTTAAGCTTGTGTGTCTGATATTTCATTTAACACTATAATCTCAAGCTGTGCCCATTTTACTATAAATTCAAATTTATCATTCTTTTTAGCATAGTAATACTTCATTATATATAAACACCACAAAAAAGTCTAAGTCAAACTTATTTGCAAATTGAGTCATTAAAATATTTGCAAAGTTCCTGCAAATCAACATTCTAGACCATTTTAACACTGGAATAGAAATTGATGAAATCTACATTTCAAGACTTTTCTGACTGAACGTTAAAATCAGTTTAACTTAAACTTTTTGGATCTGTGTTCATAAAAGACATTGGCTTCTAGTTTTCCTTTCTCAGATAGTCTTTGATAAGTATTGGGATGAAAGTTATAAAAGTCATATATTCAATTAGAAAATCTATTATTTCAACAGGAAACATATCTATAATTCAAGGAGAGTATAATAAAAAGACAGTTTATTAATGTGGGGGAAACATAGGTAAAACAGTTAAATCTATCATTTAGCCTTTAAGTATTCAGTTATTAACATTATAGTTTTTTTTTTAATTTTATTGAGTTTATTGGTACATTTTAGGGATACAGTACAGTTACATTCATTGTTGGGATCATGTACCTTTACATGGCAAGTCTTGATTCTCATTTTTTCCCCAGTTTTGATGTACTGTCTTTTCATTATCATTCAGTTGAAAATACATTTTACAATCTAATTTCTCTTGTTAATTTTTCTCATCACTTCTATACAGTTTAGTAATAAAAGACAATACCTGTACAACTAAACAAGAAAATGAAATAAGATACATTCAAACAAAAAAGAAGTGAAATTGTCTCTGTTTGCAGATGACATAATCTTTCCATACAAATCTCTGAGCAATCCACCAAAAAATTGTTTGAACAATAAACAAATTCAGTAAAGTTTCAGAATACAAAGTAGGCATGCAAAAATCTATGGCATTTCCTTATACTAATAGTACACTCTTTGAGAAAGACCTTAAGAATTCCAGTTGCAACATTAAAATAAAATAAAATACTTAGGGGTAAATTTAACCAAGGAGTTGAAAGATTTATATACTGGAAACTGCCAAGAACTGATAAAAGAAATTCAAGATGATAGAAACAAATGGAAAGATATCCCATGTTCATGAACTTGAAGAATTAATGTTGCTAAAACATCCATCCTATCCAAGGTGATCTACAGACCTGATGCAGTTCTTATCAGAGACACTATATCAAAACCATTACGTTACATTTTTAGACCACACACATAATTACGTGTGAGAGCTTTGAACACACAAGAGGAGTTATTGTAGTCATGAAATCTTAGGAAAGATGCATTACTTAGGTTTCTCTAGAGGAACAGAAATGATAAGATACATATATAATAATATCATAGGATTAGTTAGGCCAAAAGGATCAGAAGTGGAAAGTCATTCATGGGATCAAAGGCAGAAGAATACAAAATGACAGCACACTGGAGAACCAGTGAATCTTAGAACAGTCAAGGTTGAAGCCTGGAAGCTCACTGAAGAGCCATCAGTGCAAGTCTGTGCTGGAAAGACAAAGAAAGAAACTGGATACCTAGGTCCAGAGTCAATGGCAAAGACCTGTGCTCTTCCATAAATGCACTTTCCTCTTCTTTTCCTTTTTAATCTGTCCAAGCCACAAGCCTGTTGGTTGGTGCCATCCACATCTGGGATGGGTCTTCCTCCCTCAGTTTGTTGGCCTTCAACTGGCCACAGACACACCCAGAGCTATACTAGTTAGACAGTTCTTACTCAGGTCAAATTGACACAGCATAGTTAGTGATCACAGAAGGGCTCATTTGTTTCTTCGGTTGATTTCTTTCTCAGCATTACAGAAAGGAAATTTTAATTGCTGTAGTAATGGTTGTGTAGCATACTTTTACTAGCTCATATTTACACTGATGTCACACTATTTGTAGCATCATCTTTATAGGAGGAAGTCTTCCATGAGGCCTCCTCTGTAAGGCAGTTCTAGGCTTTTTGTCCTGTCCTTTCTCCTGCATTCTGGGAGATTGTAAAAATAAAGTCATCCTACAAATCCTTTCAGAGTGCGACCATGGCTTCAATGCATGACTTATTTCTGTGGATTCCATTGTTACTGGGATTTTGATATCTGGGAATTTCATACATTCTTGTCACCTCATTAACTAATTTAAATATATGTTCAGCATATCCAGTTGTTTCCAATGGGAGAATGAGACAAACTATCAAGTCAGCCATGCTGATAGATGTTGATGTACTTAATTTTATTCTTAAATCTCATGCCAATGCAATTTTCATCTATTTAATATAAGCTTTGTTTCTGCTGTTTTATTTCCCTGTACCTTTTTCCATATTTATTCTTTTACCTCTACTTTTTAAAAAAATGCTGACACCTATGCAAGTTCCCTTTTGGTTATTGCATTTATATCGGTGAGCTGAATTCTTGGTGGACCATTTTATTCAAGTTTCTGTGTGGCCATATGGTCGTAGTTTTATTCTGTGCAAAATTTTTTTCTTTCAAAATCACACAATGTGTGAAGAGTAAATACTTTTAGCCTTTAACACTCAGCAAATTGAGGACCACTCTGTGGAAATACTCATAGTCCAGTAAGAGCTTTCTTCTCCCACAAACTGCTTCCTGTCAGTATGCTTTCTCTGTATATATTGTTTATTGGTATATGTGTGTAGTGTCCTGTCTGACCTTAATGAGACCTGCAAACAACAGGCTACTCTCAGTAAATAGGATAGATGGCCATAAAGGAAATTTAGGATGGGGTACACAATCTCCCTGGCACCAAAGACTCCAGTATTATCTGTACACCTGCGCTGACTGTCCTTGGACCCTCAATCATAAACATTACATTTCAGATTATATCCCCCTTTTCAATCCCTAAAGAAACTTAATTTCTCTCCTAGCTAGCTGCTGATCTCTCTCTCTCTCTCTCTCTCTCTCTCTCTCTCACACACACACACACACACACACACGCACAAACATACATGCACAGCGTCCACACACAGATGAAATCAATTTGGCTCTTCCCGCCTAGCTGCCTAAATCTGCCCCTGATTTCAGTTCCTGTTCACACCTGGACATGAATAAAGCTCCTTATCACACAAAGCCCATGTCTGAGTGGCCTCTCACGTACCATTTATAGCATGCAGTATATCATGTTCACATTCCTTGTGTTGAATCGATACACGTACATAATGCATCTTCATTCTTCTTATCATCCCCTTTCTCTTTCTCCCCTTCCCTCTCTACCCATCCTTTGGTCTCCCCTCTGTTTTCTTTTTCCTGTTTTTTTGGCTCATTACTCCCCTCTCCATGTGAGAAATGAAGGCCTGTTGCTTTTCTCCTCAGGGTCTGCCACTAGACACAGAATCATAACTGACCAGTTTTTTTTTCCTAAGATCTGCAGCTCTGTGCATACTTCTCATCATCCCCTTCCCTTGCTGCTGATTAGAGCTTTGGGCAGACTTTCTTCCTATTTTGGTAGCTCTGACTTTCAAAAGTCTGTTCCTTTAATCAAATAAGAGGTAAGCATGTCTAGGTTTTGTTCCCTTGTTGCGTTTGGATGATTTCTAGGCAATGAAGAAAATGTCCATTGTGACCGGACATTTTATTTGTTTTCCTAGATTCTTTTATTAGTATACGTTTGTGATTGATACCTAATAATTATATTAATCTTAGGAAATGGGTTCGTATACATATTGTATCTTCACTATGTTTACTTCCCCTTCCCCTTTCTGCCCACCTGTCTCCATCCATCCTCAGATTCCCTTTCCCTCTTCACAAAGTCTACATTTTAAAGCTAGACCTGAACTGCTTTTCAAAACTTCTACAGGCAGGCCGGGGATTTAACTCAGTGGTGCTGCCACCTGCCACATAAGCTCAAAGTCCCGAGTTCAATCCCCGGTATACTCCCCCCACCCAAAAAAATCTACAGGCATCTCTTTCTTTTATTAATTACTTGTGCATAATTTGGACTTTTTACTTTAAGAGCATTTCTTAATTAATGAGCAAATAAATTGAAAATTAATAAAATATTTTATCTCAAGGAAGGGTAGCAGTGACCATGATGTGAACAGTAAAGCCAGAGCAGACAAGAAGCCACAATCTTGCATCTTTGGGGATGGATTTTGACTTTTCCTTTGGAGTCTGTGGCCCCAGATGTTTTCTGAGGTGAGAATTTACTGGAGCTGGATCATTATTTTATTACTTTAGTTGCCATTATTAAAAAGGTAATGAGAGCATAAGGATGGGAAAGGAGCCTTCCCAAGTTACCTTGAAATTCTTTTATAATGTTTACTTCCCCCACTTTTTTTGCTATCTTCCCATCCTCAACAAAATTGTAAAGAACCACTTGTTTTGTCATAAGAATTTTGAGAAAATAATTAAATAAAATTCATTTTAATTGAGAATGCCTGGAAATATAGACAAACTCATGGCTACAGTTTAACTTTGTCTATTATTCAGCATACAGAGAAGTCAAAGGAAGACAATCAAAATTAAACTTGCTTCTGATTCATATGTGCATGGGTACCAATGAGCTTATGTGTTATGAAACGATATCACTTTTTCTCCACTTTTATAACTTCCAGGCCATTTGAGTTAAAAATAAATCTAATCATTAAATGGACATTTAAAAGATTATTTTGTATATTTATATATGTGCATTTCCCAAGTAAATATGGAATTGAATATAACTTTGTATTATTGTTTTCACTGAGATGTAATATTTATACATCTTTATGAAGTCCAGTAGGATAATTTGATGCATTTATACAATGGGTCATGATCATGTCAGTGTAATAAATACTTCCATCTCCTTAAACATTAATCACTTCTGTGTACTGAGAACTTTCATGCTCTTCTAGTTATTTTGAAATACAGCATAGATCATATAATCAGTATTTGTCTTACTGTGTTAAAGGAAACCAGAATTAATTCTTTCTCTGTAACTGAGTTTTGATTCCAATTATTTCCTCTTGATCAGCATAAATCTGAGAGAAGGCATCATTTAAAAATTGCGGATTATTCAAAACTCTCTGACAATATTTCTTCAGGTAGATTATGATAGAACAGGACTACTCGTGGAAATTTTGTTCATGTCATCAATACTAAAGTATTTATACTCAAACAGGAAAAAGCAATATTGTAATTTTATCATTTAAATATCTTAAAACTGGGTAGCAGACAATGGTATTAATTACCTCCATACAGTAGAAGGGCGATGAAGAAAGAAAAATAAAATTGTGTGAGAATCCTCAGAAAGTTTGTCACAAACCAATTCATAGATTTATATCTTTAGTCCTGGAATATTTGCTCTAATGTTAAGTCTTTATTTACATGTCATGAACATCACACTACAAGACACAAACTTAAACTATTGCAAGTCATGCCCGCTTGACTGATGCTGCCAGTCATTAATCGATTCTACAGCAACTAAAATTGTCATTTCATAATTGCAAAGTCAATTTGGCAAATATTGGAAAGATATGAGAAAAATCAGAGAAATGTATACTCCCCAAATTACCTGAAATGCATTTGGAAGTTAGTGTGGATTGTTCAAGGTGAAAAGGCTCAGGAAAATTAGCCTATTTTGGAAGGCATTTTTGAAATTTTGGTGACATCTTGTTGCTCATGAAGAAAATTAATCACAGTGTGATGGAGCAGAAAGCACGAGGGAATTTTCAGCGAAATGTTTTCTTTCTCTTTCTTTCACTGATGCAATATTGGAAATGGGAGCACAGGGCATATTTTCAAGTAAAGCAGTTGTTAGCAAACATGGATCTTTTCAATGAATCACCTGTGGTCTTATGAATAATTGTGGACATAAAATTAAAATAAGTGAACTAAGTATCTGCTTCCTGTTCAACTACGGCTCTTTGTGATGGATTTAATTATTTACCTGTCTTTTCCACCTTCTTTATTCTCCATTGAAAAGACTATAATGAGTCTGAAGTTTTACTTAGGAAGTGTTAAAACATTATTATACTTTGTGAATCATCACAGTTTATGGACAAATGACCTATTTATCACTTCAATTGGTAGTTCTGTAGCCACTTAACAAATGCCAAAACCTGTGTCAATCTCTGAGGAATCCAAGCCAACAGTAAGGAATCTATTTTCCTGAAGATGGGGCTCTGTGTGTTCTCCCTGCTTTCCAACAGTCCCATTATTTCCAGGGAAAATGTAAGAACCCTGTGGGAGTCACAGGGAGTTCATTCCAGAGCTGGGCTCAGACTCCACAACACCTCCCTCTTCTACCCAAAGTCTATCTCTTTCTCACACTACCTGGCCTGTTTTGTTCTGGTTATCAGTTATATGTTAGGATTTTAGCTAAGCAGAAGGTAAGGGATGAACATGGCAACGCTTTCTGTTCAAAGAAAAACTGACCCATTGCCTATGTCTTTTGAATTCTCAGTAAATGAAAGTACAAAGGAATTTTATATCCAGGTTCCCCTTGGTTCTTTGGGCTTATAAAACAGTTAACCTCTAAGGGATTGAGATCCAGAATTAGACATTCTGTTTCAGGAAGTGGCCCACAGGGATAAAAGTCATGCAGCAAGATTGCAACCAGCCATGAATACAAAAGAAACACAACAAAACCTTTAAAAACCTTTAATATATATAT
>NW_022900929.1:36952509-36997536 GCF_012274545.1 Fukomys damarensis | reverse complement strand
TTGATCATGCTACTTAGGTCTAATATATCAAAATCTGTAAGGATGATTCAGAATCACCCATCAGAACAGCATTAAATGATTTCCAATCCCTTTCTATGAGTTGTTTTTGTGACCCCTTCTTCTATTGTTCACCAATGCATGGGAAAAAAAACTTGACTGTGTGAAAATTGAATATTTAAATGGCTCTTTCAGCTACAGCCAAGGTGTACGACTATAAATGGAAAATTTTCTTTAGTCTTTTGGCTCAGTTTATTTCCTTTGTGCCAGGAATACACAATTTTCAGGAAACAGAAAAAAAACAGGGGTTCACCACCCCTCAACATTTACAGCTTACCTTTCTTACATAGTAATTATCCTTCTGTCTTGCATTTTTTCATTTTCTTTTCTTCTGTTGTATCTAACATCACTTACTTCATGGATGTTATCGCTGCTTTGTGTCATTCACTGGACAAGTATTAAAGGGGCAGCTTCTATGTTCTCCTTGCTGCTTTAACTGCTGGATTCAAAGCAGTGAGGAAAAGAGGCAGAAATTCTTGCTCTTGTGAAGTTTGCTTGGAGATAAGATTTCCTATCACTATAGGGGAAAAAAGTGAATTCTTGTGTATTGTGCCATACTGGGGATTAAAACCAGAGCTTTCACCCTAAACTACATCTGCAGCCACCTTTTATTGTTTTATTTTGAGATAGGGCCTCACTAAGTTTCTAAGTTGCCCACACTGAGCTTGAACTCGTGCTTCTTCTGCCTCAGCCTCCTAGAGTGCTGGCATTACAGATGTGCACCACCAGGCACGGTTCATCTTTTTTTTTTTTTTTTAATCTTGTAATAGAAACTGGAGCAAAATGCTATTTTGAAATTTTCTCAAAGTAACATTAGTGTGCTCCTGTCACATGCATCCTCATTAGGCTTTGCTTTGCTGCAGAAAAGAGATTCAATTAGGGATGCTTTTTGTAAACCATGGAGAAAATCCTCCAGCACTTGTCAGAGAAGAGGAGCAAGGTAGAGCAGAGCAAGTCCCAGTGAGTTACAATACTCCTGAGAGGCATTCAGTGAAATGATGACTTGAAAGGATCAGGCCTCTCTCAAAGACTGGGTGACAGGTGAAACCTGGGGCCACCTGCGCCCACACCCACACCGTCGGATTCTTCCGCTAGGGGGCGTCACCTTCCACAGGCCTTTCCTGTGTTTCCATCTGATTTCCGCATCTTCTCTTTGAAGTTAAGGCCTATGTCCCAAGTCTTAGGAAGCTTGCCTTGGTACACTGGTTGTGAAATTAAGTAATGTGTGTCTCGATTCGACCCACCAGGTCATGGGGTCCTTGTTCCCCCTTGTGAGGCGAGATAAGGAAACAGCACAGTGCTTTCTCCACCACCGAGTCACACAGAAATGGAAGGAGCCTGAAAAGATTCACCTTCACACACCCTGTTGAGTCGCCATCAGAATTTTTCTGCACTCTTTTCCTCTTTTCCGGTTTCAAAGAGCACTGATATGAGCTGTCTTTTCCTCTTGATAAGTAAATTTTCTGGTCCTTTTCCATATAAGGTATACGAATAAATAACATCAAATTACGTTTACTTTTTTCTATGTGTTAGGGATTTACGTAGGGATTTGTGTAAATTCTAAGAACAATGAATGAGATTCTACACTATGTAATTAATGAAAACTCAGTGCTGCCTATGGTGAAATGTGTCATGAGTCTGAACAGATCTCATCCTGTGTTCCTTCTTCATCAATTATTCTCTTATCGCATTATGCCTTTTTATTTTCTCATCCCAAGTGGTGATCTCTCCTGGTCACTGCGGAGTTAATAGCTCCATGAAAGCAAAAACTGGGCATGCTGCTTTATCTTCAGAGCCTTAAAATGGGGGTAACAGCACTTAGGAGGCGGAGGCAGAGTTCGAGGCCAGCCTGGGCTACATAGTGAGTCTCCAAAATAAAAAATGCAGCTATAGAGTACATATTCAATATTTATTGGCTGCTGAATGAGTTAAGGTTTTTAATTTTAGATAATGATAATCTCTATGCACTACAGCAGCTAGTACTATATATGCTAAAGATCTTTTCTAACCCACTAACTTTTTAAAATCTTGACAATAATGCACAGAAGAACAAAGAGAATGGAGATTTCTTTTCCAAGTCAGTAGCAGAAGCAGGATGTAAACTTGGGCAGCCTGAGTCATGAATGACTGATTCTCTATCATGGCACAGATGGTAGAGAAAATAACTTTCCTTTTGATAAAGCTATATATAATAGAAGGGAGATATTATAACTCCAAATAATAGATGTCCAAAACACCAGGTCCATGTTCTCTAAAATCCAAGAATGAATTCTAGGAACAATGGAGGTTAAGAGCAGGAAAAATTTATTGGGAGCAAGATAACTTTTCTGTCTACTAAGAGAGCCAGAAGAGGGGCCAGAAAATGGGTCACCCACCAACCCCACTTTGAGGTGGGTTCAAGCTGGGACAAAACTAACTGACTAAGCTGGAGCCCTTTCCTATATTTTCTCTAGCTTTCCAATTAAAGCTTTTTTTTTCCTTTTAAATTTGTAGTGTAGTTTTAATTTATGTTTCTACTAAAGCAAGGACCCATGCTAGCTGGAGACAGGTCTAGACATTGACTATTGGTCAAATCTCTTCGAAGATGCCTTTTATGTCTGGGGACTTGGAAGAAGAGCCTCACACAAGGTTACGGAGACATCCTACTCCAGGGAACAGGTGTTACTGCTGCCAGCAGAGAGCACTGCCTACATTAAAACGGCTCTACCTTCAGAGGCATTGTGCAATCTAGCCCTGTCTTAGGCAGAGAAGTAGAATTCAGGGGCATCTCAGAACTGTTTTGTTTGTTTGTTTGTTTGTTTGTTTATGGGATAAAGTAAGGAGACCCCACAGATTTTACAGAGATTTTAGGCTAAGGACAATTTGCCTCTACCACCTAATTTGTTTGTTGGTTGGTTTTTGGTACCACGGATCAAACTCAGGACTTTGTGCTTGCAAAGTAGGCAGCAGAACCACTGAGCTAAATCCCTGGCCCTCTCCCACTTAATTTGAATGGCTGCTCGATCACAGGTTACCCAAGAATATCAGGGAAAGATGGCAGCTACACACCAACTCTATGGTAAAGAAGCTTCAGAGTGACCATGCTATACAGTGTCCCACAGCAGCCTGGAGCCACAGAGTAACCTCAGCCCCTGATTCCAGCCCCTGTCTTCCAAGGAGCTTCTCAGTCCAAGAGCCTGCATTTCAAACTCAGCCTTATTAATCTAACATCTCAGCACTGAAGGCTTCACATGCAACAAGATGTCCCAGGGAAGGGCAATGACACCTTTAGGGACTGCTGCTCCTCTGGATGTGGGTGCACAGAGCTTTCCTTGCTTGGAATGCAGACACCACAGCTACTGCAGCTGCTCTGAACAAACAGGCTCTCCCACTCTCAGGACACGGAAACCTCACAGTTTCACTCTGTCCTGTTGTGTTGTCAGTTGGCTTTCAGCATTCCCTTGTCCCCACAGAAACCTCAACGTGGATTCCTTGCACAGCTGTGGTACAATAGGACCTTTCATGCCTGTTTTGGCACCTGCAGCCCTGGAGTGATAGTGCCACAGAGCAGAGAGCCTATTTACCAGAGCTTGGGGTGGTTCTGGTGACCCCAGGCAAGGCAGCAGTTAGGCTGAGGGTGGGGGAGGTGGCAGAGACAGGGCTATTTGCAAGGAAGAAGAAGGGTGAGTCATGGGAGAAGAACTCTGCTGCTGCCCAGGGGTACTCTTAGTGCAGGCTGTGTTTGGATGGAACTAGGCACAGACAGCAAATGACATCCAGCATTTGACTTTAATATATTCAGGCCTTAAGGGGGAAAGAGACCACAAAACCAAATGTATGTCTAGATTCTCAGTTACAAGCCTCAGAATCCATCCTGAGTAAAAGGGCTGGATTGGGAGTCAGGTCTGAGGTCTCCATTCTGTCTTTATCAGTTACAAGCAGTGGGATCTGTCCTGGTGATCACATAACCACTCTGTACTCAGAGTCTCATTTGTCAAAAGAGGGCTGAGACGGTAACCATCACTTGTAAGGATGATTAAAGGGTTGAGCATTCCCAAAGTAATAGAAGAAGTGGCTGGCTCAAGTTGAGCGCTCAGTAGATGTTATCTGTAGTTATCATCATTGTCATCATCATCAGTTTATCCTCACTCAGAAATAATGGAATACAGCAAAGTAGCTGGATACAAGGTCAACACACAAAAATCAATAGCTTTCCTGTACATGAAAAACAGACTCACCGAGAGAGAAGTGGGACAAACAATCCCTTTCACAATAGCATCCAAAAAGTTGAAATATCTAGGAATCAATCCAATGAAAGAAATCAGAGAACTCTACTCTGAAAACTACAACATTCTGAAAGAAGAGATTGAAGAGGACATCAGAAAATGGAAAGACATTCCTTGCTCCTGGCTAGGAAGAATCAACATAGTGAAAATGGCCATACTTGCAAAACCTCTCTATAGATTCAATGCAATCCCAAATGAAATCCCAGCAGCATACTTCACAGATGTTGAGAAAACAAAAATTCCTTTGGAACAAGAAGAGACCTAGAATAGCAAAAGCAATTCTAGGCAATAAAGACAAGGAAGGGGGTATCCCAATCCCCAACTTGAACCTATACCACAAAGCCTCTGTGATTAAAAACAGCATGGTATTGTCAAAGAAACAGACCCCAGGACCAGTGAAACAGATTAGAAGATGCAGAAACAACTCCAGACAAACTCAGACACCACATCTTGGACAAAGGAGACACACACGTTCACTGGGGCAAAGATAGCCTCTTTTATAAATGGTGCTGGGAAAGCTGGGTTTCAACCTGCCAAAGATTAAAACTAGACCTATATCTCTCACCATGCACTAAACTAAAATCAAAATGGATTAAAGATATAAATATTAAAGCAGAAACACTAAACCGGCCGGAAGAGAGGTTAGGTAGAACTCTTGAAGACATTGGTGTAGGAGAAGATTTTATGAACAAAAACTCAGTTTCCCATGAACTAGCATAAACAATCAACAAGTGGGATGTCTTCTTACTAAAACGCTTCCACACAGCAAGAGAAACCACCAACAGTGTGAAGAGACGGCCCACAATGTGGGAAAAACTTTTCACCAGATGTTCCTCAGATGAAGGTCTACTATCTAGAATATATAAAGAACTAACAAAAATCAGACCTCCCAAATTTAAAGAACCAATCCAAAATGGGCATCTGAAATGAATAGACATTTCTCAGACAAAGAAGGAGAAATAGCAAATAAACATAGGAAAAAATGTTCAACGTCAGTGGTCATTCAAGAAGTGCAAATGCAAATAACATGAGATTCTACCTCACCCCAGAAAGAATGGCTGCTACCATGAAATAAACCAATGACAAATGCTGATGGTGCTGTGGGCAAAGAGGAATCCTGCTCCCCTGCTGGTGGGAGTGCAGACTGGACCACTGTGGAGATCAGTATGGAGATATCTCAAAGAACTAGGATTGGGGGTTTCCTTTGACCCTGCTATCCCCCTGCTTGATATCTTTCCCAAAGAATTAAAAGAATTGTACCACAATTATATATATGCACCCATGTTCATAGCAGCACAATTCATAATAGCTAAAACTTGCAAGCAGGCCAATTGCCCATCAACAGCAGACTAGATAAGTAAAATATGGGTTTTTTAAAAAATAAAATAGCCTACTACTCAGCCATAAAGAATGAGAAATTAGAGACATTTATAGCTAAATGGATGCACCTTGAGGCAATACTATTAAGTGAAATAAATAGAACACATATGCTTAAATACCAAATAGTTTCTCTAGTGTGTGAAACTGAAAATGTAAAAGATATAATAGATAATTTGAAATAGGAGGAAAAGGTGCAAAGGGGAAGGGGAAATGAGAGGGGTAGGGAAAAGAAAGATGGGAATTGAATTAACATGAGAAAAAGGAAAAATGGAAACAAAGTCTTTGTGCATAGGGAGGGATGGAGAGGCTGAAGGGAGGGCAGGGGAATGGGGAAGAAATAAGAACCAAGATGGATTATGTAAAGGTGCAAATTTCCAATGATGAATGCCATTACACTGTACACCTTAAATGTACCAATAAAATTATTTAATTTTTTTAAAAAAGCTATGGAAGAGAAGGCAGAACATGGGTAAGCATAAAGGCAGGCTGAGCAGCTAGATTTCGAGCAAAGTTTATGCTGTCGAAAGAACTTGAACAAAACACTGGCCCTGGCACCACAGCCACTGCCCATGTGCACGCAGCACTACAGCTACCTCAGCGCTACGCTCTGCTCCAGTGGATTCTGTTATAAACGTATGCTCCACCCATTTGCCCCAAATTCAACGTCCTCCATGGCAGCAAATAATTCCCAAAGCCCAATTTACCTGTCTGAGCACTATCAGGTATGACTGAAAACTATGACAGATATTTTTACATTTGTCAAAATTATGAGCGTAAAAGACACGTTGCCACTAATTCCTCTCAAAATATTCCCCTTGCTTTGAACACTTATCCTATCATTCTTGCCATTTTCGGATGCACTGCTGGAATTCCCCTTGCATGTGAGTCTTTAGCTGAGCTCTTGTAGCTGCCTCGCTGTCCTGACAATAAAAATGTGTACCTTTCTCTGTGGACCTGGTGGGAATATGGAAGCCTGAAGTCAAATACAGACATGATCAGAAGTGCAAGATGAGACCTGAGACAAGGAATGTCTTCAGTCTTTAAAAGTTTTAATATTGAGATAACAACTGTTTGTACTTCCAAACCAGTTTGATCATTCACTGTAGAATTAAAGGCAATGGAGTTCACAAAATGCCTAAAATAATTTGTGTTTCAAGTAAGTGTGATCTTGACTATTGATATTTTTATTCCCTACCTCCAACAAGTGACCTTCAAATGAGTGCTGTTCATATTTCATTGGACAGATATCATGTGACCAGCTTTAAAAAGTGCTTATATGTAATAAGGCCAATGAACAGAATGCCTCGAATTTCAACCCAAATGCAAGGTTTTTACTCTTCTTTCCTTTTCTTTTTTTTTTTTTGTTGCCTATAGTAACTATCAGTTCTTAACGTAGTACTCATCAAATGTTTTGATCTTAGAGTCTTTTTGTACTTTAAAAGATTACTGAGGGACTCAAAGAACTTTTGTTTATGTGGGTTAGATCTGTGGATATTCACCAGAAAGTAAAAGTCAAATTTTTAAAATGTGTCTGTTTATAATTGAAACAATAATAAACCTATTACATGTCAACATAACTAACACATTTTATGGAAACACTTGTATTTTCTAAAACAAAAAGAAATCTGATTAGAAGGTAGTTGGATTCTCTTACTAGTTTCTGTATTTAACAGATTATGATGTGTTGTTTTGGTAGAAATATAAAAATAAAATCCTGCCTCATGTAGTTAGAAAAGGGAAGAATGTTCAAATGTCTTTTCAGGTAATTATGACACTATTTCACAACTGGACGTGTTGTCGTTGCTTTACTATCAGTTCCAGTATGGAAAATGGAACTGTCAGTGAAATTTTTATTTTCTCTAATACTACATTGGTTTCTTTTGTCCTTTGAAGGAACTTTAGCCTCTACAGAGTTGTGTAACATCATACATCATTCATTGGAAAATATCATCCACTGGCTTATGCAATTCTTCCAAATTTTGATACATTTCATTGCACTATGTCAAAAAATAACATTCACTAATATCACCACTAATCTGATCAGAAAATATATTAAATACTGGGAAGCTGTCAAGTGCCCAGGGCCAAATACTACTTTTAAGTAAGCATTTTATTTTACTTGAATGTTTAAATTCTGTTTTGCAACAAGTTCTATCCAGTTATTTTCCTTGAGTGACAGACTGACTTTGTTCATTTTCAGGAAACATCTGCTAATTACACAAATCCAAGTAACTATAATTTGTAACTCTTTCTATAAAAATGGTGCTTCATTAAAAATATCTGGTTTAGTCTAGAACTCAAGTAAATATACACTTTTGAGACAAATTTTGTACTTCAATTACAATAGAAGGCTAAATGTGTAGGGGAAGTGGGAAGGGTAGGGGAAAGGTAATAAGGGAAAAGAAAAAACATGAGAAAATGAAAAAATGGAAACAAAGTTTATGTAAATAGGGAAGGGAGGAGGGGTGATGGGAGGGCAGAGGTAAGAGGAAAAAATGAGAACCAAGACCTGTCATGTAAAGGTACAAGATCAATGAATATAACTATACGGTATACCTAAAGAAGTACCAATAAACTCAATGAGAGAGTAAAAAAGAAGTGCTTAATGCTGTACATTGAACTATATGTTACTTCTATTTTGTTTCATATAATTGTAAAAAAGGCTTACTCAAGTATAAATGTTTAATAAGATCAGTTGTGTATTTCTGCTATTCCTGGATGATTTAGATGACAGCTGAATAATTTTTTACTGCAGTAACATAATGGTGAAGAAGGCAATGAATGACAATAGAGCTTAGAGCTACTGTCTTGATTCCTGCTTGGCACAATGGGTGGAAATGTCAACAGAAATCATGGAAGTATTATGAAAAGCATTTGGACTTCATGAACAACTTAGAAGAATCTAAGGTTCTGAGCATAGCATGTTGCAAACCACTAGACAGAAATTAATCTAGAGACTCAATGGTTTGCTTACAATAGATTAATGAGCTCAGTTCACAGCCTAATCTAATTTGTAAAGATTTTTAGTACTAAATATTGAACCTAGAACTTTTTCACTGAACTATATTCGTAGCCTTTTGTTTATATTTATTTGTTTGTTTGTTTGTTTGTTTTTGGAGGCAGGGTCTTTCTTAGTCACTAAGTTGTCCAGGCTAGGCTCTAACTTGAAATCCTCCTGCCTCAGCCTCCCAGACTGCTGGGATTATAGGTATGTGCCCCACCTGGTTCAGATTCATAATTTTATTGTATTCTAAGTAGTTCATTTTTGCATATTTTTATTACATCAAGAGCAATGTGCTCTCTCTTAAGGTAATAATTATTGGTCAAAAACTTTGTTTTTGTTTTTTGAAAAACATTTTGGTTGTTCATTGGTTTTGGCTATTGTGTAGGTCACCTGTTGTTAGTAAGGAAAGAAGTCACGTATTGAATGTGTATGGTGATTGTCACTAAATGACATATTTAGTGATTCTGTCCATAACGAAGTCCAACAAATGATAATGGATTAACAATTTTGTGAAATCATTTGAATAAACATTTTTCTAAAGACATAGAGTGGAGTACAAATCAGGGGTTGATACAGCCCTACCCTTCTTTAATTGGAGAAGCAACACTTCCAACAACAACTCAAGATGATCTCTAGCAATTCTCTTCAAAACAGAGCAAGGAAGCCCTCAAGTTCTCACCTATCACTGTGTCAAACATGGAAGAAGTCAGATGTAAGCCTTCCAAAGCAATCACCCTGCCCATGCTGAAAACTACAGAGAAGTCAGCAGATTCATCCTGGGTATTTTTAACTTGATGGCAAGCAGAGGCAGGAGCAGAGCCTGTCAAAGGTCATCTGAGCATAGTTATGCAAACTGGGCAGGCACAAGCCATGTAGACTCGTGGTTTTCCCAATTCATGTTGGAGCAAGGGCTTGGCTCTCAGTTTCCCACACTTGGATGAGTTTGTCTGAATTATATCCAATAGATGAGTATAAAAATGGTTATCTGATTCATCCACTGTTACAAAAAAAAAAGGAAGAAGTATTTTTCTATATCATTAGCATAAGGACATAAAACCATATAGAGAGAAGCACTTGCTATTCATAATCTGCTTTTTTTTTTTCAAAATCATTGTACTTGTCCTTATATTTGAAGTTGCAGACATGGAACCACAAGGGATTAATGTTAGGCTCCTGAGCACTTCCCTTGCCCATTTCTCGGTGTACTCACAGCCCTCTGGACTACTTACTATAGAAGATGTGCCCCAGAAAGTCAAATTACACTGTTAGACCAGCACCATCAGAGCAGTCAGTGTGGTCTGCCTGAGACACACCTCATCGTACAGCCCAGCCCTACAGGAAAGGCCCACCCTTTAGTCAGGCACAGACCTCCACGATCAACCCCATCTACCCTGTGACCGTGAAGCCCTTCACTTCCCCTCTGTTCCAGGTTCCCGGGACATGGAGGTGCCTTTCATACCCCAGATTGTTCTTGAACACATCTTCCAGGTATGGAGCCAACTCCTGGCAGACACAGGAAGTAGGTCTACAGAGAATCAGCAGAGAGACCCAAAATGCAAACTAGCACCTCCTTTATTTTCTCCTTCAGAACTATCTGTCTTTATTTAAATCTTCACCTTCTCCCACTTTGTTCATACATTTCACTAGTCATTATATGCATTCCCCCAATATAAAAAGTTGCCTTTTTGGTAGATACATAGGTCAGAGTCTCCATGCATAATGGGATATCTATAATTTTTTTTCTTAATTATCTCAGGACCCTAATGAAGAATTTTGTGTTGGGCTGGCTGGGCAACACAGCTGGAAAGGTGGTGCTTGGAGTTCAGTCTGTTGAGCTGGGTGTTTAGGCTCCAGGCGTGGGCTCTGACCTCAGCAGTCTGTCTCCTCTGGCTCCCCTCAGCTAACTCCTCTGGCTAGGACTGTTGGATGGATTTTATTTGGGTCCAAAGTTGGATGAAGTCGAAGCCAGTTGAGGCAGATCAACTGATGTTAATGATGACTTGATATCCCCTTTAAATCATGAAAGCATTAAATGTTACAGGTGAAAAAACTCTTGAGAGTGGTCTGAGGATAACACTGATTTCTCAAGACACAAAGGAGATGCTTAAAGTACAAGTACCCTGCAACAGGAGAGAAGTAATCCAGAAACCCAGAGGAGAAGCAAGCAGAATAACTGTCTTATAATGAGCTGTACAACTCAGCTGCCTGTGCCTTTTCCAGCTACAGGGGACAAAGCAAAGAGCTTCCTCTACTCATTTTCACCAATTGTCAAATATCAGCCTTGTAGGAAATGTGAAGCAGCACCTATATTCTCATTCAAGTTCTCACATTCATTCAGTTAGTGATCCAACTCAGAGGACATTCATTTTCACAGAAACAAACTTGGTTTTTTCTATGAAATGTAGAAATATGACTCTGAAAAATGTGTTTGTCCCAAACAGACTCAAATGCAAACATGTTTTTCTTTATTGTGGGAGAAAACCATAACTCATTATTGAAATACATTAAGGCAGATGAATAAATACCTTGCTCAGGTGCTGTCTCAAATTCAGTTGTTCCATCTATAGCACAAACTCGCCAGGTCATAGGGATCTCACCTACACGTCAAACCAGCATTTATTTTAGCCATTTTGAACAAAGGTTCTATATCTACTTTTTTTTTCGATTTCAAAGAACATACTTATACCACACAGAAAAAGGCCTCCAGGAAAACACACCAGAGAAAAGTGGAAGACGTGGCAGATGCTCTACACCTAAAGTCACTTGCTGCTGCTCATCAGGACAGCTTCCTGCCTCTGCTGGGATTTGGCTCACGTGCCAGGTAAATGTAAATTCTCAGAACTATAACGACAGCCCCCGTTCTAGCATTCCTGATTGAGCTTGTGCAGGCCAAATGTTTCCTTTAACTTTCTGCTGATCCTCAGAATTCAGTTTGAAAGAAGATGGGGCACTGGCTTCAGGGTGATCTGCTGTTCAGTGTTTCGGGGAACTATAAGTTCATCCTCCGCCGGAGGGAGAGAAGCTGATGATCTGTCTCCAGACTTGGTGTTCACTTAGGAGAATTGCTGGAGCGGTTACTAGCCCCTGTTATATAGCTTTTTAGACATAATCCCAGAGAAAAATTAACCTTTTGCCAAGGAGGGGGGAAGTTTAAGTGGCTTGAGAACAGCTCTATGGATATTCATGTCAGGAGTCCTCAGTACCACTGACATCTAAATGGTCCATAAGGATCATCACCACTTGGGCCGGAAAAAAGTAAATGTCAAGTCTGAATTTGAGAGCATAGCAGGGCCTCAGTACAGAAAGAGCAAGCAAATAAGAGAAAATTTTCTAGCTTTAATAAAAACAGAGAGTAAAATCTTCTTTTACAACCTTTCCTACTCACTACGGTTGTTGAGATACACTATTCAGTCTTAAGAGAATTGCTTACCTCATTTTTAATGACAGTACAGAAATCTTAAATGTGTAACCCCAATCTTGGTGTAAATATAAAACAGCTGGTTTCTTTTTCTTGAGAAATTTGATTACTATTAAGCGAAACAATTCTGAGAGTGCATTTTCTAAAATATCTTGATGATTAACCTCAACATTCGGTTCATAAAATATATAACCATGCAGGAAAAAAACAGCATAAAAGCAGGATAATTTCCTTAATTCACAAATTCTTTATTTCCCATGGAGTAAGCCTCACATCTGGAAAAGTTCATGCAATTAAGTAGTATGTCCAAGGAAAGACTGTCCTAAGGAATTCAAATAGATGCTTTTATTTTGCATTATTGTATTACAATGGAGAGATTTTGAGCACAATAATATGGTCAAGGAGGGGAAAAAAGGCATCTGGGCTAGCTTTCCTTGGACTTAAAGGGACACTTGAAGTCTCCTAGAGATTGTTCATGCCTCAAGGTAGGACTGTGCCAAAACAACTCCAGAGAGTTCACTGTCCCACTGGTCATTCAAGAGATGCAGTTGAAAACAACACTGAAATTCCACCTCACCCCACAAAGAATGGCTGCTATCAAGAAATCGAACAATAACAAATGCTGGCAAGGTTATGGGAAGAAAGGAATACTTCTCCATTGTTGGTGGAAGTTCACATTAGTGCTACCACTATGGAAATCAATCTGAAGATACCTCAAAGAGCTGGGACTAGAGGTTCCATTTGACCCAGTCATCCCTCTGCTGGGTATCTTTCCAAAAGAATTTTAAAAATCATATCACAGTGATATATGCAAACCTATGTCTATAACGGCACAGTTTGTAGTAGCTAAAACTTGGAAACGGCCCATTTGCCCATCGGTTGGAAACTGGATAAAGAAGATGTGGTTTTTCTATAAAATGGGATACTACTCAGCCATAAAGAATGAGAAATTAGGCAGGCTGCATTCTGCCATCTTCAGCTCCAGAGGGTCTTCTCAGCCAGGCCCTCCCCTGCTGGTGCCGCAGCCGCCATCTTCAGCCCCAGAAGGGTAGCCACATGGGCACCCCCGAACCCACCCCAACCTTTCCCCTCCTACTTTTAGACCTCCTGATTGTACTAGTCTTTGGACCTACTCTGTAGAGGCAGAGGTGGTCATAAAGAGTATTTTCTGGCACTTTCAACTTTGAACATCTTTAAAGAAGTGGTGGGGGAAACTTGTAGTAGAACTGAGTGGAGATCAACCCTTTAGGAGGTCGGGGAACTCAATATGGGCCTTGCAGCCCGAGTCCAGTCTGCTTTGTGGGGTTCTGCCACCAGCTAGCTGAGATCAGGGGACTCGGCTCTGCAAATGGCAGCACATATTGTATATTATGACAGCAGTGATATAGTCTGACAGAGGCTCTTTAAACTCATTTTTGTTTCTTCCTTTTGTTCATCCTACTAGGCAAATTCTTTTTTTTTATTTTTTGTTTTCTTTCTCTAACTCAGTCTCTTACTCCACTATAGTATCCCTCATCTCCCTTTTTGTTTCTGCTCTTGTCCTAATTCAGATTTCTTCTTTTATTATTTTTTTCTCTTTTCTTTATGTTCTTTTCTTATGTTATTCTACCTCATTCAAGGGTTACTATATTTCTATTTGGTTTGTTCTTTTTGAATTTAACAATTTCCTGACGATTGTCTGGTCATTCTGTGTCTTTTGGCTTCATATGAAACCTTCTCTAATTCTTATACTTATCTACTCCTCTTGTCTTAACTTTGTTTTAAGCCCCCATTGTAAATGGTAAATATCCTTATTGAAAAGTTTATTTACTGTAAGTATATTTTGGATTGCTTCTTGATTTTAATTAAATTCACATGGTTTAAAGGTGATAGATTGATGACTACCATAAGTGGTCAATTTGCAAATTGTGCTTCATTATATTGTGGTGCTGATTGTATCAATTAGGATAAAGGACTGTGATTGATTCAATAAGCTGTTTTCTTCAGTATTATGAAAATGAGAATGTCTATGAGTCATTAGAGACCCATGGGCTGCAGCCCAACTATATCAAGAAGATTTAAGTAATAATCTAAAGGTTAAACTAAGGACAACCCAACAACAATAGTAGAAATGAGAAAGCGCTTAAGCAAGATACAGGGACAGACTTCCAGTTCACCAATGGCAAACACGGGCAGATGAGGATGAAAAATCCGATAGTGAATCATCAGGACACCTTGAACTCAAGGCACAGGAAGTAACAAAACTGCAGTCAGGCTCTAGAGAAGTATAAAACAGAAGTAATTTCCCAGATAATTACAGAGATGATGAGCAAAATGAAAGTTATAATTCGTGACTTTAGAACAGAAACTGAGAGGAAAATAGGTGAGCTCAGGACCATGATAGAAGTCATGAATGCCCAGCATAAGAAAGAATTGGAAACAATAAATGCCCAATACAAGAAAGAAATGGAATCCATAGGACAGATTCAAACAGATATCTAGGAGATTGAAAACTCCATTGAGAGTGTTCACAAAAGAATAAAAGAGTCCAAAGATAGAATCTCAGATATAGAAGATAACATTGAGGTCAGTGACCGTGAAAAGAGAGGTCTCTTAAAAACAGTAGGGGATCATGAGAATTGATGCAACAACTCTTAGACAATACTAAGAAGAATAACATGAGATTGATAGGAATTCAAGAAGTAGTAGGAGAAAATGTAAATGACTTAAAAAATCTATTCACAGAATTAATTATAGAAAACTTCCCAAACAGAGGGGAAGAATTTGATATACAGATAAGTGAGGCATATAGGACTCCAACTAGCCATGATAAAAAAAATCTACACCTAGACATATAATAATCAAGATCCCAGAAACCCAACACAAGAACAAAATACTACAAGCAGTAAGAGACAAGAAACAAATTACATGCAAAGGAAAGCCTATCAGAATCACAGCAGACTTTTCAATACAAACCCTTAGGTTAAGGAGAGCCTGGAATGAGATATTTCAAGTACTAAAAGAAAACAACCTCCAACTTAGACTGCTGTATCCTGCAAAGCTTTCTTTTAACATGGATGGGGAAATAAGATATTTCTATGATAAAGAACACCTGAGAAACTTTATGAATACCAAATGAGCACTACCATAAATTCTAAACAGTATCTAAAAGACAATGAAGGCAAAAACACAATGAGGCCCAACAGAGCATAAAGAACACGAGAAACTTTATGAATACCAAATGAGCACTACCATAAATTCTAAACAGTATCTAAAAGACAATGAAGGCAAAAACACAATGAGGCCCAACAGAGCAAATCAAATAGGCAAGCCAAGAAACTAAAAGGAGAAGGCAAAAAAAAAAAAAACATGATAATAATAAGTTAGTACATATCAGTTATAATCATTAATATTAATGGCCTCAATTCACCAGTCAAGAGAAATAGACCAGCAGAATGGATTAAGAAGCAAGATCCAATAATATGTTGTATACAAGACATGTCTACTGTAAAAAGAAGCCCATAGACTGAAAGTGAAAGGACAGAAAACTTCTTCATGTAACAGGAGTTCCCCCCGCCCCCCAAAAAAAGCTGGGGTAGCAATCTTATTCACAGACAAAGTAAGTTTCAAACTCAAACTGATTGAAAGAGACAAAGAAGCTCACTACATCCTTGTGAAGGGAACAATTCAAGAGGAAGAGATAACAAATAATTTATTTTTAATTGATTATGTCAGAAAGTATATATGCTTTTTTTTCCCTCTTTTCTTCTTTTTTTACTTTTTCTTTTTCTTCCTCTGATGCTGGTTATTAAACTCGGCACATTGTTCTGGCTAGGCAGGTGTAGCACTATGGAGCTAAATCTCAGGCTTTACATTTCATATTTTTAAAAAATTTATCAATACATTAATCCTTGTCTCTATATGTTGGTCTACCAAATTGATGAGTTATTTTGGTTCTCATTTTCTTTGCTTTTTTATTTGAGAAATTGGAAATTTTAAGATAAATGTTGTTATGTTATCAATATATCTTTGTACCTATTTTCTACTGATAACAAATATTAATTTTTAAGTAAATTTTATTATAACTATACTTAATCAATATCATTTAGTATCTGGTACATATTACAAATTCTTCAACTCCCTCAAAGGTGATATTTTTTTCTCAAATTATACAAATCATCAACATTCCACACATCACTGCACTGTTTTATTATACCTAAGTATATATTGTATTGTAGAAAACATGCATTGTGTATGTGTGTGGGGGCTGTGTTTTTAGATATATGTGTGCACTATTAAATGAGAAACATGGGCATGAATGTGGTAGGATTGTGCACATTTGGCATATAGATAGTTTCTCTGGCAACCTTATGATTTCTTTAAATTACATGCTTGACTTAATTCATAGTCATTTGGGAAGAATATTACATATCTATTGGTGTTAAATTCTATCATCATGCTTATAAAAATATAATAAAAATAACTATGGGATATAATAAAATAGAAACAGAAAAATCTGATCTTAAAAATGTGAATTTTTTTTTTAGTTGCTTTTGGATTTCAAATATAAGTATATTTTTTTCTGTGGGAAGTTTTGTTAGAAAATATAAGTGGTACAATCAACAAGTATATGATATTTATCAATTAATAAAACCAAGGAGTTTATAAATCATAAAATTTTGAGTACAATTTCTCAACTATAATATGTAACTTTGTTTTATTTTTAATTACATTATTTAAAAAATATTACAAGAAAATGAGAAAGAACATAATGTTTGAAGATCATATCAAACTAATGTATTTTGATTAGTCTGTTACATAAATTCTTGTTTATTTCATATCCTTTTTTTGCTGTCATATATATGCATATTTGTAATTTTTATTTAGTATCATTTCTTGTTATCATGTATCTTTGCAATCTTTAATTTAAAAAAAAGAATGAGAAATTAGATTGATTCATAGGAAAATGGCTACATATTGAGGATATACTCCTAAGTGAAATAAATAAGTCATGCATGTGTAAATACTGAATAATTTCTCTGGTGTGAAAAACTATAATAGTACATAAGATCCAAATGAGATAACTGACAATGTGAAATAGGAAGAGAAGGGCTAAAGGTGTAGGAAAAGTGGGAAGGGTAGGGGAAATGTAAAAAGGGAAAGAAAAAAATAGGAGGAAATGAAAAAATGGAAATAAAATGTTTGTAAATGGGGAAGGGAGAAGGGGTGAAGGGAGGGCAGGGACAAGGGGAAAAAATGAGAACCAAGACCTGTCATGTAAAGGTACAAGATCCCAATGATGAACGTAACTGTACTGTATACCTAGAATGTACCAATAAACTCAATGAGGAAAAAAATAAACAAATAAAAAGGTTGACAAACTATAAAACAATAAATAAAATAAAATATTTAGGAAAGAAACTCTATGCTGCCATTGATGTTGAGTGCTTGTCATTTTTTTGCAGCCACAAAGGCCTCCTTTGTTTGGAATTTGCCCTTCCAGCTAAACCCATTTCACTCCCTCTACTATGAAGCCACAGACCCAGCAGGTGTCTGACCCTCTCTAAATCCCCACAACTGCATCGTGGTCACCACAAAGGGGACTCATCTCGTTGCCTTGTGGGGAGATCAGGATCAAAGTGGATAATAAAGAAGCAAGAAAATTGTTTTTCCTCCACAATAGAAAGCATTCCATGACAAGCCCCAACACAACATTAGCCAGTATGTGCAGGGGTGGGTTCCTTGGCCCTGGAGAAACGGCTCCGTGTGGCCCCTGACTCCTGTCTCCTTGGCACCAGGGATTGGAATGATATAGGGCAGGGCCTTGTCATTTTTCCTTTCAGGATTTTCCTGACTTCCCTCTCCACATCAGTCCCTACTGCCAACTGTGGCTGTGACTCTGGCCTAGCACTCATGAGGCCTTGGATTCCTCTCCCAAAATAAGCTCTCCCCAAAATAAATAAATAGACAAATAAGTCAATAAATAAATCACTTCCTATCCTCACTCAGCCACAGTCATTAACCATGATATGACTGTCTTTATTTTCTATAGTATTTGTCACAATCTGCAATTAATTTTTAACAATTTACTTGCTATCCGTGACGGTAAAGCTTGACTGTGAATTTGACTGGTTTGGGATGTGTCTGGGTAGGTCATGGAGACAGCGTGATTTGGGTGTCTGTGTCCAGTCCTGGCCCTTTCTTCTCTGGCATTGTCCCCTTGTTCTGCTTTCCAGCAGCCAAGAGTGTGCTGTGCTTTGCTCTGCCACCATCCCCCTTCCACCGTGGTGGCCCTGCCTTGGAACCGGCTGCCAGGGAACGGAACTCTCCGAAACCATGAGCCAAATAAACCTGTCTTCCTTTAACACAAACTCCTGTAGGTGTCAGGTATTTATCTCAAGCAGTGGAAACCTGATTAATACACTGTGTCATCTTCATGCTTAAATATTGTTTTAGGAGAGTAAGAACCTACTCACTTAGTCATCCTTATATGCATATCACAAGTAGTAGCTGTAGGTAACCTATCTCTCTAGTTATCCATCTATCTATCTATCTGTCTACCTATCTATCTATTATCTATGTCACATCTATTTATTTTATCTTTCTATTTAGAATAAAAAAGTAAGTATGTAAACAAATACAGTCCTCAGGACTTAGTTCTCACTGGCTCCATCGCTCTGGAAGACTTTGCCCCCTGCCCACCCTCCTCCCCAAAATGACAATTCCAGAGTCACACTTGCCTGCATGGCCCTTCATTGATAGAGCACTCTGGACTCAGTTCTCCCCATGACTTTTCTGTGTGTACTCAGCCAGCCAGCACCTACAGTTCACCTGCTTGCAGTTTCTCAGTATCTAACGTTGAGCACATCTATGGACTTAAGTTTCTATTTTTAAAGCCAGACAGACCACAGACATGAAGTTAATTCAGACAGCATGGCAAAAGAATTTTCCTGTAGGGCTGACTTTATGAGTTTCTCACACCCATGGGATGATTGGCTCATCCTTTTGGGCCAATACTTTCCCACAAAAATGAAGGCAAGGGGGTCTGCTATGGAAAAAGGAGACAAGACAATGCACATTTTATTTATTCACTCTTAAAATGAGAGATAAACTAAAACTCACTCAATGACTTCTCTTTAGGTAAATGATATAGGGAAGAAAGCCTAAAGTTAAAATCGGTCCATTCTTCAGAAAAGCAAGCTAGAACTTTGGTAAATAAAATCTGTAGCTCATTATTGAAAAGCACATAATGATAGTAAACAAAACACAATTTATACCTGAGAGTTGTCCATTGGTTAGGAAGAGTTAGTGCCATTTTCAAGCATTGACTTATACGGTGCTTCCACATTTGTGTATCTTTCTTTACAAGTTGAAACACAATACTGATATAATGGGAAGATTGAGGAATTAGCACATAGAAAGGTCTTGAAAATTCTTTGCTAAAAGAATAAATAAAAAGTGAAACAATGAGAATTTTGCCCCATTTCCTTGAAAAAGTCTTTAGTGTTTCAGAGCCTGTAAACCTTTTTTTTTTTTTTTTTTTTTTTTTTTTTTTTTTTTTGTGCTCTGTAAATTTTTTTTTTTTTTTTTTTTTTTTTTTTTTTTTTTTTTTGAGACAGGGTCTTACTATGTGGTTCAGACTGCCATGGAACTCTCTATGTAACACAGGCTGGTCTCGAACTTGCAGGATCCTTCTGCCTCAGCCTCCTGAGTGCTGGGATTACAGGCATGCACCACCATGCCCGGCTTTGTAAACCTATTTTGCAAGATGCTTCTTTCTGCTCCACTCAGAACACACTTTAACATCTAAGTAACATGAGCAATCTAAGAAACTATACATGTTATAAAACAGAATTAAATTGTGACATATAATAACAACAATACTTTGTATGGAAGGTTTCTTCACCTCACCCATGCTCATTTAATAGATATTTGTCTAAATACATGCACTAAACACTTTTTATTTTTTTCCAATATTTTGGAGTTCTGTGGTTTAAAAAGATTTGATACATTTTGTGGTAAAAATGACGAATAGAGCTGGGTATTCTGGTGCATATATGTAATTCCAGCACTCTGGATGGCTGAGACAGGAAGATTTCAGTTTGAGTCCAGCTTGGGAAATTTAGCAATACTTTGTCTCAAAAGAAAAAATGAAAAGGGTGAGGATGTAGCTCAGTACAAAGGCTATGGGTTCAACCACCAGCTGCAAAAAAAAAAAAAAAAAAAAAAAAGGCAAATGGGACATTTACACAAAAAGTAAAGTCTCTCATCTATTCTCTATTTCGAATACACTCTCAAAAAATAAATCTAGTCCACACTTTGATATTCAATCTTATAAAATGCACATATTATTTATATACAAAAGCAATCACATTGCTCTGCATTTTTAGTACCAATATCTTACAGATATTCCTTTGCATACAGACCTGCCTCATTGTTTTCAATTGGGTAATAATATTTCATCAGGCCATTATCTCCTGTGCCATCATATCCTGTCTCATAATTCCATTATAATTCATAGAAGATTATTCTAACAGTGAAATTAATCACATCAGCTTAATTAGATTAGTGTAGAGGTACTGAAGGCATCATTTTTTAATTAAAAGTACCATTTTCATGATTAGTATCACCTAAATTCTGCAGCCTCAGAGAAGATCCTAAAGCTTGCCCTTTGTGGCTAGTCTCAGGTAGAACAGCTCTCCCTCGTGGATCTCACCTGGCCATCTGCTCTTAGGACCGTCTAGGAGTGTTTAAAAAATGTGATTTGGCAAAGCTCCTTGGATAATGGGGCAGAACAACCAGCTCTGGTTCTGCCTGATGTGATGGTGGAAAAAGCCATTGAACTTTGCAGTATGGTGCTTTACTCGTTTTACACGATGGTGCTCCAGAGCTGCTTTACCCACTGTGACACCACACAGATTAAAGCCATTGTGCATCTAGAAAATGATGCTTCGAGGAATTCTCTTTATTCCATGGTTGAAGCCCGTCTGTCTTCACCCTCTCCATAGGACGCACACTTGATCACATACAAGGCAGCCATTGCCACCTCCCATTTTTAAAGAGGGATCCCAAAGCTCAGAGAAACTAAAAACCTTGCTTAAATCACTGCCCCTCATAAGTGGCAAACGAGCCAAGAGTGTTTTCAGCAGGTGGACAGACCAAGGGTTCTCCAGGAGGAGTTAGCGGGCTATGCGCAAGGTGGGCCACTTTATAGCTGTACAGCTCTATGCTAGAATTCAGGAGGTGCTGACAGAAGATGAGAAAGGGGAGTCGGTGTGAAGTAAAAACTTTATTGCAGGCCATTCTGGGGGAGGGACAGGGATGCCCAAACCTGGGTCACTGCCAAATTTCCAGCCCCCTGAGGGTCGATGCTTGACTGATCGGATATTGAGCTTGTGGACTAATAGGGGGATTTGGGTAGGCACTAGGAGCAGCAGTGCTGCTTGCACAGAAGCTGGAAGCAAAAGCACAACCTGTTAGCCTCTAACAACAAAGCTGCTCAAAAACTCACTTACTGGTCATCGCCACACAGAGGCTGCTTTTCCTGCCCTCTAAAAAGGGCCCGAGACTGTGCCTATAATACTAACAGACATCTAAGTGGATTCTAGTACAAAGAACCTCCAAAGCTCCAAAGGCGACCCTGAGTCGTACCTGTATTCACAGGTGGCACTTCACACAGAGGACTCATGAGGAGTAATGTGTTCAAGGCTGCCAGCTGTCCTGTGACCTGGGGCCCTTGCCACAGGGAGCGTAGGCATTCTGTCCCCACTGAATGAGCCTGTGTGCGGCTGTCAGGGCCTGCCAGTGAGAGCGCTGAGGCCTCCAGACCTGCCAGGCACTGTGGGCTGGGGACTTAGCTTGAAGCACCCATGCCTGTAGGATTCCTGCAAGCTGACATGCTTTGACAGCCACTGGTGCCCACACCACCAAGGGCTCCTGGTTGCTACAACTCTGCCACAGTGCTGTTCTCTCCTTTTCTGCAAATAGCCTCTGAATCTATGTGTTTGTCTCAAGAATGCACATGGGCAGGAGGTAAGTGAGCAGAGACTGTGTTTTTACAAGCACCATTTATTGGTGCAGCCACTCATTCATTCACTTAGTAATAAATATTTGTTATGTGTTCATTATAAATGCAAAAGGCATGCAACAAAATTAGTTGAGCAAGATGATATTTAGAAGACTTTTTTATGGTCCCATGTTTGACTCTCGTCCTTTCCAACCATCATTCCACATTAATTTTTGTTTTTTTGTGGGTTTTTTTTTACCACTTGGTGATCTGGACAGGATTCCTAGTCTTTCTGGGTTTTACAATTCTAACCTCGAAAGAGGAAAGTGCCTCACAGCATAGTTTCAGGGCTTAAGTAATCCCATCTCTGAAAGTGTTTATAAAGTGTAACACAATATGCAGAAGTCATCTGCTGGTTATACAGACCACCATGTGTTTAGTACTGGGTTTTCCACATCCATCCAATATTCTGTTTACAAAAACTATAGATTTTACCAAAGAGAGGTATGCATATGTTTGCACTTTTGGAATTTTTTTTTTATTGTTTTGGTCAGATTTTGTTTTTAAAACATCAGGATAGGATATACTGCTTCCACCACTACCTCCTTTGGCAGTCTTTTTTACCCACGAGGAAGGATCTGTCCACCAAGATGAGGAGAAGCTAGCTGGGTTGCTCTTTTCTCACCTCCTCTTTGACTCCATGTCTGTGAGAAGAGCCCTCTATGTGTGCTCAGTTTAGAATGTCAGTTCCTCATGCTTTTCTTTGCACCTTGCCACCGTGAAACTCGGGCCAGTCAGTAAATAATTCTGGATGGGATAAATCAGTGTCTTTGGTCCCTTTTCCCTTCGATCTATTTTAGTGAACTGATTTTTTTTTTTTTTTTTTTTTTTTTTTTTTTTTTTTTTTTTGGTACTGGGGATCTAACTGGGGACCTTGGCTTGTGAGGCAGGTGGTGGAACCACTAAGCTAAATCCCCAGCCCAACCTGATAATTTTTTCATGAGCTATTTGCACTCATAATAGTGAATGAACAAATATATCTCTTTGACAAAAAAATAAGGCATTTTATTACCACACCCTCAGAGTTGCGTTTATAGATCATTTTGTTACTTACCTATTTTCAGAAAGGATAGATCAGAAAATTTTCTGGAAATAAAGGTATTAGTTTTTCTAGATACATCCCAAATTGAGTCAGTGTAAATCATAGGTTACAATGAAATATCATATAACATAGCAACTTGGATATCTTTGCCAAATGTTACTTAAATTGGAGCTGACTAGAAAAGCTCTAGAAGAAATGACTTTTTTATTATTTATTAGTGATACGACTTTGGAATATGATCCTACTCCCCTTACTGTGTTAGAGATGAGATTTGAATGTCAGCTGCACAACTTTATGGCATTTTCTTTTGCTCTTAGAGAATATGTTCTATGGGCTTTCCTGGATCCATAACCTACCTTCTCAGTTCCTCTCTCTATTCCTAGAGACAACTGGCCTGTGTGGATGATATCACTAATTTTCATTCCCTTTGGCTTCCAGTTCTCTATGGTTAATAGGAAGACCCCAGAGGAGAAGGAAGGAAGGGAAGAAGGGAGGGAGGGAGGGAGGGAAAAGCCAGGGATTTAGCTCAGGGTGCCACCACCTGCCTCACAAGCACAAGGTCCTGAGTTCAATCCCCAGTACAAAAAAAAAAAAAAAAAAAAAAAAATATCTTAAAAAAAAAAAAAGGAAGGAAGGAAGGATTGATTGTGGACACTGAGAATTCTGGGTAAGTATTTTTGCAGTTCTGTTCCCATGAGGTTACCTCCACCTGATTGTTTTCTTCAACAGAGGTCTGTGGTCTTGTCAAGGCAACTGCTCTATAGAACTCTTTACTTCTGAGTGTCAACAATCTTGTCTTTCAGGTCTAGGAGTAAATTATACCTTAATGTTCACTTGTAATTGCACCTTTATAAATAGTCCCTTTGCAAATAAATGCTCCTCAAATTACTTTATTTTGAATGTCACCCACCCACTGTTCAGTCCTTAATTGTAATAGACTCATTTGTTCATATCTTTGTATATTATCTTTTATTCTTATTCATCTTTCTGCTTGTAAATTCTCTAGCGCTACTTCTTTTTCTTTTTAAAGTAATTTTATCAAAATTTTGTTTGACTCTCACTTTTAAGTGAAGCACAGTATAAGCAAAAGAAAAAAATCTTATTATTTGAAGCCTTTAAGACACTTCAAATCTTTTGAGAAATGAGGTAGAGATGAAGTTAAAGTAGAGGAGGGGAGAGAAAAAGGAAAGTAAGAAAGAAAGAGTTATTTGATATAAATATATCCAAAGTCAACATCGTCACTACGAAATCAAAAAATGCTTAGGGAACTTTTAATATAATATAGGCTCTGAAATAAATAATTTACATTCACAGTTTCTGGAAAGCCTCAGGGCAATCCCATGAAGTAGGCATTACTTCATTTTATGGAGGAAGAAAGTGACATTTAGAGGGTCTAAGTAATTCCCCCTGGGCTACAAAGCTAGCAGTAGGACAGGAATTCAACCGAATTAAATCAAGGTTTTGAATCAAGGTAGAAATAATTATGATTTCTCACTTTTCTCTATTATGAAGGGTGGTACTTTAAAAAATGAATCAATAAAGCAGATACAAACTTTAGATAAAACTGTCAAATAAATATCACTACTATATTTTTAAACCTTATTAACTGATCTTGATCATTTTCTTTTTCAAATCTCCTTAATTCTTTGCTGGAATAAAACCTCTTTTTGTCCATTATCACTTAGATTTTAGACCAGCCTTCCTTCTGAGCACCTCTGAGAGTCTTGTTTCCAAGATTTCTACTTTTATTCCTTCGTGGTCTTTGGCAATGCTAAATATGAGACTTTTATATCTCCTGCCATCAACAACAACTAAAGGCAAAAGGCAATTTGTTTCTAAGAAAGTAAGTGCTGACCAGTCAGATGCCAAAAGATTTTTTCAGTTTTATTTCCTTTCCCCTTCCCATCAAAATTCTCTTATATCAATTTAAAATAGAGACCTTGAGTTAATGGGAATTGCATGACGGTTGACCTCCTTGGGGAAAAAGCTTTAAAGGACGTCAGCTGAAAACACACTCCTGAAAAGAGGAAGGCTGACCAGAGATCTAACCAGATCTATGAAAGTCCATTTATATGGCTTTTATCATTAGGATGATAAATATAGGGAAAACGAGATTTTTTATTTGTAACAACACAATTCATTACCAATATTCAAGATTTTCCATACATCTGTTTCTATTTATCTCTCTACTTTTCTCAAATTCCTTCTGAGCTCATTGGCTGACCTTGACATCACAGCTGAGCTCTCCCTTTTCCATGTTTTTTTCCAAAGAAGGTCCTGAGTTCTTATTATCCAAGCAATAACAGATTCCATCTCCAAGACTTCTTATCTTTCCTTTAGCCACATCGTAAATAACTGAAATTTTTGTACATTTTCTAAAGAAATATGGTTAACAATTTGAATATGACCTCTGATTGCTTTATGTAACTTGGTTCATTTCCTTTTTCAGCTATGAGGAAAAGCAGAACGTTGGACACATCCACATTTAAGTTATAAATTAAATTAAGTAAAAGTTGATCTTGAATTACACCAAGCAAATTGCCAAGTTTGAAGTGTATTTGATGCCCTTGAAAATCATGAGAATCTGATTTTCTGTATGGAAGGATGTAAAATTTAAGACAGGTAACCACAGAAGGATCACATGGGCCTAAGAGAAGACCTTAAATTTGTATTTTAAACTGTTGCCCCCAAAGAAGATCAATGATTTATCCAAGGTCACATACATGGATTTCTAAGTGATCCTTCCTGTTTTCCTAGACACTGTGACTGCGGACTGAGTATCCAACTCATTCTTTTCTAAGCCCGGAAGGATTGGTGTTACATAATTCTCCACAGGGTTTTTTGGCGGCTTCTGGAACATTCGAATCAGAGCTCATCTTGTTGCTCTCTGAGGACAGAATATACATTTCCCATCAGGGACATTAGACAACCAGAGATGATAGTCACCTCCAAAGCAAGATGAGAGTCCACTGTGATTAGAAAGGTGCCAACCTATGATCTAGCTTTAGATGACATTTATTTAACACCTACTGTTTATCAGACGCTATGTGAGGTGCACCCACAAGGACTGTCTCCACTGGGCCAAGGAGTTTACACACCTGAACTAACTCATGTTTCCAATAATTATTCTTGAAACCTTGAATCAAATTTTCAGCCTGTTTTCTTCCCACAGAACTGGAGTAGTTACCTAACTTTATCTCCTAGAATTATTGTGTGAGTCAAATGGACCCACACATTGCAAAGCACTCTCTAAAATCGTAGTTATTGAAATAATATGAACAAAGAGAAAATAGAAATCATAAATGTGTAGCCCTATACATTCTCACAGGCTAAACACACAAGTATAATCAATACAAAGTTAGAGAAACTGGACACTACCCCAAGAATCCCTTACTATAGTACCTATTGGCTCCCAATCTCCCCAAGAGTAACCACATTTTGACTCCTAACAATCTACATTTGTTTTGCCAGGTTTGGCTTTATGTGTCAAAGGAATGAGATGATGTATGCTCTTTTGTGTGCGATGTTTATGCTTAGATACATGTTTGTGAACTTCATCCTTGTACAGTAGCTATTGTTTTTATGGATTCTTTATTCTCCCTGCTCTCTGGATGCCACTGTATAAATAGGCAACATTTTATTTATCACTCCTACACTGAGAGACCTTATGTGGTTTCCAGTTTGGGTCCATTAACAATTATTCATTTCTGATGCGTCTACCCTGGAAATCAAATTGCTGACTCCCCGAGCTTGTGTTCATTCAGTCTGGGGAGGTACTGCCAAATGGCTTTCCAAATCTGTGGCTCCAATTTAAGTGTTCAACAACAGTAACTGAAAAACACCGCCTGAGTTTGTTTTTTGTTTTTTTATTGTTATTATCGATTTGTTTTATTTTTCTTGTTTTTATTTTAAAGCACTTTTTAATATAACCTAGCATAATTTTGAAAGACTAGATCCTTTTCACCTCAGAGCTTACCTTATCAGGGTATACTAAGATATTACAGTTCCATACTATATGCTGACAAAAATTTATTATTTAACCTTGGTATCTGCAGCATCTGGTTCTATGAAAGTTAACTGAACCTAGGGCCACTTGACTATAATATACATATATTTTATTATGTAGAAATAGAGTGTCCTAAATTTGGCTGAATCTGCATTCATTAAAACGGTACCATGTTGTAGGAATGGCTCTTTCAAAAGTATAATCTATCTTAGCAAACAGCTAATTGAATAGCAAATATTCAAAATGGAGAACTTTGGCTTGAAGAGCATCTGTGGTAGGTCAGTTTTTAGCTTGAGGGGGCTTTGGAGACCCTTTAGCTAACTCATCCTATTAGTGAGGAAACTGAAATGTCAAAAAGACAGGACTTACCTGAGACACTGGAACTACTGTACTTACTATCAGAGCTGACACCAGAACTCAACTCCTCGGAGTCTTCCTTGACCTCTCTCTCATCTTCCCTGCTTCAAATTGACCAAACTTCCTTGATTAGTTGAGGAAAATATGTGGCTACACAGTAAATGACCACAAAGGAGCCCCTTAAAGGGATGGAGTTGAGAGAAAGATTGAGGCGAAGTTGGTGAAGACAGTGATTAGTTGGCAAATGAGTTTTCAGAGGCATGGTGGAAAAACTGATGGGACAACATTGCACCCACTCATTTCTCAAGTTGTTGGTGAGCACAGATTCAAGACTAGACAGGAAGGTCACAGGAGAACAGTCCCTGCTGGTCACCCATCCCCATCTGTACTTCTTTCTGGAAGCTTCCTATGAAGTCTTCTTCCTACTACAGGATTTCGCTCTCCATCCAGATGACTCTTTGCACAGGATTTTCCTGTGCTGCTTCTCCTGTTACTTAGTTCACTCCTACATGTCCTTCAGATTACTGCATCTTCCAACTCCAATGTCCATATTTAATCACTACATTCTTCCTCCACCATGCTTGGAACTCGGTAGATCCTCAGGGATTGTGAATGAACGATCATGCTGTCCAGTCCCTGTAGAGCAACAAAAATGAAAATTCATGCCTGATCCACTCATTTTTTATTTTGTTCTCTTTTTGAGGAGATGGGCAAGGGAATGGGCTATCAGTGCTTTAAAAGTTTTACCAAGTATTGATTCTAACAACTAACCAAAGCTGAGAACCACTGAATAGCTATTACCAATTCTAATTGCACGCAAAATTATTTGTAAAAGAAATTAAGTTTTAGGGCTGGAGATTTAGCTCAGTGGTTCTGCTGCCTACCTCCCAAGCACAAGGTCTGGAGTTTGATACCTGGTACTGAAAAAAATAAATAAATAAAGATAAGTTTGGTAAAACTGAAAGGCAGTTTTTATATTGTTTAACTAATTTGAGACATAGCAGTTGCAAAGAATGATATATTTTTAATAGTAAGCAAAAGTGAGAGTAGACCCTATTTACTTCAAAGCCTGGAATGATTTGGCTTCTCTGCATATCATTTTGTACCACCACTACCCTTCACCAGTATAAACAAAGTTAAAGAGAGTGTGGAGAGAAAACAAAATCAAAACAGACCCTGTTACAGTGTGGTCGAATAACCAGAGAAAAAAGGAGACAGTATGAAGCTAAGGGGGAAAATATAAAAACAAAGAGATTAGATGACCTCAAAGTAGTGGTTTTGATGAGGAGGCAAAAAAATGTTGGAATGTAAACGGAAAATTCCTGTACTAGGTAAAAGCTTCAATTCTGTAACTGCTAAGCGTGAAAATATGACAAGACTTAATCTTACTCAATATAGATCCATCCCAGCCATATCTGGGATTATACATTTGTATAGCTGTTTATTTGCCATTCCGGAATCACAGCATTGAAAATCCTGCCTAGAATGTGGAGGAATTTAATGCACAGGGAAACTTAATAAATTAGCTCTGTCTGACATTGTTTAAACAGGCCTGTTAGGTCATATTCAATGAATTTGAAGGAGTCACTGGTCTGAAGGAATTCGTGTATCTCACTGTTGATATCACATGACAAATGGTATTTCAAGGACATCAGACAATTTCTGCTACTCTGTGAAATGGGGATTCAGCCCCAAAGTTAAATACTCCCCTTTTAGTAGAAGGGAAAAGGGCAATACTAGATAAAAAAAGAAGAGGAACTAGAGTCTGGGCCAAGCAGTTCTACGAACCTCGTTTGCACACCAAGAGTAATAACTGTACCTCTACGGCATAGGCTTGCTAATGGGATTTAGTGAATTAATACATGTTGAAAGCTTGCCATTGTTCCTGGCTCATGCCAAGGTCTCAGACAATCCTAGATATGATATTGGTTGCTACTTTGCCTCTACAATCAGTTCTGCTTGAATTTATCCCAAAATAATCGGTGTCTCAGGGAAGAACTTGAGCACAATGCAAATTTCAAGTTTGCTCCAGACAAAGTTTTGTCTGTGGCACATGCCAAGTGAGCCCAGGAACCTTACCCTGCTGAACTGAGTCAGGTATGGAGTGCACAGAGTGCTCAAGGGCATCCACCTGAAACATCTTCCAGGGCTGCAGGTCACTGCGTGTGACGAGCCACATGCCTATCCAAGTGTATTGTTTCCATGGCTATGACTTTTAATAACTTCAAATTCCCTCCTTCCACTAGCTTCATAACTTACACCTGCAACCCTTCAACAAGCAAACTTCCATCGTTTTCACTGTAAAGGGGCTATTTTATTAGCATCCATGCACTTCACAACCACCTAACCCAGGTAAAATAGTCCTATCGTTTTATCAGGTTCCTTTCCTACATATCACTGATAGACACTTTGAGCGGTGTATTCTTGATTCCACTTTTTCCATAGGTTCTGAGGTTTTCCATAGTGACTGAGGAGCATCTAAGCTCCATCGTGGCTACACTGGTAGTAGTTAGCACAAATGTGATATGGTTAGCTGCATGAAAAGTTTTCAACTGCATGCTTTTAGTTAGGTCACATCACAAACACTACTTTATTAAAATAATTCAAATTGTGTTCCTCCTGTGAAAAATTTTGGGACAAAAATCCAAGACAGCTGGGCATGTGAGGAGTTTACTGTGGTCTTCTACCTCAAGCTGATTAGGATGCTTCCATCTCACTAGGAATCTCTGTCTGGGTTTCAGCTATGGTACACACACAAACACACACACACACACACACACACACACACACACGCACACACAAGCCACCAGCTACAGACACATTCATGTAAGGAATCATTTCTGTGATTTCCACATCTTTTCATTGAGCAGCACTGCAAAGGCCCTACTATGCCCCAGGGGCAGAGGTAAGCACAAGAGATAAAGCGTTTGCATACAAAGATGAATTTGACACTTTTACCAATAAACCAAAGACTTTAATATTTCCAGTAGAGCTATTCCCCAAAGGGCCCATTCATGTCACTGAACTAAACTAATGAATGTATTTTAAATAATATAACAAGGACACCTACCATTTCTTCCCTATTTGTTTCTTGGAGGCATTCACAGTCATAGTTGCTAGATAAATAGCTTTTTTCTATTTTACAATATAATGATGCCTTCTATTAACTTCTTTTACTGCCCATAAAATAGGCTTCAAATAGTAACATTTTTTAAGATGCTTTAGTTTTCATGATAAATGATTACAAATTTTATACAGAATTTTAAACAGAATGCCATACATTAGAGCATCAACATTATCTCATAAAGAAACAATTGTTTGTGAAATAGAGAATACTGACCTTCCTTACACCTCTGTTTATGTCTAGACAGGAAGAAATATATTTCACTTTCAACAGGTGAGAAGGAGGATCAGGATAAGGGGAACCAAGTATAGAACCCTTTTCCAATATAGAAAGCGGGGACACTGTGGTGGACTTAGAGGAGAGCATTCCTGTGAGCGTGAGCCATTTGCCTGAAGTGACTGAGGTCTCATCCTGCGCAGAGGCAGGAGGAGGGACTGTGAGGCCACAGGAGGGACGGTGCTTTCCACTACTTTATTTGCATCATCTTAAAGTGCTGAACTGACAGGAAGAGTCTCACTAAGGTTAAAGTGGGTCATCTCTGTTAATTGAGCTTTTGTATGAAGTTCCTGGAATTCAGCTTCCCTCTTGATATACCTTGGATTCCATGGATTATGAATTCTACTGAATTCCTTTAATCTCTGATGAGAATAAGGAGATTGAGTGGGCAATCACTTCTATTTAAGTCTTCAGACTTCTGTTGAGCCAAAGGATAAATTTTAAATCTCTCAATTTTTCAAATTCTTGGAACTAACAAAATGCAGGCCTAAGATTTTCTTGGGCCCTTTGTCTTTATTCTGTTTGCTATATTCTGCTGCAGAGCTAAGTGGTAAGGGGAGAGAAGTTCAGAAAACAATGTGAGGGGGAGCATTATTTTACAATGCATGTTTTTAGGCAAGTTCAGTGTTTGGGTATTTCAGGCAGGAGTTCTGGGAGTCAAACATAGTAAACAGCAAAGAACATCTACTGCTTCTTATTTTGTGAACATCTACTGCTTATTATTTTGTATCCTCCTGGAATATTTTAAGGCCACCAAGAAGAATGCCAATCCACTGGAAAGATTGTGTCACGTGTAAGGACAAAAGTGGAAATTAAGTTCTAAATGTTGATACTAAATATATTAGACCTATCTTCTTAAAGTATACCCAGAATGACCTTCCTTGCTAGAACTAAAATAGATTGTAGCCACAGAATAAGTTAATATTGTCTTAAATTTCTGGATAAAATTCTGAGCAAAATATGTGCAAAACAAAATTGAGATCATTCCTGAATAACCAACTTAAGCCTTTTAAGATGCTGAAAGCAAAATTTTATCTCTCTCTCTCTCTCTGTCTCTCTCTGTCTCTCTCTGTCTCTCTCTCTCTCTCTCTCTCTCTCTTTCTTCTACACACACACATACACATGTGCTTTAATATACACATACTCTTCAAAGCAATATTAACAGTTACTAAAAACAATTAAAAAGAAAGGCACTGAAATCCGCAAAAGGAATGCAACATCTATCTGGAGTGTAAGGAATTCTGATAATACTAAAATAAGAAATGCACAGAATTTAAGTAAAGTTCTACTCCTATTATCCCACCATGTGTAATTTTACAATCTGTATGCAAAGGATAGTCAATAGGAAAGTGCCTCATGGATCAAAAATCTTATCCAAGATTTCTAGACCTTATCCAAGTAGAAATAATGTCTTCCTCTAAATAACACTACATCTCAGGAATCAAATAAACACATTTAAAGGAAAAACATAGCAGAAATAGGAAGGTCAAAATGCCACCACCTTGATGGCTCATAGCTTCTTAATCTGTTAGCTAAGGGAAGTCAGCTTCTTCTGCTTCAGATTTTCCTCAGAAGACAGAAATACAACTAACCTTGTACAAAGCTCCTTGAAATTTACATTCATTTACCTAAAGCTCCCAATGCCCCAGAGTTTTATGGGGAAAACTTTTATTTTCACTTATCACAAAAAAAAATGTGAGATATGTGATAATGGGAGTCAGGAGGCAGCTCTTCTCCTGAAAGGACTCTTGATTGAGCCACCACCAAGCCTAGCGTACTGCCAACACCCTTTATGTGAACTCTGGAGTCTGTTTAGAAAAATGAATGATCCAGTCCACTATCTGGGTGGCATCAAGCAGGCACTCTCTGCTTTAAACTTGGCATCTTTGCTTAGACTTTGTGACATTTAACTCTGTCTCCGAACAGAAAGAAGTGCTGTGTAAAGAACCAATGTGACCAAAGAAAGCAAAGTTCTTGAATTTAGAAACAAAATTCCTGGGGATTGAAAGTCTTCTATTGAGGAAGACTGCAGGAAACTGTCCTTTAGAATGCTCTGCAGATTAAAGAGCCATGAATAAAGCTGGTTTTGACTATCATGGTTGGGAATGAAATTAATGGACAGCTATCATTGGCTTCAACTCAAACCTGACTCAGAGTCAGATAAAATCTCTCTCAGGGAAAGACACATTTAGACAAGATTCAGCATGAGCAGTGCCCTGGACTTTCCTCCATTCTTCCCTAAACGGAGCTCACATGAGCCTTACTAGCTTTCCTACTGTGAGGGTGTCTCATAATGAAAGCAGCCAGTCAACCCACAAGACAAGGATGGATCATCCAGGTAGAGTGATGTCACCATTAAAATTCATCCAGATAATGCTTAGATTCTCATTCTGGAAAGAATGGCAATCGTTAAGAAATCAAACAATAACAAATGCTGGCGTGGCTGTGATGGAAAAGGGCACCCTCCTTCACTGTTGGTGGGAGTGTGAACTAGTACAAACATTATGGAAATTAGTATGGAGATTTCTCAAGGAACTAAAATTTAAAATTCCTTATGACCCAGGTATCCCCTTCCTAGGTGTCTTCCCCAAAGACTTTAAGTCATCATACTACAGGGATACATGCATACCAATGTTGATAGTAGCACAATTTGTAATAACTAAATCCTGGATTTAGCATTCTGCACACCCATTAACAGAGGAGTGGATAAAGAAATATATATATATATATATGAATACTACTTGACTATAAAGAATGACGAATTTGAAATATTTGTAGGAAAATGGATGCACCTGGAAAATATAATGTTGAGTGAAATAAACCAGGCACACAAGCTTAAATGCCATATGGTATCTCTCATTTGTGTGAGGCAAAGAAAGACAAAGGAAATGATAAAGGATGGATAGAAGGGACAAAGAGATAGATCTCTTGAAATATGGAAGTGGTCCAAAGGAACAAGGATGAGGGGAGAAGAGAGGGGATGGAGAAATACAAATAAAGATATGCCATGTACAGGAGCCTAATAACCCCACTTAATGTAAACACATGCCATAACATGAGCTAAGACAAACAGCAACAGGAATGAAATATGACATAAGGGAAGCAGCGGAAGAAGGGGAAGGGAAATGAAACATTTTCAGAAAGAAACGTGCCATAATATGTATATAGAACCATTCCCTCAAGATGATTGTAAACTACATAAACTGCAAACATGTACCGATAAAATTAAAACAGAATTTATAAAGTAGGGAGGGCTCTTGTTCCTCCCACACTTAATGGTCTCTCTCATTTTTGTACTGGAGGACTTTTAGCTCCAGCCCTGTCTGCAGACCCTGAAATGCTCAGTTGATACCAGCTATGCCCATTCCCAATCTAAGGCTGATGAAGAGTGGTCCCACCAGCCAGTGAGGACAGCAAAGTCTTTGTCAAATATTGGTTTTCAACAGGGACACTGTTTTTCTACTCAGAGATGTTTTGCTAATGGCTGGAAATATTTATGGCTGTCACACCTGGGAGAGTATTGCTAGTACCTAGAGGGTAGGGGTTAGGGAATCCACTAAACATCCTATGATGCACAGTGCAATCCCCCCATACCAAAGTACTATCCAGCTCTAAAGGTCAGTAGTGCTGGGGTTGAGAATCCCTGCTGTAGACCTAGCCCCAGAGTGGGCCATGCACTGAGTCAGGCTTTCCTTTAGCCTCCCTGTCATGCTGTCCTTGCTTTGATCTGTGTCATATGCCAGCCGTAGTCCACGGTTCTTCCCTACTATGTTTGGAATATTGCCCTAAACCTTGACTGGTCTGACTGTGGTCTGACTCCTTGGCTTGTTCCAGGCCCCTCACCTATCCACCTGTATCCACAAAGTCATCACCAATCTAAGTAAAGAACCCTCACTACCAATCCCTATTTAACAGATCACACCTCAGGAACAGGGTCAGTGACATTGGACTGATTTACAATCTCTTTTCAGATTCCTGCCTGCCCTTCTCAAGGGCCATCCCTGTATCCTGTCCTGTCACCTGAACTAGGAGTCATTTTCCCTGTCTCACCCCCAAAATCTGCCACTGAGATGTGAGATTCACTTGGGTCTTAGCTGACTTCCACAAAATGCTTTGAGAAAATAATTCCAACACTGGCTGTCTACTGAGGGTAACACTGTGCAATGTGGACAGTTTAATCCACACTCTAGAAACAAGCTCATTCCACCTGGGATACCTTTCTAGAACATTCACAGTAAATTCTTACAAACCATCAAAACGATTGTCCCCATTTCTTTAGTAGTTATTTCAAATTGTGTGACTACTCATCCTCTAGCTCTCCATGTAGAAAAAAAATTCTACAAGCTTTCTCCCAGAAGGAGAAGCCACATGCTGCCTGCTGGCACAGTGTACACACACACACACACACACACACACACACACACACACATGCATTTCACTGCCTTGATAGAGTGATTTCCAGGAGAACTTTGGCCTCCTGGCCTTATTCTAGATTGAACCAAAGGAGAAAATGAGATGAATGAGGCAGAAGTTAGCTGTTTAGCTTCTCTAAGCTCATGGATATGATTCAGTCCACAAACATCCACACACACTGAAAAATGAATCCAGGTTTTCAGCACACTAAGGTACACCTTGTGGGGAGGGGTGAGGGGTGCATGTTTGAAGCAACTGAAAGTCATGGAATACCAAATAAGGACTGGAAAAATACAATCATGCTGTCTGTAGTGGGCCATAGAATTTTTCACTTATTAGCTTCAGTCCCTGTTGTTATATTTGCATCACTACTTAAAATGCTAGCAAAGATCTCTATGTGGAACTCCTGAGAAATGAATACAGACACACCTTTGGCATAGGAATTCATCCTTCTCCTAATACAGTGAAATTAACAATTTTCATAAGGAATATGCATCACCAGAAATTCTTTTGGGGGGAATAAATGATCAGAGAGAGAAAACATAAAATAGTGCAACTATTTCAAAGAATGTGATGACAAGATTTAAACCATTGCAAACATTTTAAAAGGTTCTATAGAGTGAAAGCAGTATCTTCACGCTCAAATATAGTTTTAAATATCACAAATACTTCTCTTTTAATTCGCTTGGAAACCATGGAGAGAGCTCTCAGCGAAGAATCAGTTGAACACATGTATTATCCAGCTTTTTCACGGTGGTGGTAGGTTTTTTTCTTGAAAACCTTTTCACATCAACATCCTGGATTTATGTTGGCAATAAAGCAGCTTTCTGGGGCTTTAGCTATTCCTCAGCTCAGTGCATGCAGAGCATATGTACACCAAGGAGTCACAGACGCATCTGAGCAGCGTGAATTACTCTCGGATATCACCATAGAATACAAATGGGCCATGGCACTGAATCAACACGTTATGAATAAACTTTTAAGCTGTAGTTGACAAGGAAAATATCACCAGAAGTCTTGACAAGCACAACGAATAAAGGAGAGCAGTGTGCTTTTGCTGTATAGAGGAAGACCCAGATTTACCAGGGGGAGCCAGTCAACTGTAAACACTCTCCCCACTGTTCCAGTTTAACCAGTTCCAGACTCTGAGGACCCATGAACCCGTGATACCCATCACTCACTCCAAACTTCCGGCAGAGCCGCCTCCATAAAACTTGGCCTTCGTGTTTCAGTTAGCACTTTCACTGCACAGTTAAATTAATGGGGTCAGGAATTCAAATCCTTTGTAAAACCAGGCAAGCATTTTTCAGAGTATGTTCATGTGATACACGAAGAACAAAAGTCAAAAGTAAATTTTGTAAGTGAGTTTAGGAAGGGATTTTATTTTATTTTCACCCTGTATTTCGTGGGTGGGGGCTCTGAAAGTGCTGTGTTTAACTCAAGGTTTACCTCCAACAGGATCTTGGCGTGATTGTGTTGTGTCCCAGGAGTCGTGCTAATTACATAACAACACCTGAACTGCCACTTCTCGCATAAACTATTTATTCCTAAGAATCATTGCTTGACTTGTATCCCCAAGCTTTCTTCCCACTATCCTGCGAACATTTTGATTGGCTCTAAGAAGAGGATTTCACAGTGTTTAGGTATTTATGGGCATCAGAGATATTGTGTCATTGGAGGTAGTCTGCCGGTCATAATCATTGCACCTGATTGACCTAAAAGTTTCTTATCACTCATTACCTGAGTTGAGTCTTCTTAAAATACGCTTTTATTCTTGTCAAGGGGGAAAATTTTAGCCACTGTGCTACTATTTCTTTCCATGCAGAGGACTGGGCATCACCATTGTACTATGGGCCTCTTTCAATACCCTGTCGCTTTCCCTTGACCACATATGTAAGCCCATCCTTTAATGTCAGCTTTATTGATAATAATAATGGCACTATGGTCTAAGCTTGCTTTATTGTTTTGTCTTATTTCTTGGCTGCTTTTGAACTGAGACAGGAAACAATTTTCCTTAGAACAGCCCAACATTTGGTACATTGGTCAAGAGCAAGAATTTAAAAAAATGGTAAGAATGGGGGCAGAAGTCAACATATTAAAAGATCTTGAGAGTTTTGGGGCTTGGGAAATTTTTGTGTATGGGAAAGATGTTTTGACCTCACTGGATTGTTGAGGCTTTTGTTGGCGTGTGAGTACCCTTTTTTTATAAATTTGCAGTTTTAAAAAAATTCTATGACTTGGAAAAAGAGCCTTAAACTTTAGGTCAGATGATATTTCAATCCCATTGAATGATTACAACTTGTGCTATGGTTGCTTTATATCCACTGTTTTTTATATGGTGGCATTGTGTTTACTTGTTTTATGGACTGTGACTGCCTGAAGTGAATTTTCATGGCCCACAGCGAAGACATAACTTTCAGACAAAATATGGGGCAATTTGGCTTTAATGTAGTGACTGAGGGGCGCCAAAAAAACTGGGCCTCAGCCAAGGCACACACATGAGAATGACCTCAGCAGGCAGCAACTGCACAAGACATAAAATCCCTAAACTTCAGGAGGCACATGCAACCCCAGGTGCAGTCTTGACCTTCAACAGCACCAGCACTGTCTTAGCACACTTCTATAGGTGTTCAGGGACTGTAGCAAATGCTTCTGGGCCTCAAGACCACACAGTTATTAAGTGAGGAGTGGGGGTCCAAACAGGCTGGTTGTGCTCCAGAATCTGAGCTTGTAACCACTTTCATTAGTTAGTCTTCAACTGCTGCTTTCATAAGTTACCACAAGTTCATAATAACATAAATTTTCTCTCTTACAGTTCCTGAGGTAAAAGTCTGACAGACCATTTGAGCTAAAATCAAGGTGCTGGCAGGGCTACACTGCTTCTGATATCTCTAAGGGGAAATCCACTGGGTTGCCCAGTCCAGCTTTTGACAGAGCCCTGCATTCCTTGGCTTATGGCCCCTCTATCCATCTTCAAAAAAGTAGCAGATCATCCTCAAATCTTTCTGACTCTGACCAGGTTGCCTACTTCACATAAAGAACCCTTGTGATTGCACTGACCCCACTAAGATAATCCACAATAATCTTTTCTCCAAATCTTTAACTGTTGCCAGCATCTGAAAAATCCCTTTTGCCTTACAAAGTAACACATCAGAAATTTCAGGAGATTAGGACCTGGACATTTTTGGAGAGAATATTATGCTGTCTAAGTCCAGTGATGTCCAGCCTCTCCTACAGGTGAACACTGCATTTTGAGACATTGTAAGCCCCATATTCTGGGAATATACTTTTATTTTGAGATAATTACCTTAGGTGTTGAGGTTTAGCTTCTTTTCCAAATGCGGTAGGTCTTAACTATGCCATGTAGTTTCCAGTATTGTTCGCTTGTTTTAAAATGTTCAAGGACTAACGAACTTTTTAAAGCTTACCTGTGGTTTGCACATAAAAACATGGTAGGCAGTAAAAATAATAACTTTTAAAATTTTTTACCATTTGTGTTCCTAAGAAACGCAACACTTAATGGTGTATTTTTAGTTTCTATGGCCCAGCAGGAGATATGTACACTAGAAAAGTATATTCAATTTGTCTGTGTTGTAAGAGACCCTGATTCTGCCGCAGCTGTGGAAGCCCCTCAGCCCAGCACATAGGTGAAATCAGGACCACTAGATTTTTAATTCATAGGAGCAATAGAATATGACTTCATACTTCAATTATTTTGAGTTTAGTCATCTTTAGAATCAAACTTATAAAGGAGTTAGTATTTAAATTTTTCTAAGAGCATTTCATATTGGGAGGGATTATATTCAAATTTGGAGTTATCTTCTCATTATTGACATTTTATTAATGAAGTTTCATTCTGTGAGTTTATTTGATCTTCTTGCAGAGTGTCTGAGCAATTCTATTGGACAGCTGTATCAGGAAAGAACTTGGGAAAGGAAACAGAATAAGGAGAACTTTTCTTGGCTTTGTGGCTCGTATAATTAATGCACTTTTTGATCCATTTCAAGGCAACCTGGGACAAAAAAACAACAACAACAACAAAAAAAACTCCCTGAATAATGAGGCCTGCCCAAACCAGCCCTGCTGGGTAAATTGGTGTAGGTCCAGCACCTCAGTGTCTGTGGCCTTAGACCCGAAGCAGGCTGCAGTAACCTATTGTAGAATGGATTCAATGCTCCAGGGCAGGGGCTTGCTCTGCTTTCCTCTCCAGTGAGGCCCCCAGAGTTGTGGCAGCCAAGAAATAAGCTACATTCTCTAACATCAGGGTTTTTAAAACTAAAAGGATGATAGTTTGAACTCCATTTGACCTCTTCTCTTGTCTTGCAGGTGGACAAATTTTCACTCAACACAAGATGAAAAACTGGGGTGTTAGTTATGCAGCTCCCAATAATTTTTTCCCTCTAAATTGTTATCTTAGACTTCCCACCAACCTCTTCTTCCAGTCAATCATTGAGTCACTGCCTGCAGCGTAGGCATTTGATTGTGCAACCTTGTGCTTAGAGCAGAAGATCTTAATCCTTTTTATAACATAAACCCCTGTAGCAATCTAGAAAATCAATGGGCTCCTGTCAGCATGATGCATCTAAAAGCATAACAAAGGATACACAGGATTAAAAAGTAAGCGTATCATCATATTGAAATACAGATCTCAAATAGTTGAGAAACAAATTTCAGATATAGTGACATATACATATTAATCTTTATTAGTAAAATAAGTAACAATAAGATTTAGAACTGGACCTATAAGTACCACAGTTTAAATATTCTGATGAGCACAGGCAATATTTTAAGGTATCTGTAGCTCCTGTAATAGATGAATGGAAATATCTATAATGTGTTTGGGTGGAAAAGTCATAGGTTATAATTCAGACGTGATTTGTCACCCACATTCATGAGTGAAGAAAATGTCACATTTCAGTTAAAGGTTAACTAAAATACACATGTAGTTTGCCCTTTCGAAACACATCAACTCCTTCCACAGAAACAGAAGTTATAAACCTTGAGCTTAGTGTGGTTGTCGATTTCTGATCTGCCACATGAAACTCTTTTCTGGAAATTTTCTTCACACTATGTGTGTATCAGGTCTCAGTTTTAGTCCATCATCCTTAGTCCGTCTCATCGTTCTTCAATGTGAAGCCACTCCGAGGCACAACAAATCAGACAGTTAATACCAGAACACAAGACATTCAGCTTTACACAGATACAATTTCATCATCTTAAGGGATCCCCTCAAGTTCTGAGTCACACTCACTGTAGGACAAATTGAATGTGGCTTCACTAACATTTCTAAGTCTGTATGTACTCGTGGAAATGCCGTACCACCTCATCTGATTGAACGAATGCAAAGACCCATTCAAATTTCATCAAGAGGTAAGCTTAAGGAAAGCCAAAATTTTGTCTTCTTTGTCTTTAAATACTAGTCTCACCCTCTAGCAGAACCTCAGTAAACAGATGTTGAATGACAAATGATCAGCTCAGATTTCCCAGAGAAGCAAATACATATTTAACAAGAAAAAAGTGATATAGCAAACAAAAAGGCAATCTTGATGAAACTGGCTTTAATTCCAAGAAAATGAAAGATGAAAATGGCCTCTTTTTTTTTCTTTCTTTTCTTAACCTATTAAAGATATAGTGAACCTTTATATCAATTCTTTTCTACCTTTATTAAAGACAAACTTAGCTTCTATACTTTGGGAGCTGTTCTACCATGGTCTTCATTGCTAATAGATGGATCATTTTTGAAATATAAGAAAACATGATTTAAATTTCATCTTTTATTTTAAATACATGTAGATAAAGCAGTTGTTTTTTCAGTGGTGGTTGTTTTGAATGAGAACTGGAATGAATTTTTTTGTTTAGTACAAAATACAACTGTAGCATATTATAATTCTTTAAACTTCAGATTGACATCCATTTGTGGGTTGTAAAATCATTTCAGTGGATCAAAATTATTAGTGTAAAAATGAAATAGGACCAGAATATATTGGTGTATATGTGTGTGTGTGCATTTGTGTGTTCTACACATGTGTGTGAATGGCAATGTAAAATGTATTTCTTACTATGGATCATGGTCAAAACACTTGAGAAAGTAATTGTAATTATTATATTAAATTTGCACATTGAGAAAGAACTGTGGCTCCATAGAGTTGGTCCCAGCATACTGGGCAATACATCATTATCTCTCAAGTCTGATTTCACTGTATCTTTCTGACTTATATAGAAAAGAGTTTGTGGTTTTGAATTTTAGATTCTTTGTTTTGTTTGTAAATCAATCATTTATGGAGACAGAATTCTCTGGCGAAATTAGCAAGAGTCATTTATCATTCCAAGATCCTTTGTTTTGCTGTCTGTATTAAATAATAAGTTAGCTGGACTTTACTGAGAGGTTCATGACCCTGTATGGAATGCACCTATGAAATGGGCTGATGATTCCTGTGACACAGGGATGTTATAGCAATTCAATGATGTACTGTGAAAACCAACAATACAATGACTGGGCTGCTGGGAATGCTGCAGAGATATTCAAAGTTAAATTTACATACATGTCCTTAAACTTAACCTTCATGGGTACTTAGTAGGACAGCCAACAGCACAAACTTAGTTTGAAGAGTGAAACATCCTTCAGTCATCAAATATGATCAAGCAAGCAAAAACGCACTACTATGAAAAATGCTATTCTGCTAATATTGTGCTTAGGGCAATAAGTCTATGTAGGTGGCACTCTATAGTTATGGTTTATATTGTATTTAAATATATTACACATAGATATAATATTTGACTATTAAGTAAAACTACATTTAAAATATATGATATTAGGCTTCACTATAATATAGGCAATAGGTAACATATTACAAAATTCTATAGCATTTCTTCTGTGATTTTTTTTCTAAGAAATACTACTTAAAATTGACTCAATCTCTGTTGATTAGAGAATGGGGCACAAACTACCATCATGTCCCATATGACAATGTTTCATTCAGCCACGGACCACTCATAGAATGGTACAGACCATATAGCTAAAAAGGCGATAGTAGGATAACCCATTCAGGTGCATGTGAGGACTCAGGGATACCTCACAGAATAATGAAATTGCTTAATGGTGCATTTCTCAGAATGTGCCCTGGTCATTAAGTGACCCATGACTGTGCCTAACTATTATATTATTTCTTCAATATAAGAATTCCAATTTGAATTTTATAATTCAAGTATTTTTAAGTTAACCTTTTCCAATGTATTTTCTAAAAATAAATATTTATAAATGCATCATATTTAATTTAGAAAAATAACAATTTCTACATCAGATTCAATAACATCTTTGCCCATCCATTGCCACAATTGTTGTAAGATGAAATAGCAGTTAATTAATTACCTGGGAAAATTATTTGCTTTCTTATTTGCAGATTGCTATATTCAGTAGAGCCTGCATGTTTAGTGTTGCTGTGAATAACACATTTCAGAGTGTAATCAAACTAACTTTTATGATTCTACTACAGGTCATTTCATTAATGAGCATTTATAGAAAGTACCACTGTGGTTGCCCTGAAGATAGATGGATGTGCTCTTAGCTTTGAGAGTGTCAACTGGCCACACATAAGTATGGGATGCACCACAGAGAAAGAAAGAACAAGAAGGTTCCACCATCCAGCAATGCAAGCTAGGACATGGCATCAAGGACAAATCGGAAGTCAAGATAAGATTTTAACTCTTACATTCAGCTTCGGCTTCTAACGTACAGATATTATTCATTAATTCAGGAAGCCAGGCTTCAGCTACAGCAGGTCTACACTATGCAGTTACCAGAGTCAAAGAATCTGTCATCTGTGTTCAGATCATATTCTGTTGCATATCACCTGCCTTCTCAGAACAAAGAAGGAGAATCAGCACCTCAAGACAATTTTCCCAGAAGCTGGAAAGCTCTTGCTCTTTGTCAATTCAAAGATGAGCTCTTGTACCATTCCTTGACAAGCAACAGACTGTGGAAAGAGAGCAGTGTTTTTCCAGAGATAAACAAGCTTAATGGATATTCCATGATAGAAAGCTGCCAGCTCTAGATTTTGCAGCTCCCATCCAAAGGAACTTAGAGAAAGGTTGTCTGTCTGGCTTTCACTAACTTCACTCCAAGGCATTAAATTACCCAACATAGGCAATAAACGTATCTCTTCCTTATTTTCCTGGCTGCCTAAGTTCTTACTGGGAATGTGTGAGCTAGGGGCCACCTTGTGTCACAGCTGCAGGTTCTATGCAGCTGAGCCCTGTTGGATCATATGCTAAGATTCAGTCAGCAGCACCAAGTCATGCTAAACACAAGGAGAAATGGAAAAAAATTGTTAGGCCCGCCATTTACATTATTCAAAAATAGCAATACAGCCAGGAAGTATAAAGAATCCATCAAAAAACAATGATGACATATGTAAGTCCATTATTGCTAAAGCATCCAACAAGTTGTAACTAATTGATTTCCTCAGAATGAATTATATATATTCAAGCTATCACATATTGTCCAGCTTGTAAGTTAATGGGAGGCCCTGAGGGTGGTTTTGCCCAATGTGAAAAAAAATGAAGTCTAACTGCCCAAATAAATCAATTCTCTGACAAGAAAACTAAGATTCCAAGGGCCTCCAAACCACAACCATGAAGGTAAACAAGAAAAAGAAATACCTCAATTAGGCTAAGTCTGCTGTAAGAGTTACTCCTTGCCTGTAATCCCCAGGCTACATAAGTTGTGTTGCTTTGAATTAAACTTGATCTGAAGATCTAAAGATGAACAAAATAGCCATTATAGTAGTGCTCATTAAATATTTGCTGAAGGAATGAATGGCCCTGCGCTAGAAAGAATTGGCCCTAATTAGCACATTATTGCTTGAGCCAAACATTCATTTGCAGATCAGCTAAACTTTAAGCAGGTACGCTTTTTCCAACTCGAGGCAAAAGCAAATAATATTAGAGTTTTAACACGCAGTCCACATTTAACTCTAAACAGAGTTTGCTTTTGCTTTTGGGTTTTCTTTTAACTTTCTTATAATTTAACCAGGGGATGGTAAATTTGCAAGTTTTTCACTTGCTTACATCAGAGGACTGAGCAGAAGAGCCTTCATTTTTCTAGATAGGTACCTACTGCACTATGGATTGTATATGCTTTCTTTTGAAAGATTTCACTGCTCTAAACAATGGGAGGTATGAAAGTGAAGTTGGTGACATGCCCCATGTTACAGTGAGGCCAGTCTCAGTGTCACAGATGATGGTGTTATTTATTATTTTATTCAACAGTTATTGAATACTTACTATACTAGTCTGTGGTGGTTAATTTTATGTATCGCCTTGACTGGATTACAGGGTGCCCACATATTCAGCTGATTAATTTTCTTTGCATATCTGTAACAATGTTTCTGGGTGAGATTAGCATTTGAATTGGTAGGAATGACTGAGTAAAGCTAATTTTCCTTCCCCATGAGAATAGATGTAATCTAATCACCTGGTAGTGTGTAAAGAACAAAAAAGTGGAAGAAGGGAGAATTTGCTATCTGTGCTTAACTGCTTGAGTTGGAAATTGGTCTTCATTTACTTGGAACTGGGACTTACATCATTGGCTGTCTAGTTCTTAGACCATCAGGGCCTTCATTTTTTTTTTTTTTTTTTTGGT